>NC_092043.1:36739870-37373279 GCF_003086295.3 Arachis hypogaea
ATCGTCTTCTTCCCTAGGATGATGTTGTAGGCCGTGGAATCCCTCAGAACTACGAACTCAGCCATTATCGATCTTCGCCCCTGTCCTTGTCCCACGGAGACCGGCAAGGAGATTATCCCGTCTGGCTTGATGAAGTAATCGCCTAACCCTACAACACCGTGCTGGTGAGTCGTTAGATCGGCATTCCGTAGTCCTAATGCATCGAACACGTTGCGGAACATAATGTTCGAGTCTGCTCTTGTGTCTATAAGGATCCGTTTGACGAGACCGATTCCTACCCTATCCGTGATGACCATGGGGGGCTCTCTAGAACCTCGTCAAACCATTGGTCTTCCGGGTCGAAAGAGATGGATGTGGCCCTTTTGGAGCTTCGCGAAGACGAGGAGGAGACCGCCAGGACTTTGTCACCTTTTTTGTGAGCCGATTTCGACCTTGGAGCCGTATTTGTCACGGTTACTACATTCACTACGGTAAGTCCGTGGTCGTCATCCCTTGGCTCTTGTCGTCGCTTCACCGTTCGAGTCTTGTCTTCCCCATCGTGGTCGTGATTTCATCTCCTCGGCTCCCTGATGAGATGGGAGAATTCGGCTAATTTTCTGTCCCTGATCGCTTGTTCCAGTGCGTCTTTCAGGTCAAAATAGTCCTGTGTTTTGTGTCCATAGCCCTTATGGTAATCACAGTAGAGGCTTTTGTTCCCCCCAGTTCGATCCTTCAGAGGACGGGGCTTTGACAAGATTCTCTTCTCAGCTATCTGTTGGTAAACTTCTATGATGAGGAGGGTGAGGTGAGTGTAATTGGTGAATTTTCCGATACGAGGAAAGAGTCTGGTGCCTTGCTCGGGCCGCCATCTCTGGCGTGCTCCTTCCGTCTTTCTCCATTGCCGTGCTGCCTGGGTTGAGTGTAGGTGGGCTGCCGCTTGTTGGCAGCCACAACTTGACTGACTTTCTCATCGTTAATGTATTCGCGGGCTACAGTTTTGATTTCTTGCATCGTCCAAACTGGTTTTGGGGTGAGGTATTTTCTGAAGTCCTCGTTAAGGAGCCCGTTCGTGAGGCAGAGACTGGCCACCGAATCGGTTAACCCCTCAATCTCCAAGCATTCGTCGTTGAAACGATCTAGGTACTTTCTGGTCGTCTTGCCAGTTTTTTGAGTGACGCCGAGCAGATTGATCGGGTGTTTTGCCTTCGCGATTCTGGTGGTGAATTGTGCTAAGAAGGTGCGACTGATATCCGAGAAGCCAGCCACGGAGCCTTGCGGGAGGCTATTGAACCACCGTATCGCAGGGCCTGCTAAGGTGACCGGAAAGGCGCGGCACCTTACTTTGTCTCCCACTCCCTCCAGGTTCATTCTGGCCTCAAAGGCCATGAGGTGCTCCTGCGGGTATTGGGTTCCGTCATACCTCATGTTCGTTGGTTTGTCAAAGTGCTTTGCCAACCGGACTTCGAGGATGGAACAATGGAATGGGGTAGCGCCCATGATCACGGGTCGCCGTGTTCCCCTATATCTCTCTTCTCCGCTTTCGCGGTCTCGCCTCATGGTGCACGCCCGCTTACATTGGGCGTAGATGATTGTGTCATTTCGCCTCCTAGGGTGTTCCCGGTCCTCCCGGCTACTTCCCGATTCCAATCTTGAGACGGGAGTACGTCGGAAACGACTACTTCGGTGGGAGGTTCTTCCCTGACTCTCGGGAGATTGGGAGTAGTCGGGGTCGGAAGGATGCTGATGATGCTCCTGATCTGCTAATTGGCGCTCCAGGTTTTGCACCCTATGGCGCAGTTACTGCATTATTCTCGCGCTGTCGCTACCAGTTCCCCCAAAGGGGCGTCTTTCTTGGGCTCTCGAGTGCGACTCGGTTCGTCGCGAAGTGGACCTCAGCCGCTCGCAGGGAGAGGCAACGGAGGCTGCCCCCTCGAGGCCCGCTGCGTGGCCATGGTCCCCTGGACCTTGCACGATCTCCATTTAGGCGTTTGTCCCCACAGACGGTGCCAATGTTCGGTGGTTCGGGTACCGGACGGGTCGGAGGAGTCCTCGGATGGACATGTGGGGTGTAGCTTGAATTGAGTCGCGAATGTGAAGTTGGGGGTAGCCGACTTCCCGAGCTCTTGGTGCGGAGAGAGGGGGTGTCACCTGCAAAGACACTCCGACGCCCAAGTCAGTAGAGTGTGCAGGCGAGAAAGGGATAGAGTGGTATGTAGCGTACCTTGGGGGAGGGGTAGGACCCTCCCCGTATATACTGTGTCAGAAGTGGGTCCCACAAGGACAGAACCCACCTTCCTCGAAATTTCCTTATACAGCTGTAGCGGTTAGCTGTCCTGAACGCGTGTCCGGGTCGGCAAATGAACGCCTCACACCCGACCGTTCGAGTCGGGTGGTTAATTGGTCGGGTCGGACCACGTTTTCTTTGGGCCATGCCATAACAAATAACTTTTAAAATAATAGGTTAAAAATTGATAAGTTTTAGTAATGTGATGATATATATATACAATTAATTGTTTATATAAAGAGTTACTCACATAAAAATGTCTTCGAATAAAAACGATAAAAAAATCGTTAAAATTTAATATATTTGATTAAATTATTATATAATTATTATTATTTTCATGTAATAATCACTCTCTATTAAAATTCTTACATGGACAAAACTTTAAAAATACACAAACCCTAGTGTATGAAGGAACCAGTAGCCGCACCATGTTATGTATATTTGTGATTGAACTTGTGTATTTCATATACTCCAAAATTAACGTAGTACCTCTTCTGATGTCTTTGCCAATAATGATTTTATTTTTTAAATTGTTTTAAATTATACTACAAAATATAGCCTTATATTGACGGTAGAAATAAGATCATTATAAATTTATTTTATTTATACCGTCAATAAAATATGTTTTAATAAAAATATGTATAAAATTTTTTAGTATTTATCATATTAATAGTGTAAATAAAATAAATTTATAATTATGTCATTTGTTTGCCAACAAAATAAGTAATAATAAAAAAACTAATTTTTTGGGAGTGTAATTATATTATATTATAGGTTTAATTATTTTACAGTTTATATAGTTTTACTAAATTTTTAATTAGGTCCTTATACATTTTTTTTAATTAGGTCCCTATACGTTAAAATTTTTTTCAATTAAGTCCCTGTTAACGTTAAACATAAAAAAATGTTAGTAAATTGTGAAATTACTTGTATAATCTTAGGGACCCAATTGAAAAGAAAAAAAAGTATAGGGACCTAATTAAAAATTCGATGAAACTATAAATATTCAATAAAAGATATTCCTATAATCCCTATTCAATGATTCTACAATATAAAAAATATTCATGTAATCTCTTTTATTTTGTCACTATCATTCTTTTACTTATTTAGTTATTTATATACAAATTGTACCAGAAATACTTTTTTTTTGCTTTCAAAATACCTTATCTTAAGAACATATGGAAAAAAAGAATTAATAACATAAAACAAAAATAGTAGTCATAAGTATATATCAAATTCAGTTTTTATCATTTAAGTATTCATTATGATCATATAACATTTTACATTTGTATGGATTCATGGAATAATTTGTGCCTTTATCATATCATAGTACACCATAAAAAATCACAAGATTATGTAATTTGTGAAATCTAAAAACAAAAACTATAGTAAACATAATTTCAGTGTAATACAGATAATTTACAAATCAGTTCTTGTGTTGCAGCCTTCCACTCTCTAAACCAGCATAAGGATTGATCAATAATAACATTGATAACGACCGGTTTCCGCCGAAAAAGATTCTAAAAGAGTAGAATTGAGTTCATCAGGTGTCTCAACAAGATAGTCCTTTTCACCAAAAGTTTTAATCAAAGCATGATAGTCTACTTTTGGAACAAAGAAAATCGGAACAAGATCATCTTTGTGAGGTCCATTATTGTAACCATAATAATTAGAAAAAAGAAATGTATGCAAGAGCAATTTATTCCATATAAAAGAACTTTCATATGGTATATGGCAACAAGAATCATTGATAGAATAATAACTAAAATTATTTACAAAAACTGACAGTAAAAACTATATATATATAATTTTGGCACAGACACCTTCAGACTGCAAGAGCATGGTGGCCTGTTGTGTACAATTTACTACTAAATAGACTAAGTTTCATCTCACCTGAACAGTATTGAAGCATTACCTTTTAATTTTTACATCTTATATTCAATTAGGATTTATATCCAAATAAAATTGTAACCATACATATTTTACATGTAAATTCTCAAATTACAGAAAATTCTAAAATTCGGTTACATCCAAATAGTCACTACTATTATTGCTACTACTACAATAACAAAAAAGTCTTATCTCACTTAATAAAATCAACTAAATAGACCAAATGACAATAAAATGTCTTTCATAGATCATAACTATGTTAAACCTGTCTATATTTAAATAGTTAAATCTCTTTGAATAGAACAACAATACATATTCTAAACAATCAATAACTTATTGAATGTTACATGCAATTACAGACATCCTAATAATTAGAACATTTACACTATTGTTCATCCATTTCCATTCTTATAAAAAAAAGTCATGATTAATTTAAAAATTAATAAATTAAAAGGGAAAGAACATAAAAGTACCTCAAAGAGTTTATTTATGTTGTTCGTTGTCTTTGCAAATATCTCTATAAAGAACATTCTGTTCTTCTCTGCATAGTCAATGACATCCTTCACAGAAACAATGAAGTATATTCTATGAGAAAACAAGAGACTCGAGTCTCTAATGAAAAATAGAAATATATTGAGGAGTATTGCAAAATCTGAACAGCCACCTCTTGCTTCTCATGAAGATAAGCTTTATTATCAATCAATGCTAGAACTATTTCAGGACTTCTGTGCTTTTATAGCTCTTACAAAATTAACAATACTTCAGATCCTGAAACAAATTGACAGAAAATGTAAAAATTCAAGCTAGTTTAATATCATAACCCTAATAAGCAAAACTAATTCATATGTCAATTCACCGTATATATTTATATATTTTTTGTTTCTTAAATAAAATTTTTCAAAACTAAATGTGGAATGGCATACAAAAAAGTAACTTAAGATTAGTGAACAAATAAACTAAATTAAAGGAGTTGTCAATTTTTTAGAATTGGACAACTGTAATAAAATTTTTGTGTATTGATCTGTATTTGAGAATAGCGATAAAGCTTATCTTTGGCAAACTTTAAAATTATCCATTGAATATGACAGTTTGTAATTCATTTCTCTCTAATAGTAAAATAAAATTGTTGTTGTGTGTGCGTTTGTGGTAAAAAATATATGGTTCATGATGAAGGGCAC
Organism: Arachis hypogaea; assembly: GCF_003086295.3. Lineage (NCBI taxonomy): Eukaryota > Viridiplantae > Streptophyta > Magnoliopsida > Fabales > Fabaceae > Arachis > Arachis hypogaea. The sequence continues at coordinate 36,745,202 of NC_092043.1, forward strand.
AAAGCGTACAACCTTAATATATGGTACAACTAGAAACTAACTCACCTATTCTGGCAGATCGAGTGTACAGACAGCAAGGCGAGGTGAGACGCAGTGCGGCGCGGCAACGTGAAGCGAGCCGCAACGAGTGACGGACAAGGCTTCGACGGATCAATCAGTACAGATCTTCAGAGACTGACGGAAGCTTTGGAGGAAGACGACGCACCGACAACGGCTATAGACGAAAACGATGGGTCGACGAAAGAGAAACGCACTTTACATGATTTTCAAAGAGAAAATTAGGAGTTGGGTAGGTTTTTTTTCCTTTGTGCCAAAATGTTAAGAGTTTTTTAGGTATTTAAAAAAATAGAGATATGTCCAATAAGAATATCTAATCTAAACAGGAGAATATTTGTTTTTTAAATAGAATATTTTGTTATCTTAAATGTTATTCTTACGACAATGATTTAATTCAAAAAAAATTACATATAGAAACTCAGTTGAAAATTAAAAAAAAAGTGTAGAGATTTAATTAAAAATTCGATAAAACTATAAGGATCCGCAAAATAATTAAATCTATATTATATTATATTATATTATATTTGAATAAAAAATCCCTTTCCCTCCTTGTACCATTTATTTGGAGTTCGACAAGCCACATGCGAGTCCCGTCCTTATCCAAGTTACAAAATAATAATAGCAAGAGCTGAAAAATTCAAAGCCGAGAGATAGCACACTTGTTATAGAAATATAATGTGGATGTAGATTTTACATCCACTTTATATAGATAATATGATTTATGAAGATGGATACTATATATTTTATAATAAGTTTTTAGTTTTAAATTATTTAATCAATTAAATTTAATTAAGTTGTTATAATTTAATTCAACTTTATGCGTTATTATTTCTTATAACCTTTTAACTTAATGTACGACTATATATAACTGCTTTTTTTATGCAGATTTTATTTTTTTTTAGAGTTTTTTACATTTTTTGTGTTCTCTTTTTTTTTTTACATTTTCTTCTTTTTTTATGTTCTCTTCGTTCACGATCAATGTTCTTTGAGTTATTATTTTCAAATGAATCAAATAGCTGAGATTTGGCTCGAATTTCGTTAATATACTTCATTAGTAATTGATGTTGGTGTAGTTACTTTGTCTACAAGTTGAATATTTTTGTTTTTCTTTGTAAAAATTAGTGTTCATAGTTGAAAATTTGAATTTAAATGGAATATTGAAAATTTGAATTATTTTTTTTATTAATCTATTTATGTTACGTTTAATAGTAGTTTTAATGCATTTTGAAGCACAATTTAGTGTAATATAGAATTATTTTTGATGCCGTACTTATAAGTTTTCGGTGTATTTTGTATTCATTTGTCTCAAAAGTTGCACTGAAGTTCAAATTCAAAATGATGACGACACACAAACTCAATTCAAAATAAGCACAAACTAAAAGTTCACCTTATTTAAATCTAAAATGCACCAAAATTATTTAATGATAACTCAAAATTCCTCCTCTTCCTCCGCCTTCTTCATCATCATCATCTTCTTGTTTTCTTGTTCATTTTTTTTTTATTTTACCATCTCATTTACTCTATTAATAAGAATACAAATAAGAAAAAATCAAATAAAAAAGATGCATAATGATGTAAAATTACTAGGAAGAGAATGAGAAAAAGAAAAAATGCAGCAACAACAATAAAATAGTGACGATGAGAAAGAAACACGCACGTGAAGAAGAAGAAGGAGGCGAAATGCGAATAAAGAGAAGAAGGAGGAGGAGGAACGTGAGAATCGTTTCACGTAGTTGGAGCGTGTATTCAAACTCTATTAATGTACAACATAACTATATATTTTATTCATATTAAAATATTTCACGTAGTCGGACTTAAACCAATTTTTAATTAGATTTGGTTACTAAAAAGATTTTGGTGTACAACATAACTATATATTTTATTCATATTAAAATATAAAATATTTTTAAATAAATTATAATAATATTTTATTTATATTAAAATATATTATTTATTTTAATTATTTTTAATTATATAAAAATTTAAAATAGTTTTTTACATACATAAATAATAATATATAATATTTCTAAATTTATTTTAAAAATATAAGTTAATAATAAAGTTGGACATAATTGATATATGAATATTTAAAAATGTGCAAATGTATCTAAAAAAGTATTTTATATTTTTATTAAAATACAGTTGAAGAGAAAAAACACTTATTTGATTTCGATCTCATCCTCCTTCTACCATCCCTCTTAATTGTTAGCAGTCTAGCATCTATTGCAGAGGCATTTACAATAAAAAAAATTTTAAAATAAAAAAAATTATTTTCACAAAATAATTATTTTACAATTATATTCTAGAATTTAATTTTTTTGTGAGATTCCAGCAAATTTTATAAAATTTATAAAGTCTATTTTCTTTTAAAATATACAGAAGTATACAAAAATACATAAGAGTATGTCGTATTTAATAACGTAAATTTTTTGTATTTTTACATTAATTTTTTAAAATATGTATTTTTAATAATTTATAAAAAAATTATATGTTCAAATTATTATTTATTCAATTATATGCATATATATACAACAATAATGTAATAAGAACAATGTTCTCCAATAAAAAAAAATCTAAGAATTTAAAGTTGGCCAGAAACAATAAAGTTCGCCATAGCTATGATGAATTTGCCCCTACCAAAAAAAATAAATTCCAAAATATAATCCAAAAATAATTTTCAATAATTTTTTTATTTTATTTCAAAAAAATTCCTCTGCAAATTATGATACAATTTTATTTTTTATGTTATAAATCCAAATCTATTTTCTCGGCCAAAAACCTTGAACAGACCAACATCACAGATTCCCACTAAATTCCAAGCACACGCGTCCATCATAATAGTTATTCCCTGTCACGCACATGACACAACGTTATTAGTATTACCACCACATACCCATGTTCGATATGATGAAGTGAAACTCATCTATCCACTCTCATCCACCAGGCTTCTTCAATCATATCCTCACTTTTTGCCAGCAAATAAAAATTTAAAACCTGCTAGGTGTTAAAGGTTTTTAATCACACTGGTAAAATCAATCAATTTGATTATTAATCACACTTTGATTCCAAGATAAGTAAGTAAGTAATTCTAGCAAAAATTAGTACTTAGGTCTTGGAATTTTGACCAATAACTACTACTCCATTATGTTTTTGTCATACATGTTTTGTTTCAAATCATTGTCGTTTGTCTGCTCAAAATTGACTAATCACACTGTATATAGACCATTACCTAATATTTTGGTCAAAATTATTTGTGTATTCAAACATTTAAATTGATAGAATCATGCATGTATCTAAGTTTAGTTATTATCAAAGAAGATTTTGCTAAAGAAAGGTTGGAACCAAAAATTGCTCCTAATTATTTGGAAAAGGTCAACTGAAAAAAAAAAATATTCAGAAAAGATTTAGCAACAGTAGTTGAACATAAATTCCATATTCCAAGCTTAAATTAATGGTCAGAAGTAAACTATTAAATTATAAGTTCAAATAAGAAATACATAAAATTTAAACTCAGTTAGTAAACAATCCATAGAATAAAAAGTAGATAATTGAATTAGATCAGCCAATTCAATTGCAAGTGAATTGATCAATGGTAAATCGGTTTAATAAGTGGAATATATCTTTTATATAGAAAATCACTTCAAATATAAAATGAAAATATATTATTATATTTCGTACATAAATATATTATTTTATTATACTTTATCATTGATTAAACCTTTAATATATTTTTTGATAAATAACGGGGATATAAATGCCCGAAAAAGAAACGATTGAATTGAATTATTCTAGGAAGAGCAGTACTAACAAAATCAGCTAGGAAACAAAGAAAAATAAACTTGATATCCATATTAGAAACTATGTTTAAGAAAGACTAATTAACTTGTGATGAAGAGATCACCTATTCGGCTATTCAGGCTCGAACAACGTCTCCTTAGTTGTGCTTCTAATTCCATCTCTGATTTTTCAGAATTTTTATATTAAATTAACCAATCTGGCATTGCAAATTTTAAAATTTCTCTTTTGTTAGGAACAAATAACTAAAAAAATTTCTTAAAATAAAGCGAGTTAAATAAAAAAAATTAAAAAAATACATAGAACAAAGCAAGAAATTATAATAACAAGGATTTAACTAAAGTGCATGTTAAAATTATTATTTTGTATTTTTAATACAAATTTCTAATTAACAATCTTGACTTATTATGTTGATAATTTGATATGTTCTGTAAACATAATCATTAAATAAATCCAAATAAAACTATTAATTTTTAACTAGGACTATCATAAAAAGAATAATATTAAAAAATTTAATATTTTCAGTTAATACTAAATTTTTTAAAAATTATTTTATTTATTTTAAATTTTAAATTAAAATTCTTAATTATAAATTTAAATTTTAAAATTAATTAATATTAACTAACTTAAAAATTTGTTGATTTCTCTTTCAAGGATAATTCTTTCCCCAAATAAAATAAGATTTAAAAAACAGAAAATACATGTAACGAATTGAAAAAAGAAAGAAACAAAATTTAAATAAAACCCAAAACGAAAAAAACAATTCTAGGAATATTCTCAAGCTAAGTCTCAAGTCTCAACCTAGCAACAAGATTGAGACTATAAATAAGCCAACCACACACTCTCTCTCTCTCTCTCGTTCTCTCTCCCAAACACACTCTATCAGCAAAGAATACACAGAGAAAAAGAAGAAAGAATCAGACAACACAAGAAAAAATATCTGAAATGCCAAGGACACCGTTCTCGGACTCCGATGAGCTCCGTACGCCGCTGGTGGCGACGGCAGCAAAGGAGGCGGAGACGGAAAAGCTCTGCATCGACGAAATGCTTCGAAAGTACTGCGGCGAGTTCGGAAAGTGGCAGTTGAGACACTTCATCTTCACAAGTCTCGCGTGGGCGTTGGAGGCATTCCACACCATGGTCATGATCTTTGCCGATCGTGAACCGGAGTGGCGATGTACCGCTGCCACCTCCGCCACCTGCGGAATGGCTAGGAGCACCTGCGAGATCCGGCCGGACGACTGGGAATGGGTTAGTGGACGCGGCGTCGCCACCGTATCAGAATGGGGACTTATTTGCCGCGATAAATTTAAAGTTGGGCTCGTCCAATCCTTATTCTTTACTGGATGTATGATTGGTTAGTTATTTTCACTTTCACCTTTTTTTTTTCGTAATTCATGGTTCTGGTAAGATCCTTTTAACTGCTATTTTCTAGATTCATCGTTCAAAATTTTTAAAAAACACATTAAATATAAATACGTATATATTTTTCAATTTTATAATCTCATAAAAACAGAAATAATGCGATAATATATGTACAATTAAGCTTGTTATATAATAATATATAAATAATAATAATTTAATTTCTAACTTTTTGATAAGTATCTGAATAATTATTTGTTAAAATTTCAATTTAAAATTTTAAATCATAGTAATTTAATGAAACAGTAATATGAACTGAATGTATCAGTATAAATTATTAAAGATAAAATAAAATTCGCTGACAGTTGGGTAGAACCGTAGAAACAAATTAATGAGGGAGCGATGAGAGTTACTGTCGTTAGGAAGTATAGCTCTTCGCCTCTTCGTATGTAGCAGGTCTATTATTATTATTATTAGGATATTGGATTTTTGCCATCGGATACCCTAAAGATATAGATTAAATATATTATAAAAAATATTTTAGTATTATTTATTATAAAAATATTTTTTTATATTTTTAATACATAAAAAATAATAAATAATATTAAATTTTTTTATAATATATTTAACTTATATCCTTAAAACACACTATAGCAAAATCTTTATTATTATTCTTATTATTATTAAGGTTCCAGTTGTAGTTAAGACAGCTGTTTATGTTGAATTTTAAGCGAGAGAACTATTTATTTATGTTGAACTTCCGTGCTTCGGATAAGATCAGGATATTTGTTAATTGGGGAAATGGGAAATTATAGCAAGGAATGTGGTTATTTCAATTAATTAATTGGATGATCATTTTAATTCTATAAATGGTATTTGATACATCAGAGTATCATACATAGTAGTTAATATTTTGTACTTATATAAATCAACAGCACACACAATTTTTCTATTGAGAATTACATAGAATCATAGATAACAATCACACTTCTTGTTTAGATAGCGAGAGAAATAATAATTTAAACACAATCATAATAATTGAAGAAATTTCATTAACAATATATATTATTAGTCCAGTTTTTTAGTGCCGAAGTATTTTAGTGTTGAATCTGTCAAATTTTTATTTAAAATAAATATCAAATATTTAAAAATTATTTATTTTTGTATCATTTAAATTACATATTAATTTTTAACTTTTTCTCTAAATTAGATACGAAATTTTAGGTACTATAACAATTATCATATTATTATTTCTCTATGTGGGTTTTGACCTTTGAAAGAAGCCATATATGCGTTGAGACTTGAGAATTACTTTGGGGGATAAATGATAATAGTTTAAAAAAATAGATAAATGCAAACTCTTTCTCGAAAGAATGGAGACGATGAAAGTATGAACCTCTAGATAGGCATGAGGGCACATTATATTCTGGAAAACAAAGATAAAGATTACACAAAATAGTAGTTTATTACTGACTAATTTACCGGTGACGAGGTAAAGGATCACAACATGAACATGGCGTGCTAACTTTGAAACAGAAAAGTCTTAAATGGGGGCTTGGCCCGAGACACCAACAGGCTTTTTTGTGTTTGTCGTTTTCTGAGTAGATTTATTTGACTGTTACATGTATAAATTTGCTTTTAGTTTGTCGTTTCGGTGGTGTTTTCACGTTGAATATTAAACAGACCCAAGTGGATGAATGATAACCCTTTTTAATTTTTCCCCTTTTAAATTATTTATGCGTTGGTTTCGTCAACACCAACTTGTGCGACAGATGTTATATGGTGGCTAGAATTTTGATTTAATTTTTAAAAATTTTTAATATTATAATTTTAAAATTTGTATTAGATTTAATAATTTTATAATTTAAATTTTATTAAAATTTTAATTTTATATATTTAATTTATTTTTTTAATTTTAAATAAAATTTCAATTTTTCTACCTCAGCCATTCATTATTCCTCATAAATAAAACTAAAACACAACAAATTTCAATAGAAGGCCACGCGTTATTCAAGCTAGGGAACTTTTTTCGAGAGATATTAATAATGATAATAGGAACAAAAGATGTACTCTTGAGTATAGTGTTGCTCCCCTATAAACTCTTTAGTGCTTAAAGTGAAGGCTCAGGTATGGTTTTCGTATTAATTTGAGAGTCGAAAATTGCAAAAAATTAAAATAATAAGTGGTGTTTCTTTTCAATGGACTTGAAGTTGGCTTTACTCTTATTTAGTTTCTAGTTGAATTGAATATTTATCGATTCTTGACTAGATCATGATATTAAATAATTAAAGAATTTATACAAAGGATTCAAAATTATGAATAATTTAATTAAATATATGAAATGAAATGATGTAAAGAATTTTGTATTGGCAGGTGCTGGAATATTTGGTCACCTCTCAGACTCTTTTCTTGGAAGGAAAGGTTCATTGATGGTCGTTTGTGCTTTAAACGCCATTTTTGGTTGCCTCACAGCATTTTCGCCAAACTATTGGATCTACGTCATTTTCCGCCTCCTCACTGGTTTCAGTACTGGCGGCGTTGGCCTATGCGCATTCGTCCTTGCCACCGAGCCAATCGGCCCAGCAAAACGTGGCATCGCCGGAATGTCTACCTTCTACTTCTTCTCCATCGGCATTGCAATCCTCTCTGCCGTTGCTTACGTCTTCCAAACATGGCGCGCGCTTTACATTGCGTCCTCCATCCCTTCCATTCTTTTCGTCTTCCTCGTCATCCCTTTCCTCTCAGAGTCACCAAGATGGTACCTCGTTCGTGGAAGAGTAACTGAAGCCATGAAGATCATGTCTATCATTGCTTCTACCAATGGGAAGCACCTCCCTAGTGGTGTTCTTCTTGCACTTGACGAAGAAGTCGAAGTAGAAGCAGAAGCAAAAACAGAAGCACTAACCTTGACTTATAAGAACAACAACAATAAGTCTTTGAAAAACAAAAATGCAGTTGGTGGTTCTATCGTTGACGTGCTTCGCTCCCCAGTCACTAGAATAAGGTTGATTCTAATGGTGGCAATCAACTTCTTTTGCTCTGTTGTTTACTATGGTCTGAGTTTGAACGTGGTAAATCTTGATACCAACCTTTACATGAACGTGGCGTTGAATGCGGTGGCAGAGATGCCGGCGTTTGGGATAACGGCGATTTTGTTGGACAAGTTTGGGAGGAAGCCATTGGCAATAGGGACAATGTGGTTCAGCGGATTATTTTGTTTGTTAGGTAGTTTAATGGGTAATGTTGGAGTGTGGAAGTTAGTTAGAATGGTGTGTGGTATTTTGGGAATATTTGGGATGGCCGGAACTTATAATTTGTTGTTTATTTACGCGGCGGAGTTGTTTCCTACAGTGGTCAGGAACGCGGCACTTGGGTGCGCCACGCAAGCGGTGCAAATGGGGGCGATATTGTCGCCGGTGGTGGTGGTTTTGGGTGGCTGGTTGCCGTTCGCAGTGTTTGCTGTATGTGGAATAGTGGGTGGCATGTTTGCATTTTATTTGCCGGAAACTTTGAATCAGCCTTTGTATGATACATTCTCTGGGTTGGAAGCTGGGCTTGTTTGATGTTTCTGAAATTATTAATCTACTAACATTAGTTAACATCATCTCTATTGATATTGTTTTCTAGTGATCAAATTTTGGTAGAGTCCAAGATTATCGAGCAATTCTAAATTTCTAATTTTAGACATTTGTAATTGACAAATTTTTTTTGTTTTATTTTCTAATCTAATAAGTTAAAAATTAATTTATTATAAATTTAAAAATCATTTAAAAATTTATTATTGGATAATAAATTATTATATATATAAAATAAAATTTAAATTTTGACATTTATTTAACTAAATTAATATATTAATTATTAAACCAACTCAATTTAATTGAAAATGGTGTATTTTTGACTGAACCTTTACCTGATTATTTTTTTTCCGGTAATACCTATTAAAAGTCACAGTTTTTTGTCACGTATATTGTTCTTGATCAATAACTGTATAAGTTTCTGACTAATTTAAAAATAACATTACAGAACATATTTGAAGTCTCTATTTTCTCTCTTTTATTATTTTGTCATACAGACTCACCCATACACTCACATTAACATATACTAAAACTCTCTCTGTTCGTTGTATATCGTCAGCCAGCATTGTTAAAGCCCAATCCATGAGATATTTGCCATTGAATAAACACAACCACCGTTCTTAAGAGGCCCAGATAATTTCCACTGAACAAAACAAACTCATACTGACCCAATAAAAACTGAAAGAAAAACATTCTCAGTCCTTGGGGGAAAATAATAGAAAAACCTTAATAATAATAGAGAATGGCCAACACTTTTTATTGTTATTTTTCAGTTGTTAGAAAATAATCGACTCTAGAGTTAGTTCCAGATCCAAAAATAAATAAATAAATAAATAAAAAACAAGAGAAACTCTAGAGTTAGTTCCACACCACGATTCTCTCTTCAATACTAAATTGCTAACTTTTCAACTTCACTAATTATGGGTAAACGCTAACGTGTTTTCGAAGAAGTAAGATATTTGCCGTTTTTTAAACTCTAAAGCATAAATCTTAAATTTTAAATTTTGAGTTTAAATTCTAAATCATAAAATTTTGAACCGTAAATTTAAAATTATAGACTCTAAATTTAAATAATTGATATAAAGTATAATAAATAAAAGTTAAAATTTATTTAATTAATAAGAAATGTAGCATTTGTACTTAATAAGAAGCATTTAAAAATGTATCCTAATCATGCATCACTGTTTTCAATATTATTGTTACCAATTATATATTGCAGGTTTTCTCAAAGTAATTTGAGACTGTTGTTACCTGCTGCAGTTGGAGACCAGAAAGGAACAAATGAAATTAGGTGTATGTTATCGTGAAAAGAAAAAATGATGAATAGATGAAAATTTACTTTTATAGATAATTAAATATTTTTAAAAAATATTTTTGTATTAATATTTTAAAATAGATTATACACACTTCTTTTTATTTTTTTCACACAAAGACCTTTTTATTATAGAATTATTCATGAAATTAATCATTGGAAGAAGAACGAGAAATTAAAATAGCTTAGCAGATGTTATGTCGCAATTATTAAGATTAATTGTTTTGCGTAGCTTGATGATGCACGCATACTCAATTTGATAATTTAAAGTCTCGGACCAATTAAGGAGCCACCTGTAAAACCCATCCTAATTAAAGTAAGTAATTATCTATAACTCTAACATCTATTACGAATTATATATATTATTAACAATTTTTTACGTAGCATTATTTAAAATTATTTTATTTAATTTAATATATATAATTTTATAAATATGATATTTATAATTATATATTATTAATTATATTTAATAAAATATATAGAGAATTAATTTTAGTTAGTTAATATTAATTAATTTTAGAATTTATGTTTTTAATTAAGAATTTAAATTTAAAAATTTATAATTTAAAATTTAAAAATAATAAAATAATTTTTAAAAATTGATTGAAATTGAATAAAATAAATTAATTTTTTAATATTATTCTATTTAATATTATGCATTTATTTTTATGATAATTAATAAAAATAAAATAACTTTAGACTGATTTAAATTAATTTTTATTGTTCTCATAATTTTTTATTATATATATAATATATACTATACACAAGAAGAATATCTTAAATATATAACAGTGTAGCAAACTAGCAATCATCATATAAAATATAAAAACTTTATGCAAGTTTGACGTAGAGATAATGAGCTCAATTAATTCTTTTACTCCAATCTGATCTTATTATATCAATCAACGAACGCCACTGAAAATTGAGAACATACAACAGTTTATTTGGATACAATTATTAAATTTAGATTTCGTGTAGTTTATTCAGGTTGATTACAATATATTAAATTTGTTGAATCACTTACGTAGTCCATTTTGGACGTACACGACCAAATGAACTTCACATTCTCGATTAGTACCGTTCCATTCACGATTAAGTTGACTTATTTTTCACTAAAGTCTCTATTAGAATTGATGATTTATTGGAGAACATTACTAGATTCGGACTAAATCACATGATTAAAATTACTTTTTGTTTTATATTTAGCTATTTGATTGGTTATTTTATTGTTTTTCTAGTTATTCAATCGACTTGAATATATCAAAATCTTGATAAAAGTTTTTGAATTTTGTGAATTAAATCAACAATTTCACACGTGTAACTATCATCAGAGTCATGCAAAAGGTGCAGAATGTCCAAACAATCTGTTTCATGTAACGACCCAACTTCTAGCCTGTCATAAGCAAGGCTAGTAGCCAGGCGCTACTATTTAGTTGACTTTAGAGACTCTAGACCATATATTAAGTGGATACATATAAGCCTGTAACACTAGTCGAGAATCGTGTATCTAGTCGTGCATATTGGAATAATAGTAAGTTAAGCAGTTAATACAAGAAACAGAAAAGTATAGCATAGTATAATCATATCATACATGAAACGCCCGTAGGTTTAATTCATCACAAAATCCAAATTCATACTTAATTACATACTTCTTTTTTATGGTTATAGGCCCCGACTCACAAGAGCCACTCTAGTTTGAGACCCGATCTACTTATTAAATAAATAAAAACAGTTAGACCTCTAAAAAGACTATCAAATGCGAGGGCAAGGACTACTACTACTACTCTGGTGATACTGGATATCCGGAAACTGCTGTCACAATATGCTGAAACGAGAAAATTACTCTGACGTGCTTGTGATGTTGCTGCTGCTCGCATCCTCTGTGGAGTCCTCTTTTCCGGTCTCAAAAGAACTAGAGTACAGATCTGTCATCATTAGATCAATCCACGCCTCTGAGCTATACTCTGTTGAAGGTGCGGAACCAAAGCTTTTGAGAACCCCTGACCCATCGAATCTTGGCTCCACTACAAGGGATGGTGGTGGAGCGTCAAGCATAGATATATCGGGAACCACTTGATCCTTTTCGAGGTTGAACCATGGTGGATATTCGGGTATGTCAATGATCGGGGACTCCAGTATTGGCTTTACCATGTTCAGAGGATAAGGCAAAAAAGGATACTGGCGTTTGCAAGGGTGAAGCACGGATAGCAGGGTATCATAGGGCATGTCAGGGTCAAACTCTTGGCTGAGCAGAGGGTGAGAGAAAGGATGGTCGGAAAGATAGTAGGTGCATGTACGCATACTTCCCCCAAACACCGTGTTCCCCATCGCGGGATCTACGTAGCTGTCGTACACTGGGTACTCAAAGAAGATCACGCCGGTCCCATCTGCGAACAAGGAAAAAAGAGGTGAGAACTTAAGATTTCCAGTAGGGTACTATACGAAAAACTTAAGGGGTTCCCCTAAGTTTAATCGTTTATAAAGTACATCAGTAATCAATCATATAAACAAAAGCAATCACAAGTATATAAATCAGTATAATAGTCACATATACAAGTAAGCAGACACAAGGAAGAAAATACAGCAATCAAGTATGATGCATGTCTGGTCCTATGCAGGTCATGAGCTCATGTGTCAATTGGCTATCCGCAACCTGACGTTACCTGGCTCAAGTCCGGATATGACTACTCCATTGGGTCGGTTGCACACCGGTGCCCGAAATACAGTCACGACACTAATAAAGTATGGCCCAAAAATACAAGGTGCTCCCAGTGAGTAACAATCCATATGACGGACGTCGCCACGTTCATATAGTCTTTGGCCAGGCAGGATGGAAGTCTGCTCTGCCAAGTATCTCTTAGCACCTTGGGGTCTACAGTTTCTTCTTCCGCGACACATCTCAACAAAATTTATTTCTAAAGAACTTCTCCTCCCTTCTTTTATGAAAATGTGTGCCTGATTTTTTCTCAAAATATCTTAGTCTTATCACATTCTACCATTTTGTCCTTTTTATTTAACTTCAATTTTACCATTTTTAATGACGCTTTCATCACTAATGTTATTATTTTATCATTGTATCTTCATGTTTTTTCTAATAGACATTTTCTCCTTCATTGAGTTAATTAATCATTTTTAATTTGACTTTAAGCCTAAAATTACTAATATGCCCCTAAGTATTCTAGTTTTACCGTTTAACGTTATTTAGCGTCAAAATTTTACCGAATTAATCCTAATAGTTGCCTATGATAAAAATTACTCCCAATATTTTTATTAAATACCAATTTTTACCACAAGGGACCTAAAACTAATTTATCCCTTATTAATTTATTTACTTATTCTAGTTACCGCTTTTTACCGTTTTACTTTTAATTTTTACTAAAACTTTTATTTAGGTCCAAAATTTTATTGTAATTATAATTTTGACCCAATTAATTTATATCATTACTATTTTATTCCTAATGGCACTAAATTCATAATTTTACTTATTTTTTATTTAAATTATATTTTTAACTCTTGTTTTACCTAAAATGACCATAACACCCTTTTTACTTTTACACTTTTGTTCTAGGATTAAAACTAATTTTTTAACTACTTTTTAACTGTTTTTCAATCATAACTTTTGTGCTCTTAGTGACTGAAAATTTCAGAAGTGCAATTTTTATATATATTTTTTTCATTTTTTGTGATATTTAAAGCTTGAAACATAAACCTCAAGTACTTCCATATTTTCGGCTGTTGCCACACAAAATTCAGAGGTAATATAACAATATATTATACATATTTAGCAAGTCAAAATAGTGATAGCTCATAGAATTTTTAGAATTTTAAAACAAGCACAAATTCACCACAAAATGGCTCATACAAGCATTGAAAACAAGCACAAACATTCTCTAACTAATCCTAACCCTTACCTCTTATGTAATTTAGTTAGTAAACCTTTTTCACACTAGAAAATGTACACACAAGGTAGAAACACAACTGGTGGTGCTGGGTGTTGTTTTTGGCCTAAAGTATTGCAAAACGTCAAAATTCAATCACTTTGAGCTCGAATCCCTCTAACTTTTTAGGCGTACTCCATGGGTGCTTCAAGAGAATTTCTCTATACATGAAAAAGAGTAAGAATTCATCATGACTACTATTTTAAATAAATAAAGGAAAGGAGAAAGAACAAGAGTTTACCTAGCCAAAATTTCAGTATAAACGGAAAGATTGACGAAAATAGACAAGAGTTTGTACTTGTATGGTTTGATCCCTTGAAGAACACTTGAAGAATAGTATATGAACAGTGAGATAAGAGGCTGAAGTCTCAGGTAATAGATGCAGAAGTCCTCTGTTTCTCCTCTCTCATTCAGTTTTTATCTTTCTTTTTATGGAAAAATGTTATTGAATTTTTGGTTGGTAATTGTCTTAAATAAAATATGAAGTCTAACCTAATTAAATGTGGTAAAAGAGGGTTAGAAAAATTATAGAGGAATAGGCTGATAGTAAGAGAGAAGGAGCGTGACTTCGAGAAAACACAGTCAGCGTCATAACGACGTGTTTATCCGCAGTTAATCGCGGTTAATTACTTGTGGTTAAAAATATAGCAAAGATGGGGTGAGAGGCTAAGATAATCTCAGCCTAGAGGCTGAGAGAAGGGAGCCGAGTTACTTGGGTAGCAAGCAAGAGGATTCGAGACCTTTAGGAGTCGTTTGCGGAATACTAGACGAAAATTCAGTTTGGATAACTTTTACCAGGCGGTAAAATAATTAATGGCTAATATTTATTCTTAAAAATGTAAATCATGAAGGGATGACTAATATAAATCTAGAGACATATTTACTTGGATAGAAATTACTTTTACCACTGGTTCTGAGATTTTCAGACAATCGTTACTAAAAGTGTTTTTGTGACTCAAAAGTTTCTGGTGTGGTAACTAAGCCAATGGTAAGATAGTATCTAATATACATTAGTCAAGTTTGACTTAGAGGGATTAATTACCCTCATAAAGTCATGTTTGACATCATCCTTTTTTTTAATTTTATTTTTTTTAAATAGTTAAAAATGTTTGTTTACCAAAAATCTAGTTCTTACATTTCACATATAATGTCTCTCAAACTGTAGTCTCAGGCTAAGAGAAGTCTCTACAGACTGCAAAAAGCTCACATCTTGTGAAAGATCAGAGAAAAGAACTACCAGAACAGTCCGAGATTCAACCCCCATTAGAGTCTCTAATAATACAGTCAAACCCAAATCAAGAAATAAACTTGCATTACAATTAACTTTAAAGCTATTACCTATAGGAGGCTCCCAGCACCAGCGATTCTTGAAGGTGTTGAAGGAAGAACACTGGTGCATATAAAGTCTCAGGTCTATGACAATGATTTTGATAAAGACAACCACCTTGTGATCCGTCCAAAGATTTTTAAGATTGAGAATATCATTACACCTATATCTCCACAACCACCACACTTCGGCCACAAAAAAAACCTCATTACCAGGCACGACCTTTCTAAACCATGCCTCAACAGAGATGCCTTCAAATGAGTCAATAAAGTAAGAGTCTAATATTTGCCAAAGCCTATTGGATTTAACACAATCCTGCAGGCAATATTCAATTGTCTCCTGAGCCACATTGCATCTCTTGCACAAATCCGAACTAGCTAGATGTCGCCTGAATCGGAAAGCCTCCATCGAGAGAGCGTTATGAATTACAAGCCACATAGTGAATTTGATCTTCTCCGAAAGATTTAAATGCCAAAGTTAGCTCCAATCACTATTTTCATTCTAATTCACTTTATGCTTCAATAACCAACTGTAACCTCTTGCATTGTACCCTTTTGCCTTTGCAGGCCACCAACTCCACCCCGGATCCAGGTTCGAAATTTGGGTAGGAAAGACCGCAAATGAATTACTTAATTGTAAGAGGAATTGTCGTAGCAAGCATCTCTATCACCCAAGATTCATTACGCCACAAATCTGCCACTACAAATTCTGACTCAGATATGTGAACATAGGGAATAAGATCACAAAGTCTTTCAAACAGGGTTCATTCATCATACCATGTAACAACCCACAATTTTAAAAATATAAATATAAATAAGTTATAATTCATTTCATAAATTGGAGTTCCTTATTTTATAAATTATCTTATTTTAAGTAATTAAATTAATTTTATAACTATTTAAGTTCAATTAAATTCATATTCCTATATATATTTTTATTATGATAAAATATTTTATATAATCAAAACTATAATTTTATTCATTTATAAATAATTAAAATTATATATATTTAATTTAAGTAATTAATATTTTTAATTTTAAAATAAAATTTAGTTAGTAATATTATTATCGAGTTCGATATCTGCCGATATGAGTACATATCGATATTTTTCGGTGAACGTAGCTTTGCTAATGTTTCATCGTATATTTTTTTATTGTTATATTACTAATGTCATTTATATTAGTAACTCATATATATTATTACTCGTGTTTTAATATATCCATTTTTCATAATTATCCATTTAAAATATTTATAATTTGAATCGCTGAATCAACAGTTTAAAATCACCACACCCAACCCCCTTAACGACACGTAGCCTATTAATTCACTGTATAATCATCATAACCAGCCCTTAATTTTTCTTTTGCATCACCGAAAAAAAGAAAATGTGAGAGAGAACGTAAACTCCATGGAAGCCACAAACCTTCGGTGTTCGATTTCTTGCGATCTGTAACTCCAATAAAAAATCTAATTCGATAAAAGTGTTCGTATCGTATCCTCCTCTTCTACACGTTGGCACCACTTTTGTTCAGTGGAAGTTGACGGTGACATGGCTCTACTTCTCCTTGAGTTCGGCAAATTGGAGTTCTAGAAGGCACAGACGATTTCTGACGTTTTCTTCTTCAGCAACTCGGTTAGAAAGCTTCTCCAAAGCTTCCATTGTTTTAATTTCTTATGGGAGGCAGGGTTTGATAATTTTATAATAATTGAATGTGAACTTGATAAGTGAATGTTTGTTTGATTGATTATTGATTGAATTTGACTGAATTTATGTTAAATTTTTGTGATATATTGATATTTGTGACTAGTTAGGGGTTTGATCAGTTTAAATGCAGCCAAGAATCTAATTATTTTGATGAATTCAGGACTAAAATGTTGCTGGTAATCAAGTAAAATTGGTGAGATTTGACGATGATATTGAGATTTAATAAGAAATGAATTGATAAATTAATGACATGATTCGAGATATGAAAATGGTTTAATTTTGGAAACGGTCAGATTTTTAATTGGGTTGGTTTTATATAGGAAAAGTATATGGAACCAACTAATAATCAGCCAAGAATGGAACAACATAATTAATTATAATTAGTTTTATTAATTTATAATTTAATTTATTTTTTAAATTATTGTTGACCACGTTCAAAACATGAGAGAAGATACGCTAGTGTTAGGAGAGAATCACGAAACAGATGCTTTGATCAATCATTAGTTGGTTCCATATAATTAATTATGTTTTATTAATGCGTAACACATGAAACATAGAAATCATATCCAAAACCATCCAATTTACAAAAAGAAAAATCCGTGTGCCTATCAGTAGCAACATCCGGTTAAAGTCACCAGTGCCTCTGGTCAGTTGGCTGATTCTTGGCTTATATAGAGTTGGTTCCCTAGCATTGTTGTTTTATAAATATTTTGATATTAGAAATAATTTTGATTTAATGGAAACAATCTGAAAGAGTTTGAGAAATTGTTTAGATGAGATCCGAAAAGGGTGGCAAAGTCTGAATTTTAGGGGAGATGCTGCCAAAATTTGTTATAAAATTTAAGACTTGGTTTGAAATGTCATTTAAAAAAAGATTGGATTTAAGAAGTTGTATTATTTAATTTTTGATTTATTAAGAAAATAGTTATGTTTCAAGTTTAATTCATTTAAGAAAAGTATATGTTTGAGTTCGATTTTTTTAGAAAAAAAATTATTTTATGATTTTAAGTTATTTAAGAGAAGTATTATGTTTTAACGCTAGTTTAAATAAGAAAAGGGCTTATGTTTTGAATTTGACTTAATAATTTCATTCGGAGGAGTTTTAGTAAACTTTATTTGATTAATTCAACTTAAGAAAACAATGATTGTTAAGGATTTCTAATGAATTTAACAAAATGAGATTGGTTGTCGTTACCTAAAGTTTAGAGGCTTTGTTGAGGGATTTAACTAATAAATGGTTTCCTTTGTCTTTTGAAAGAATAATTGGTTTAATGAAATTATTTTAAAGGTTTTGGAGAATGTCATAAAGAGGTGGTTTTGGTTTTAAAAGAAAAAGAGAAGATAAATTGGCAAGTGTGACTATGGGAAGGTGACGAGAGGGTGACATGTAAGGTCCCACATCGGTTGGGGAGGAAAACGAAGCATGCCTTGTAAGGGTGATGATACCTCTCCCTAGCATGACGCGTTTTGACGAATGAGTGTGGGGGGCTTCGGCTAGCATCCCTGTCGTCAAAGGCAAAACCGTGAGGCCTTGTGTGCCAAAGCGGACAATATCGTGCTAGCGGGTGGTCTGGGCTGTTACAGATAGTATCAGAGCCAGAGCCCGGATCGCTCGCAATCCCTGTAAAAAAAAAGGACACTTCGATCCTCAATCTTTTTATTTTGGGACAATACGATCCTTCTGTTAAAAAAATTATTTAAATAATAGTAAAAATTAATTTTTGTGAGAGTTTTATTTGTATTTTGTGGGATTTTAAACCTCCACAAACTATTAATAAGTTTGTTTTTGAAAAATTCCTTCACCAATCGGTGGTTGAGTGAAGAAAAATTATCGATGAAAATGATGCCACAAAAAAATAATAATTGTAGTACAAATACTTTTTTTAAAAAAAATAATATCGAATAAGAAATGAAAAAAGAGAACTTTAATGTTGATAATATTGGTATTAGTGATGATGACGGTAGAAGAGATAATAATGATGATAAATCAATAAAAATAATAGAAATAGGAGCCATAATAATGAGGATGAAAAAACTAGTGGTAATAGTAGTAGTAATTAGCTATATTATTGAAAATAATTTTGTGAAAGTTTAAAATCCCTCACAAAATACAAATAAAATTTCCCACAAAATTTTCGTAAAAATAGACAAGAACTGAATTAGATGTTTACTCTAATATTATTGTATTATTGTAAAACACAACGCAAAACTTAGAAGTCGTTTTTGGAACTTTCCTTGAAGACATACATTTTCAATTTTATTTTTGAGTAATGTCATCTTATATTCTAAATTCTAACCCTTAAAATTCTCTTAGGTATATTTAGTTTAGCGCTTGAAGTATTAAACACATATTTAATTTTTTTTTAAAATTTTTATTTTTTATTCAATTTATGTTTATCTAAAATTAAAAATTCTAGTTTTGCGTTTATTTTTTTCCGTTAAATTAAAATTTATTTTTTATCTATCAATTTTACCTATCATTAATCATATCATGAATTTTGTTACATTTTTTATAATGTTTTTTTTAAATATTTTCTCATATATATTATTATTTTTTATAAAACTTTTATTTTTTTGTTTATATAAATTTTTTTATTGTTATTGTTATTTTTTTTGTATTTTTTACTTTATATTATGATTCTATTAATTTTATTAAAATATTAAAAAATATTAAAAATACTAAAAAAATATTAAAATTTATTTAAATATTAAAATAATTATTTAAATTTATATTCTTTTCGATAATTTTTTATTTAAAAATAATTTTAAATAATATAATTCAAACATCATTTAATTTATTATATATAATTTATTTTAATATAAAAATTATCAAATATAAATCACATTAATACTAGCTCACTTTTGATCAAAATCAATTTTATAAAATTAATTTTATACAAATTTTTATTTACAAACTTTAATCCAGACACACATTAAATTTCAAATTTTAAATTTTAAATTATAAATTTTAATAGTTAAAAAAATAAAGTGTTGACTTTAAATATTAACTAACATTAATAAAATATATTAGTCTCTTAATATTTTTCTTTTTTAATTTAAAGGTGACACATATTTAATTATTATCACCGTTATTTATATATATTGAATAATGAACTGACATTCATTCTTTATAATTTTTTAATTAATTATATAAAGTAGACTTATTATGACTATGAAAAATAAAGTTTGATCTATATAATATAGGTATATAAGACGCAAGAAATAAACAGAAGAGGAACTTGTTCTTTTTTTTTTTCGTAATAAATTTTTCCTTGTTGTTGTTGTTTTTTTTTTACTTAAACAAAAAATGTCTGGTTTTTTCTAGTGGCTTTACTAAACCTCTAATTTGATTATTAACAATTTCACCCTGAATAATTGCTTTTTTCTTTTTGTTTATTATAATTATAATCACTAGTTATAATCACTAATCATGTAAATTGTGGAACTAAATTGTGTCACTTAAAAGTTTTTTTATTTTTTAACGATTATTACAATACCTTACAGAATTATAGGATATAGATAATTTTATGATATATGTAACTAAGAACAATCTTAATAGAGTATTTTTAGAATTTTAAATCTGATTCGTATAATTGTATATGAAGTGAAATGATTTAAAATTTATTTTATATTAAAAATGATTGATAAAAAAATGAGGTCTCATTTTTTTTAAATTTTTGTGGATAATTTTAAGTTTTGCTAGAAAACCAATTAAAAATGTAGGCAAATAGAATCAATTAATTAAAAAATAAATTCGTTACAAAAAAAATACTATCTTAATTTTTAACATTTTAAAATTAAAAAAAATTAACTTGAGTACATAAGTAATAGAGATTTTATTTATTAACAAAAAATCTTAATAATTAAATAAAAAACACTAAAACAATCTCCACTTAAATGTGGGAGCCACTTAGATAAAGATATCAAAAATGTCTTTTTTTTTAAAGATGTTTTTTAAAAATTAAAATTTAATATATATAATTAATTAAATTATATTTTTTATTAAAATTAGATCAGACAAATTAATTTAGCAAAAAAATTAATAAATAAAATTTTGAATTGGTATAAATTAATATTTCTTATAAAAAATTACTACAATATCTCTATTATAAAATACAACTAAAATATTTTATATATATATATATATTAATTGTAAAAACTTTAAATTCTAATCCTATAACAACAGAGAAGAAAATGACTAGAATTTATAATTCTCAAAATTAATATATATAATAAAAATATTTTAGTAATCATTTAAAAAATAATATTAATTTAAACTAATTCAAAATTTAATTCACTATTTTTCGATCAAATTAATTTATTTGATCTAATTTTAATAAAAATAACATAATTTAAATAATTATATATATTAAATTTTAATTATTAAAACATATCTTTAAAAAAATATATTTTATACGTATTTATGAGAGCATTCTCTTTAAACGTATGTACAAAAGACTAGCTGAATAGGGCCGATTTTTTAAGGGTGCATGCATCAAGCCATGAGTTTTGTAGTTACAACTTTCAGTTTCTAGAGTCAAAGCAAACTGAATAAGGAATTTAATATATAATACATAAATATGATTAAAAAATTGCATTTGAGTCTTTCATGCACATAAGAATATAATAGTTTGGAGTAAACGGCGATTTTATTTTATTCGTAATTACAAAATGATTACACGGCCATGATGTATATGATGAAGATGAGAGATGAATCGGTCCTACAAAATTGAATTTATGCAGTATTGATGCATGAGGCAACAGGTACGACTGCTATATATGGGGACCGTTACTTTAATTTTCTTTTAACTTTGGCCATAAAAAAGACTATTATATTATTCGCTAATATTAATTAAAAGAAAAAAAAAGACAAAAATTTACTTTATTTAATATTTATTAATTATTATTATAATAATTAATAAATATTAAATAAAGTAAATTTTGATTGATTTTGATTAAATATTTTTAGTTTTCAAATATTTTTTATATCATCCCATGGTCATCATAATAAATTGCTTTTATTTGGATTCAGAGTTTGTTCTATTTTTTTTTCTTTTGGTAGAGAAGGGGTCATAGACCCAGTAACAGCAAGAAAAACACAAATTAAAATAAAATGAAAAAGTATAGGGTACCAATATATTATTCGCCAACTTCTGCCAACTCTTATTTATATTTGTGTTTCATGAAAGTGTGTTTGTAGATGTATCTAATAATTAATATATTTTAAATACATATATAAAAAGACACATCCAGAAAATATATCTATAAAGACACTTCTATTAAACACAGTTATAAAAAAGATATTTTTATTAGACACATCTACGAACACACTTCCATGAAACACAATTTAAATAAGAGTTGGCAGAAATTGATAAATATGCTGTTGGTAACGTAGCAGAACCGAAATAAAATACTAATAAAAAATATTACTTGCAACCTTTTAATCTGAAGATACTCATGGTCGGAGAAGAGTGCATGTATACTATCTGAAGAGGGAGCATAAAAAATATAGAACTTATGAAAAAGATTTTCTTTTTTTTTTTGTTAAAATATTCTGCCACTAAATTTGCTTTTCAAAAGATGTGGTTTTAATACATTTAAAACTTTTTTTTATGAAAATTACAATATCTTTGAGAGGAGTTGCACATGGATGCTGGACAGGGCTTTATATTTAACTAAATTAATGGTCATAATAGAATCTGATTCAATAATTATATAATGAAACTCATTAACGATAACAATCTGTAATTTTTTAATTAT
This sequence comes from Arachis hypogaea, assembly GCF_003086295.3. Classification (NCBI taxonomy): domain Eukaryota; kingdom Viridiplantae; phylum Streptophyta; class Magnoliopsida; order Fabales; family Fabaceae; genus Arachis; species Arachis hypogaea. Next base: position 36,768,033 of record NC_092043.1, read on the forward strand.
TTTTTATAATTCAGTTTGCATGATCGAACCAAAGCGATTACGGACAACACTTTCACAAATTACATGACCTATTTGATTGAAGAAAGAACCATCCACACTAATATTAATGGATGATTCAAGGGACACCACAGAATTTGTTCTATTATATACCACTTTTTTCATTTTTCTCATTTTATCTCAACAGATTCTAATACTAATACGTACTAAATTTCATTAAATAATGTAATTAATGACAATTTAATTCTTTTTTTTTTAATTTTTTTTAACACTAGTAGTAAATCAACGTGCTTGTTTATTTGTATTTTAATTAAAGTATTTTAAAATAAAAGATATTAAATACTAAAAACTAAATATAAAAGAAAAATGTGATTTTTTTAGATAAAAAATATTAGGAGTCAGTAATTTTTGTGATTTGTAGCCATCAAGTAATCATCAATAATATTTTTAATAGTGTGAGATTTCATTCAGTAGTGTGAGATTATTCACTTTTCTTTTGCTAGTTACATGGTAATACATGCTAGCCAAAATTTAATAAAATTGCTGGCCTCTAGACTTTTTCTTTTTAGATTTATATAGTTATTTTTTATTTTGAAATCAAAATTAATAAATTGTAGAACTTGTTTAGAAAGTTGAAAAATAGAAAATGATAATTTTGGAATTAGTAAAAAAATAATTAAAAGATCAAATGATGAAAAATCTTCAATATACATATATGTTGTTACGGCCTGGTCCAAAGGGAACTTGGGCCGACCCGACTCACTAACCACCCGACCTGAACGGTCGGATGACGCACTCATATCCGGCCCGAACACGCGTCCGGGACAGCTGGCCGCCACAGTTGTACAGGGAAACTTCGAGGAAGGTGGGTTCTGCCCTCGTGGGACCCACATCTGACATAGTATATAAGGGAAGGGTCCTACCCCTCCCTCAAGGTACGTCACACATTCCACCTAACCTATTTCTCGCCTGCACACTAACTGACTAGAGCGTCGGGGTGTCTTTGTAGGTGACACCCCCTCCTTTCACAATGAGAGCTCGGCTAACCGGCAAATCCGATCCCAGCACAATCTCTCCGGACGAAGTGTTCCTGCCACCTCAAATCTCCACCCGAACCGTCCGGCGCCGTCTGTGGGGACGCCTAAATGGATGTCGTGTCGGGCATTGGAGACCAAGGCCGAGCAGCCAGTGCAGAGGGGGCAGCCTCTGTCGCCTCACCGAGAGGGCCACGGAGGTCCCCCGACAACGCACTGAACCACACACAGGGACGCGACCCTTCGGAGGAACTGGCGGTGACAGCGCCAGAATAATGCAGGAGCTACGCCATAGGGTCCAGAACCTGGAACGACAACTAGCCGATCAGGAGCATGATCGACGAACCACCGATCCTAGCTACTCCCCGTCTCCTGAAAGCCGAGAGAGAGATTCCCACCAGAGTCGCTCCCGACACGCCTCCGCTTTCAGAACGGAAGCGGAAAGCACCCGAGAAGATTCGCCTATCCCGAGAAGACGAAACGACACAATCATCTACTCCTGAGGCAAGGAAACGCGCCTCACGGGACGAGATCGCGAAGACGGAGAAGGGAGGCCTGTGAGGACACGGCGACCCGTGATAATGGGCGCCACCCCTTTCCATCGATCCATCCTCGAGGTTCGGTTGCCGAAGCACTTCGACAAACCAACGGACATGAGGTACGACAGAACCCAAGACCCTCTGGAACACCTCACGGCCTTCGAGGCTAGAATGAATCTGGAGGGAGTAGGGGACGAGATGAGGTGCCGAGCCTTCCCGGTGACCCTGGCAGGACCTGCGATCAGATGGTTTAACGGCCTCCCGCAGGGATCCATCTATGGGTTTTCGGACATCAGCCGTGCCTTCTTAGCTCAATTCACAACATGAATAGCAAAGGCAAAGCACCCGATCAACCTGCTTGGGATAACCCAAAGGCCCGGGGTGCCGACCAGAAAATACCTGGACCGGTTCAACGACGAATGCTTAGAAATTGACGGCTTAACCAACTCGGTGGCCAGCCTCTGTCTGACGAACGGCCTCCTCAACCAGGACTTCCGAAAACACCTCACCACGAAACCGGTTTGGACGATGCACGAGATCCAAACGGTAGCTAAGGAATACATAAATGACGAGGAATACAATCAACCTAGGCAACAAGGTAACGGAGAAAGACAGAAAGAGCAAGCCAGAGAGGGAGCGCCGAGCAAGGCACCCAGACCATTTCCCCGGATCGGAAAATTCACCAACTATACTCCGCTCACTCTTCCCATCATGGAAGTTTATCAGCAAATAGCCGAGAAAGAAATCCTGTCGAAGCCCCGACCACTCAAGGACCGTACGGGGGGAAACAAGAACTTTTACTGTGACTACCACAAGGGTTATGGGCACCAAATACAGGACTGCTTTGACTTGAAGGATGCACTAGAACAAGCGATAAGGGACGGTAAACTAACAGAATTCTCCCATCTTATAAGGGAGCCGAGGAGGCGTCATCGCGACCAAGACGAGGAAGGCAAGACCCGGTCGGCAAAGCGGCGACAAGAGCCAGAAGACAAAAACCACGGTCTCACCGTGATAAACGTAGTAACCGCCAAAAACACCGCGCCAAGGTCGCAATCGGCGCACAAGAAAGACGCCAAGGTCCTGGCGGTCTCCTCCTCGCTGGTGCGAAGCTCTAAGAAGCCCCCATCTATCTCTTTCGGCCCGGAAGACGAATGGTTCGACGAGGCCCCTGAAAATCCACCCATGGTCATCACGGCCAGAGTGGGAACCGGCCTCGTCAAACGAATCCTTGTCGACACGGGGGCAGACTCGAACATTATGTTCCGCAACGTGTTCGACGCACTGGGGTTAAGGGACGCCGACCTATCGACTCACCAGCACGGGGTCATTGGGTTAGGCGACCACTTCATCAAGCCCGATGGAGTGATATCCCTGCCGATTTTCGTGGGACAGGCTCAAGGCCGAAGATCGGCAATGGCTGAGTTCGTGGTCCTCCGAGATTCCACGGCCTACATCATCATCTTGGGGAGGAAGACGATTAACGATGTTGAAGCGATAATCAACACAAAGCTACTAGTCATGAAGTTTGTTACCGACGACGGATCTATAGGGTCCATAAGGGGAGATCTAGAAACGGCGGTCGCTTACGACAACGCCAGCCTCTCCCTAAGGAAGAAATCTAAAGAGGCGTCGGGGGTGTTCCTGGCTGACCTAGATGCCAGGGTTGACGACAAGCGCAGACCGGAACCAAAGAGGGACCTGGAAAAGTTCAGGGTCGGTGACACGGAGGAAAAGTTCACGTTTGTCGATAGAAACCTTCCACATGAATTGAAGGAGCCTCTGGTAGAAATGATCAGGGCCAATGGGGATTTGTTCACCTGGACACCGGCCGACATGCCGGGCATAGACCCCGAAGTCATGTCACACCACCTGGCCGTTAAATCGGAAGCACGCCCGGTAGCCCAACGGAGGAGAAAGATGTCACGGGAGAGGGCGGAGGAGGTGGCCAGGCAGACGGCCAGCCTCCTAGAAGCAGGTTTCATACGGAAACTAGACTACTCGACCTGGCTTTTGAATGTAGTTCTGGTAAAAAAGTACAGCGGTAAATGGAGAATTTGTGTAGACTACTCCGACCTCAACAAGACATGCCCTAAAGATTGTTTTCCCCTCCACAACATAGACCCACTCGTCGACGCGGCGGCGAGCTACCGGTATCTGAGCTTCATGGATGTCTACTCCGGCTACAATCAGATACCGATGCACCGACCCGACGAGGACAAGATAGCATTTATAACTCCTGGGGGAACCTTCTATTACAAGGTGATGCTGTTCGGCCTAAAAAACGCAGGGGCAACATACCAAAGGCTGATGAACAAAATATTTCGCAACCTCATAGGCAAGACAGTGGAAGTCTATGTAGACGACATCCTCGCGTAGACTGCGCGACCCGACGACCTCCTGAATGACCTGGCAAATGTATTCGCGTCTCTCCGACAACACGGTATGAGGCTCAATCCCCTCAAATGTGCCTTCGCCATGGAAGCTGGAAAGTTCCTAGGGTTCATGATAACCCAAAGGGGGGTAGAAGATAACCCTGAGAAATGCCAAGCGATACTCCAGATGAAGAGTCCGGGTTGTATCAAGGACGTCTAGAGATTGGCAGGACAACTCACCTCGTTATCCCGTTTTCTCGGAGCTTCGGCAACAAAAGCCCTACCCTTCTTTAACCTCATGAGGAAAGGGATAGCATTTGAATGGACGCCCGCATGTGAGGAAGCTTTTAGACACTTCAAGGAAATCCTGGCGACACCCCCTGTGCTCGGGAAGCTAAAGGTCGGGGAGCCGTTGTACCTATACCTCGCCATAACAGGAGAAGCCCTGGCCGCGGTTTTGGTACGAGAAGAAGGAAGGGCTCAACAGCCAGTCTATTTCGTGAGCAGAGTCCTACAAGGGGCAGAACTAAGGTACATCAAACTAGAAAAGCTAGCTCTGGCACTCTTAACCTCTTCGCGGAGGTTAAAACAATACTTCCATGGTCACCAGATTGTCGTAAGGACGGACCAAGAAATCCGACAAGTACTCCAAAAACCCGATTTGGCGGGAAGGATGATGACTTGGTCCATCGAACTTTCCCAATATGACATACGGTACGAACCCTGGCAAGCAATCAAGGCGCAAGCGATGGTTGACTTCCTGGTAGAAGTGACGGGAGATCCAACCGAAGAGACGGGCACATGGTGGAAGCTCCACGTGGACGGAGCCTCCAATCAGACGTCCAGGGGTGCCGGGATCATCCTGGAAAGCCCAGCCGGGGTCGTATACGAGCAGTCGATCAAGTTCAAATTTCCGTCTCGAACAACCAAGCAGAATACGAAGCCCTCATAGGGGCTTAGCCCTAGCAACGGAAGTTGGTGCGACAAAGTTGGAAATATGCAGCGATTCACAAGTCGTCACCTCCCAAGTAAACGGGAGCTACCAAGCCAGAGACTCGCTATTACAAAAGTACTTGGAGAAAGTCAAGGATTTGAGCCAGAAGTTTGAGGAGGTCACGATCCACCCCGTTCTAAGAGAAAGGAACATACGGGCAGATCTCCTATCAAAACTGGCTAGCACAAAACCGGGAGAAGGTAAGCGATCTCTCATCCAAGGTATGATGAGGGAGCCGGCGGTCACTCTGCACCTGTCAAGGCTAAGCCCCTCATGGTTAGACCCCCCATCACCGGCTTCTTAGAAAACGACAAACTCCCCGACAACGAAAAAGATGCTAAGAAACTGAGAAGGGAAGCAGCCAAGTACGCGATCATCCAGGGTCAGCTGTTCAGAAAAGGACTCAACCAGCCCTATTGAAATGCCTACACCCCGACCAAACGGACTACGTCCTTAGGGAAGTCCATGAAGGGTGTTGTGGCCATCACATAGGGGGCAAAGCCCTAGCAAGAAAATTAATCCGAGCTGGATACTATTAGCCATTAATGATGGCAGACTCTAAAGAATTCGTTAGAAAGTGCGTCAAGTGTCAAGAGAACGCCAATTTTCACAAAGCACCGGCCTCCGAGCTAAGCTTGTTAATGTCTTCCCGGTCATTCTCACAATGGGGAGTCGACCTCTTGGGGCCCTTCCCGGTTGGTCCTGGACAAGTCAAGTACCTCATAGTCGCCATTGACTACTACACCAAATGGATAGAGGCCGAGCTGCTGGCCAGCATATCCTCATCCAATTGCAGGAAGTTCATGTGGAGGCAAGTGATAACACGGTTCTGCATCCCGGAGATCGTTATCTCGGACAACGAACACAATTTACCGACAAGAAGTTCACGGAGTTCCTTACCGGCCTGGGTATAAGACAGAAGTTCTCCTCAGTAGAACACCCCCAAACAAACGGACAGGTTGAGTCCGCAAACAAGATCATCCTGTTAGGACTTAAGAAGCGACTGGATGATAAAAAAGGTGCTTGGGCCGACGAGCTCGCCTCGGTCCTCTGGTCCTACCGTACAACCGAACAGTCATCTACCGAAAAAACCCCCTCTCGACTAACATATGGGCTAGACGCGGTAATACCTGTGGAAATCAGGGAACCGAGCCCACGACTACTTTTGAAGGGAGTGGGGGAAGCTGTGGAGAAGGACCTAATAGACGAAGTCAGAGAGATGGCCCACCTGACGGAAATAGCGCTGAAGCAAAGAATGGCCCTGCGCTATAACACCAAAGTACTCAGAAGAGAGTTTGGACCAAACGACCTCGTCTTAAGGCGCAACGACATCGGCTTACCGACCCCGGGAGAGGGCAAATTGACGGCAAACTGGGAAGGTCCCTACAGAGTTAAAGAGGTGATTGGCAAAGGTGCTTTCAAGTTGGAAAGGCTCAATGGCAAAGAGATCCCAAGAACGTGGAACGCGAGCAACTTGAGAAGGTTCTACTCCTAGCACGCGTGACGATTTACCGACCAAACGAGCTAAGTAGTAAATCCATGAAATTGTACTTTTCGCTATGGCTTATAGACCTTTTGTGCAATTACCGACTAAAATATACTTGTCAAAAGTTTTGTTTGTTTACCTTTTTTTTTGGACAACCCATTGCGCAAATGAACTCTGCACAACGCGATGATAATACGCGGCCCCAGGACTGATCACCCTGGGAGCCCGTCAACTACCACAACAACAAACGGCTACACTAAAGAGCCACGACCTGGCTCAGCTAGAATACCATCAATACGGTAAAACTAGTGCGAATAACAACGGTGAATATAAATGGCGACACAACCAGACGAACAAGAAAGTGTTAACTACAATAAGACGGGCAAACGACCCAAAAAATTGTTCACGAAAGTTAAACAAAATAGCTTACGAAAAGTTTCACGAAGTTACACAAAACATAAGAAATCATTTCCTAGGCATGTCAACAATCTTGCCGTCTTTGATCATCTTGAAGACACCAATTGCCGACGTGTCGAAGTCAGGGGCAACGATTTTGACCTGAGCCTTAAGGGCTTCCTCCGTCGCCAGTATTGCGCCTTTTCCCTGCTTAACGACCTCCTTGTACTTTGTTTTCCACCCCGTGAGCTCAGTCTCGACAGCCTCCTTTGCCAAAACAGCCTCGTCGCGTTCTTTCTCTAGTGCAGTCACCCGCCCTTGAGCCACGCCGACTTGACCCTCCAAAGCCATTTCCCGCTCGACAAGTCATGAAACGGTGGCATCAGACTCCTCCAGTTTTTTCTCAGCAGCAGAGGCCTTATTTTCGGCAGCCTGGAGCTTCTCATTAGCTTGGGTAAGTTGCTCCCGAAGAGTTTCAACTTCACGTTTAAAAGTATTGTTGGCCTTCCCGGCAGATTCCAACCTCTTGCAGAGAGATTCCATCCCAGACAGCTCAAACTCGGCCTTCCGAGCTATCACTACGCCGCGCAGGAGGGTACGATACATCCACCTCGCTTGCCTGGCAAGAGATGACTTGTGGAAATGCTCTTCAGTGTCGGGAATCAACTGAGCGTCTATGAAAGTCCCGGCGTCAAAATTTTTCTCCATCACAGTAAGAACCCCCTTAGGACTGCTGGACGTTTTCCTCCTTTTGAGGCTGGGCACCTCTTCCACATCATCGTTGGCCACTGGGTTGGACGTTGAGCCCCCAGTGCCGACCACTTCGCGGAAAGGGGAAACGCACACCTCTTTGGTCCCGACCTCATCTGCCACAGCCCCCTGCTCGGAAGTGGCCTTGCTCTTGTCCTCCGGGGGAGCAGTCGACTTCTCATTGGCCGTCTCATCGTCACTTCCACACAAAAAGGTCTGGAACAAGTCTGGGAGACCCATCACCTCGGGAGACATCCCCACTGAAATAGGAAAGGAAAATTGTTTAGTCGCAATGGAATATTGAAAAAAGCAAGAAACTAAAAGCAAAGCAAGTTAAAACTTCTCATAAATATAGTTCCGACCGACTTCCCGATCACCCATGAGGAGGTGAGGATTCACATGATTCCTCCCGAAGACTGCCAATAACACATCGGCAATCCTCCTATCCACGGCGGACATACCCTTGTAGGATACTTTAATAAAGGCATTGGACCCCGCCTCGAAGCTCCAATATGGCGGGATGAGGCGTGCCCCCTCTAACGACAGCCAGAAAGGCTGACGACCTATGACGGGGCGCACCTTGAAGTACTTATCTTTGAACCCGTGGTAGGAGTCCTCAAACAAGCCAAAAATCCTCCGACCTTGGGCAGACCAGAAGGATATGAACCCCTTCTTATGTTTCCCTTACTTCGAAGGGTTTGTAAGGTTGAAAAAGAAAAGAAAAACATCCACAGACACCGGCAGCTCGAGATATTCACAAACCATCTCGAAGCAGCGGATTGAAACCCAACTGTTCGGATGCAGCTGCGACGGTGCCACGGAAACCCGGCCCAGAAGCGCCATTTGGAAGGCGGAGAAAGGAATACGAACCCCTACTTGAGTAAACATGGATTTATAGAACCAAATCCAATCGGCAACTCGGGGAGCGCTGAAGTTGATCTCGTATAAACGCTCGTGGGGAGCCGGGACGAAGACGTCGTAGTTAGACTCCTCGTCGGTTCCGCCGCATAAGTACTCGTTCTGACGGAACTCGGTGAGCTCCTCCTCGCCCATTTGATTGGGGGAGTCCCTTAGATCGGAAACAACACAGGCGTAGGGGTCGTATGCTGCGGGAGAAGGGGAAGCCCGGGAGGCGATGCGAGCCATACCTACATGGGGGCACCACCCAGTTAGTCTAAAAGGTCGGTTGCTCGGAGTGAACGCAGAAACTACACCCAACCTATTCTGCAACTAAAACTAAACACGGCCAAAAGGTGAAACCCAAACAAACCCATCCTAAAATGGCCACCTCCCCCTAACGCGCCTACTTAAGATCAAGGATCAACCACCATGCAAAGTTAAAACAAACAACATGCAAAGGAAGCAACGGCAGAAGCAAAAGAACAACGAAAGAAGGTAAAAAGGATGCATAATTACCTGTATTAACTGCAAAAATCCGAAAGGAAGACAAGAACAATGCCCTGGAATCGCTGAAGGAGAAGAAGATAGGGATAGCTGAATTGGAAACGAAGAGATAAACGCCAGATGAATACCAAAGGCATCACAAAAGTGTTTTAAAACTACCACCAAAAGGAGCGCGAAAGGCGAGGGGCATATTAGTCTTTGCACGAAGGGTTTTAAACCCATTATGAGCATTTAATGCTCGACACGAAGAACGAGGCAATGAATGATCGCCCCAGCAACAAACAGGCACGCGCGCAAGAGGCACGTCCCCCCATGGACGGCCGACTTGGCGACAACGCATGAGATCAGAGATAACACGCCACCAACAGCCCACGCGACTACTGCTGATGGGTTGGGGGAACTGTTACGGCCTGGCCCAAAGGGAACTTGGGCCGACCCGACACACTAACCACCCGACCTGAACGGTCGGATGACGCACTCATATCCGGCCCGAACACGCGTCTGGGACAGCTGGCCGCCACAACTGTACAGGAAAACTTCGAGGAAGTGGGTTCTGCCCTCGTGGGACTCACATCTGACATAGTATATAAAGGGAGGGTCCTACTCCTCCCCCAAAGTACGTCACACATTCCACCTAATCTATTTCTCGCCTGCACACTAACTGACTAGAGCGTCGGGGTGTCTTTGCAGGTGACACCCCCTCCTTTCACAACGAGAGCTCGACTAACCGGCAGATCCGATCCCAGCACAATCTCTCCGGACGAAGCGTTCCCGCCACCTCAAATCTCCACCCGAACCGTCCGGTAACCGACCAACCGAACATATGTATATGGTAAATGCTATGGTGCCTATTATATTGTACCTAAGTTACTAAAAAGAGTAAACAAATAATATTTAATAAATTTTATATAATTTACTTTTTACTTTAAACATTTTATCTTTTACTTTAAAAAGTAAGTTAAATAATTTAGACACCATAACAAAGGCACCGTAGAAGTCACCTAGGTATATATGGATGTTCACTTTATTAGATTAGCAAAATTCATATCTTATACATAAATATAAGGGTTAAGTATGATTTTGATCTCTAACATATAAGTCGAAAATTTCTTTCGTCTCTAATCTTTTTTTTTTGTACACAAAATCGTCCCTAAGATTTAAAACCAAGTTTTAAAACCGTCATTTTTATTTAAATCTTAAAAGTTTGGACCAAATTATCCATAACAAAAAAAAATATAAAATAAAAAAACAAAGAAAAGTTAGAGAAGGAAAGTGTTTCTACTCCTGTGTAAGGAGCAGGGAAGAAGAAGAAGAAAAAAGGAAAGAAGAAGAAGTTGTCCACGATCCACCTTTGCCACCGCTTTCGCCACAAAAAATTTAAAATCAAGTTAAACCTTAAAAACTATTTTAAAGACCATTTTGTATGTAAAAAAAGGTTAGGGACCAAAAAATTTTTAGACCTATACTTTAAAAATCAAAATCATACTTAACCCTAAATATAAAAAATTAAAGATTTTTTTAAAATCATCCGTGCGTAATCAAAACTTTTTCAGTATTAGAAATGGCAACACTATTTAAATCTGTGGGTATCTACCCCACCCTTATCTGTTTGGGGTGGATAATTACCCGCTCCTGCACTAGAATAAATTTTTGATGGGGACAGATTCTTGGGTGAGGTGGGGTCGGATTTAGGTTAAACCCTCCCGAGTGTAATATATATATATATATATATATATATATATATATATATATATATATATATATATATATATATATATATATATTAATAGAATAATTAATAATATTATATTTAATTTTTTACTTTAATTATATTATGTATGTAATGATGTGTTATACATTTTAAAATTTAATTTTATTTGTTGAATTTTAATAATTATAAGGGCGGTAAAGATAAGGCGGGTATCCGGAAAAATGGGTTAAGATCTGTTTTTTACTATTCGCAGATAGAAACGGTAAAGGTTCAATGCGAATTATTGTAGGGAGGGACCGGGTCAGGTAGGGCGAAAATTCACCCCTGCCCCATTTATTTGATGCGAGTTGTTGTTAGTTCATTTATTCTATGCGAGTTAATTTTTTTTTATATTTTTTACTTTGTATTACGATTCTATTAATTTTATTAGAATACTAAAGAGTACTAAAAATATTAAAAAAATATTAAAATTTATTTAAATATTTAAAATAATTATTTAAATTTATATTTTTTTAGTAATTTTTTATTTAAAAATAATTTAAAATAATATAATTCAAACAATATTTAGTTTATTATAATCTATTTTAATATAAAAATTATCAAATATAAATCACATTAATACTAACTCACTTTTGACTAAAATCAATTTTGTAAAATTAATTTTATACAAATTTTTGTTTATAAACTTTAATGCAAACGCATATTAAATTTTAAATTTTAAATTATAAATTATAAATTTTAATAATTAAAAATAATAGAGTGTTGACTTTAAATATTAACTAATGTTAATAAAATATATTAGTGTCCTAATATTTTTCTTTTTTAATTTAAAGGTGACACATATTTAATTATTATCACCGTTATTTATATACATTGAATAAATGAACTGACATTCATTCTTTATATTTTTTAATTGATTAATATAAAATAGACTTATTATGACTATGAAAAATAAAGTTTGATCTATATATATATATATAAGACGCAAGAAATAAACAGAAGAGGAAAGGCACATATTACAAGCTACTGCAAAAATGTCGGCGGAGAAGAATAGTGAGGCGGTGGTGGAAAAGCTGAGCATCGACGAGATGCTTCAGAAGCACTGTGGCGAGTTCGGGAAGTGGCAGCTGAAGCACTTCGTTCTCACAAACCTTGCTTGGACCTTCTACGCCTTCCACATAATGGTGATGCCGTTCGCCGACCGCATTCCGGAGTGGCGGTGTGTTGGCAGAGATTGCGAGGGCGGTGGAAGTGTGTGCGAACTGAGTCCGGGGGAGTGGGAATGGGTTGGAGGACGCAGCGGCTCCACCGTGTCGGAGTGGGGACTGATTTGCGGTGATAAGTTCAAGGTTGGTCTTGTCCAGTCCATTTTCTTTGCTGGCTGCATGATAGGTTTGTTCTCTCTCTTATTATTCTTTTAAGCTTTTTCTAAAGCGTGAAAATTTTATGATAATATAATATTTATAATTTTATATACATAATATCTATAATTACATATTTATTATATTTAAAATTATATTATTATTTTAATAACAATTAAAAAATATTAAATAAAATAACTTTAAACTTTTTAGGTGATTTATTATTATCTTTTAAATATTATTAATTTTGTTTGGAAGTAATCCGTAAAAATTTTTGTAAAGACAACTAATTTAATTTGATATTGTTATTTTAATAAAAATAACTAATGTTTAAACAAAACTACTACTTAAAAAATTTATTTAGACGAAGTTGATTGAATTATCCTACAAAACAATTATAATTTGTTTATGATTTTTTATAAGTTTAATTTTAATATATTATTAATAAAAATTATTTTATAAAATTGTTTAATCAAGTTTATTTATTTTGATCATAATTTACATATTGATTGATGAAAGTAATTATTTTATTGATATAATAATATAATTAAATATATGTATAATTTTTTTTTATATTATCAATACATTAAAAATAAATTTTTTAATAAAAAATTATATGTCATCAAATATATATATATATATATATATATATATATATATATATATATATATATATATATATATATATATATAAATTGATGTTCAACTTTTTGGCCATTATATTGTGACTTGACAAGTCGTACCTACTAAATAATTCTAATTTAAATTTAGGTGAAAACTCAGGTGAAGTTGACGCCTGAGAGTCGTTGGATGAAAATTTAGTCAAATCAGTCAAATCATTTAACGACTCTCAGGTATCAACTTCACGTGAAGTCGACTTCACTTGAGTTTTCATCTTAAATTTATCAGTACCACATGACATGTGGGGTTATATAATTCTGAATATTGTTAAATTAAATTCATCAATAATATTATTAAAATTAATTATTAGTATATAATATAAAAAAATTTAAGTGTATCAGTATATTAGTATTTTAGTAATTTTTAATTATTGATTTTAGTTATAAAAAAATATAATATACTTAAGATTAATTGTTAAAATTTATTAAAATATCGGTATATTAGTATATTTAAATTTTTTTATAATATATATTAAAATATAAAATATATTAAAAATAAATTAAATAATTTACATATAAATATATTCAGAGAGATTTTAATATAAATATAGTATTTTTTTAAAATTCATATAGGATAATGAGTAGGTGGTGTTTGGTTTGATAAGGTTATTTATTTAATCACTATATGTAGATTGCATTGACGCCACATGTAACATGTTCTGATGAATCTATATATCTTCAAAAAGGAAATTTTGACTAACGCAAGAATAGGAGTGAACCACGAGATTGGCATGGAAGGCGAGGCCCCAAGCTTATAAAATATATATAATTAATTTTAATGTATAAATAATATTTTTAAAATTCAAAATAAAGGTAACGATGAAGGAGATGATTATGGTGAATTGGTGATAGCGATGGTATAAGCTAAAAAGTGAAACTGTATGGACAAAAACATGAGAAAATAGGCCCTAAGCATATTTAGATATTTTGTGTTTATTGGTTTTGTCACTAATTCTTCTATTTGGATATCAGAAATTTTAATAGTAACTGTGGTTGGAGGTTTTGTTTTATAGTGGGCTTTGTCTTAGGTGGCGAAAGGTATATTAAGGATTTTAGTGGTCTAAATAAAAAAATTAAAAAATAACATGGTAAATTACTTAAGTACCATCATCTTCTTACTCTTGTTTTTCTTCATAATAATAACCACCATCAAGCCACTTGCTGTATCTTTATCTTTCTTTCTAACAATAGCAATCACCACAATACTTATAAGTTACAACCAACATTATTAACAATATTATTAATAATTATTGTTTTTTCCTTTTCATGTTGTTAGGACAAGGTTCCTTGGCTCCGATCTAAGGCTCCACAATCATAGATTTCATAAACTGGTTTGGGATAAAATAGTGGTAAAAAGTAATAATTAATCTTTATACCATTTTTAACACCAAACTGAACTAATCTTTGATGACTGGGTTGTATGCCTTGTTAAATGGTAACTAATATACAACTTCAATGTCTTGCCGCCAGTTGCACTTCACAGATCCAATATGTTGTGTTTTAGACTAAACTTCAATAAACGACGAGTTCACTTGGTCAAAAATGCTATGAATGCTTCATACTCATGATAGGTAGCAGGCAGTGGCGGAGCTTGAAACGAAATTTTGGGGGGCCAGATAGAAGATAATTGTCAAGATGCTTTTGATATGAATCTCATTTAAGATAAGCTCGTCTAACCTCATCTTTCTGATTTGGGTAATATTGCCAAATTTAAAACCATTTTTCAGGGTATCGTTCTAAAGAATTAAGGTCAAACTCATTAGACGTAACTCTTTAAACTTTTGAAGGTTGTATCTTACTTTCTTCGTGATTCATTAAAGTAGAAGAACTATCTACAAATGTTGATATTATAAAAGTTATATTTTTCCTTTTTGAATATTAGCCTTCCTCTTAAAAAATGCATCATCAACTCTTTGATTTTTTATGACTATTTTATATAAAAATTTGAATATATATCCAGTAAAATATGTAAAAAAGAAATTAGAAGAACAAATATTAAAATTTATAATATTTATTGAATTTTTTTATCAATTTATACGCATACAATAATATCAATACTTATTGAATATTCTAATATTTTTTATCATATAAAAAATTATATTAAATTACATAAATAAAAAATACCTAATTTTTTATATTTGAACTCAAAGGTAAAGGGAGTGTTGCTTATTGAATAGAGAGCTGCGAAATGCGAATACACTCAATTCATTCCAAATCCAATATATTTTGAATGTTTAAAACTAAAAATTATTGTGCAATAAAAGCAAGAGATGAAGATTAAACTTTGGTATTTTAAGTCATAATAAAATATTTGAGCCAATTGAACTATTTTTTATTTTTTAAAAAAGTATTACTAATATTTTTAATAAAAGTTTGGGGGGGCCATGGCCACCCCTTGTCTGAACTAAGCTCCACCACTGGTAGCAGGTGATGCGTGTTGTTTTTTATAGGAGCTTTTATTTTTACTTCAAAGATCACATTAATTGGAGAAAAATAATAATCAAATATCATTTTCTATAAAAAGAGAAAGATAGTAAAGTGGATGATAGGACAAAGAGGGAATAAGTTGAGAAAAAAAGAATAAAAAAGTAAAATAAAAATTTTACAAATGTTGAATAATTAATTTATATTATTATAATTTTTAATATATAATAATTATTTAATCTAAACCATTCATCACTATTTTTTAATGGTTAAGATGAAAGATTCTATTTGGACCACCAAAATCCAAATATACTTTCACCACCATAGAACCAGCCTTGTTTAGTGGCATATTATATGTCTCCCAATTATCACATCCAGGTTCAAGTCTCACAAGAGAAAAAATAAATCCATGTAGTGTGTGTGGTGCATGAGAAGATATACATTTCTTTTTGGTAGTGATAATTGATGAGAGATTATTCGTTTATCATAACATGTATGGTAAAGTAAATGTATGTAAACATGATACATCGATAGAGTAATAATTTTCAGGAGCTGGAATATTTGGTCACCTTTCGGATTCATTTCTAGGAAGAAAAGGTTCACTCACAGTGGCATGTGCTCTAAACGGCATCTTTGGTTGCATAACAGCATTTTCTCCTAACTATTGGATCTACACCATCCTTCGCTTCCTCACCGGTTTCAGCTCCGGTGGCGTGGGTCTCTGCGCCTTCGTTCTTGCCACCGAGCCAATCGGTCCCACCAAGCGTGGCTCTGCCGGCATGTCAACCTTCTACTTCTTCTCATCTGGAATCGCACTCGTCTCACTTGTTGCCTACATTTTCCAGATGTGGCGCCACCTCTACATCGCCGCCTCCATCCCCTCTCTCTTGTATGTCTTCATTGTCATTCCTTTCCTGTCCGAGTCCCCGAGATGGTACCTCGTTCGAGGAAGAATAACCGAGGCCACACAGATAATGGCATTGATTGCTTCCTCGAATGGGAGGCATCTCCCCAGTGGGGTTTTCCTCGCACTTGACGAAGAATCATCAACTAATGATGAAGAAGAAGAAGAAGAATTTCTGATGGAGGACAAAGTTGCACAAATTGGATCCATCGTGGACGTGATTCGATTCCCAATGACAAGAACAAGGTTACTCGTTGCAATAGTTCTCAACTTTGTAGGGTCTTTGGTTTACTATGGTATAAGCTTAAATGTGGTTAATTTGAAAACCAACCTTTACATGAACGTAGCGTTGAATGCGATCGCCGAGATGCCGGCGTTTGGAATAACGGCGGTGTTATTAGAAAGGTACGGAAGGAAGCCGTTAACGATAGGAACAATGTGGTTTAGTGGATTCTTTTGCTTGTTGGGTAGTTTGACGAAGAATGTTGGGATTTGGAAGATTGTGAGAATGGTGTGTGGTATTTTGGGTGTATTTGGAATG
Organism: Arachis hypogaea; assembly: GCF_003086295.3. NCBI lineage: Eukaryota > Viridiplantae > Streptophyta > Magnoliopsida > Fabales > Fabaceae > Arachis > Arachis hypogaea. The sequence continues at coordinate 36,784,629 of NC_092043.1, forward strand.
GCTGGGACTTATAATTTGTTGTTTATATACACGGCAGAGTTGTTTCCGACGGTAGTGAGAAACGCGGCGCTAGGGTGTACTAATCAAGCGGCGGAAATGGGGGCGATATTGGCGCCGATTGTGGTGGTTTTGGGAGGGTGGTTGCCGTTTGCAGTGTTTGCGGTAAGCGGGATAGTGGGTGGAGCATTTGCATTTCTTTTGCCGGAGACTCATAACCAGCCATTATATGATACATTTGCTGGATTGGTGGCAGCAAGTGTGTGATTGTAAAAATGTTGTTTAAGTCATGGAACAAATATTATTGCTTACAACCTAATTGGTGCCATGATGAGCAGCCAATTACCCGGTATTCATGTAATAAAAAGACAGTGCAAGTAACTTTTTTTTGTCACTTTTTATGTCTGTAATGTACATGCCTTTGTCTTGTTTATATTATATGATAGAAAAAGAAACATCAGCCAAAATGAAGTATAAAGTATCAGAGATTATGGTCGGTCATGCATAAATAATAATTAAACTTTGTGGAGATGCGGGGGATCGAACCCCGTGCCTCTCGCATGCAAAGCGAGCGCTCTACCATTTGAGCTACATCCCCGGGTTGGAAGATTCTTGTCAATAATACAAATTTGTTTAATATTTTTTAGGATCATCCTTAAGCCCAAAATGCTCGAAAGAGCTAGTATGGCTAGATAATCTTTTAGGAAACGTTTCAAATATATCATAGTTTTTGGTGTTCAATACTTTTAGATATTGATCTCAATCATGTATATAATTTACAATTGAAATTAATGTTTAAAATTAATTTTATGATTGAGATTAATGACTAACAAAATTGAAATACTTGTTAGAACTATAATATATTTAAAATGTTTTCAATCTTTTTTTTTTGGTTGTGAAATAAGATGGGACATTAAGGTGTTGATTGGTTTGAGCATTTAATGAAAATAAAAACAAGGCATGAAAATATAATTGATTTAATATTTTGAAATGTTTTTAATGAAAATATTTTTTTTTAAAAAATAAAACAAAGTTGAAACCACTTTTTTTTTTTCAAAATTTTCAGTTATCATCTTTGAAAACATTTTCATTTCAAAATACCGGATTTTCAGTTTTAAGTTTAACATTCGAATCTTTCCAACTCCTCTTTTTATGCGTTGATTTTTTTTCTCCCTCTTCTACTATCAATTCCATGCACCGATTATTTTTCTCCTCCCTCTTCTACCATCAATTTCATGCACTGATTTTCTTTTTCTCCTCATTCTTCTACCATTAGTTTTCTAACATGTCAACTCCTCTCTTTATTGCTATCAAGTGTTGTTGTGAGGTCTTTTATTTTTTAATCCGCTTATACAAACATCTTTTTGAAAAAGTTAAAATAAAACTTTTAATATGATCAATTTTTAAATAAAATTTTATTAATTAATTTTAATATAAAAATAACATCATTTTTTAATATAAGTATAAAGATAAGATGAGGTCTTTTAAGTTCAACTAAAATATCAAAATACAGCAAACAGTGCTAGAAGCAGTAAAAAAAGAACTAATAAAAATATGATCAATTTAGTTTTACAATTTAAGATTAAATAAGTGTATTTATTGAATTCTTTTGTTTAATACTGAGTACGTTCTAATTGAATTAAAAAAATTATAATGAATAATAGATTATCTATTAATCTTTTATAGTCTTATTTTTTAATGGTAAATCTATATGAATATAATTAATTATTTTGAGATAGTAATTTATTTAATATTTAATATTGTATAAAAATAAATTATTAAATTAATAAAAAATTAAATAACTAATTTGTACATTTAATAAAAATATAAAAAACTAGCATATCACTTATTATATCTAAAGGTCGCACGTGATATTAAAACAAATCTCGAGTTTAATTAGAAGGGTACTAAACCTTAGAAAAAGGACAAGCGTCAAAGACAATATCCACAAGAATTTGAAAGAATTGTTAGGGTCACAAGTAATAAAGGATGTACAAGAAATAAAGAGTGTCGAAAAGAAAAATTAATTTGGCAACCTAAGGAACGACCTCCGAATCAGAGAAGAGCAATGGAACAACAAAAGGAATAACAGTGTGGTAGTTTGAAACAAAATCAAGTTGAGTTAAAGAAGTATAAAATCATGGAAGGATTAAAAATTTAAAAATTTATTATTAAGAACACCTTCTAAAACACTTGAATATAAAGAATGAAAAATTTAAGGAAGACCACCTCATGTTCTAAAAGAAAAGATATGTAACTCGCATTTTACCAAAGGAAGTCAAAAGAAAATTTAATTGCATTTCATCCAAACGGTTTTCAAGTAAAAGACAGAATAGGTGAGGTTTGAAAAAAAATGAAAATCAATTGTGTTAAGGCTAAAATAATGTCTCACCATTCTTGAAAGACATGTAGGTGCTCAATTAGATAAGATTGTGCAATGGAATCGCGGCAAAGTTGGAAGGAGTCAAATTTTGTTGGAAAAGAAAAGTCTGGAATAAAGTTTTAAACTACACAAACTTTCAAAATTCATATTCAAACTCCATTTAGAAAAGAAATTTTGAAGTAAAATTTGCTTATAGGTCAGTAAAGAAAATAAGTGGTGCATTATAAACAGATAGGTTCCCACTAATTAAGGAAGCTTTTCAAAACTTCATTTAAAATAGTGCATGCCAACTTTAAAACAATTTTGTCAAGTTTAAAGAATAGCTATGGATGCAATTAAGCGACAAAATTTGATTTAAAATATCTTAAGAAGGAAATCCAAAACTTGTTTTAAAAATTCACATCAAAACATCAAGAATACACTTGAAATCGCCATCACCTAGGGACATTCAAGAATATTAAGATGTACTGAAAAAGAAATCAAGTTATATGAAAAAGGATCTTAAATCAAGGGAGTTCAAACAAGATTTATGAGGCATGAGACATCAAACAAGCTTTCAATCGATCCAAAAGAATACAAAACTCGTAAGAAAAGACAACTCGATCAATAGTGAATTTTCGAAAAATAACCTTTGACTAAACAAAGACAAATAAGAGGACAAACGGTGCACTAGATTGAAATAAATTCGGGATGACTCGAACGAGTATGAGATTCACAAGAAAAGGAAATCTAAGACTAATGGTGATGTTTATAACAGTAAAAGAATAATTAAAAACAGAACCAAGTATATTATTCAAAGAAGTGAAACGCTTAAACAGGAATTGGCCAGTTCTTAAAAGGAAGGATATGAGCCCAATACTTAAAAAAAAAAACAATAATTGCATAGACAATGTGTTATACTAAACCAAATTCAAATTAAAAATAAATTAAGTGAAGTTTGTTAAATGAAAATCAACGGAAAAGAGGCAAAAATCTTTCTTTTGAAGAATTCCTAAATACATAATCAAATAAAGATATTCGTAAAAACTGTAATAAAGTTGTTAGGAAATCAAGTTGTATTTAAAGTAAATATATTTTCATAAATCAGAAAAGGAACAGGTGAGGTATTGAAAACAATTAGTTTTAAACTATTTATGGAACTTTCAAAGTTTATATAGAGAAGTGTATATCAAATCAAAAGCGATTTTGTTAAGATTTGAAGAATGCTTATAATTATCGTTAAATAAGAGGAAAACTAAATCACAATTTGCTTACAAAGGACTCGGAATAAGAATTTAAAAAGGTATACTACATCAAAATAGGTTCAAATATATATCAAAGAATACATGACTCAAGAGGAAGTGCCTAAACAGAGAAGGAAAATACACTAAGGATTTTAAGCAGACATATGCAGTTAGGATCAAACAAGAATGTATATGAACAGAGGAATAAGTTTGAAAAAATCAAACTACTATTCAAAAGAAAAGGCAACAAGAACTTCAAGATAGACTAGGAAAGAACAAGTCACATGATTCCAATAGAATTCAAGACACATAATCGAGTAACCTTGAGAAATAGTCTCTAACATTTCCAAAATCCATGATTCGCGTTATCTATAACTCGTATATCGTCTATGATAACCGATGAATGTTTTCATATACATAATCCACTAGCTATTAAGCCGGCCAAACTCAATACCAGGAATTATGCAATGCAAAACTAATGGCATTATCAATAGACTGTCATGTGCATAAAGCTCTAATTCTCATTATCGGAACAAGACCTACTACATGACAGATGTCCAGAGTATGCAATTGAAGCATAGTCTGTCAATTCCTCAAGCTCTACAAGAAAGACTGCTCTGATACCATAATGTAACACCCTAACTATCAAAATGATACGCTTCCGGCTGCGCCACTCTGATAGCTCGGGTATCACGACCACTCTTATAATATTTAATACTAAAATATGAGCATGTTTAAAATTTTAAACCGTATTTTTCAAAAACTTACATCCATACTTACATTGCAAATTGCAATACTCATAGAGAATACATGTAAATATATATACTCAAATATTTTTACAGGCATTACATAATTGAGTTCCTATCCCTCTTATAAGAACTTGTAAGGATAAAGGCGAGAGAAAAGTAACTATTACAATACATCATATAAACAGAAAACAGAATAAACTTTTCGTGACTTCTTCGTCCATATCCTGAAAAAGAAACACCTGTAGGGGAGTGAGAACATTGTCCTCAAAAGGGTTCTCACTATAGGGTCACAGAATTATTATAATAGGATACGTGAAAATAAAAACTGTTTTTAAAGTACAGTGATTGTTACCCGCCTTATGTATCTTTTCAAAACCATAGATCCACGTTCAAAATTCAAAATCCTTTTTAAAAGAGAAATCCACTAATTCTCCAAAAATCCAAACCTTTTTAAAAGAGTTTTTTCTAGACAGTATGAATGACCAAACTGTTCCAAGCATAGATTCATTAAGTTTATGCTGAACCAGTTTAGTTTTTCATACTTTACTAAACTAAAAACACAAACTGTTCACAGCCTTTGGCCCATGACATAATCAATCACGGCCATAGGCCCAAACATTTCAATCAACAGTCAATCCACGACAATCCAACCAATTTTCAGTCACAAACACAAGTAAGAAGGTTCAAACACAATCAAGCAGTTATATCAAGTAGAGCAATTAGCAATTAGACATAATTATTCACGTAGGCAAACCAATTACAATATGCATACCCAGACAATATCATGTAGATTCATATGATGAATGACGGCCCTATAGCTAATGAGTCTCATCTGTCGGTTATCAAGCCAATTCGACAAATCCAGTTTGCTAAACCCTTGGGGCAGCAACCCCCTCCCCATGTATCACATATCATCAACCAGGAAAGGGTTTCAAGCGCAGGAGCATATTGTTCATCAGAGTCGGCGTCGGCATCTTCAATATCCACGGTTATAGCTCCAGCAATGAGGTCTCCAAACTACCTTCGTGGCAAACAGAGGTGGTAGTGGTCCTAATGGAGCTCATGTGCCATTTTAGGTAGCAGGTCGTGCAGCGTATCTGTCCTGGTAGCTTCTTTTCCGCTTCAGACAGCTTTCTATGCTGAAGGACGTTCTGGTGGAGGAGCCTCGTGTTGTAGAGCCCTTCCAATAGCCCAGAATCATAGAAGATTTAATGGGGTTTCAATGGCGGTCTCTTATCTCCGGCGACTTTTCAATCGGCGTCTCTCTGTGAGTCAGCAGCAACACGCATTACATCTTGAGTGCCTTCGTCTTTAATGAAGGATAGCTCTAAGTCTTGATTCTTAGGACTAGGGGGGAAGATCTCATTAGGAGGGAGATGGTTGTTGTTACTATTTTCAAATTGTTTTTTTTTTTTTGCGGGTGTTTTTTGGCTAATCATTTATCACAAAAAAAGGAAATAGGTTGGTTATTCACGGGGTCAAGCAGGCGATTGATAATTGTTTGTCAATAATCCCCAACGAACACTTGGGATCGGTCGAATAGCGCAAACCAGAGGTTGGCCAATTTAGTTTATAGACGTTCTGTGCAATAATTAGTCGATCAATTGAATCGGTTGACAAACGATCTATCTATTAGTGGATTTTGTTTTGTTTTTCCCATTAGATGTGAACACAACATATTACTAGAAAAAAGGGATCTCCCAAAAGGTATACCAATAAAAAACTAAATGTGGTATGAGAGAGGTGAAATTAATAGAACTAGAAGAAGGGGAAAGAGCTTCGAATTCGATTAAGGATTTGAAGGAAGAATTGCCAATAGCTTTCCACATGACATCAGGGACTGCTCCGCAGTTATGGATTCCTGCTCGAAGATGAACATGTTGCGAGCTTTTCGCATTTTCCAGCTTCAAATTTCCCACTCCATAAAGGTTCGCTTGTTAAGATGATTGCTCTTGAAGAGCGATGTTGCACGAGACCAGCTTTGCCAGAAGGAGGTCGAGCCATTGCATATAACATTTCTAGGTACGGTGCTTCTTTTCCATGTCTCATTAGTCTTCACACATTCAAAGATACAATGATTAATGGTTTCCTGGGCTGATTACAATGGCGGCAAATAGGGGAGATTGTTTGGATGCGGCGGTGGAGGTTTTTGGAGCACATGCAGCTTTTCATGGAGGCTCTTCCAAAGAAAGATTTTAATTTTTGGCTGCAGGGGAAGCTTCCACAAGTCTCTCCAGGTCTCTTTATGCTTCATCGAATTCGAGAAAACTCAATTGAAAGGTGCAAGAAAAGGTAAGCAATCTGGTAGCCTGAACTCACTTTGTACTTCCTACTCTTTATTTTTGTCCAGTAGAGTTGATATTCTCAATTGGTTATGTTTATTGATAAAATCATCTATGCTACTACTGTTGAAAAGTGCTGCTGAATAAATTCCCGATTTTATGTGTTATCTGGCCTTATTAGATCTCTGATTCCGAGGTTAGGAGGAAAAAAAAGGCTGATTCGGGCTAGGGGTGCACAGACCCGGCCCGGCCCGAAGGCCCGGTCCGGTCCCGAATACTTTAAGAACTAATTTGGAGTGATTTCATCGGGTTTAGGGTCGGGTACGGGTCTCAAAAATAGACCCGGTCATTATTTCGGGTCGGGTCCGGGCCATAGCTCGGGTCACCCGAAGTCGGCCCGGTGGCCCGGTCATCATACACAATTAATATTTTGTGTTATTAGTGATGGATCATGACTATTCTTACGTGGAATTTAAGTATTGTAAACCTTAATATTTTGTGTTATTAGTCATTATAAGCCTATAAGTTAATGTTTTATGTTTAGAATGCATAAGATTTTAAACTAATACATAAGATTGTGTTATTTGTATTGATTTAAATATTTGGTATTATTAGACAATATTAGGATTGATTGTGGTTATGCTTTAATATTGATTGTGGTTATGCTTTAATTTTGAAGAATGGTTGGTTCTTGTTATATTTTTCTAAGTGAATTTTACCATGTTAACTAATGGTTGGAGCCTTGGAAATTTGGATATTTTTACATGCTAGTTTACAATAAGGTATCAACGTAATGTAATATTAACGGCCCAGTTTTCACCCGGTATAATTGTGACCCGAAAGTGTATTCGTTTCATCGGGTCTAATAAATAGACCCGGTGTATATTTCGGATCGAATCTGGGTCACATCAAACCCGGTTTCACCCGACCCATGTGCACCCCTAATTCGGGCCAAGCCACGGGTCTCGGAACAGGTTGATGGAGTCACCAGTACCAACATTTCAATACAAACCTTTTTCTAGTACTTTTCGACCTTCCAGCAAATTCTTTCAACCCTAAAAAGGTGCATTCCCTGATTCTGCATTTAAAACATTACTTTACCGATAATATTTTTTTTTTAGCATTCTGCTAATAAGGACTGAGATTGTGTTGATATTTTTCAGCATTGTTTAACTAGCTAGGAATGCTAGATTTTAAATTCTTATGTCTTTAAAACCTAGACCACCTTCAACCTTAAGTCTCGACATAAAATCCCTGCTTATTCAGGCCATTTTGCCCTTAGATGTACGAATACAACATTTTGTGTTATACATAAAAACGTATTTTCATTCACATCATACAATAACCATTCATAAATACATCATTTTTCTAAACATTTTTAGTTTCTAGCTATTTACTCCTAGACCATATATATCAATATATACTTCTCAATACAATAGATACAATTGTTTATGAATTGTCCATCAGAACATGAATGGCGTTGGAGAGAATGCTGGCATAATCGTGGGCATGGTGTTTCGTCTGCGAATTACACAAAATAACATTAGAACCGAGATTGAATTATGAGCCATATGCCAAGTTGCCAACATAAACCAAATTCAAACAGGGTAGAAGTGAACATACAAAATGTTCCAATTAATGTTCCAATTTTCCGCCCCAAATTCCACAATGCTAAACTTACAAGCAAACTAATCTAATCCTTTTACCCTGTGGCCTAACAATAACCCAATAGCTAGGTGGATCAAATACTCACGTAAACTATTCCTTCAGCTCCTAATTTTTCTTTAACGTATAAAATAAAATAAAATACTAAAAACGATGATTGGTGCTGACTTTTTTTTCCCAGTAATATATGATAATTGTTTTTTCCCTTTTTTTTTTCACTTCATAACTTTTTTTTTTTAAAGAAAAAATACCCATTTTATTTTTTCTTTTAAATTCAAGTTTTATGAATTACTGTTAAGAAGTAGTTAATTTTCCATTTCTTTTCAATCGTGTGGAACTGTAGATACATTTGTAAGACTCTTAAATGTTTGTATAAAGAAGAAATAACTTAAATTCAAACCTTCAATAATTTTGTTCAGTTACCCTTTTAGTCATAGTGATTGATGAATAATAGTAAATAATTAATTTAATAATATTTTTTCTCCACTTACCTGTAATCATAATCTCCATCGTCACTGTAATAACGCCGCTGAACCCTCACTGCCGGAGCCACAGCGGCGCCACCGCCACTCCTCCTCCTAACATCCCTTCCAGCCCCCGGCCCTCCCCTCTCGCGCGTAGCCGCCGCGCCGTCCTCGGAAATCGATCCTAGCGAGGGTCGCCAATCCGGCGCCCCTCGCTTTTTGCGGCGAAAATTCTGCGACGGCGGCGGAACCAACGGTTTCGTAGAGTAACCAGAATCCTCGGATCTAAGATTCGAAGTGCCGCAGCAATAAACAAAGTCCAACAAAAACCTCATTGAAAAAATTAAAAATAAAAATATATATAATCCAAGAAAAAGAAACAGGAAAAGGAACTAATAATGGTAGGTTCCTAATGCTATAGAATTTTTAGTGGAAAAAATTAAAAGAAAAAACAAAAACAGGTTCCTATTTATTCTGTTTAGCATATAGCTACGTATGACTATGTTTCTGTGTTGTGAGTTGTGACTTGTGAGCGACTGAATTTGGGACTTTATAACAGGCGCTTAATAATGAACATAACTGTCCGAGGGGATGAGATTCGTCGTTATCCGTTGCATGCTGAGAATTTACCCTTTGGTTATGGTGTTAATTACGGGTTGTGCCATTACTTTCAAGTGCCGGTACCATCTCGCGTCGTGGTAGTTACTGGTTAGTGGTTAGTGGTGTTTTGGGTTTGTGTTGTGTTGAGCATTGAACTGGGCCCACTGTGGGGCTTCAATGTGGGGGCTTTTATGGGCCATGAGCCCACGTGCTGAGCGGGATTTTGATTTGCCAACACCTTCCCTAAAATATTTTTAGTTTTATATGTTAAATGAATAATTAAATAGTAATTATGATTACTTGTTGATAAGAAAAAAAGCTTTTTATATATACACGGTATTAGAAGAATCATTTAATTTTGTGTTAATATTAAAATCTATTCATGTATATTTAATACCACAAGATAAAATTAGACAATTATTTTTTAAGTATTGACTTCAAAATAGTTTTTAATATAATATTTTATAAAAATATTATTTATACACTAAAATTAGCCACTAAAATCAACCACTAACGTATTTGTGTATAAATACATGTATAATTTAATTTATTTTTAATATATATTTATATTCTAATATATATTTTATATTAGTTGCTGATTTTAGTAACTGATTTTGGTATATACGTGATATAACTTAATATTTTAATATTGTCTACCGAAAATATTTAATCTTATGTGAGATGAGTAGATGGTATTCGCAAATAATTAATTTTTCATGAAGACTTATACAAACAATTAAAAAAAATTTATAAAATGAATAGTTAAAAATAATTAAATAATAATTTAATTAAATATATTAAATTATTTAATATATTTTAATTATTCATTTTATATGAAAATATTTATATTTGAATTTTCATCGTACTAAAAAGACCTAAGAGTCATTAGCGAAAATTCGAAAAGACATTCCAACGTCTTCCTTCGGACTCAAAAATCAAATTTGAAACTTTTTCAATAAATTTCTTTATTTATTTTCACATTGCCATCTAAATAAAAGTTCATTCATTGTGTAATTCTTCTGGTTAAAGAAATGAGTGGATGATGATGATGGAATTAAACAAAGAATAATAATAATCCGTTAAGGCTATAGCAAATCGCCATTTGCCAAAGAGCCCTATCCGGAAATGTATAAAGAGATTGATTCCTGAAGCCGCCGTTGTCCGGTTTTGGGTCCCTTTATTTTGTATGTATATCCGATAATATGTTATTTTGGCTTTTTTGGCTTAAATAAACTGCTCTCTCCCCACAAGCCCCATAGGCCATAGCCTAGGCAGTAGGCATAGAATAATTTTAATGCTCATATGTTTTTCATTTTACAAATTCGAAAACTTAAGAAAATCATGAGATATTTTTGGAGATAAATTTTATGGATATTTATGATTGTGTATTTGTTGATTAAAAGTGGAAGTGAAAGTACCGATGAACAGCAGTGAGATATATATATAAAACAAGGGCAAGTCTTTGAACCTTGCCAATCTAATTAGAGTGGCTCCTTTTCCGTTTGGCTATGTTTTGATTAAGATGATAAATTTGATGATGACTGTCAAGATAATTTTTTGCTATTATATGAATAATTTGAAGATGTAAAAATAGAATAAAGTACGATTTTAGCCTCTAAAATATAGGTCAAAAATTTTATCCGTCTCTAATTTTTTTTATTCGAATTTGTTTCTAAGGATCAACTAGGTTTTAAAATCGTTTTTTGAAGAAAAATCTTTTTAAAGACGATTTTATTCTTGTGTGTCGTCAGTTTATTTTCAGCTCCGTCATCCTCTCTTTATACACCATCTTGATCATCCTCTCTTTATACGCCTTTTTTTTCTGCTTCCACTTCCGATCAGACACTTTTCCAGCAATCACTTCATCGTAGGTCGACCACCTGAATACCGGCTTGTTCGAGTCGTTCGATGAAGGTACGGGGAATCTCTTGCCTCGTGAGGAACGGTTTTGTTGGTGTCCATCGAAACTTTGCCGCCGTTTTCATCAGTGTTTGTGTTGATGTCGTTTTCACAAGTGCTTGTAGGTTTTGTCACTAAAACCCTCGTTGAGGAACCAGAAATCAACCATGCACACCATCTTTGTGGTAACGTGTGATGTGCAGCAATGAAACCCTCATATTTGTCTTTCAACATCTCTACCACTCGTCTTTTCACCTTGTCTTTGCCCACCATTTCTGTCGTGGTTGTTGTCCCGCCTTTGTCCACCGTCTCCCTCATCCCTGGTAAGATATTTTGGCACTCTCAATTTCTATATTGAATTTGTTTCATGTTTCATGGATTTCATTAGTAACTTATCTCAATTTTTATCCTGTTATTGAGTGCTCGTTATTGTTTGATTGGATAATTTTACTAATTTCATGAATTTGTAATTGAGATTGTGAATCACTTTGTAAAAGAATTGTGAAATTTAAGATTGTAAGGCTTGGTTATGTAATTTTGTTTGGAATTCAACCATTATTGTTTCTGTGTTGGTTGAATGGGTGGAGTATGTAAGCCATCTGCTGCTCAACGGTGTTCACAATCGCTAAGGAGTGCTTGATGCTTTTATTGGTGATCAGCAAGCGAGAGTATAACTATCTGAAGGATGAATTTAAAATCAAATTGAACCTTAGAGATGAATTTAAATGCAAGAAAAAGTCAGGGATAAATAAAATTTTTGGCCAAAATTGTACTTAACCCCTAACAATATGAGAGTGTTTGAGAAAAAAGTAGCGAGTGTTGATAACAGATAAAAAAAATAATTAAGAGCTTAGTATATCAACGAAGAAAAAGAGAAAAAAATACAAATAACAAAGAAATGAATAAATTACAACACATATAATTATTAAAGAAAATGGACATGATGGTGTTGTGTTGTACATAAATCATATTTAAATTTTTATATAACAGGAAGATCGAATACTTGACCGATAAAGAAAACAGATTATGTTGTTTAATAGGAGAAATAGCAAATAAAATTTTATTAAGGAATGCTACATTAAAAGAGATTCAAGTGGAGTTATAATATTTCTTGAAAGAAGCATACATAAAAGAAGAAGATATAACTATAGTGATCAAGAACAAAGATACAGTAGGTTGGCTAATAGGAAAAAAAAGAAGTAGAATGCATAGGACTAGAAATTCCTAAAAAATATAGGAAGGAATCATTACAAGAGAAATGGAACTTAGCGGCCGAAAATTGCTGATCGTTTTTCCAAACCGCCACAATTTGGTTGAATTGATGCAGTTCTTGTTCCATAATTTAGCTCCGTTCAAATTGAGATGACTTGAGGTGGTTTTGGGCTCTCACCGCAGCAAATAACCTTGGGGGGGGGGGGTTTTGTTTCACTAAAAAATCCAAACAAAATTAATATGCGTCATAAACTTTCAGTCTTTGATATGAGAACCCCAGCAAAGCAAGGTAAGTCAATCACTGGCTCCTTCCCCGCCGTCGTGACTCTTCCTTTGTCAGCTCCAGCTGCCATGTCCGCTTCATCGTTTGTCCCGGTCACCAGTCTCCTACCTCCTCCGTGTAGCTCCCGTGCACGAAGGTAAAGTGGAAGGGGTCGTCCGAGTCTTCTCCTTCTGTCGTGCATGTCCGTGACGTCGTCGGCATCCTCCCCAGCCATCCGTCCCTGTGTCATCGTCGGCAGCCTTCTCCACTGGCCCTGTTATGCGTTGCCGATCGCAAGTGACTCCCCTCTCTATCGTATGTTCCTCTCCCTTGTCCCAATTTAATTTTGGTGGTTGTTGATAAATTAATCTTGCATCAATTCAATCTTTGTGCCTTCTGAATTTTGGTTTGAACAACGTTGATCGATTAATTTTGTCCAAAATTTTCTTCCCCAATTTAACATTCGGATTTAATTTTTTCCCAATTTTTGAACCCATAAGTCTTGATATGTTTGTGTTTATTGCTTCAGCTCATTTAGCACATACTGCTTAACAGTTTTCCATGACAATTTCAAGACCTGGATTTTTGAAAATTTTCTAAGTTGTAAGATTTGAAATGATGTAAATAAATAAATAAATAACTGAAATTAACACATTTGTAATTTTACCTTCATCGAACTAAGCTGAAAAGTTGTAATTTATTGAAATTGGATAATTTTTAGGTTCCACTTTTGATATTCAGACTCATAAGAGGCTTCATTCTCTCTAATCTTATTACTTAATGATTCCAACTGATGCTCATATTCTTGTGCCTTCTCTTTTAGTTCTCCTTTAGCACCCTTGATTTCTACTTCCAACTGTGAGCATTGTAAATCATATGTTTTCTTCGTTGTTTCTAGATCTTTCGTCAGTCTAGCAATATCTTGGTTACTATTTTTCAATGCCTCTTCTAATTCTTGCTTCTTTGTTGAAAGTTCTGCATTTTTCTTTTCTAGATCATTCACCAGCTTAGTAACATCTTGATTATCTATTTTCAATGTTTCTATTTCTTGTTTCAATGCTGAAATTTCTATGATTTTATTCTCAAGATCTTTCATCAGTTTAGTAATATCTTGGTTACCATTTTTCAATGTTTCTTCTAATTCTCGGAGTAACGTTCTGAATTTGTCTTAACTTAAGCTTATTTATGTATTCTTTTTGTTTGCCTTGAAGTAGATTCTCTGACGAGCGGATATCTCGGAGATTTGAAATAAATTATTTGAGGTGTGTTCCTGTACTTTCAACTATGACAGGTATTTCATTTGTCAAGAACCAATAAGTCTTGCACAAAATCTTTTCAAGAATTTACTTAGTATTTATTTTTAATCTAAAAACCTATAAATTCATGGTAAACTATTTCGCAGATCTATTTGTTCTATTATTCAAGTTGTTTTGCCAACTTAAAACAGTAAAATTTAGGATTATTATGTACAAATCAAATTATTGATTTGAATTTCAATTAGCATGCTTTTAAATTCCATTATATTGTCTCACCTTTTTCTTTTCTTCTGATAAAATTTTGGGACTTGGCTTTTTGTCTTTTGGTAGGAGTAGGTGTATATATAAATCTTGTCTATAGGGTAAAAAAAAGTAATTATTTTCTACTACTAGGACTTAAAAATAAATTTTGCATTATTATTATTATTATTATTATAATTGTAGTGATTGAAATTTGATGGGAAGAACATGGTATGTCGTTTTCAGAGAGAAGTGCATGAATCTTGTGTGAGCCCCTGAATCTTTTTATCAAGTACTAGGAAATGGGAATTCAATGTTTAATATAGAATTGTAGATATAACTTTTACGCATGCTCCATGGATAACGCAGTAAATTATTTTATTACTGGTACTAATTTCCAGAATCTTAGTTGATATTCACCTTAATAAATAGCAAGCTGCACAGTTATATAATCAACTAGATAGTTGTATATGTGAACTGTACTGTCACTTATATATACAATAATAATAATACTGTGGTTGGAGCACATATATAATAGTTAGTTTTTCCTACTTAGAGTTGCACCTTATTTAATATTATTTAATTAAAAAGTACACATATAGTTGATAATCAAACTTATATATATTTATGTTTGATATGCATGTTAAAACTATTAAAAGGGCGTATATATGTTTTCTTTATTGGTGAGATATGATTACAGTGACAGGTAATATAACTAACTTTCATCTCATAACTTGATAATCACTGGGGGAACCTCTACTTTTTTTTAATTAAACTAGTTCTTTAGCTTTGTATCGTTGGATGATTGATGGAAACAACTTGCAGGTCTAGTCGATGACCAACAACTGATGGAGACCTTAGTGTTGGTATAAGTGCTCCTGGTACTGCATCAACTAAAAGCTTTACTAAAATTTGATCAAAGCATCAACTAAAAGCTTTGATACAGCTAATAGAATTTTTTTAGCATAGTAGTTTTGTATCCAATATTTTTTGAGCAAATAATTACAAATAAATGTTTTTTCTAGTTAACGTTTTGGAATTATCTATGAGTTTAATAGTTTATTTAGTATTTTTTATGTTAATATTTCAAGTTTAATAAATATGATGTAAAGAAAATAGGTTATAATGAAGAAAAATAGTATAAACTATTGTAGTTAGTCAAATTTTTTTTCTAAACTTTTGTATGAAATTGCAACGGTTCAAAACCGTCGCAATTTTTTTAAAAAACAATCCACATACCAAAATAACGGCGGTTTTGCAACTGCTGTAAAATTGTCAACTTAATTTGCTGCAGTTGTGCCAGCGGTTTATTAGAACCATCGCAAAATCAAATCTCCACCTCCTAATAGGTGACGCTTGTAGCACCGTGAGAATTTTGTTTCGCGACAGTTTAAAATCGCTGTAAATCTCTAAATAAACTGCCGTAAATGACTGTTTCTGGTATAATGAATGAAGGTCAAATCTCCAAAAATGTGAAATTAATACATAAAGAAAAGCAAAGAGTTAATCATCAACAACAATGGAAAGGAATGATAATTGAAAAGTGAAGGAAATTAAATCAAGTGGGTAATTTGAAGAAAAACGATACTAGATTAAAGTACTCGATAGGTAAACATTATCAAAAATAACAAATTAGCTTTGATAATATAAAAAGGCTAATATGCTAATCAACTTCAATACAACGGGTAGGATGTGGACATTTAAAAGTAACAATAGACTTGTATGAATATGGCCTAATAAACAGTTTGAGTTAGCAATGAATACAATAATAACATTTGTGGTCAAAAGAATTACTCGTTGTTGCTCTACTGTATTTTGTTTTTAGTGTATTGTTTGTTAAATTAAGTTGTTTCTTTTGTTTGAAACCACCCTACGGAGGTTATATTATCTTTGATGACAATATGAAAAGAGATGCATAGTGGTCATAGATTAGTTCTATTTCTCTTTTTTAGGTCGAATTTGTACGGAATAATCTAAAAAAAATTCATATAAAAATGATATTATAAACGATTTGATAATTTAATTAATTATATTTAATAAAATATATCAAATCATGTAATAATATATAATATAATTTTCACATAGATATTTTTCATTAGAGTAGTAATCACTTTAGATTAAACCATATTTACATTATGCTAAGGTCTCGCCTATCCTAACATCATTCTTAAAAGTGGCAAATCAAACCATATCTATTAAAAAACATTTAGCAAAATAATGAAAGTGCAAATCCTTCATGCATCTCAACTTGTTAGTAGTAATAAAGTCTACAAGTGGGTGCATAAATAAATCTCCACGAGGTGCACTTTGTTGTCATGGCCTCAAACAAACAGCAAATAATAACTATAATAAAAATCTCTCTGTTTTTATTCTCTTGTCCATTAATTAAAACTGCTCGATTACAAAGATAGCTAGGTCAGTGTGTGTTCCTCGCAGCCCCGTTGACCCTAAAAAAATGTATATCTAATTAATAATGTCTAATTCTCAATTACAAAGCTTTGTTCACCTACAATTGTTTAATAAGCGAGTCATTTTCTCTTCGATCTTAATCTAAATCTACACAAGACTAAAAATTAGATTACTAGACAATTGGCATCACTAATTAGTTGTTATGTTATTAACATGCTTAATTCAAATAGAAGCATTATTATTGGATCCGATATAGATTAAAAATTTGAGAACCAACTTTTTTTTTAATTAATATTTTTTCTTTAAAATTATTTTTCACTTTAATTTTTTTTTTTCGTTCACTACTTTATTAGTTGAAATATGTTGATTCGCTAACAAAATCAACTAATAAATCAATATTGGAGCGGGTTGTGACTTTTGATAAAATTAAATCTGGTCATATATATGGGACCAGTGTTGCAAAAATAAGCTTGAATTTCATTAATGCTGTTATAGGGAAGTGCTTCCTTACTGTGTGTGTTGACACTTGACAATAACAATACGAAGATAATAGTATTTTTGTCTTCCAAAAAAGTATACAATATTAGGAAGAGCAAAGGTGGCATAACTAGAAAGACCTACATAATCAGAATATTTGACAAAAAGATTATTTATAAAAGCTAACTTATATATAATACGAAATCTTATTTTAAGGGGGAAAAAATGTTTATCTAACATAAGTATACTGTTTCCTTTTCCTTTTTCTTTTTGTTCTTTTTATTTATTTTCCCTCCTCGTCACTAGGAAAAGTATACTCAAACTAATTTAATTTCTTAATACATTTTATTCTAAAATTGAATCAATAATTCTATTTGAAAATATTGTATGTCTATACGACTATACCACCAGCTCACCATTAAACTAACTTTTCTTAATAAATAGGAGTGCAGTATTTTTTATTAATTAAACAAAATTTAATTTTTATTCATTATATTTATATTAATAATTTAAATTTAAAATTAAAGATTTATATTTATAATTTAGAGTTATTGTGTTATATTTTATTTTTTAATAACAAATTAATTTTTAAAAAATAATGCACTCCTTATTATCTTCCAAGCGTATTAACATTCGGCATCTATACCACGCTATGCTCATCAACTCAATATATATATAATCCAAATGACGTGACGTGAATAATTGCTGAAGGCAAGATCAAGTCTCTGAAAAAACCACTTGCTATTTAATATCCGTGGCATATCTCTCTCAACTAAAATATAATCTATTAAAAAATTTCAGCCAATAATAAAATGCTTATTTAAGATACCATTCTGTAATGCTTTTGTTTGGTAATTGAAAAGAGAAAATGATACTACGGACACAAAACTTTAATGGAAAATTGACCTAACCTTTTATATGCGTCAATAATTCAATGACCATCTATCAGGGACTCATGTTTTATTTTGCTGAATTATTATAAAAGCCAAAGAGGATGTGGAAGTTCTTTTAGCTAAAAATGATAACCAGCCAATCTTGGAGAATATCAAGAAATGGTTAAGATTTGGCTTATTAGTTTGCTTAAAATAATAAAAAAATTATTTGTTTTATATAAAAATTAGCTATTAGAATACAGTATCATAAGTTTTAACATAATATCTAAATATTTTTGTCCTCCATAAAAAAATCAGTTATGCTGCCTTATCCTAAGCCCTCTCATGAAACAATCGTTTTTTGTTTAATAAAAGAAACTTTTCATGTAAGAAAATAATCAAAGGACACTTGTATATTCCAGAAAAAATATTAGATCTAAAATTAAACAATAAAATAGATAAATTCTAAATTAAACTATGATATGAAAGAAGATACAAAGTTCAATAAAAAACTTATACATGAAAAACAGATATAATCTCTTTTATTTTTAAATTTATACAAAATATTACAACACAGAAGCATATCTTTTTTTTTTTTGTTAAAATTGGTCTACATACTGTCTAAAATTGTAAATATTTCTATAAATAAAATATCTTCGTTGTATTTTTTTCTCGTACGTGCGAAAATATATCCAAAACGCATATAAAGAAGACTAATACACCACAAAGAAAAAGAAAAAAATAACACAAAAAAATTATTCAATCTAGATCTGTCTCAAATCTACATTTCTAAAAAGAAAGTAAAAAATCAACAAGATTAGAAAAAACAACAAACTAAAGAAAGGGAAGAGAGAAAAAGGATAGATAAAAGAAGAAAAGAAAGAAAAAAGCGAGGGCGTGGAGGTGTGGACGGCCAAGAGAGTGACGGTGGGAAAAAAATAACTAGAAAAAAGCAAGAAAAAGTAATGAGACTAAGGGGAAAAGAAAAAAAAGAGAAGAAAAAAAAAGAGAAAAAAGATAAAAGAAATTAAGAATAGAAAAAAAACGCTCACCGCATAGATCAAATTTGTAATTAAATTTTTATATTTTAAATTTTTTTAATTAAATCTCTACATTAATTTTAATTTTATAATTAAAAAATCTTCATTAACTACAAGAAGGCAAAAGTGTGTCTTCAACAACGACAAACACAAACAAAAAGATAAGCATGAAGTAGGGAAGAAGGGAGGGAGGGATGCTTTGTCCAAGATTGAGCGTGAAGCAGAGAAGAATGGATGGAGGGAGGGATTTTTGGCCTTTTTGGGTATGAAAAGGAGATTAACCATTAGGAATTTAGCCCTTTAACTGTGAATCTTGATTAATTTGGAGAAGAATATTTTGTCAATATAAATATTTTTTGGATCCACAAGAATTTAATTATAAAATTAAAACTAATATAAGAATTATTATAAATTTATTAGTAAAATTATAGAAACTAATAAAATAATTAAAATTAAGTTCTATGATATATAATATTCTTTTATTATTATTTTGAATTCTTGAGTCTTCATGAGTGTATTTTATTTGAATTATTCCTTTTAGTTTAATTATTGTGAGCCATTTTAAATTTATTTGTTATTGATGTAAGAAAATTTTCACTATGAAGAAAATAAGAAGTCAATAAATTAAAATAAGAGGAAAAAAAAAGATTCTTTCCCCACACAAAAAAGAAAAAGTGAAGTGTTGTGTTTCCCACCTGTACTGGCTGCTGGGGCATGGCAGACTGGTAGTAAGTAGCACATTCATAAATAAATGATAACCCAATATCGACCACAATATATCATATGGTATATGTCAGTAGCAAATTTTGCAATCCAGAAAACTCTATTGTTTCCTAGTGTTATGGAAGAAAATTGGCAACTCTGGGGCCCAACAGGCCCACACAGAAATAGCAGGCGAAATTGTGTCTTATTCTTAGAAGCTGCTGAGAAACGAAACCGCATTCAATTTCATGGCTTAATGTCATTCTTCGTTAGGCTCCACTTCACCACATAATAACGACCAAATATGGTGACAAAGCACTTAAGTGGAAAAATATCCAGTGTTTCGTAGCTCTCACTAACTTGAATCTTCTCTCTTGAGTTTGCCTTCGCAATAGGGTATTGGTCTCAAACCATTGGTACATTCCGGAATTGATTTCATAGGCCTTTCTTCATTTTGGTCCATTTGTGCATTTAGTATTAATTGTTTGCGTCTGTCCCTTGTCCCTTGTCCCTTGTCACTTGTCATTGTATGGAATTGCATCAATGTGTGAATCCTCAAGAATCAACTATAACAAAGCATTATTCTGTTGGATGAGTCAATTACATGAATCAAATAAAATCATAATATTTCGTTGCAGATTTGATCTTGTTTAATCCTTATATACTTAAATTTACCAAATACTAAAAAACAAGAGTCAAATCTTTATAATACAAATCAAAGATAAATATATGTTTGGTGGAAAAAGATTCTTTAAAGTGACAATATTAGGAAAGTAGTAAAGTGATATTTTAATCATTTTTAAATTTGTAACATTTATTATTTATGAGTTCCACTATCTTAATCCAAAGATGATTAATAATATACTTTTTTTTTCTAAAGTGACAATATAATTTTAGAGGAGCCAGATCCTTATTTGATATACACGTTAGGCTATCTAGTAGATAATATTAAGATAATAAAAAATAATTAAGAATACACGTAACCGATTCAAGCTAAATTTAATTAAATCTGGACTCGATTTAAATATTTTATTAGATTCCATTGGAGTTGAAATGAGCCAGATGTCAAAGAAAAGAGGAAATTAGCTTTCATAAGGGGTAATTCTGATCGAAACTTCGAACTAGAGCACAAGAAAATAGGACATCCTGAATACAATTTAAAGTGATCTCAGAAGGTATAGAATGATTTTGACCCGCAAATAAGATCGAAAGAGGTTTTTGAGTACTTTTCTTGAGAATTCGTCGACTCATTAGATTTAGATTTGGAAACTTAGTCACAATTTAATTAATGAATCTAATGGAAGATATAGTATAATATGTACTTACTTAAAATACAAGCGATCGTCTCTTAAAATATGGGATAAGATTGACATTTAAGGAAAAATAACTGCTTCTAAAAGTGAGTTAATTGCCTTGACCTTCAAGTAGGTTCAGAATGCGGACAAACTACCTTGATCCCCAAAAAGATCCAGATCGTGGGAAAGAACTACTTGCTGCCCAAGAAGAGCCTGAACGTGAGATAGATAAACTTGAAGCCAAGACAATACTCACTTATAAATAGAGGATGGAAACAATGAAATAAACGGGGTTTTCATTGTGCAACTCTCCTATGCACTGAAACTCTGGAGAATTAATTTTCAGTCACACTAACGCAAGGGATAGCAATGAGGTGCAAGTGTATGAGAGTATTAGGAGTTTTTTATTTTATTTGTTCATTTTTATCTTTCAGTCTTGCTTTCAATTTTTTTAATATTATTCGTTATTTCACTATTTTTCCAGTATTTACTTGTTTCTTTCAAGTTTTAACTTCACTTCAAGTTAATGTTTCAGTTTGATCCTGTTTTTATTCAAACACTTGAGAAATTCTATTTATAAGATTGTGCCAGTGATAATAAAGTGATGGTAGAAATTTAGGTGCAATCAACTTCACGTGAAGTTGATAATTAAAAGTCGTTAAATAATTTAATTGATCTGACTAAATTTTCATCTAACGATTTTCAGCACCTGAGTTTTCACCCAAAGTTATTCGTTCTATGCAATATTTCGACACAAAGTCGAAAGATCTGAGTTAAACTTTATTAAAAGAGTCGCATCTACTCCATAAATTAAAATAATTTAATGCAAGTTTGGTCGATACTAATCTGAGATCAAATCAAAATTTAAGTTAAATAGATTTATTTTAAAACACCAAATTTATTCTTAAATTAACCCAAATAAACCAGGTTAAATTAGGTCGATTATTCATAACACTTAAGTGTATATAATTTTAAAAATTTTTATATAATAAATTAATAAATCTACCCATTGAAGATCGAATTTAATAATTATTATATAATAGTTATATAAAAATAAATTATTTTAAAACAAAAATAATATTATATAATATAAATAAATATTAATTAAAATATAAAAATACATCATATTTTATTGTTAATTTCAATGCAAAGTATATATTTTAATTATAAAATATTATTTTAAATTGGATCAAATTTACACACAACATAATCCAAAAAAATATTCTTTATGTTCGAATCAAATTTTAGACCAGATCAAATCTGGAACACCCCCTAATGAGAAGTTGAGAACCAAAGATCGAGGCCGCATACCTTTACTAATTAAAATGTTATCCGTAAGGTAAATGTCATTTTGTTTTTCAAAATACATTTGAAAATGTGATGCATTTAGATACAAATTGTGGTAAATACGATAGGGATGATGCTATTTGACCAAGTCATTTTAGTAATTAAGTTTAATTAAATTGACTTAATAATTTAAAGACGAGTAAATTATTATTTTTATCTACGAAAATTAAAAATGTTAACACATTTATTTATAAATAAAAAAATTTATTATTTGTACCATAAAATATGAGTTTTATATAACAAAATTATTCAAACACTAAAAAATCACATAAAAATTCTAAATTGCCTTTATCATTATCCGCATCATCTTTTCTCCTCCACCACCACCACCACTAACCCCATCCTCTTTCTCTCCTTTCATTTTTTGAGTTCGTCGCTGCCACCAAAATCCATCAACCCTGCCAACTCCTTCCCTTCTCTCTTTTCCATTCTCTCTCTTCCCTTCTGTGTTTTGCTTCTCTCTCTTCTACTTTTTCGAATCATCAACCCAAAAAAGGGACTTCTTTTAGAATCAACATGCAAGTTAAAACGAGAAGATAAGCACACACATATTTTTTTTTTTTGGTGATCAAAGGGGGGTTTAACACCCCGGCAAGGAAAGGAGAAAAAACAGACAGAAAAGCAGAGAAACTAACTTCCCCTAAGCCTAACAGTTCCCATGGAGTCGCAGAGCAGCGTGTACTTGATGTCCGGAGGTGTCTTGTCGAAGAGGTGTATTCCAAGGGGTAGTTCTTGCCCTTTCTTGGCTAATTGATCTGCCACCATATTTGCTTCACGAAGGACATGCATCCAAGAGACTTGTTTGAGGCGTGTAGTTAGAATTCGGATGTCTTGGATCAGGGGGGCACAGTGATGGCCTGGAGGAACTCCATGCTAAATGAAATTGATAGCAGTTTCCGAGTCAGACTCAACCACCAGGTTATGGTAATCATTTATTGTGGCGATGTTCAGGCCATGAATGATAGCCCATAACTCAGCATGCATGATTGAGCAGTTACCAAGGTTGATTGAGTAGCCTCTCAAGAATCTCCCAGTCGAGTCTCTGAACACTCCACCACAAGCCGCGTTTCTACTTTGAACATACCAGGACCCGTCAACATTCAGCTTAACGCACTCACTATCCGGTCTCGACCAGCTAATAAGATTCCCACTAGTAGCATGAATATTTCTCGGATTCAGGTTGCTTTTCATTACCTTCAATAATTCCTCAGTCCGCGCTCTAATTTGGTAGCTAGCACTAATAGCACTGACATTTTCTTCATTAAAGACAAGTTTATTTCTGAAGAACCATAAGGACGATAGAGTAAATCCAAATAAGCAAGACCAATTGTTCTTCGCAGTGAGGTTTAGAATTAGCCAATCATGTAGGCTAGTAGTGAAGAAGAAATTAATGCCATTCGGGGGGAGAAGCTTCTGCCAAACGCTTCTAGCAAAGAAGCAATCCCTAAGGAGATGGATGATTGATTCTTCCTTTTGTCTACATCGAGGGCAAGCATCATCTGTGGCTAAGTGTCGGCGTCTTCTCTCCACATTGGTGAGGATAGCATTGTGAACCACTAGCCAGATAAAGGTTTTCACACGCTCAGGACCCTGCCACGTCCAAACTAAACGGAACATTCTATTAGGAGTGAATTAGTTGTCTCCGAGGCTCTGGTAAGCTGACTTGATACTGAATTGTCCATCTGAGGAGGGTTCCCAAGCAATGCAATCAGCTTCCTTCCAAGGAGATGGAGGGGAGATACTAATGATCTTGTTGACAATATCTTCCGGTAGAATCTTCTGAAGCTTCCTAGCATCCCACTGTCCTGAAACATCGAGGAAATCTGTTAGCATAACTGGGTAGTTAACACTATTACTCGCCTGGTTTGTGTTTGCACTTAAATTGCCTACACCCGGGATCCAGTGATGATCCCAGAAGCGAATTTGAGAGCCATCCCCTACTCTCCAAATGCAGTTTTGTTGGACATTTTCCCAAGAGGAACAGATGCCCTTCCAAAGGTTTGATTTGTTCCTCCTTTTCTCCACCTTGGGCATGACATCTGTACCACAACCATATTTCGCTCTGAGTACTCTAGCCCAAAGAGCATCCTTTCTTTGCACAAGTCCCCATCCCGCTTTCATCATGAATGCTTGGTTCATTTGGCTTGTATGTCTAACACCCAGTCCACCACACTCTTTAGGTTCACCTACTCTCTTCCAATTAAGGAGATGGATTTTCTTTGATTGCTCTGTATTCCCCCAGAGAAAGTTCCTGCAAATACGATCAATAGTATTACAAGTAGCTGAAGGTAATGCAGCAGATTGCATATTATATAGAGGCATAGATGAGAGAACAGATTTCACCAGGGTCACTCTTCCTGCCAGGGATAGTGATGAAGCTTTCCAAGTATTAAGCCTAGCTTGAAGCCTATTGATGATACCTTCAAAGGTATATTTTGAGACTTTCGAATGAAGAATAGGGACGCCTAAGTATTTTCCCAAGTCATCTGTTCGGGAAAATTGTAAAGTATTACTCAGCTCTGTTCGAACTGTGTGTCCCACATTATTTGAGAAAAAGATCCTGGTTTTCTCTCTATTCACGCTTTGGCCCGAGCTATCACAAAAGGCCTCAAGACACTTGTTGATCACATTTGCTTGCTCAATATTAGCCTCTGCAAATAGGATAATATCATCTGTGAAGCATAGGTGTGAAATTGGGGGACCGTCTTTGTTAAGTCGGATCGGTTTCCAGAAACCATGATCCACTGCAGCATTAATGAGTTGGGAGAGCCGCTCAATACAAAGCACAAAGATGTATGGGGAGATAGGGTCCCCTTGTCTTATACCTCTGGAAGGTGTAAATTCTTCCAATTCCTCCCAATTCCACAGGACCTTCATTCTGGGAGATGAGATGCACGAGAGAATAGTTTCAACAAAATTTTGGGGAAAACCAATATCAGTAAGGGTCTCCTTGATAAAGTCCCACTTCAATCTGTCATACGCCTTTTCCAAGTCAATTTTAATAGCCATCCAGCCTTTCTTTCCTTTTTTCAGTCTCATGGAATGGATGACTTCTTGCGTGATGATGATGTTATCAGAGCTTTGCCTACCAGGGACAAAACTGCACTGGTTAGGTGTAACAAGTTTATCCATCACCTTTCTCAACCGGTTCGCGAGGATTTTAGTAATCACCTTGTAGGAAACATTGCAGAGGCTTATGGGTCTTAGTTGTTTAAGGTGTAAGACAGGTTCAACTTTAGGAATGAGTGTGATTAAAGTCTCATTAACCTCCTTGATCTTGGTTGGAGCTTCAAAGAAATTCCTGGTCAGATTGCAGATGTCGGCA
The DNA here is from genome assembly GCF_003086295.3 of Arachis hypogaea. Lineage (NCBI taxonomy): Eukaryota > Viridiplantae > Streptophyta > Magnoliopsida > Fabales > Fabaceae > Arachis > Arachis hypogaea. Next base: position 36,810,328 of record NC_092043.1, read on the forward strand.
CCAACTTTACTCCACTGACTCTGGTAGAAGATGGCTTGGAGCCCATCCCTACCAGGAGCCTTCCAACTGCCCATACCAAAAACAGCATCTTTAACTTCTTCATTAGTCACACTTTGGCCCAGGTTGTTCATCTCAGCAGTACTCAGAGTTGGGAAACTATTATTAAGAATGAAGGGGGTATAGGTAGTACCGTCAAAGTAGAGATTACGAAAGAAAGTAGTAGCCATGTTCTCCAGAGTACTCCTATCTGTTATCCAGTTGCCATTTTCATTTTGCAATGAGTTAATCTTGTTTCTACGTCTTCTGATCATTGTAGAACCATGGAAGAATTTGATATTGCGGTCTCCAAATTCGATCCATTTAGTTCTAGCTTTTTGAAACCACAAGAGTTCTTCCTGAACAAGGATATTTTCATATTCCAACCACAGCTCTTTTTGTAATTTTTTCAGATAGTAGTTATGAGAGTATCCCAGACTATTAGCAATACCTTGGAGCCTTCTAAGTATTCTGTGTTTACGTTTGAAGATATTACCAAACACCGAGCTATTCCACTCCTTGATTTTATTTTTGAAATCAGCAATTCCCTTATCCCACGAGTTTCTGACATTCCATGAAGCATCCACAAATTTGCCAAAATCCGGGTGGGTAATCCAAGCTGCAAGAAAGCGAAATGGACGTCTCCTTCTATTATGTGTCACAGATCTAGAAAATTGCAGGCAGATAGGCGAGTGGTCTGATTTGAGCATAGGAAGGTGCTTTACATAAGCGTCAGGGAAACTAATCTGCTACTCCAGGTTGCTCAGCCCCCTGTCTAGTCTTTCTGCAAGGTTCCCTCTCTTCCAAGTGAAGGGCCAACCTGAGTAACCCAAATCGATTAGGCCGCAAGTCGAGATGCAGTTTTGAAACTCCCTACAGGCGCCTTGGCTGTTGTTAGTCGTTCCACCACGCTTTTCATGGTTATGCAGCATGGCATTGAAGTCCCCCAGCATACGCTTCGAGAGCGTTCCACAAGGTTCTCCTGGTCACCCTTTGGGGGCTACCGTAGATAGCAGTGAGTAGCCAGGGGCTCAAATTCTTACCAGAAACTTTAAGATGAATATATTGTTTGTCATGTTCCATAACATCCACGTTCCAAACAGATGAGTCCCAGAGACACCATATTCCTCCAGAATGGCCTGTGGCATCCACAACAAAGGATTTATCAAAACCCATCTTTTCCCGAATCTGCTTGCCTCGAGATCCACTAACATGGGTTTCTAACAGGAAAATGAAATTTGCCTCATACTCTTGCCTTAAGTCTCGAATAATCGATGGGAAAGCTTTACTGCCAGCACCCCTACAGTTCCAACTGATGATATTCATAATAAAAGAGTCAAGGGAGTGGGAGCCATCAAAAGCCCGGATTACTTGTGGGCAGGGGCCCCCTGTTCTGGACCAAGACGGCCCCTGGAGGACGATTCCTCCTTGTTCTCTCTACACCCAGCCTCTATCATGGGAACATCTGATTTCTTCATTTGGTTTCCTCTGGGTTCGCCAATCCCTACTCTTTCATCTGGTGAATAGATATTCTTCTCAAAGTTGAAAGACAAATTTTCCCGAATCGCATGTTGATCCATCATCATATCTGGATTCTTTGAGGACTTGAAAGCTTCCCATTTCTCTCGTTCCATCCTCTTCATATAATCCCTGACCATAAGTTCCATACCCTCAAGCTCAGATTCTTTATCCTTTCCTTCGTCAGCTATTAGTTGATTTTCCAGCCCTTTAGGGTTGGGGGAGGTCATTTCAGATTTTTCCTCTTTGTTTCTGATGTGGCTTGGTTTTCTGCCCGAGTCAGGTAACCATTTTGGGGTGGGCAAAGCCTTCTTCTGGTATTGCGGGTTTTTTCCAGCCCCATGTCTCAGGACCTTTTTTTGGATCGGGGGTTTCTCCATCACCTGTTGGGCTTTGTTCTGTTGCAGCCCATTAAGTTCAAATTTCTCATGGCCTTTATCAAATTTCCCCTTTATGGGATGTCAGATTTTGCATTGATTGAGTTATGAAAAGGGGAAGAAAATAAAAATAGGAAACTCACATCGCAACTACGAATTTCTCCTTTCTCAATTTCATAGCATGTATTTCTTATGTGGATCTGTCACTATCTTCTTCATTTTTTCTGTTTGTTTTTTCTATTGTTGTTGTTGTTGCTTTATGTGAAGAAGATGATGATGGAGGTATAGTGGTAGTGGTAGTAATGGTAGTGATGAAGGAAATGAAGTGGTGGTGTTTTTGAACTCAGAGTTTGACTCAAGCGAGGGCGAGACAGGGAAGGAAAGAAAGAGGGATAGATGATGCGGATGATGATAATAATAAATTAGGGTTTTTATGTAATTTTTTAATATTTGGATAATTTTATTATATAAAATTAATGTTTTATGGATAATTTTCTTTGTTTATGGGTAAATGTATCAGCGTTTTCAATTTTTGTGAATAAAAATAGTAGTTTACACTTTAAAATTTGATAATTAAAGTTTTAGTTGAAAAAGAAAAAGGAGAAAGTGTTATAAGAAGAAAAAAAATGGTTAGATTTTTTGTTGCAAAAATAACTTATTCTCTTAGTAATTCTCATGCACTAATAAGTTTGAATAGGTTCATAAATAAATTTTTTTAATTTTTAAATTTTAAAAGGTTATAACATTAATGTTTTTTTTGTGACTTTTTTTTATTTTTTTTGGCGACTTTATAACATTAATGTTTAGTACAATATTTAAAATGCTTATGAAAAAGTTAAAAATAGTAACTTTTTATAATAAAATTTTTTTTATCACTATCCTTTTAAAATAAACATTTTTGTTTAAAATTTTTTAAATAAACTTATTTTTCAAAAGAATTTAATTAAATTGTTTATTTAAGCTGACTAAATAAAAAACAAAAGTGAGTATTAATGAAGAAGATCTAATACAGATTATGCAAGAAATTTCAACAGAAAATTTTCACACGAAAGATTCCATCTACCATGTTGTTGTTGTTATGTTGTATTTTATGTGTTAAATCAAGGGCTCATGACAACTTCACGTAGCCGTTTCACTCGAGCACAAAATTAAGAAAATGACTCGTGGAATGGCGGGTTCAAAGTATGCAGCTAGATATGAAAGCAACAACGATAGTGCTGGCACATTGCTAAATGGAAAGGGAGCGTTCAATCATCACTTAATCCAAGTAATGTACTTGCCTCATAAATATTTGATGTGTCTAGCATTGAATTTGATTTATGTGCTGGCACCCTAAGTTTTTGCTTTTTGTCTTGTGCTAACCATTTCTTGGTAGCTACTACTACTCTCACAATGACTTTTGCATAAAACGCTGGAACTTCTAGTATTCATGTATTTTCTATACATCATCACATATTTTTAAAACAATTTTGAAAAAAGCCCGTCAAAATTTAATTTTTAAAGTTTTTTCTGAATACATCTTTCTATATTTAGTATAGTTTGTTTGTCAAACTTAAATAATCTCTGAATAGTAATTTACTCCTACTTTCGTTAACGAATAGATTGTACAACTTTTCACATGTAGATCTCACCACATCTTCTGAATAAAAATAAGTAAATTGATACAATATATTATATAATATATGAAATAAAATTAAATATAAATCACACATCTCTTGTTAGATTAGGGGTGGTAATTGATAGGATAAAATTTGGATCCAACCCTAACCCTATCCATTTTTAATCTGCGGGATTCGACTCTATCCGCGAATTACCAAAAAGATGCAACATTATTATATAATTTGATAATAATTTAAAATAGATCTAACTTTTATGCAAAAAAAAAGTATTAAATTATCAATTAATGATTTTCTCTTAATAGCTAAAAATTTTTTGCATTTAATAAAAAATCTTTCGTTCAATATCCACTTGAAACATATTTTTATATAAGTATAACATATACATATATAGGGTATAGGTTAATCAAGTAGGGTTGACCTACACAAAAATCTTACCCTTCCTGTTGCAGATCAGATTAGCAACTCTACTCGACCGAGTTGAATCAGGTTAAATATCAGCAGGTAGAATACATGTTGCCATCCCTATGTTAGACATCATGCATTACTCGTTAACAAAAGTTAAGGTAGAATCCAATGTTTTGCCGGTTATAATGATACTAATCGAAGTTGTGTATACATTGGTTCATCCGTTCATGGAAGGCTTTGTTGTATGAAAAAAGATGGAATAAACTTACTCAACATCTGAAATATAATATACAATTTTTAAGACTAATAAGTTCAATATATAAAAAATTCAATAACAAAGTCCTCACTAATATAAGAAACAGATTCAGCTTATAAGTTATAATGGTGTGTGTATGTTCTTCCTCTTCTCATGTGTGTGTGCGTATAAGATTATATAAAAACTAGCAGAACAAAATATGAAAACATCTTAGCTAAGCTCTCATCTCAACCAAATGATATTACAAATCAAATTTATGAAACATCACGCCATCCAAAGAGAACCATTGAACTACAACAATCTAAAACTTTTACAAAAACTAATGCTTCTAATTAGAATTTGAAGCACCAATACAAACCACCACGATTTGGCCTGTTTATCGTCTTAGCCAATTACGGACCTCTACTGCCGGAGATGCCGGGGACATTGCTGTCTAGATTCTGGGATAGATTTGGCATACTCTACAAATATAACCCAACCATCCAAAAACTGTATAGAGTGGGGAAACAATAGTTAGCAAACACCCAGAGAAATAAGCTTACAAAGAAAGAGCTAATTAAGAGCAAAATGCGAGATCAACCTAGCAGAACAATTAACAAGAGGAACTTAGCTCCTAGATCACATCAGCATGAAATAGCTAGAAAAAAAAAAAGCTCATTACAAAAAGTTTTTTGGAAGTGTCTAAAGCCAAGCTTTCATGAATGATGGAAGCATTGTTGACATTTGACCTTTTCATCTTCTAGATATTGTTCTGTTGCCACATTCATTAGCACTTAGTATCACGAATACATGTCGTATTGGAACCTAATTTGTATGAAATATGCATGCATTCATTTGAAGTAAGGCAACAACGATGTTATCAACAACAAATTCTTTATTATCCCCCCATATATCACAGGTTTAAGCATAGAGGCTTAATCCAGCATACCTTTCCATTCATGTTTTCGATGCCCTTTGCAGCCTCTTCTATAGTGGCATATTGTACAAAGCCGTACCCTTTAGAACAACCTGTTCTATCGATCATCACCCTAGCTGAAAACAACACAGATGAAACCATTATGAATTATGCAAATCCTTGAAACAAAAACAACAGAGATGTCAAAGTGTTAAAAGCAGAACACTATGAAAGTTATATCTACTTAGTACTTAGAGATGAGAAGAGGACAAACTGCGAACAACTTCGCCAAACTTAGAAAATTCTTGGAGTAGGCGTTCGGATGTCGTCCGTTTGTTAAGCCCTGGAAAATTAAAGATACATAGAAATTCAACACATTTGACATTGTCAAAGAGAAAAGGATTTAGCCAAGCAGGCCAGATAAAGATTTTATAACCCAAATCAACTCATTTTTAACTGATAAAGTATGAATAATAAGAAATTCAAAACGATAACTCTGCTGAAGATCTCTCTTGGTATTTGAAATTTAAAAACACATAAATGTAAGTAACAGAACTAATGAGTACTGAGTAATTATGAGTGGATTAAGCATCACATGAGAAATATTTAAGTTCCCTTTCTAGAAAATCCTTCTCCAACATCAAATGAGTGGAAAACAAGTACCCTAAAAGTCCAAAAACTAGCAATTTCGGTTAAAATTATGCGCAAAAATGCCAACACTTGCTAGTTGGAAGTTACTAGTTAGTTCCTCATCAATCATCACTCATATATCATATTATCAGCGAGCAAAACCCATATTATAGCTGAAAACAATAACTATGTACAACTATAAGCCCTCACTAGTCTAAATTACACTGAACTCCACACAAGCTACGCAATATTACATACAAACACCATTCTATTTGCAAAATTATACACTAGTCTCTCCTAAACACTAAATCAAAGAATCCAATCACCTATCTCATGGAAAAGGAAGTTAGTATAATTTACCCTAAATCCAATTAGGCATATTGAACCATTATAATCATGTGGCATATAATACAAAAAACATATTCGCAAAGCAGAGCCGCAGAGTTGAATTACTGATTGACAAACTTATGAAAATAAAAGTTGAAAGGCGAAATTCTAATTTTCTTTTTTGAATTTTTCTGAGCTCAAAATCAACGAGGAAGTAATACATTATACATACCGGAAACGAAGACGGAGGATTTGGGCTCCACCGCCTGTCGAGCAAACACTGCGGCAGTAGTCGACGGCGGATAAGCAGAACGGCTCGAGAGCAGCCGCCATAAACCGCGCGACGAAGGCTGCGCCGCAGCTGTAGCCGCTGCCACCCTCAAAGCCATTGGCAGGGTTTGGGATGTTTGGTAGTTACGGTTTAAGCTGAAAAGCAATGTTATTGTTGCCGTTGGGGAGTAAATATGTTTTTAGATTCTTATGTTTTATTCATTTTTAAATAAAAGAATTTAATTTTAAAATTAATTAATTATAATTTTACTGTATTCTAAACACCTTCTTAATCAATAATAATCTCAAAATTGATTTATTTAATTCACTCGTTTTATCCAACACCACAAAAATTGATGAAAGAATGAAAACAAGTTTAAGAGCCGTATTCTGATTGCTCACTATATGATTTGAAAAAATTTAGGGAATTAAGTACGGTATAGGCCAACTAAACTAATTTCTTTTATCTCTGATATTAAAATTTTAAAAATTAGGATAATGAAAATTGATATTATTTTATAAAAAAATTTAGAGAGTCAATTACCACAGAAACTAACTCAAGCTAATTCTTTATATTTTTTATTTAAAAATTTAAAAATTAAGATAATAATTTTTTTTACAACAGGTCTATTTTTTAATTAATTAACTCTAGTTAACTACATCCTAATTGATTCCTAAGGAAACCGTTATTTTATTCACCTCTGTTCAACAGGTATTAATGTTCTTATGGAAACTGGAAAGTCTATCATAATGTGGTGCCAGTTTTAGCTAATATTTAGGATAAAAACTCAAATAAGTCAATATGAAAAATTTTCTACACAAATTTGCAAAATTAAAATTTACTTCGTGAATCTACTCACGCATATTTATATATAATTTCTGATTCGAACTCCATTTTTACATGCTGGTTCGAATTATACACTTATTAAAAAATTAATAATTTAAAAATTAAAAAAATATATATTTTATTTTATACATTAAAAAAAACTAACAAAATATTTAATTATAAGACTTCTTTAAAATATTAATGAGCTATCAATTCGAATTTCATATAATATTCTTTTGTCCATTTTTAATAGTTTATGAATATTTTTTAATAAATTTTTTAAATAAATTTATTTAAATTATACTACAAAAAATATTTGATTCTATGCAAAATAATTTAAAAAAATTGTTTAAAAAATGTTAGGAGTACTATAAAAATTTGTAATGTTTTAATAACTTAGGTAAATACATGCATGTACTCAAATTTTAAATAAAATACTCTACATAGTCAATAATAATTTAGAAATGAAAGAAAATATTTTATTCCATATAAAACAATTAAAAAAATATTTTATTCTATACAAAATAATTTTAAAAAAATGTCTTAAAAGATGTTATGAGTATTATAAAAATTTGTAATATTCTAGTGATTTAGGTAAATACATGATAAAAATATTTTTCTTTAATTTCTAAATTATTATTGACTATGTAGAGTATTTCTTTAATGTCGTAAGTCATTAGGATATTACAAATTTTTATAGTACTCCTAACATTTTTTAAGCCATTTTTTAAAATTATTTTGCATAGGATCAAATATTTTTTGTAGTATAATTTAAATAAATTTATTTAAAAAATTTATTAAAAAATATTCATAAACTATTAAAAATAGACAAAAGAGTATTGTATGAAATTTGAATTGATAGCTCATTAATATTTTAAAGAAGTCTCGTAATTAAATATTTTGTTAGCTTTTTTTTAATGTATAAAATAAAATATATTTTTTAAATTTTTAAATTATTAATTTTTTTAATAAGTGTATAATTCGAACCCAACTAGTTCGAATTGGTGTGTGTGTTTGTGTATAATGATTCGAATTAGTGTGTGCATGTGTTTGTGTATAATTCGAACCCAACTGGTTCGAATTATGTAGAAATAGAGTTCGAATCAGGCTGATTCAAACTACATATAAATGTGTATTGGTAAATTTACAAAGTAGATTTTGATTTAGCAAATTTGCTTAAAATTTTACTCCTTTAGTTTATTATTGTGATTTGCCCTAATATTTATAAAAAGTTAATTAAAGGGGCGAAGATAATTTCTACAAGTACTCTATGGACAGATACTTTCACAATGCGGAATTTCTTTATTTAAATAAAAAATTCTATATTTTTCAATTTAAATGATAATAGAAGAAAGTATACTTTTGTATATTATATTTCAATTTTGTATTCAATTCAATTTTAATTGCTGAGTCTATGAAATTAAGGATAGTTATTAAAGACTTAAAGTTGATGGAACAGAATAATAACTAAAACTTGTAAACAAAAAATAGATAGAATTAAATTAAATAATTTTGGCAAAAATTTAAATAGTATAACTAAGTGATAAAATTATTTTTTATATATTATGAAAATTCATAAAATATTATATATATAAAAGATTTTACTAATTTTTTTAAATTTTTATTAATTAATTTTATACAAATTAAAACAAATTACAATTTATTTATTTTTATCAAATTATATGATAAATTAATAAATATTAACTTGAGTCTTATCATCTTATTTAACTATATTAAATTATATGAGAAGTTGATAAATATCAACTTGAATTCTTATTGTCTTATTTATTCACAATATATAATTTGCTAGTAATTTATTCTTTCATAAAGAAAATAATTATAACTAACTAACTTATTCAGTTTTGCCTAAATCAAAGATGGCAACTAATTAGTTTATTTAAATGATGGAAAAGTGTAGGGCCAGCAATTTTATTTTATTTTGGTCAGTATGTAACCAGCAGAGAAATGTGAGCCATTGGATGAAATCTCACACCAATCTCATACCATCAAATCATCATTGATGGCTAATTGATGGCTACCAATCACAAATATTACTGGTCCCTAGCATTGTTCTTAAATTATTACTATATCAACTTATTTCTTTAATAATCTATATAATGTTAAAGAAAAAAATTATATTTATTTTGCTAAACTATAAAAAATATTTACGGGAAAATATAATTATATTTTAAAATATTTTTTTAATTAAGAAAACTTTTCAATATTTAAATTCTTTAACCTTATTACAAATAAACTTCATCCAAAACTCAGTCCATTTTCACTGAGTCAAGAAAAAAAGATTTAATTAAGCTCGCTTGAGTAACACAACTATCATGACCAGCATTGCCAATCCCATAAAAGTTCCTCCCATGGCCGTAGTAGGGTTCATGAAATTATTTTCTTTTGCTGTAGTGGTGGTAATTCCAAAAGCATGATCACAGGATTTCTCATCAGATATTGGCCTAAAAATGTTCTTGACATAACTCGACATGCTGGTTACCATCTCAGCTACTGTGATAGAAGCCTTGTTCAACATGGTGCTCATATAATCAACAAGGGCATTCCCTAAGTCAGAATCAGGTAACTTTTCTATTTCCTCATTGGTTAAACCCTCTTCAACACCAGCTGCTACAACACAAATATAATTTGTATTATATGTACCTAGCTAGTCATAAAAAAATGTACCAGAATATATTAAATATTTCTTCCAATATTTGTTATTATTTTTTTGGGTAAAGTACAATTTTATCTTTAACATTTGAACTAAATCTTAATTGCATTTCTAGAATATAAAATATTATGTTTTATCATAAATATTTTATTTTATACTATTTTCATCCTTTAGTTAAGGTTAATATTTTTTCTTCCAAAAATATTATTTTTTATTATTATCTTTTCTTTTATCAATTTCACTCGGAAATTACTACAGATACTATTAAAATAACCACAATAACAATTATTTTTATTATCTTAAAAAAGATGATAATAATAAAGAAAATGAATAATTAAAAAAAAATTAATTAAAAAAAATCCTAAATAAAACCGAATAAGATATTTGAAATAAAATTAAAACTTAGTTTAAAAGTCAAAAATAGATGAAAATATATGTTACCTCTAATTATATTTTAAACTTTTAGTAGATGTTTTTTTTAAGTTAGGAGTGAGACTCGAACTTAGACCTCTAAATAAAGAAAGAAGATTATGTGTTTGAATTATAGTTCTTTGGCCTAATAGATTTTTATTGTTTTCATATAAATTATGTTTAGATATGATAATTGTTAATATACTAATTTAAAGTGACGAATATTTTAATTCACAGAGTATTTAAAAATGACAGATTAAAAGGGAAGAGAAGGAGGGATTAGTGTGATTATACGTTACCTTCATAGAGTGATGATTTGAAAAAATCCTTGAGCGCTGGATTTTGCATGACAGCATTCCACACGTTGGAGTCAGAAGCAATAGAAGCTACAACATTCTGATTAAGGCCAAAAGACAAGTGAAGGTTCAATTGTTAGCAACAAATGAAGGACAAACACTGATTCAAAGAATACTTATTTTATTTAGATCCTCATTGCCCTTGATCGTCAGTCGTGTTTAAAGTTATACAAAAAGAAAAAATCACTGATTACATACATGTGCCTCGGGATTTGAGCTAAGCAAATGAAATGCCTGATGAAAAGCATTGATTGGGACAGAAGGGAATGAAATAGTAGTGTCATGGTTGATATAAGAATGATTATCATTGATGTGAGGAGACGCCCATGAAGCCTGGCTTCCAGAATGAGAAGAACACTCCGATTTAGAACAACTCCCACACAGGTATATCCTTCAGGACCAAAAATAAATAATTAAATAAATTTTAATATAATGTACTACATTATTCGTAACAACTATATCATCAGGTTTATATAAAAATAAATAGACAAGGATTTACACCTAAATTTTGGTAGTTGGTTTTAGTGTAAAATGTTTTTGTATTTGTATATTGAAAAGTATTGTGATTATAGAAAATGAAGAAGCCTAAGTAGTTATGTAAATAAATACGCATATACTCAATAACTATATGAGAGACAGAGAGAGCACTTCTCAACGGCACTTTTCAGCTCCGACGCGGCGGCTTTTGCCTCTTCGAAGCTCGGAACAGTACCGAACACAACTCTCTCCACATTCGGCTGAGTGTTGTCAACATTGGCCACTACCCAATCATCAAGATCCCATGGCGCCGACGAGTAAACTGGCGCCACGTCCCCAGCCATTGCTAGGAGCGGTGGTGGTGACGACAGCGCCTCCGGCACATGTCGTGCCGCGTTGCGCAGTGAATGCTCCGCCACCTGGGACGACAACCCATTGAATCCGCCGGCAACCTTGGCCGCTGACCTTATTGCTGCTCCGCCGCCCATGATGAAGACGGTGAAATGAAAAAGCAAGAAGGTGGTTAGCTTCGGAATTTAGAGAGAAAAGAGCTTGGTTTTTGAATCCGTAGATTTAATCAGTTTTTATTGTGATGAAATTCTTCATGAGTAAAGAAAATAATTTACTGTTTTAGATTCTTGGATCTTCCACTAGTGTGTTACCGTACGGTGCAACCTTTTGAATTTCCGAAATTTCCACGCGTCTTCAGCTTTTGTTCTCTACAGTCTACATAACTTCCCACACGAACCCTTTCAATTAGAGGAGTTCAAATTAAATTTATTCAAATTAAATCGCTCATTTAATTCGATTTAAATTAAAAATCGATTAAAATGGTACTAATTCGAATTTGATTGAATTTTTTTTTTTAAATTGTTGGATCAAATTTTGAATTTATCTTTTACAACCAATCCAATTCAATCAAAACTACACAACGTGTTATAATATTATTATTTTATTATTATGTTTACAATTATACTTGTAACATTCAATTTATTATACTTTTTATATTTTTCATGTATTATTATTATTTAATAGATGTTTTATGTTCAAAATGTAATTTATTTATTTATTTTAACTAACCTATAATTTTATTTCTATTGTTATGTTATCGTTGATTTTTTAAGATATTGTTAAGACTTGTTATGTCATTGTTGGTTATTTAAAATTTGATATTGAAACTTGTTATATATATTTAATTTTTTTAATTTACAAAACCACAAATCTAATCCAATTCAATCCAAACCGCTCAAAATTGAATCGGATCGGATCGAATTTTTTAAAAAAAAATCATCCAATTCAAACCGCAAGTAAACATAGTATTCGGATCGGATGAGTTTTTAACTCAAAACCGATCCAAATCGCACCACAAACGCCCCTACTTCCAATGTCTCTTCTAATTCTACACTAAAATCTATTATCCATTATATATATATATATATATATATATAATTTTACAATATCACATATTACTTTTTCATTGTAATTGAATTAATTGTTTTTTCAAAAACTAAAAATTTCTACCCTCTACTAATTTTATAAATAAAATGTGTCACATATCACTCTTTCATTACAATTAAAATCAAATCTTTTCCTCCAAAATTAAAGAATTTTTCTTACTCCTATTAATTTTACAATTAAAATGTGTCACATATCATTCCCTTATTGCAATTGAAATCAAATCTTTCCCTCCAAAATTAAAGAGTTCTCCCGTCCTTTCTCTTCCTTTATCTATCCATATCATTCTTTCAACCGCTTTATCTCTTTTATAAATTATTCCCAATGATTAAATTACTAGGAGTGTCCATGGATCGGATCGTATCCGCAGATCCGCGATAAATATCCACATCTGATCCGAAAATTGCGGATACAATTCGATCCGCAAAATTGATCGGATCGGATCACGGATATCTGCTCTACATCTGCGTATCCAATTCGCGGATCCGCACAATAATAATGAAATATATATTGGGTATTATATTTACTTGTTTGTATGTTTTAGTTAGTAATTACTATTCATATATTGTATTATTTTATTTTTGTTATTTAGAAAGAGTTTGATTAAAAATATTTTAGGAATAAATAAGTTTAAAAGTATGAAAGAAATATTTTTATTGAATTTTTTTACATTAAAATATGATTAAAAAGAGAATGTTTAATTATGCGGATATATCCGATATCCGATTCGCACATTTGCGAATCGGATCCGGCATTAAAAAAGTGCGGATATCATATCCGATCCGATCCGATAGAAATTGTATAGATCAGATCGAATTTTTGACCATATCCGATCCGATCCGATCTACGGACACTCCTAACAGTCGGAAGCACAAATTATGACTTGGTGAGCAAAATTCTAAGGCAGCAGCCCTTTATTTTAATTATTTAAATACATTCATCATATTTGTTAATTCAGATTGATACTAAAATTTTAAATTTTATTCTCAAAATTTTAATACTTTAGTATCTTTAAGAAGTAGAGACACATAATACTAAAATTTTTTAAGATGAAAATCAGTCTAATTAAATATCAATTAAATATTCTATTTTATTTAAAAAAGAGAAAAAATAAAAAATAAATAACTTCTCTTGTTTTTTGAACAATTAATACGTAAAAATAGTATTATTTAAATTAATTAAATATTAATCAAAGACTGAATTTTAAAAAACAAGTAACACTTATTAATTCCAATTTTAATGTACTTCCCTATCTCTCTCACACTATTGCCAAACTATGGGAAAGATAAGGAAGAATAAGAAGAGCAACAAGAAATCCATGGCGGAATGCCATGAAACTGAAAGCATCTTCTAAGGGCGCTGTCAATCCTTTCGAATCAATCCATCTGGTTTCGAAGAAAGTTTGACGTGACAGAAGCGCAAAGGGACATCCACTGCATCGGCCACTACAAGAAAATAGAGTTATTTTAACATTTTATTTTTTAACACCATAATTAAATGTCAAAATTATTATATATTTTTGACAAATATTATAAATATCAAATTTTCTATATTTTTTTGACGAAAAATTTGACCGTAGAAAATTACTCCTTAATTTTGACACTCATTTATTTTTAATTTACTCTACTATTTTTTTCTTTTTTGAGTTTTGTTAATTTTGACATCACACTGCTCTCAGTTTAGGATTATACTACTCATTCTTTATCTTCAAAATCTCAATTTATTCTTTAGTTTCAAGATCACATCTCATTCTTTGTTAAAATTTTTTGTTAAGAATATTTTATAATCAATAAGTGTCAAAATAAATAATATTTTTGACAATTAATAAGTATCACAGAAAATATGTTCTCAAAATTTTCTAACAAATTATTTTTGACAGCAAATATTTATCAAAATAAGATTTAAATTTTTTTCACAATCGCTTATATGTTAAAAATACTATTTTTGACAAAATTTTTATTTACATATTTTCATAGTTAAAATAGTGTCAAAATTTATTTTTTTGACAAATTTTAATTTTTTTTTACACATTATAACCTTAAAAAATATTCTATATTATCGTAGTGGGCTTTGTGCGCTTCCTCGGCATCGAGAAGAGAAAGAAGACGCTGCTGAAGGAATGCGAGCAGAGTACTAAATCGGTGTTTAAGGATAAGTGAATTGATGAACGAGATAATGACTTGATGAGTTTGGCAAGATTATCTTGAGAACCCAGCGAGAACACCAGTTGAACATGGAACTAAGCAAGAAAATAAAACAAGTATCACTTGTCGGATGGAGAAGATGATTTTGATGAACCTAGTGCTCTAGGTTTCGGAAGACATAATTTTGAAGATGAAATGCTTCCAGAAGATAATGTTGACTAAGTTTATGAATCGAAAAGAAAATTAGTTTTGGAGTTGATATACAGATTCAACGGAGGAGAAAGGAGCTGGAAATTAAAACAGGTTTTGGGTTAGGTTTCATTTTAAATTTAGGAGTAATTCTGTAATTTTAAATATTTTAATTTTAATTTTTATTATAAATTAAATAGAATACTGAGATATAATTTAATTTTGTACATTTTTATATCAAATATAATATTAGGGCTTATTTCAATTTATATTTTTATTATTTTAATTTTAATCTCAGATTTTTTTTAAATTCTATTTAAAAATTATAAAATGGAGATAGAAAATAGAAGTTATTTTTATTCAAAGAAAAGATAATTTCATTGCTAATTTTCTGGCCAAGTTTAAAAAGTATCCAACAGCATTGAGCAATTGGAATGGAATCAGCCTTGGAGTGAATTAATAGCTTTGAGCAAAGGATCTAGCTACTATGACTTAGGCTTTAGTTTCCTTTTTTTTCTCTGTTATTTTTTTTTCTTTTTCCGTTTAATTTTTTGTTATAAAAAAAATTTACAATTAATTTTAATAATTAATTTTAATATATAAATAATTTTTTAAAATTTAATACATTTTTATGCCATTCTCAATATAAAATAATTATACAAATAATTTATTATTTAAAATTATTTTTAAAAATCATTTAAATATAAATATAACAAGATGATCATGTAAATTTTTTTTATAATATCAAAATTATATTTTTCGTAATAATTATGTTAAAATAAAAAATACATATTAAAAAGTATAATAGAAATTATATAACCAAATAGAATTATTTCTATAAAAAAAACAGAAAAGATCGAAATGCAATTTTTAATCATTATTATTATTAGGAATAAAATTCTAAAAGATTAATATTATTTAAACATTATTAACAAAATAAGTATTATTTAAATTTTTTAAAATATTAATAAAATATTAATTTTTTTAAAAAATAAAATGAAAAAATAAAAAAATATATAAAGTTAACTGGCGTAGGAGCTACTAGAAATTCAAACCACTTTTTGTTACACTAATATTTTTTACTTTAAACAAAGAATCTTAGGAGGTTAGTATCTAATCTTTAGCGAAAAAAATGTTGATTCAAAATTTCAAATACAAAATAATTATAAAAATATCAATTGTCTCATCTTTATATTTTAGATGAAAGAGAGTGAGTAGTTTAAAGAAGAGACTTTTGGAATAAGTAACTTAATTACATAAAGTTATTATGTTTAAAATTAAATTTCAAATATATATATATATATATATATATATATATAATATTAAGTACCACTTATAATGACCTTAGGTTATTAAAACCTCATTGATATGTGATTTGCTACTCCAAAATTCTATCGAAATTTAGTACTCCTTGACTAGAAGTAAGAAAAAAAATTGTATATTAATTTTAATACTCCGTACTTTAAAAAAAAAAAGAAAGAGCATTAAAATTCTATTTTGACTAAAACTTTTTTGTTTTATTATTTTAATTTAAATTTATTTTATTTTTTATTGATATTAAATTATTACAAAATCATACCAAAATAAAAAATAAAGAATTAAAAAGATAAAAATACTCTTTTAGATTAATTTAAAAGACAAATATCTTTTAACATTAAATTTCTTTAATTTAAATTAAAATTTTAATTTAATTACAAAAAAGTAAAACAAGTTTGTAATTGATTTTAAAATAATAAAAATTATCTTTTAAATAAAACTTATTTTGTGTAAGCATATATTTATGAAACAATACTAGAAATTTTTATATAAATAAAATAAATATAATTAAAACAAGAGAATAGAATGAAAAAGGAATAATTCAAATAGTTTTTAGGCGAAATTTTCAATCTGAATCATCACTTTATAAGTCCTATCAAGTTTTTTACGTTTGTAATTTAGAAACAGCTATTAGGCCAAAGAATTATTCTCTAAATACAAGTCATTTATATTGTATTGTTTAAGAATTTTTGGTGTATGTGTATTAATAAATTATGTATAATTCGAAACTTTTTCTCTTCTTTCTTGCATTATAAAAGTAGATTTTATTGGGATAGAATTAACTTGTATAAATTTGTATGCTAAAAAAATTTGTATGTGTAGCAAGTCTCTAGACCAAGTCTATAGAGAATTGAGTTAGATTTAAAACGAACTTTGAACAAAGTAAATGTAATAACCAGAGATATTCACCAAATACAGTTAGTATACCAGGATGGTTTGTTAGATCATGATTTTTTACTATAAATTTGTAATCGATTTAATTTAATTTGAATTTATTTTGTACTGAATTTTAATAAAAAATAAAGCTAATTTTCTTATCTTTTTATGTAACTAAAGATCATTTAAATTCAATAAATATAAAATTAATTATGATTATATCTTAAAAAGTTGTTTATTGTCCGTTAGAAATTTACTAAAACTGATGCTAAAATTTTACGTATATTTTGAGTAAATATATAAATTTAATTGAATTTTAATATACATAAAATTTTAATTAATCTATATTATTCTTATATTAATTTTTATCAATTTGTAACCTTATGATAATATGTACTATAAATAAATTAATAATATTATTGATGTTTTGAGTTTGTTGAGTTTATATAAAAATCGCGTTGTGTCATGAAAGTAGAGAATAGAAAACAAAATAGATCATTTTTATTTTTAAAAATCGTGTTATTATTTTAAGAAATGGACAAAGATTAAATTAGTAGTTCACTCTTATAAAAATAAAGATTTTTCTTCAACTTTTTTCTAACAAATATATCCTTAAAATTTCTATCGTTATAAAAATATTTGTTATTCCATTCTACAATAATAAACTTGCAAACTAACTATAAATAGAAAAAAATTACAATGTTAGTGATGCAAATAAGTAATAAATATATCATTATTAGTAACAATAACTTAAGTTCAGTTTGATAAAATTTCTAGTTTTTAAAATTTGTAGTAATTATATTCAATAATTGAAATAAAAGTAACTTTTAATAAATATGAGTTACAAAAATTATATTTGTAAAATGGTTTAACAATTAAAATGATGTTAATAGACAAATAAATAATAACAATAAATATAAAAGTTCATTAACATAAGGTTATGTTAAACTTTAAGAGAAATAAATTAACTTCTAAAAAGATATGTTGGTGATTTCAAAACTTTTTATCAGACATTGGTTTTTACTTTTTATATAGGTTTTTGAGTTTATAATTTGAATATAAAAATAATAAGAGATTAAAATGTTTTAATAATTTTTTATATTAATCACTAATTAATGTTTTATAATATTAAAGACTAAACTGAAATTAAACAAATCTTTATCTTTATAGTAATACAAATGGAGAGCTCATTTGCTGACGTGGCGCTCATACGTTGAGTCTGGGAGTTTATTTGCTTACGTGTCGTCACTAAAAATTTTTAGATTTATATTTATAAATTATAAATTATTATTTGTTCAGGTTGCTATTTTCAAATTTTAAGTTTGGGTTGTTTTACTTAAGTTGTTATTTTTTAAATTTTAAATTATTTTATTTGTTTGGATTATTTTACTCAGGTTGTTATTTTTTAAATTTCAAATTATTTTATTTAAGTTGTTATTTTTTAAATTTTATTTAGATTTTATTTAGATTATTTTTTTATATTTTAACACTATTTTTTAAAAATCTGTTAATTCTTTTTAGCATAATTTTTTAAAATTTTGTTGATTTTTTTTAAATTACAACTACATAAATTCTTTTAAAGAAATTTAGAGTTTTAAAAAAATTTACGTTAATTATTCTTCGGTTGTTACATACTAATATTACAATAAATAAATATTTACGTTAGTTTAGAATTTTTAAATTATTATTTATTTAAGTTGTTATTTTTTAAATTTTAAATTTGGGTTGTTTTACTTAGTTTCTTATTTTTTAAATTTTAAATTAAAGTCAACCAAATTTTAAAAAGTTTAGTTACGATGCAACTATAAAAGGATAAGTTATGAGAGATGTAAAGCATCACAATTTAAAGTACATCAATCCCTTTCTTTACATATATCCAAAATCTCCCTACTTATTCCAATGGCTGATATTCACAAAATTGCTGACATCAATCCTACAATCGACAATTTGTGTGTACGTATACGAGTGATATGGTTATAGACACTATCAAGTTATGAAAATTCTCCATTGTCATACTCAATTGAGATGGTTTGACTCGATGAAGACGCGAGTTTTCTACTAATATCCTTTTATCCATGACTCCAAGGTTATTTATTTATTTATTTAAATTAAAGTCTATGTACATTGGATTAGATATTAAATAAGTCTATATTTAACTTTTTCTTATGTTATTTTCTTTTTTAAGCAGGTATCGAATAAAGTTTGGTGTCATTGATGATTCTGACTGTGCATGTTATGTAGTCTTTGACAAGGAGGCAAAACAAGTTTTGGAAGAGAGCTGTGTAGAGATACTTGATCCACTCCTATTGGTAAGATCTAACCAATATTTATTTCTAAAAGCATTAGTGAAGATATTTTTATTGGTACTTTTTATATTATTTATTATTAATATATTATGTAATATCCTACAGAAAGGAGCACCTAACTTTTACTCAACCTAATTGATAAAATCTTTCTCTTCATCGTTGAAGTTCAAATATCTGATATTTCATATTTTTTACCTTCTTATAAAGTAAAGAAGATGACTAATAATGTGGATCTCATAAATAAATTCGAAGAGGCTCACCCTATTCAAATTGTGAGTATATATAAGTGTACTTATATTAAAAATTAATTTATTTTTTACTTTCTTGGTCATTAGTAGTATCTAATTTATAAATAATAATTAATTATAATTTTAGGATGTTGACTACACCAGTGATTTGTTTCCAATTTCAAAGACATCCACAATCATTGAAGGAGAGAAAGTAGAAGGTACTAAGGTATTTGTTCAAAAAATAATTTTTTTTGTTTGTTCTCTAAAAATTAGATCTTAATTTTATTCAAAAAATATTAGTGAGATAAAATCAAAGGTTAGAAAGAAGTCTTTAATTTAACGTGGTTTTTTGTACAGAATTTGTTGTTTGAATTCTCCAATGAAGTTGCGGCCAATGATGAATCTGAATTGTTGGAAAGTGCTATTACACCAACTAAGTGACTATTCTCGGAGTCGGAAGATTCGAAGGTGGAAGGAGATACCTCAACTTGCAAGAAGATCAAGATTGAGAAAGAAACTTGAGAATTTGGATGCACATGTTTTGGAATCTCTTTTAGAGTCTATCTAATAAATTTCTATATTCCTAATGGACAACGGATGTTTGACTAAAAAATTTTATTTAAAAATTTAAAAGTTATACTAGCTAATTAGAAAATTTTATTTTAAAAATTTTAAATTTAAATTTCTAATACTAATTTCTAATTAAGTAAATTTTTAACCATTTCAATTTTTAAATTTAAATTTTTTTACTTGCCACATTTATAAATTTTTATTATTATCTTTTTAGATTGTTTCTCCACAGTAGAAATACTTTCATCTTTTTCTCTCTTTTTAAGTATTGTTTCTAAATTTACGTAATTTATAAGGTTATTAATTTTTAGATTGTATTTAATTTTATTTATTTTTATCGATAAATAATAGGATTGATACTATTTATGACGAAACTAATAAAAATTATTTTTAAATTAATAAATTCCTATATTCTTAATGAATAACAAACATTTAATTAAAAAAGTTTATTTAAAAATTTTAAATTTGCACTAGCTAATTAGAAAATTCTATTTAAAAATTTGAAATTTAAAACTCTAATACTAATTCCTAATTAAGTGGCTTCTTAGCCGTTTTGATTTTTAAATTTAAATTTTTTTATTTGTCACATTTATAATTTTTTTCTATTTACTTCGTTTACATTGTTATTTTTTAGATTATAACAATAGAGGTACTTTTATCTTTTTCTCTCTTTTTTCTTATAAGTTGTTCATTTTCAATCTCTTTAACTATAAGTTAAATTTATTGATTATGAGATTAAACTTATAATTATTTGAAAAAAGATTTGTAAAAAATATATATTATTTTCTGTAAAATATGTTTACGTAACTAAATAAATGAGAATAAAAAAGAAATTAAAGCAGCCATTGAAAATAAAATCTGTGCGATTTTACATAGACATAAGAAGACACTAATTTTATAAAGACACTAATTTTATATTCTATTTGGTAGGTTAGACATGAGAAAAAATTGTAAAAAAATTAGTGTCTCAAGTTAAAAATTAGTGTTTCAGCATCTTAGAGAGACACAAAATACATGTTTTTAATGAGTGTTTGTGTATGACTGTCTTTTATCATTTTTGTCTCAGTAAACAAACATCATACATGTACTCCTGTATACTCCTGTGTCTATGTTTTGATGGACATGTATACCAAACATAGACGCTGTCATATGTGTATTACTTTATTTTTTTTAATAATATAAAAAATTTGATAATAAAAATGTATTATGTATAATGTATATATAATTTTAATTGGTTAAAAAATTTATTTATTTGATATTTTTAGGTATATATTGAAAGATGCAAAAAGTCTAAAGAGAAGTAAGATTATATTGAAGAGAAAATTGATATTAAAAGACAGAGAAAATACAAAGCAAAGCACAATTCAAGGTAGATTTCGTATAAAAAAAATAAATTAATTATTTTATCATTTTTGTTTTTAGGTTAGAATAATATATTTTTTTATTTGGTATTTTTAAGTATGTCAGTTCTATATATTTAGTTTTTATTGGGTATACAAAATAACTAACATGTCATGAGTATTTTGGCGGAATGAAAGCTCATAAAATACAATATTTTCTATATATTATTTAGCTATTGACAAGTAATAAATTATTAATTTACATTGTCTTCGTAATACGTTACTAAATTTGTTTATGAAAAAATTACAGGAAATTCGAGTGATAGTTCCAATAGTGTGCATTTTCAATCAGTGTTGTCGAACATTACGAATAGCATTAATACAGATTTATTTTTGGATGATTTTTTTTTAAACTTGCTCATGGGAATGTACATGCACTTTATGTATTTTGATTTTTCTACTATTTATTCAATTATAAACTTTAACTCTAATAACCCAACACCACATTGATCAAGGTCTCCAACTACTAATCTACATTCTGTAGATAAAAAAAGGATGTTCCAATATTAGTGATATTAGTAATTCGGGTATCACACATGAAGCATATGATAGTCCATGTCATCAGACAAGTCAACAACATCTTCAACAAACATCAAATAATATCTACCAGTTACTATGTTAATATGTTTTTATTACTTAAAGACCAAACATTTAACTTTTTAATTGGTCTATTAAAAACAATCATTGGTATATGCTAAATAATTATTATAGATTCATTGGAGTACACAAATCGAATTAGATTGCAAAGGGATGTAAGACTGAATAGGAAGACTATGCTACTTCAAAAGAGACATGGTAAGATAAGCATGATAGATTGTAATTATCACAAAGCTAAAATTTTACTTCTTTTATCTTTAATACTACCTTCATAATATATATTCATAATTTTTCTTTTTTTATAATATAAAGTACTTGATGTATTATCTCTAATGATTACAGGAGCAAGTGCATTTAATTCAAATTTAGATACTAAAGAATTAGAAGAAGTGTGCATAGCTGAAAAAAAAAAGACACCTGACACAAAGATAAACATTTTTTGAAGGAATTGACTACAAATTTTCCAAAAAATTTTCAAGAAGTTGAGGATATTACTGAAAATACGACTATTTTAGATGATTCTGTGCAAATTTAATACCCAGCCATATTCGATTTTGCTGAGAATACAGGTAATTTAAGAAGTAGCAATATCAGCACTTTATTATTTACTATTGTTATGCTTTTTATAAACAAAAAATTATCGTTTAGTGTTCAACTTTTAAAATTCAAACTAAAATATGGTTATATATTATAATTTTTGTATTTGAATATTGATTTATTGTAAAACTTAAATCTTGAGGTTGGCACAATAAAATTGTATTATATGATCTCATCTTTTTAATCCATAAATTGCATTCTTCGGTAATCTTTTATAAATATTATTTTTATACTTAACATGGTGAAAGAAAGGTATATTTTTATATAAAGTATTTGTTGCAGATATAACTAAAACAATTTATTATCTTGGTGATTATTAGATGTGATAGATATTGGTGATCCAGAATTTTTTGTCGACATTGTGATGCCATGATGTGGTATGAGGAGAGATCAGAGAAGTCCAAAACAGGATCCAATTTTGAATTCTCAATATGTTGTATGCGAGGGAAGGTACAACTGCCGTTTTGAAGCACTTGATCGGACGCTCAGGAATCTTATGTCAGTTACCGATCAACATAAGACACATCAACCATTTGGTGGTAAGATTGTTGTTCTAGGAGGTGATTTCAGACAGATACTTCCGGTGATTCCGAAAGGAAGTAGACACGATATATTAGCATCCGCTATTAACTCATCCCATCTGTGGTCATTTTACAAGGTTCTGAAACTGCATACGAATATGAGGCTTCTAATGTCTTCTTCGGATCAAGATGAAGGTGAAATGAAGATATTTGCTAATTGGATACTTGATGTTGGAAATGGAAATATTGGCTCTGTTGTTGGTGATGAATTAGAAGTTGAAATTCTAGATGATCTATTAATTACAACTACTGATGATCCACTCTCTCATTTGGTAGACTTTGCATATCCAAATTTGTTGCAAAACATGTCAGATTACAGGTATTTTCAGAGTAGAGCAATTCTTGCACCCACACTTAAGAGTGTCGAGAAGGTAAACGATTTTGTCTTGACAATCTTTCCATGGATGGAAAAGGAGTATTTGAGCTCTGACACAACATGTCAAGCTGATGAGAATGAAGATGTAAAACAAGAGTGGTTCACACCAGAGTTTCTAAATGACATCAAATGTTAGGGAGTAGGGACTACTCAATCACAAGTTGACTTTGAAGCCAGGAGTCGCTGTAATGCTACTGTGAAACATAGACCAGACTTCAGGTTTATGCAACGGGACAAGATTAATAGTTAACAAACTTGGCAGCAACGTAATTGGAGCGACGGTAGTGACCGGTAGAAATATTGGAGATAAAGTGTACATTCCAAGAATGAACTTGATCCCTTTAAATTTAGGATTGTCGTTTAAGTTTCAACGGAGACAATTTTCATTAACAGTATGCTTTGCAATGACCATTAACATGAGTCAGGGTCAATCATTATCATATGTACGGCTTTATTTGTCAAAATCAGTGTTCACTCATGAACAACTTTATGTTGCTTTGTCAAGAGTTAAGAGTCGCAGTGGCCTCAGGGTTTTAATTCTAAATGAAGACGGCAATCCAAAGTCATCAACAACAAATATCGTGTTCAAAGAGGTTTTTAATAATATTTAGGTAAGAATAATATTATTTTCATTTTAATAGCATGTTATGATTTACACTTTTGTACAAATCTTTACTATAGATATAACTAATTTATCTGTAACTCTTTTTTCAAATTTGAAATGAAATGTGTAACAAGGAGCACAACATCCAATAATTTTCTAATGAAGTTAGTAAGATACTAGGTTGTCGATAAATTTTTATTAACTTTTTGATATAAAATTTAGGGTAAAATTAACATGCTATTATTACAGTTATATATGTTCTTATTTTTTTTATCTCCTTCCTTATGATTCAAGAATATTATAAGCTTCGAACTCTTCTATTCATATTTTACTTTGAATAAAGATAAAACAACATATTTAACACGTTTATTATATAACGATGATGATAGTGTTATACTAAATTTAAAAAATATATAATTATAAAATATTATTTTTAATTTAACTTATCAAATTTAATATAAACCCGTGCATCGCACGGGTTTAACACTAGTTAGACCATAAACTAAAATTGCCGTGAAACATGAGGGACAACGTAAACAAAACATGAATTTACTTTGGTTTTTTTGTTATTTTAGTTTAAGAAAATCTATAACTTCGTTATATTTAAAGTTTAAAATTTAAAATTAAAATGGAAGATGATAACTGATCTTATCTTACTTGTTATCTTTGAAATTTAAAATCAAAATAATTTATATATATCAGCATAACAGCTTCACTCAATTTTACCAAAATTGCAGAACTTTTCTCCTTTTTATTTGCTTCAGCAGATCCTAACTTTCTTTATCCTTTCTATCCAGCTAATGCCACAGATTTGTTTAGATTTCACTCTTGTGATTCTTTCCATATATAATAAACAGGTAGACATCCTCGTCTTTTAAGTTTTAACTATGATACTTTGTAGTTTTAAATAACAATAACAATTTTCTTGAGAATAGAAGGCATAAGAGAGTTAAAGCTTCAACTTCAATCATGGATGAACTTCTAGAAGAAATCCCAATCAAACAAGTGGACGTAACCGTTCCGAAGACTGACGATCCAACCTTACCTATCCTGACATTCAGAATGTAGGTCTTAGGAATCATCTCATGCGTGGCACTCGCATTGGTGAATCAGTTCTTTTGGTACAGAACACAGCCTCTATCGGTTACGCCAATATGTGTTCAGATCGCCGTTGTTCCAATCGGCCATTTAATGGCAAGAATTTTGCCCACTCGGCGGTTATTCCAAGGTACCATGTTCGAATTCACGATGAATCCTGGACCATTCAATATGAAAGAGCACGTTCTCATCACTATCTTTGCCAATGCTGGTGCTGGAACTGTCTATGCAACTCATATTTTGACTGCGGTCAAGCTTTACTTTAAAAAATCTCTCCCTTTTATTCCTGCTTTCATCGTTATGCTCACTACTCAGGTTTGTTCTGTTTCTCTTCAATCAACTTTTATTTTAAAATTGTAATATAAACTTTTGTTATAAAATAATTTTATACCGTAAGTTCGATTTTTTATGATTAAAAATTTCGGAATTTGATCTTTTATCGTTCTTTAAATAAAAAAGTTTAACATAGGATAGATAAAAAGGAAAGCATACATAATTTATGCATCAACCTCTTAAAGGAGATTTTTTTTTGTGAAGAATGAATTAGATATAAAATTTGATGCACGAACTACGTTACATAATTATATTTAGGGTTTGATTAACAGTGCAACAAAATTAATTTTTATAATTATTCATGTATTTTTAAGAAACAAAATTATATCCTTTTGGTAAGTTCAATTAATAGCAAAGATATTGAGAATATTGGTGAAATTTTGCAGGTACTAGGCTTTGGTTGGGCTGGACTTTTTAGGAAGCATTTGGTTGAACCAGCTGAAATGTGGTGGCCTGCAAATATGGTCCAAGTCTCTCTGTTCCGGTAATTCATCACAAGTTTATATTATATCCTTTTTAATTTGAGAAAATCCATAACAAATATTGTTTCTTGATTTAATATGTTGATTCTTGTGAAATATTCTAGGGCTCTACATGAGAAGGAAAAAAGACCCAAACACGGCACAACCAGGAACCAATTTTTCTTAATTGCTATGGCCACTGGTTTTGCTTATTATGTCCTCCCAAATTACCTTTTCAACACACTGTCAACTATGTCTTGGGTGTGTTGGTTGGGCTCCAAATCCGTCTTGGTTAACCAATTGGGATCCGGAATGCATGGGCTTGGGCTTGGCTCATTTGGGCTTGATTGGACCTCAATCAGTTCTTACCTTCAAAGCCCACTAGCCAGCCCATTGTTTGCCACTTGCAATGTAGCTGTTGGATTCTTTCTAATTATGTATGTGATGACACCAATCTGTTACTGGAATAATGTTTATAATGCCAAGAATTTCCCAATATTCTCAAGTGGACTTTTCATGAAAAATGGGACAAAATATGATGTTTCTAAGATTGTCAACTCTAAATTCCATCTAGACACGGTAGCTTATTCGGAGATTGGGAATCTTCATCTCAGCACTTTCTTTACAATGACATATGGTATTGGATTTGCTACACTTTCTGCCACTGTTATGCATGTTCTTCTCTTCCATGGAAGGTATAATCAATATAAATATTTTTGCAATTATATTTTCATTTATATATATTTAGGACAAATATTGGCTTGAGCTTTTTCTATTTTTTTTTCAAAATCTATATTGAGCTCAAAATTTTATATGAAAATATACTTGGTGTTCTTGTATTTTATAAAATATAACATTTATTTTTTTTTGAGTCATACAACTCACAGTAATATTTATTTGAGAATAAATATTGTCATTATTTAATAGATAATGTCACTTCTCTATTATTATTATTATTATTATTATTATTATTATTATTATTATTATTATTATTACATGAAGAGTGTTTATCAATCACTATGAAAACTAAAATAATGAGAATAAAGAATATTCGGGAAAAAAATAACAATTTGGGAATGAGTTGTATTTGACTAGACATAACAATTGGTTCTCATGTATTGGAAATTTGGAATCTTGCTAATTAATTTGAATTACATGATGCAGAGATATATGGAAGTATAGCAAAAAGGCGTTCGGAAGCAATAAGAAAATGGACATACACACAAAACTGATGAAGAATTACAAATCAGTCCCAATGTGGTGGTTTTTGGTTATCGCAGTACTTAACTTAGCTCTCATCCTTTTTGCTTGCCAATACTACAATGAGGCACTTCAGTTGCCATGGTGGGGTGTTTTACTAGCTTGCGCAATATCCCTTATCTTTACGCTCCCAATTGGTATAATCTCTGCCACTACAAATCAGGTATAATTTCAAATTACCTAATAATTAATTTTTACATAATTATGCTACCTATATAAAAAAAATTAGCTATTATATTAGCCATTTATAAAGAATATATTAAAATATAAAATAAATATTGAAAATAAATTAACAATAGATACATTTCAACATTTTTATTTCCTAGAAACTATCTATCCAACATTTGTATTAGCTAATTAGTGGTAAATTTTTTTCGGATGTCGCTAACAAATGTTTAAGGATATCTTTTAAAAGATACTACGGTTAAAAAGTAAATTAAACGTAAACATGTTAATTTTTCTATTTTTATGGGAAAAATAAAAAAAAATTTCACTTTCATTATTTTCATGATCAGTTTTAGAGTATCTTTTAGTTAAATGTATTTTTTATTATTTCCCAAATTTATCCTTACTTCTTAGCACATTTAATGTGAATTTAAGAATAATTCATAATTACACATTTTTTTTTTGTTTTTAATATAATTTTGAAATATTATTAAATATATATGTATAATTAATTCTTTTTTCTTTATCTTAATTTCTTTTTTGGCAGACACCGGGTTTAAATATCATAACAGAATACATAATTGGATATATGTATCCAGAACGTCCGGTAGCAAACATGTGCTTCAAAGTATTTGGGTATATTAGCATGATGCAAGCACTCTCATTTGTTCAAGACTTTAAACTCGGCCACTATATGAAGATTCCTCCAAGAATGATGTTTATGGCACAGGTTAGTTATTATTATTATTATAACTCTTAACTTACCGCTTAAATGGTTTTTTTGGCATTTATTCTATACTCATTACTCTGTATCATAGAAAATGAAATTTGACCGTTGTTAATAATAATAATAATGAGCTCACCATGAAATTCGATTTCAGTATAATATGTTAGTGAGTAAACAAGTCATATAAGAAAATTAAATGGTTCTGATTTGATTGGTAATATTACAGGTACTTGGAACATTGATAGCAGTGGTAGTGTACACACTAGCAGCATGGTGGATGATGGAGAAAATTCCTCACCTTTGCGACGTTTCAAAACTTCCGGCAGATAGCCCTTGGACATGCCCAATGGACACGGTCTTCTACGACGCAGCTGTTATCTGGGGCCTCATTGGACCCCGCAGGATATTCGGCAATCTCGGTGAGTACGCAAAGGTCAACTGGTTCTTTCTTGGTGGTGCCATTTTACCCCTTCTTGCATGGCTCGCTCACAAGGTATTCCCAGGTAATTTACTCTTCACCATTCTCCATTCAATTTCGTAGCATATAGGCATGTATAACAATCTAACAGACTTGCATATACTCCAATTGATTAAGGTGTGAAATGGATCCGCCACATTCACTTCCCCGTATTGTTGGGTGCGACGGCAATGATGCCGCCGGCTTCATCGCTTAACTTCAACAGCTGGTTAGTACTCGCGTTCCTATCGGGGTTTGTGGTGTATCGGTACAAACCGGAGTGGTGGAGCCGCTATAACTACGTCCTGTCCGGTGCTCTTGATGCCGGAACTTCCTTCATGGCCATGTTCTCGTTCTTTTTGTTAGGATCCACGCAGAT
Organism: Arachis hypogaea; assembly: GCF_003086295.3. Classification (NCBI taxonomy): domain Eukaryota; kingdom Viridiplantae; phylum Streptophyta; class Magnoliopsida; order Fabales; family Fabaceae; genus Arachis; species Arachis hypogaea. The sequence goes on from NC_092043.1 coordinate 36,839,524, forward strand.
TTCATGGTGGGGGAATAGCGGAGAAGGCTGCCCCTTGGCTACATGCCCTACGGCCCCTGGCATTGCTGTTGCTAATTGCCCAGTTCATTGATCATTATTCTCAACAACAACAGCAGTAACTACCTAGCATTATTATTATTATTATTATTATTATTATTAGTTTTCATGTGGATATTAGGAACTAGTTTAAGGCTTCAAATGTTATTTTCTTATATTTCAGTGTTTTATGATTTTAATTTGGGACTACACTTTCTAGATTTTTTAGGTTACAATCTTTCGCTTCTCTTTTCTTTTATTCCGCATGTATAGAGTGCTGTTTGGAAACTATTTTAATACGAGAAAAGATTTTTATTTAAAATTTAATTTTATAATTTAAAAAAATTTTAATACATTAATTAATATAATGGAAGAAAACTTCACATAAGTTGAAGAAACACAAATGAATGCATAGTACTATAGTAGAATCCGTTTAAATAGGTCTATAAATGAATTTTTTTGTTGCATATAAAAAATGATAACATTAATATTTGGTACAGTTTGTTAAAATTAACTTATAACTTTTTAAAAACTCAAAAGTTAAAAAAAAATGATTTCTTCTGTAACAAAAATTTTTTTTGTTATTCTTCTCTTAAAACAAATATTTTTATGATTAAAAAATTAAATACAAAATAATTTATTTATAAGTTATTTTTAGAATCAATTTGCATTGATTTTTGAAAAAATACTTATTTTTTTATTTTTTTAAAAAATAATAGACAAATTATTTTATATTTAGATAATTTTTAAAAAAATTTTCAAGTATTAAGAACGTCTTTTGCTTCTCTTTTTTAAAAAACACTTTTTATTTTTTTAATAAAAGTATTTTTTTAAAAGATGTATTCAAAATCCGTTTTAAATTGAATAAAAATATTCTATTTAAAAAAAATATTTTTTTACTCAAAAATAACCAATCCAAACCAATACTTAACTATAAGTTTTTATATTTTAAATTTTTTTAAAAAATAACTTAATTAAGTTATTTGTCCAAACTGGTCCAATAATAAATTAGCACTAATTAATGATGTTGAGATAAAAAAAATAAGTGTTGGACAAAATAAAAATTAATTATAAATAGAGATATTTTTATATTTAAAATATTAAATTTAAAAAGTTATAAAAATTAATTGAAAACTTAAATTTTTTTCATCTGATTTATAAATAGAAAAATTAAAATTAAAATTTTTAAATTAATTTAAATTAATTATTTTTATTTGTTCTAAAGAAAATTATAGTCAAATCTAATTCCTAATTCCGAACAAGTCGATAATTTCATTGATCTCCACTTCTTCGGCAAGCAACAAACCAAATACATATATGGTTTTTGTTTTTAAATTTTTTTTTGGGTCGGATAATTTGCCACTTCTAAGAATGGGCTCTTTCTAATAGCGAAAATACGAATGCTCCCCATCCATAGCCCAATAAGACCCATTGTTTGGGGTGGGGGGGGGGGGGGGGATGACCTGAAAAACAATTTTCATCGTGTTATAAATTTGAAATAACATGTGCTGTCCAAAAATATTTTGCCAAACTGTCAACCTCCTTAAACTATATGAGAAATGCTATAGACAAAAAAATTTAGTAAGAATTTTTGCTCTAAATCCAATATTATTTTTTTACCAAAAGAAGTTTCTTAAATCATATCATATCTACATGTTCATGTCTTTTTCTTATTCCTTTTATACAATGAAATTTAAATTTCTTCCAATGAGTAATAGCTCAAATGGCATAGTCTTTCCATACTCAATTAAAAGGTTGCGGGTTCGAGTCTCCTATCTTTGGTAAAAAAAATAAAATTTAAATTTCTATCAGAAATATTAAAAGGTGAACAGAATTTATTATTTTCGACTAGCAGTTAGTCATTAATATTTAAAAGTATATACTAAAAGTATATCGTTAGATTATTAGACTAAAGGAATTGAGTCACTGACTAAAATTAATTACTCTATTGGTTCTTGTAGTTTCGTCAAGTTTTCAATTAGGTCCTTACACTTTTTTCTTTTCAATTTGATTCCTAAACCATTTTTTTTTCAATTAAATCCCAATCGTGACAAAAATGTTTAATTTAACAGAATATTCCATTTCTAAACACCTTAGCAAGCTCTTTGGTGTAAATATAGAGATTTTATCTACATGTGTAGATAAGTTCTGCAAAGTTATAGGTTATTGTAATATTGATCTATTAGTCCAATCAGATATATATTTGAATTATACAATAATTAGTAATTACTCCGATGTTAATTATGTTTTGGTAATATGGGTCTTTTTTATATTTTTTATTGTATGAGATACATAGATATTAGATCTATTGTAAAAAAGAATACAACTAGTACCATAGTTATCAAATCCGGCTCGATCCGGACGGTTCAATCAGAAATTTGGTCACCCGATCATCTGGCCGAATCTAGTCACTCATCAAACCGGACATGCATGAGACTCGGTGGAAATCAGTTCGACTTGGCCGATTTTCATCAAAACTGGTGATCCTGCCGGTTAATGCAACCCGGTCCGGGTTGTGTTTTTTGCTTTTTTTGTTGTTTTAACTACCTGAAAACGGCGTCGTTCAAGTGCCCTCTCCCCCCTTTCTATTAATCAAACCTAATCTAGTCATCTGAAAGAAACCCCCAACCCCAGTCTCATCTCTTTTCTCTCTCAACACTCAAGAGGGCCTCACCTTCGCCACGTCACTCTCTCGTCTCTCGCCTCACCTCGTCAGTCGTCACTCTCAGTCTCTTACAGCCTCACCTTGATACTCTCTTGGTCTCACACTCATACGCTCGTGGTCGCGGTCTCATGTCCTGCGTTCGTTTCGTCGGCGGCAGAAGCAAACGGAACCAGTCAAGTAGCATCTGCTCCATTGGCGGGGGGTGGTGATCGTCGTCTTCTTGTTTCGTCTCGGTCTTGGAACCAGTCAACTGGGTGAGCTCTCTTCGAATTTTTGACCCTGTTCTTTCACTGGTTCAGTGTCAATTTTAAATAAATTAGACTTGTTGTTGAATCTGGTGGTTGTTGCCTGAGCAAATTTTTTGTTGCTCTATAACCATTGGATTGAATTTTGTTGCTAGATAACAGAGTTGATTACTTGAATAAATTAGAATTGTTGTTGAACTGGAACAAATTTTAATTAGAATTGCTGTTGAATCTTGTGGTTATTACTATTGTATTTGATTTTTATACAATTATTGCTGAATTTGAGTAAATTTTTTTGTTGCTGAACCTGAGCAAATTTTATATATTTTTTTAATTATGACCGGGTGAATCAGTGACTCACCGATTGAACCAATAGCTCAGTGATCCGGTGCTATAACTGGATTGATTACTGATTCGGTTTTGATAACCTGCTAATTATTAGATCTTTAGTTTCTTTACAATTTCAGTAATATATAATTTGAAAAATATATATTATTTTTTAAACAATATTTTCAATGTCTGAATAAATTTATAAAAAATATTGAATAATACTCTATTTTTTAAAAATGATTAGTCAAATATTTTAATCATTAACAAATTAATAGTAATTCAATTCCTAAAATAATATTATATCTGATAAATTAATTTTTATATTAGATTATTTAAAATAAAAAGTTATAGACTAATTTAATGACTAAAGTTTATTCAAAATTAAAATCTTCAATTAAATATTTTTTATAAATTGAATTGTGATATCACTAAAAATATAAAACAAAAAAAATTATGTGTAAATAGTATAAAAAATAGTGATTTTATTATTATTCTATTATATTGTATGACTTTTATTACTAATAACAATAGTATAATAATTGAATTTCTATTAGTTACTAATAACATTAGTATTACTATTATAGTAATAACTAATGTTTGTTAATATCATACATATGAATAATATCAATAGTAAAATTATTTATTATTAGTGAATAATGTAATTATTTACTACTACTACTACTACTACTATTATTATTATTATTATTATTATTATTATTATTATTATTATTATTATTATTATTTGTACCTGGAGTAGAGTATTAGTGGGGTGTAGGCATGCTTTCTGATTCTTTTTTTTGTTTTTCTTATGTGAAACGGCGTTGTTTCATTGTTTCCGGTCCAGTTTTCAATCGGTTCATCGAATCACTTTTTTTTTTTTTTTAATTAGCAGTACTAGGTTTTTTGCTTTTATTGCCATTAATTAGTAGTATTGGTTGTACTCTTTGTTGCAATAGGTCCAATATTTATACATCTCATACAATAAAAAATACAGAAAAAGCCCAACCAAGACATAATCAATATCAGAATAATTACTAATTAATGTCTAATTTAAACATGTATCTGATTGAATTAGTAAACTAACGCTGCAACAACTTGTAACCCTGCAAAAAATGTTTAAATTTATCAACATTTGTAGGAATGGCTGACACTCATCTACACATGTAGATGGAATTTTTGTATCTACATTGAAGAGCTTGTCATATACCTTAACTTTTTCTAAATCCCTATTATCTATTCCCTTCTATTTTCAAAAAGATAAATTACCCTTTCTTTCGCGCGCAATGTCTAACAGAATAAAAATATACTCACACCCACAACCCACTAACTCACCTCAGCAATCTCTATTGTCTGTTTCTGTACGTTCTATGTGTGTTGTGAATAAAAGTAGAGTAGAGCAGAGCAATAGTGGCACTGGCCAATAGCATTATGACCACAGTGCTAGTGCTGATGGTGGTGTTTCCACTAGAAAAGGCAGATATAACTGTTAGGATTTGGTTGAATTAGTCCCACATTACTTAGGATAGCAAGTGGAGTGGGTGGCCTAGACTATAAATATGAGGCTAAGTTCTCTATTTGTTTTTGCACCAGTCAGAAACACTTTAAGCTTGTATCTGGTTTTTCTTTTCCTCTCTACTCTTTGATTAGAGAGTGTTGTGAGGTGTAGTTAGATATTTGCTTTGAGAGAGTGTGGGTGTACTGGGGTGCCGGTGTTAGAGAGAAAGAAGTCTATGTGTTGTAACAATTTTCACATAGTGATATTCTCTAGTTGTCATTTGACAACGGCCATGGTTTTTTCTCCTGTTTCTTGGAGTTTCCACGTTAAATTCTTATGTTGTGATTGTGTCTATTTTATTTCTCTGTCAAAGGTGTTTTTTCAAGGGGGAATGGTGTCTTAAAGCCAACAAGTGGTATCAGAGCTTCGGTTTGGTGGGATTTATTCTTAGTATGCTCTGTGGTTGCAGCCTAGTCTGACCTTCCACATTAGAAAAGAATTTTGTCCTGTAACTTGAGGTTGATCTTTGGTTGCTGTTGTTATTGCTGGAAGGCAGTGTGACACTGTGAGAGTGCAGTTTGGAAAGGTTCTGGCTAAGGAAAGACCTGGTATTTAAGTGTGTCCATTGTGACCCACCTCTCTTTCTTGGGGACCCTTCCTAGTGCACGGTCTACAGTTGAATTATATTATTCCAATATACGGTTGCAACAATATCAGGATATTCATGTGCTGTGAAGCTTGAAATAGAGAAATTTGATGGAAGAATCAATTTTGACTTGTGGCAAATACAAGTCAAGGATGTGTTGATACAATCAGGTTTGTACAAGGCGTTGAAGGAGAAGATCTCTGGTTACTCTCTCTATGAGAGAAGATGATGTTCTCTAGAAGACAAGAAGTATCCTCATGGTATTACCGCACTGCCATGGATAAGGATAAGTTGTGGCAATCGGGTCCACAATTGCACACGGGCATTGGTTGGCGTTGAGATGCAAGGTATGTGGCGGAGTTAGGTCGATGGCTGAAGAACTTCCAAGAAAAGTCAATTTGGAAGTTGCACCATGAATTTTCAGCAAGGTTTCGATATGTACCAAGGCGAAATGCTTGGAGTGGTCTAATTTCAAGTGATTATACTTTCATGGTGGAGTATGAAAGTTCTCTGAACTATGATTGTTGGTATAGACAATGGCAGCAAAGAATTGTCGGTGTTGACAATGGAAGCTGAAGATGTGTGACTATTTCAATCAAGGTGGAGATTGTTAGGATTTGGTTGAATTAGTCTCGCATTGCTTAGGATAGCAAGTGGAGTGGGTGGCCTAGGCTATAAATATGAGGCTAAGTTCTCCATTTGTTTTTGCACCAGTCAGAAACACTTTAAGCTTGTATCTGATTTTTCTTTTCCTCTCTACTCTTTGATTAGAGAGTGTTGTGAGGTGTAGTTAGATATTTGCTTTGAGAGAGTGTGGGTGTACTGGGGTGCCGGTGTTAGAGAGAAAGAAGTCTATGTGTTGTAACAATTTTCACATAGTGATATTCTCTGGTTGTCATTTGACAACGGCCGTGGTTTTTTCTCCTGTTTCTTGGAATTTCCACGTTAAATTCTTGTGTTGTAATTGTGTCTATTTTATTTCTCTGTCAAAGGTATTTTCTCAAGGGAGAATGGTGTCTTATTCCCAACAATAACATCGGAGTAGGCGCACATTGCTGGCTTTACAGTCTTCCGTAGGTCACTACAAGAAAAGAGAGCTATTTTAACATGATTTTTTTAACGGCCATAGTTAAGTGTAAAAATTAATATATATTTTTGACAAATATCACAAATGTCAAATTTTTTATGTTTTTTTGATGAATAATTTGATTGTAGAAAATTACTCCTCAATTTTGACACTTATTTATTTTTAACTTACTCCATTATTCCTTTTTTTCGTTGAGCTCCGTCAATTTTGGCATCACACTACTCTCAATTTGGGATCATATTACTCATTCTTCATCTTCAAAATCTCAGTTTATTCTTCAGTTTCAAGATCTCATCTCATTCTTTGTTAAAAAATTTTGTTGAGAATTTTTTATGGTCAATAAGTGTCAAAATACATAGTATTTTTGACGATTAATAAGTATCACAAAAAATATATTCTCAAATTTTTCTAATAAATTATTTTTGACGGTCAATATTTATTAAAATAAGATTTAAACTTTTTTTACAATTACTTATATGTCAAAAATACTATTTTTGACAAAACTTTTATTAACATATTTTTATAGTTAAAATAGTGTCAAAATTTGTTTTTTTGACAAATTTTAATTTTTTTTGACACATAATGATCCTAAAAAATAGTCTATATTGTTGTAGTAGGTGGCAGAACCCTCTTCTGGGAATGTGACCAGGATTAGGTAGTGGAGCTCCACCTGCCCGCCGTGGCACTCTCCAAGCGCATTTCGACAAGAATATTCGGGAACCTAACACACCTCCGCACCGACAGAGCCCCTCCCCGCAGATCTGGCATCGTGCATCAACCTCTGAAACTGTACTTACAGTGCAATCTGCTTTCTAGCGAAATCCTAAAATTATTGTTTCGACTGTCGGACCTGGTCCGTCTGAGCCTGGGTTTCAATAATTTCTTGGGTGGTGTCCCACCGGAGTTCTACAAGTTGAGCAGGCTTTTTTCACATGCTGGTTACTGGAATTTTTTTCTCCTCTTCCCTCTCTTTTACATCATTTTATTGATATTTATTCTAATTTTGTACACAGATGAGGATTTTAAACATTGTTATCAAAATCGGACCGAATCTTATACCGGTCCGGTCCAATAATTAGACCGCACTCGGTAAAGACCGGTCCGACCGAACCGTTTCAATTTCAAAATTTACCGTAGCCACAACCACCAGGCTAACCTGCTTGTTACTAGTTTATATGCAAATTAAAATACATGTTGATATCTTTCATCAAATAATTTATTTTTATTTAATTTATTTTAATTATAAGCTCACTCATTCTTAAATTAATTATATTTTTATTTAATAGTAATTATAAACTCACTTATTATTTTTTTCATTATTATATAATATCTATTAATATTATTTTTTAATAAATACTTAGTATATAATAGTATAATATATATAAATTAATTAATAAATTATTAAAATTTGAAAATAATAGTTATTTTAATATAAAAACAAAATAAAAATATTTATGATAGAGTAAAATTAATAAAATACTTATTGTTTCTGTTCCATATTGTTTAGAATAACTAGATATTTTTAAATATTAGTAAAAATATATTTTTTAAATTTTTTATTCTAAATTTTTTATTCTAAATTTTTTACTATGTTTTGTTTTTTATTTACATAAGATCGGGTCAATAAGTTCAACAAGTGACCTACCGATTGAACTAATAATTCAGTAACCCAATAACCTGGACCAGTTTAATCACCAATTCAGTTCTGATAACTATATTTTTAAGAAAAGATCCTTTGAGGTGTGTGTAATCGATATTCAATTTCTAGCCAATGAAATGATATTTTGGATGAAATTGCTTGATATGGAATTATAGAAGTTGAGGATTTTCGTTACAGGGCACCTCGTTCATGATGATTATATGCTTTGATGATGATTCTAGACGTCTTAGTGCCTTCAAGGTTTATGGTACTAATGCAATAGCCTAGGTTTTTAGCTTAGTGTGTCTTGTGTTATTATATGTTTGTTTCTTGATTTGTTTGGTTTAAGCTTTGTTTTAAGTTGTTTGTGGTTTACTCTCACTTCTTTCTCTGGGATCTAAGTGAGTTCTAATCAGAGGAGGAGAAATGTTAGGAAGAGATGAAGATAGTTATAATCCTATTGAAAATGATGAGTAATTTTAATTTGTAAAGACTAAATAATGAGTATAATAGTAAATTTATTCTTTTTTAACATTTTTTGTGACATTTGTTATTAAGAGGGACCTAATTAAAAAAAATATTGATTTAAGAACTTAATTAAAAAAATAAATATCAAGATCTAATTAAAAATTTGATAAAACTATAAAAATTAATAAAATAATTAAACCAAAAAATAAATTCTGCTTACTCTTAAATATTTCTCAAGTTAATTTATCCATATTTTCTTTATTTGTTAAGATACATGTTTGCATAATTTTTACAAGAAGCGCATTTATTTGTAACATATACGACTGTTAAACTAAAATTATGATAAATCATGCATTTATATATAATATATACACAGAAAGATATTAGTTTTACTACAACATTTTTCGTCTGTTGTTACGTTTTAAAATCATGGTTATAACTAAAGAAAACTATGTCCAAATTAATGTATATACTATATATACAGCAATAAGCATAAAATTACTCAAAACATTGTAATCTTAATGAACATTTACAATATTATAATCTCAATCCGTTTCAATAATGCATTCTTGTTGTATCTGAACACCCAAATTCAAGGGTAAAAGACTTCTATAAACCAACACAATTTTAAAATTATTTGGATTTCTAAAATTCAAAAACGTTAGTTGGGATGTAATTATCTCCATTTACATTTATATGTAAATCGAATTTAATGAATTTGAATTAAGGATTTTAGTAGTAAATCGAATATATAAGATTCGAATTACTGGATGATCATATTCACTACTAAATTGAATGAAGACGATTCGATTTGGCTTCCTCCATAGTAAATCGAATTGGTTGAATTTGATTTAGAATGGGTTGGTATATATTTAAATTTTACCCATAGTAAATCGAATTAAACGGTATCGATTTAGAGCCAATAGTAAATCGAATGCAATAGGTTTGATTTACTAGCATCCATTGCTTTTAGTAAATTGAATCAAATAGAGTCAATTACCTATGTGTACTGATAAATCCCAATTTTGTGGTTTATCTTGTGTAGAATTTGGGGGTTTTATCAATATTTTTCACACTTATTCATATAAATTGCATGATTTTGTGTTTTCTTCCTAATTTTGCTTCATGGTTTAAAACATGCTTCTTTAACCCTAAAAATACCAAATTTTAATCCTATTCTATTACCATTCGATGTCGTGATGTGTTTGTTAAGTGGATTTAGGATCTATAGGGCAAGAATGACCTAGAAGATGGAAAGGAAGCATGCACAAGTGAAAGGGACATGAAGAATTAAGCTTTGGAAAATCGATGGCGACGCGCACGCGTGGCTGACGCGCACGCGTGGCCGTGTGAAGCTGATACTAGAGCGCATAAGCTGGTGCACTCGCGTGGTGATACGAAACCCACTGACGCGCACGCATGACTGACGCGTACGCGTGGCCCGAGGAGTTCATATGACGTGCACGCGTGGCCGACATGCACGCGTGGCGCCCAGCACGTGACTCATTAATGAAATCATGGCTAGCGATTTTTGAGAGACTCCAAGCCCAAATCCAACTTAATTCTGCATGGAAAAGACCCAAGGAACAAAGGGGGAAAGGGGGACTCACTCATTCACATTATATACATAATTTTAGCTAGTTTTTGTTCTTATTTTTCTAGAGAGAGAAACTCTTACTTCTCTCTAGGTTTAGTTTATTTTGATCTTCCTTTGTTGAATTTCTGAATTGGGTCTTGTTAATTCTAGTTTCAATTACTTAATTTTAGTTCTCTAGTTTTAATTTGTTTAGATCTTGTGTTGAAAATGTGTTTTCTTGTTATTTTTCCTTTCTTCTCATTTTATGAATTTTGTTGATTTTAAATTTCTCTTAGTGCATTGATGATTTCTATGATTGATAGTGTTATTTGAGTTGTTTTCTATTGATAATTATTAGTGGGTACTTGTAGTTTTCAATTAATTTTGCAATTTAAATATGTCTTTAGTTAATGCATACCATGTGTTTGATGAAATGTTTCCTTTGATTATGGGTAGTTTTCTATACTCTTGGCTTAAGCTAAGGGAATTGGGTGACATTGAGTCATTGGATCTAATTGAATTGGTGCTTTGAGAACCCTTGTTGGTCAAATTGATACCCATTGACACTAATCTACTACTAAGCCAATTAGTAGTTGGATTAGAACTTATGGGTTGAAATTGATCAAACCTATTTGACGTACTTCACTTGTAGAAATAGACTTAATGAGTTTGGTTCCTCATAAGTGTCAGTATGTGGTTATTAGACAAGGATAGTGACCCCAATTCCTATGACTTGGCCAAGAGTCCTTTTTATAATTCATATTGGAAATCCAAAAATCCCAATTGCTTGGTTCTTGTTATAGTTAGTTTAGTTGCTTACTTAGTTCTAGAGTAGAAGTAGATTTATATGTTCCCTTGTTAGATTGCATTTACTTATACCTTGCTTTAATTGCCTTGATTTAGTTTCTTGCACTTTAAGATTTCTTGCATGTTAAGTTTAGTAGTTTAAATTCTTGTTTATGACTCCCAACCCCGGAATTCTAACCAATATTGATGCACATGTTTGCCCATTCTCTTGAGGACGACCCGAGACCAATACTCTCGGTTACTTATTATTAGGGTTGACTTTGTGACAACCATATCAAAATTTGATCAAAAGAGTTACACGTCGGTCTAGGACTATACTATGACATGATTTTTCACTGATGAAATTCTAGACCGATGATAATTCTCACATCATGTACCTATATATACAATTCAAATTCAATTCATCGAATTAGAAACCAACATTCCCACCCCCACCAAACCCCACCACCCTCTCCTAAATCTTGGAGAAAAACCCGCAAAAAATTCAAATATGTACACATGGAGGACGATCTGAATCGTTTGTTTCAGTTAGATGAAGTCACACATATTACTGGTGCCGTCCATGAAGAGATTAGTAAACAAAATGTTTTGTTTTGAACATAATTTAGTCATGCTAGTAATATTAACATGCTTCTTATAGTAGTTGTTTAAAGTCATTAGTTAGGAATTAAAAAATTAATTTTTACAATATAATCGCAAGGTAGAAGTAGTAATCTGTTAGTTGGTTAGATTTTGAGAACTTGAAATAGTACCTAAAAAGATTAGTTAGGATTGAGGCTATGTTAGATTTTAAGTTATTAGTTTTATAGTTAGCAAGATTTAGTTTCGGATTAGGGTTCAATGTAACCTAACTATTGCAGGCATAATGCTGATTAAGTATTGCGATATTTTTGATACTTGAAAGATAAATTTTTTCTTATAGAATTCGGTCATGAATCATTTAGTGTTTTGTATTGGGTCCTATGAACAATTTGTTGAGTGTTATTGTAAACAATTTTTTAAAAATTAGGCCGATATGACATGATAATCAAGCATCCTGTGATCACTAAATATCGATGTGGCTAGGTAAGTATGAGGACCACGGTACCGTTTTACCTCCCAAATACCTCTGCGCTGGCGGAGGCTAATCTGAATGAGCCATGTGCACCCGTTGCCAAACTCCTTACACTTGCCATAGTACTTACGATGATCGAATTCCATCACTTTGTACTCAACTCCACGGCGGATGCTATAAGTCTTCACGCTTAACATGACCTCTTTTTTATCCTAAAACTGTTAACCAACTTGAAATTCAGATATAGCTCTTGTATCCTGTGTATCTCTGACCCCGAAACCAACAGGTACTCCCGGATCTCCCTGCTGTGCCATGGCATTCAAGTCCAAAGTTGAAAAATGCGGGAGGTATTGATGAGTTCCTGAACTAGATGCTCCTTCACCCACAATTAGAGTGGTCCTTGCTATGTGATCGTCACTATCATAAGCTATTGTGGTGGGCTCCACATCATCATCATCATCATGCAGTGCATCCTCAATCCCATCCGGTACTCCACCCTCTCCAAAAATTGGGACCATAATAGGAGTGTCGAGCATCACAATCGCAACCTCCTCCAAGGATCTAGTCTCATCAATTCTTGCGTCACCACTCCGGTTCAAATTAGCTGTAAAAGATAGAAATGTAACTAAAACTGCCTCAGGTACAATCATCAGCACAGCTGACGAGGCACCAATAGGTATGGAACTAGAGCAGGCTGGATATCCTGAAGATTGAGGATTCCTGTTCGAACCTCCAGAACTACATACCACATCTACAAGCTTCGCCAACAGTTCTGGGGTCCTCACCTCGAAAATCTGTGGACGACAACAGAAAATAACTTGCAAATCTTCGTCACTACTTATGACGAATGAATCGTACTTCACATTATTGCGCAACACGAAAATTAGAATTCTATAGAATAATTTTTCTACCATTTTCACGCCATGCAACCCCAGTTTCTGGAGTATAGTATTCTGAAACTCAGTGAAACTCGTCGAATGTTTGAGAAAAACACTCAGTAGGTCCTTATCAGTAAATTTAATTCCTGATCGCGATTTCTTAATCGACCCTCTATAGTGCACCAGAACAAAAAAATTCTCATCACTAGCCATTGTGAATCTCACTATGGTAAAAATTTCACGTTCAACTCATATTCATATATGTTAGGCATATACTAAATCGAATTAATTCCTTTCGATTTATATATATAATAGAATTCATAGTAAATCAAAGCTAATGGAGTCGATTTACCATCAGCCAGTACCAAGTATAAATCGAATTCAATCCATTCGATTTACTAAGGAGACTAAATTGAAGCTTTTTTTATTTGATTTAGTAGCGTGCATATAAATCGATACTCATTAATTTGATTTAATAGTTCTTGGCCTAATTCAAATTCATTAAATTCGATTTACGTTTGAATCCAAAATAAAGTAATTAAAATGCTTTATATTCGATTTACTACTAATAAGTCTAATTTGAATTTAATGAATTCGATTTATATAAAATTATTGAATGAAACATTTAGATAATAATTTTGTATTTGAGAAATTCAGATAATTATAAAGTTGCTTTGGTTTATAGAAGTAAACTATCCCAAATTCAACGTGCAAGTCCATTTGTGTATACACTACTACCGCCTTCTCAGCCTACTTGTCACCGTCAAAATTATTCGAACCTCCCACTGATTTGCATAACTCATCATAATAACTTGTGCCAAACAAAACTTGTTCCAATGCAGGGAAAGTCGGTATAGTAGGAGAATAACTATGCCTAAATAATGGCTTTTCAGACAGAATGGACCATATTGTACTGTAGGAAAAAAATCATTGTGTAACAATAATTAATTATGTTTCCTTAAATAACTAATCCACTGTGTCTAATGTCTTTTAAAATAAACATTTGGATGATGATCATGGTTGGCAATAATCAAAGTTCAATATTCCAACGAGACGTTTAGTTAGGTGAGAGATTTTTATGTCTCTTAGTTGATGACACCACTTTGCAAGCTGTTTAAATCTTATGATGATGCTTAATTAATTTATAGCATCTATATATAGTTATTTGTAATTGATTTTTCCTGCCATTTAGAGGAGACGAAACTGTTAGCTTGGAGGAGTGGAATTGATTGTAATTTGAATGGGATTGATTTATTTATTTATTTATAAATAAGTATGGGAACAATAAGAACTAAATTTTAAGGCGAATGTTAATAATGTGTCCGAAAAAAAAAATTAAGAAATGCAGTGTTCTTTAAATTTTAAAATTTAAATTGTAAATACTAAATTTTAAATTTGAGTTATTGATATAAAATATAATAAAAAAAGACTAAAATTTGTTTAATCCGTACTCTTTATTCAGTAAATTTTTTTTTAAAAATGAGTTTTTTTTATCAGTTAATATTAATCAACTTTTTATTAATCATAAAAATTCTATTCTTTTTAAGATTTAAGATTTATCACTTAGAATTTATGGTTTAATATTGATGATTTAAGAATTATAATTTAAAATTTAAAATAAAAAATAATTTTTACAAAGTAAACCGATATTAATTAGCTACAAAAGTTGGTTTTATAATTAAACTCTCTTTATTTAATTTTTAAAATTTTTTCAGGGTTGATTGATGTGAAGTTTTTTTTTAATCAAAACAACCACAATTATCAGTTTGTGTTTTGGATTTCAGTTTAAAAAATGGAGTTTCAAACGAAGCAATCCGACTTTAGTTAAACATGGGTTATAAAGAGATTTGTTATATGAACGCAAGAAATTGACTATTATTCAATCCGACTTTATTGTCGATGATGTTTATACACATGAAAGGATGGTGATGGTAAAACAATAATATCTCTGGCAGAGATTTCCAAGACCATGTGCCCCCTGAAAATCTTTTGCTTATGCAGTGAGGTAGGTTGAATTCTAGGGTGTCACACACATCAAGACTATTGCAAACTTGCATGCAATCACCATTTTAGAGAAGATAACGTCATCAAATTAAGTTGAGAAATAATTGTAGCTTCGGAAATATATTTAATGAATATTTTAATAGTAATTAGGTCGGTTTCAAAAGTTTTAAAAATAGATCTTTTCAATTTTTAATTTATAAAAAATAATAATATTAATGTTTGATATAATTTTTAAAATTAAATTATAATTTTTTAAAAAATTATTTAGAAACTTATAAAAAAATTAAAAAAATAATTTTTTGTATAATATAATTAATTTTTTTATCATATTTTTATAAAATAAATATTTTTAAAATTAAAAATTTAAATATAAAATAATTTATTTATAAATTATTTTTAATATAATTATTTATTATTTAAATTATTTTTAAAAAAATATAATTAAATTATTTATCCAAACTGAACTTTAAACGTTATTATATAAAAAATAAAAAATATAAATAATAAGTGATTACATTTTTTTTTACAAACATACATCATTAAATACGTTAAATATATGTCTAGATATAGAGCCTCTTGTTGAAGGAAAAGCGGTGATGAATTTCAACTTGGTCTGATCTGCTAAAATTTTAATTTTCTTCTATCTTCTTTATCAAATTGACTTTATACTTCATCTTTTTTAGAATTTAATTTTCATACTATTAGTATAAAATGTTTTTTATACAAACAACCAATTATATATTATGAAAAAAGTATATTTTTTATCTTTAAAATTTGATAAAAATTTTAAAAATATCTCTAAGTTTTATTTTATTTCAATTTTATCTCATAAGTTTTCGATTTACATTAAATATATTCTTGATTGTTAATTTTTCAAAAAATTTAAGACCAATTTAACAATAATTTTATAAAAACAATCTTTAATACACAAACAAATCAAGCATAATATAATTTTTATACATTACTATTAGATTGGTTTTAAATTTTTTTAAAATTTAGTCATCGAAAATATATTTGATGCAAATCGAACTTTTAGAACAAAATTAAAACAAAATAAAAATTAATGATAGTATTTTAAAAACTTTTACCAAACTTTAAAAACAAAAATATATTTTATCCTATATTAATATATCGACAAAATTAATTTTATATTTATTATTTACAAAATTATTTGAAAACATAAATTTAATTAGATAATTGTATAAATTTTGTACCTATGACATGATTAAACAACCTTTTTATTTATCCCTTACAAAATTAACAAAACTTGACCCCATGAATATATCCTAAAGACATGTAAATGTTTCTCGATGAAGTATATGATATTATAATTTTATACGTGTATTCAACTATGTAATGTTATATCAATAAAAATAATTATTTTTTATATTAATTACGTAAATAATTATAAAAAAATAAATATAACTATACAATTATATAAAATATTTTATACTTTCAATATATCAAAATTAAACTCAGGATATTAATCTATATCTTGAAGCCATTAAAAAATTGAAGAAACCTTTTTAAGTCTGCTATAGCGGTCCTAATAAAAGCTATACACACCGCACTTCAGATGAAGCAAAGTGATGAGTAATGACTGATGACACTGGCCTTGCAATTGGTGTCATTCCCATATAACAATCTTATCTCTTTCTCTCTATTAAACAAATAAAATCCTGGGTTAGGGTTAGGTGAAGCCTTGAAGTTTCTAAATCAATAGAATAGTAGATTGCCTCAAACTCAGAGAGATTATTTTTGCGTCTATCGCTTTCACCCTACTGCTTCTTAATTGCCATATAATCTGTGCCTCTGTGCGAGCTGACACTTGCATTGTTAGGAACATAACCACTATGAAAGAAAACATTATCCCTAGTTGTCTCTCCTTTTCATGCAGAAACATTATCATCCTCTCGCACCATCTGGCTTGCCCCGTGTGATTAATTAACTACTACATGTCAACATTCTAGCATGCTAGTTTATGTAACTATTTAAATTTTAAGTGTGGTCTGATCCGCTACCGCATTTAGTTATATTATGATTATGATATTACATTTATATTCACGCAAATCGACTTTAACGTAATTATAATAAATAATAATGTGAATGTTTTAAAATTGTTTATCAGAAAAGTTTAAATGGAATTTTTTGTTTAAAAATTTGTGAGACATAAATAATAATTATATATCTACCAATATAAGAGTCGTATTAAGATATAATAATAGGCCGTATGGAAAAAATTTTCAAATTATAAATACAAGTAAAAATCTTTTGAGTTTCAAAGTATAACTAATAGTTGTAATATTCCCAATTGCAATATGCAAATAAAACCCTTATTTTATATATATATAACATGAGTGAAGCTAATATTACAAATTCTATGTTTCAGTTGCCTTGTGGTCCAAAAATTTGGAGACTGGAGACGAATTATTAAAGCGAGTAATTGAGGCTTGTGATGTATAAGTGATTATGGTAGTGACGGTTGTGGTGCTTTATGACATGTATACGCTTTTGTTTGTTCCTTTTTTTAGGACCATTTGTATCATTGGTTCCGATTTTCCAATCAAACAGCAAGCTAATTATATAGGGAGCTACTCAAATGAAGATGTAAAAAACATCTTTTTATGAAGATCCTTTGTATAAAAGTGTGATTTATTGATTTGGCCACACTTCAAATAGAAAGAACACTTTTTTAACATATCAAAATCTAACCCTACAATCTATCATCCAAAGGTCAAAAAGAAAAATTATCACATAAAGACAATTATAATATCTTCATTGGAGTACCCACCAATTATATATTTGGTGTTGGATTAATGTAACTATCGAGTTCACAATGGCGGTATCACTAGGTCCAGATGCTACACGTTAGGAGGACATTTGGCACAAACTCCTTTTCCTTTTTAAAAATGATCTTCTAATGAAGAGGATAATATATATATATATATATATATATATATATATATATATATATATATAAAATAGAAAAATAATATTTGTATTATTTATTTTATATATTTTTTATGATGAGATAAACTTTTATTTTTTTTCACTTCTATCAATTATTTTTACAATAGAGTTTTATATCCAAATTATTTAATCAACTAAGTCCAATCAAATTGTTATAATCTAATTTATTTTTATCAATTATTTTTTGCATTAATGTGTATAATATATATATATATATATATATATATATATATATATATATAAAAGTATAAAACTATCTTTTTTTATGTGGATTTTATTTTATTTTTTCGAATTTTTTCATCATTTTTTTTGTATTTTTTACATTCTCTTTCTTCTATGTATTCTTTGTATTTTCTTCATTTTTTGTATTTTTTTTTTGTTTAAGATCAATGCTCATTTATTTTATTTGAAGATTTGGATCAAATTTTTTGAAATTAAGCAGTGAAATCAGGTTTAAACAGGTATTTCATTTTCAAAGACAATGAATGATTCAAGTATAGACCGTCAATTGAACCAGGATGAATTGGATTATTGTTTTGAATTGAATCAAGTGGTTGAGGTGTGGTTCGAATCTAGCTAATATAGCTCGTTAGTAGTTTATAATTTTATAGTTGAATAATTTTATTTTCGTTTATGAAAATTGTTATTCATTGTTGATGGTTTGAATTTGAATGTAATGTAAGAGTTCTGAATCTGCATTATTATTTTGATGAATTTGCTTCGTTCCCAATTTCAGTGCATTTGGAGTTATAATTTGGTTTATTAGTGTAATACCCTACCATACTTAATCTTATACTTAAGTCATAAAACTGAGATAGTAAGGTATTACGACCTCTAAAAGTAAGAATATATATATATATATATATATATATATATATATATATATATATATATATATATATATATATTAATAGTGAAAGAGATATTTAAAGAGGAGCCTTGAAAAATAGGTAAAACAAAATCGCAAAATCAAAAAGCGCAACCCTAAAAAAACGTAGTTACTTGTGTAAGAAGAAAACTAAGGCTCAAAACAAATATATACAAATAACGCGAGTAGAGGGTCAATAATACAAAATAACAAGCTCCTAACTCAGTCTGCGAAGCCAAGGCTGACTGGAGAATATTTATATACATATACGAGCGTGCCAAATACCCAAAATATAGAATTAAGGTGCTAACTCTCCTGTAACCTCTATGAGGAACAAAATAATCAAGTTTCTTGGAGAGAAAGCTAAGTAACTAAGTACATATATACATAAGTTGATAAACCCAAATATCCCAGGAACCACTCCATTTCAGGAATCCAGATGCCTACAGAGGAGTCTTCCGACTTGCATATGAAAAAAAACAACACAGTATGGGAGGAGAACCGGAGGTTCTCAGCATGGTAAAGGTGCCACTCATATAATATATAAGGTCCTGAGAATGCCAAAGGTAATCCTAGAATGCCAACTCTCAAATTATAAAGCTTAAATTTCTAAACAGAAGTCATAAAGAGGGGTGGTCTTCTAGGGAATTCTAAACCTAACTTAAACTTTAACCTTAATTCTAAACCTGTCCACTTTTCCTCCGTACCTCCATCTCCGATGGTTTGCATAGACAAAATAAATAGACAAGGCAAGCACAGGTAGAAAATAAGTAATTCAAGTAACAATTACAATAATTAGCAGAATATAATCAATTAAGCATTCCCAATTAAGACATAGCAAACAAAGCACACATATGCATATGATGAATATCTATCCTACTGGCCGTGAGCTCACGTGTCGGTTACTTCGCCAGAACCCGACACATCTGGTAGCTAACCCAGACATTGGTCTCTAGGTTGCGCATCTCCAGGAGGATCATAAACGAAGGAGAGTGCGTTTCCACCTCCTCCTGGAGGTTTCACGAAGGAGAGTGCCTTTCCATATCGAAGGAGTGTGCCTTTCCACCTTGCAACCAGAGAAGAACATAGGGGATACAATACGAAGGAGAGTGCCTTTCCACCTTCCCCACATCCACATCACGACAAGGGAGGGAACTTCCACCCTCAACTTGCCATCCGAACACATGTTCAAATTAATTACGCAAGCGGGATTACACCCAGACTTTGTCATCTTGACCATTTTGACCACATATACATCTCAACCATTCCGACCATACATAGTTATCTTAAATCTCATCATTTATCATCATCATTTCCTTATAATTGTTCTCTATAACCATAGCGACATATATTCATTTAGCTTTCACACCATTTCCCTCACAAGTCACCTTGTTTACCCCTTCTCTTCGTCCTCAAGTTATCTCAAATTCCTAACTTCAACTGATTACTAAGATTTCTAGTAAAATCTAGGGTTACAGGGCAAAAGTAGAGGTTTATGAGTTCAAAATCATGTTTAGAATATAGAAATACAGGTGCTGGAAAACAGAACGTGTGCGTGTGCGTGTGCACAGCTCAGAAAGGAAGCAGGTCGTATGCATGCACACGAATACGTGCGTGCGCACACATCACTTGGTGTGCGTGCGCCTCACCTGTGCTAGCGCCACCAACAGAAGCCTATCCTGGTGTGTGCGTGTGCACAAAGCGTGCGTATACACAAGTAAACTTTTTACTTCTGTTGGGTATGTGCGCACAGCTGTGTGCGTGGGTACACATCAGAAAAACCTGATTCTGCTATTATGTTCAAAATTTTAGTTTTTCATACCGATTTTCCGGCGTCCATAACTTCCCCTACAAAAATCAGTTTTCCGCAAACTTTATATCAATCTCAAGCTTTTAAGACCTTATTTAATTTGAAACAAACCTCATTTTCATCCAAAATTTGAGGAGCGAGTTATGGACTACCAAAGTTCATCAAAAATCAGTTTTTTTTCCAAAATTTACCAAACCTCCATTTTTACCAAAATCTCATTTTCAACCAAATATTTCACAACCAAGACATACCAATACTCAACTCCAAACCTTCCATTCCTTTTACAACACACCACACCTAACAATCTCAACCATTCAATAACTCCCTACATATACACATACATTTTCACAATTCTAAATCCAAATCAATGACAATTATGCTCATGTTTAAACCTAGTTCCCTTATCACACATACTAACATATACATTTAACTCTTTTATTCAACAATAACCAACAATAAATACTCCACTTCACTCTCATGAGTAACTCAACATTTACATCAAGGATTTGCTAATTAATATCAAATATGCAAAGTCAACCTCCCTCATACTCAATTAAATTAATCATCAAGCACCAACTCCACATTTACAACATAACTATCAATCACCACTTATTATCAATATCATGTAATAAATCCATCAGGGTTGCTAAACATTAACATACATGCATATTTTTACTTATCATATAGTTCTCTAGCCTAAGTTTTCACAAGGCATTACATATTAAATATGCGAAACCTAAGCCATACCTTCTCCGATTTCCACGTATTTCCCGAGACAACCCACTTAGGCAAAGGCAAACCCTCAACACCGAAAATCAGCTCTATCACCAACCAAGATCTCAATCAAGCTTCCAATGGCTCCAAGGACTTCATATCATACATACATACATACACACCTAACATATATATATATATATATATATATATATATATATATATATATATATATATATATATATATATATATATATATAACACATATATATCCAAAATTCAATACCCAAAAATAATTAATCAATGAATTAGTTAGGTTTTTAGGATTCTCACCTTACCAACGAAAAATTAGGACAAGACTCGGCAAGTCCACCAAGTTAATTCGATCCTAAGCACCGAAATTATATAAAATCTCAACACCAAAGCCCAATAAATTTAGAACTGGAAATAAAGAAATTGAGGAAAAAACGTGGCTTTCTTACCTTACAATGTTATGGGCTTTGTAGAGCTCGACGCTACAGTCGTGTGGCCGCAAACGGATCATCAATTGGAGCTCCGGATCAAAAGTTACGTGGATTTGAAGTTGAAGTGAGGGTTAGGTTTTTATTTTTGTTCTTCTCCCTCCATGAAAGTTTCCCAACGTAAATGATGAAGAAGAAGAGAATAAGGGGCTATGTCTCTTTAATGGGTTGGGTTTAGTTGGGCCTTGGGCCTATTTTGGGCCCAGTTCAACTGACTCGGCCCGTCTGGCCCAATTTTGGACCAAATTCTTTGAAATTAGTGTCGAAATTCTCATTTTAACGAGCTCTATTCTATTTTAATATTAGATTTATATTTTTAATTTTCTTTATTAAAATTTAATTTATTGACTAATTATTCTTTAATTTTTCAGAGAAATACTTTCGACGTTTTTTCAGTTTTTGTATGATGTTGATGAGTAGCTTGTGCCAAAAATTGGAATGACTTTTAACATGCTTGAAGAAGTTGGACAATTCTACAAAGATTATTCTAAACTTGTAGGTTTTTCTGTGAAATTCAAAACACAAGTAAGAAGGAAAATAAAATTAAGAACCAATTAATTACATGTAGCAGAGAGGGGAAATGAAAATCGAACATATCTCCAACTCAGAAGGTAAATCCCTCAGCTGGATTAAATTGTCTTGCAAGAATTTATATACATATATTGAAGGACGTTGGTGTTTGGATTATTTTGAAAGTTGTGTTGTATCATTCACACCTGTACTGTTTAAATCAAGCAGAGATGCTTAAATAACACAGGAAGTTGAGCATGTTTGTACGTCGTACAATTGAAAATAACAACGAAACTAGAATTAGACCAAGTAAAATATATTAATTATTTGTCGCAGCAGCAGGGGGTCATCATGAATTAAGTTTTATTGAAAAAGATGTGAGAAATTACATTACGAGAGAAGTGCATAATGTTTTGGAACTAGAGGAAGCAAAAGAATTTATGAAATACTTATTAAGAATAAAAGAGAAGAATCGAACTTTCTTTTTTGAGCTTGAAGTTGAGGTTGATCGCTCAATTAAGATTGTTTTTTGAGCCGACGCAAGAAGCAGGGCTGCTTGTCAGTTTTATGGAGATGTATTTTATTTGATACCACTTGCAATACAAACAGGTAATTTTCTGTTCTGGTTTATGTGTTTTTTGAAACTACTTTTGGTGTTGATATCTGTATACATGATTTGTTTTCTCGTATTGTTTTAAGGTATAATTTAGTTTTTGGTTTCTTTATTGATATGAATCACAACGGTCATTCAACACTTCTAGGATGTGCTTTGATGAAAAATGAGGATATTCAATCATTCAAATAATTATTTGAATGTTAGCTTCGTTGTATGGGAGAAAATGCTCTAAAGGACATTTTTACCAATCAATGTGCATAGATGTAGGGCTATGGAGGTTTGTATGTCCACAACAATTCATAGGTGGTGTATTTGGCATATTATGATGAAGATTCCATAGAAATTAAATGGCTACAAGCGACACGAAGAAATTGAACACGAGATGAGTCATGTTATTTGGAACTCTTTTACAAAAGAATCATTTGATAGGAATTGGAATGATTTTCTGATGAAGTATGGTATTGGCGACAATAAGTGGTTTTCAGATAATGATGTCTTTATTAAGATTAACTGATGTTACTTTTAGTGACTGGATATTTATGTGTTTTGCTTGTCTAGTAGAGGTGCCAACCTGTATGACTTTCGATGCATTTGGTTTTGATTTAGGTATTTTCTCATTTTTTCATAGCTTTTTGAAGATTTTCATTTATAAATCCCAGTTTATCTTAATCACCACTTCTGGACTGGGATGAGAAGTAGTATACAAAAGAGTGAGAGCATGCATATTTTTTTAACAAGGTTATTACGTGCAATAGCTCACTTATCCAATTTGCCAAATAGTATGATAATTTTCTAGAAAGTAAATAGCAGAGAGAGAGAGAGAGAGAGAGAGAGAGAGAGAGAGAGAGAGAGAGAGAGAGAGAGAGAGAGAGAGAGAGAGAGAGAGAGAGAATTGGATACTGTAGATTTTTATACTGTCATACTGTGTGTAATAAAATCATTAATGGAAGCTCAATTTCAGCATGTGTATACTCAAGAGAAGTTCAGGAAAGCCCAAGCACAATTTAGAGGAAATGTGAATTACATCACAAGATCAACACAGTCTACTCTAGGTTTTACGATATATGAAGTTGTAGAATAGGTTTCTAACTCAAAATTCAACAAGTTTGTGGTTACATATGACACGATATCAGGTGAAGTTAAATGCCAGTGCTTATTATTTGAGTTAAAAGGGATATTTGCCATTATTCTCTGAGTGCGTTAAACTTTGAGCGAGTAGATAAAATGGCACTGAGATATATATTAGAACGAAGAAGTAAGAACATAAAGAGGAGGCATACATATATCAAGAGCAGCCATGCGAGCCTTTATTAGAGCCAAGAAGTAGGAGATTTGATGATTTGGTGTTTCGGTAACAAAATATTTGTAAATTTTCATCAGAATCTGAGAAGTTGACTGCGATTTTGCACTACGCTTATGATAATGCGATGGCTAAGATGTGAAAATATAAAACCAAAATCAAAGAAAAATGTTCGTTATCTTACGAAGATGCTTCCTTGAAAGATATTAATGAACTCCAAAGCCCTCCACGCGTGAGAACAAGAGGACGTCCCAAAAATATATTGGGATCAAATATAAAAAAATAGATTGCAAATACTTCAAAAAAAAAAGAAAAAGAAAGCTCTTAGTGAGATAAAATTGATGTGCTTTAAAAAGGAAAAATTGAGTTTGCATGTGCATGTTAATAGTTGCGTGCTAATATATGATTTACTTTTTGCAGTTGAACCTTTTAGATGGTGGATTAGTTGTGCAATCAAATTCCAGCCATTATCATGGACAAATAACGAATTATAAGTTCAAAGATATAGCAGAATAAGATAGACTTCTCGGTGTTTATCTGAAGGCATTTCAGTGTTTTGCAATATAGTTTCGGTGCAATCTATGTAATATTTTTATTTTTTGATGGAAATGAGCTTTGTTTTTTATATTTTCTTGTTTTGTTCCATTTACCATGTTACTATTTGTTTTGAAATTAGTTTCTTCAACTTTTTCAAGGGATTTCACTACAAGAAAATCGTTGAGTACCGTCATATTTTCTATCAGAAAAATGAATAAAATTTGACGGTAATCAAGTTACTATTAGATTTACCGTCAAAAG
The DNA here is from genome assembly GCF_003086295.3 of Arachis hypogaea. NCBI lineage: Eukaryota > Viridiplantae > Streptophyta > Magnoliopsida > Fabales > Fabaceae > Arachis > Arachis hypogaea. The sequence goes on from NC_092043.1 coordinate 36,864,561, forward strand.
GAATTGTATGGTACAAAGCTCGCCGGTAAAATGTTTACCGTCAAATTTTTGTCGTCCAATGGTAATTATCATAAGATTTTGCGACGAATTACTTGTTCAAAAAACTATTTGGTTATCGACAGATTTTTCTAATGGTAATGTTGGGCCACAATATGTTGTTTCCTGCACTATTACCGTCGAATTATTCCCTCGGTAAATTCGACGTTAATGTCAATTTTTTAAAAAAATTGTGAAAAAATGGTAAATTTTATTTTTTTATTTAAATTTATTTTTTACACAATTAATGATCAATTTATAAATAATAGAAACCTATTTTTTTAAAATAAATGATCCAATGTTCAAATAAATTAAAAGTCAAGTAAATTAAATAAATACAATAAAACAATAAGATGAAGCACTGTTGAGTTTAGAGAACTAAACTATGATTAAGATAAAGACTAAACATTATTGGATTAATATCACATTATTTGTGTGATTAATTTTGTTTAGTGTGCAGAAAATAAAATGAATTGAAACTGGCCCAAGAAGCAAATGCTCAGGCCGACATACACACACTTTGGCCCAATAGCAAGTTCAGCTTAAACAAACCATTCATTCCAAACAATCCTGATCCAAAGATTGAATGGCTGAAACCATAAGAAAGAAAGAAAGCAATTTTGCCCTAGAACAAACATAAGCCCAACTCGGTGGTCACACCCAAATCCATTAGCTCCACTAAGTCTCTAAGCAAGGAATTCAAACTTTATATCATTTGAACACATTTCACCCATTGAACTAAAACTCTATCTTCTCTCTCTTCTCTTTCTTTTCCATCACATCACTCTGAAACAAAAAGAAAGAAAAGAAAAGTTCTGAAGTAAAATAAAAAAGCAAGTTTTCATTTTCAAGCAAAGAAGAGAAGGCAAAAGGGGCAAGAACAAAAGGAAAGATCTCATCAGAAAAGAAAATCACAAAAATGAGATTTTCCCATTTGTGCTTCAGCAAGGAACGGTGAAGAAATCAACTCTGAACAAGCACCGAATTGAAAAATAAAGAAAGTGAAGTTAATGGTGCTCTGCTGTTTATCAATGATTAAAAATCATACTTGGGGCCAAAGTAAGGATGCATGGCTCAGATTCAAGAAATAAGATGAAAAAGGTTGAAAGAGAAGATTGAAGGTATAGTTGCATGTCACTGCTTTTGCTCCCTCTCTCCTCTAAGAATGCCACTGCTGATTCTGATCTTGGGAGAAGAAAAACCAACATGTGCTGAAGCAAGGTTTCAAGTCTAGAAAGCTTCACTCTTCTATAATAAGGGTGAACGGCTAAGGATTGGAGCAAGGAGTGAGAGCACACGTTTGGATTCTTAGAGCTCAATGAGCTATTAATTCTTCTCCTTGATGGTTTTCATTGCGTATTTCTTTTTCTCAGTTTAGTCTATCTGAGTTTCAATAGTAAAAAGAAAATTGGTGAGGTGTGTAAGTAAAAATAATTGAGTGGTAAAAGGCAAAGAGTTAAACTTGGAGAAAAAGTCATAGTTATCTCAGAAAATCTTTGTAAGTTTTTTTATTTTGTTGTCATGATCCTGATGGAATTTCCTTGCAGTTGGGTTAGCACTTTGCTGTTGAAAGCTAGGGTGAGTCCTAGTCAAGTTCAGTTTGGGTTAGAAATTGGACTTGTCCCAGATAGAATTGAGTAGAATCCTAGGGAGAATTAGTGAATGTAATTATGTTGAAAGGTAGTGAAATTCCGTCACTATTGTGATTGAGACTGAATGTAGGCTGCATTGCACTGAGTAGCTAAAGCAAAATACATCTATGTATTATTATCCTTTCTCTTTTCTGTTTTTGGTTCTGCATAATAGGAGACAAAACTGAAGTATCTCCTGATTTTACTATTCAGTTACACTTCTCTGTATCATACCTAGCACGTAACTCTGTTTTGGCTCCTACCACATTAAGAGACAAAACCTCAGTCTCTACTGTTTTCTACTCAAAGTGCTTCAACTGAACTCAAGGTTGAAAGCAAAATTAAAAGGAGGCCAAGATTAAGCCCCCTTCTCTTAGCCACTGATAACCATCAATCACTAATCACTAAAGATCTAGGTAGTCCTCATTGTCGTGGTCATCGTCATCGTCGTTCCCGTGGCCCTTATGAGGCGGCGCAGAAAGCGATGATGTCTATGTGCCACCAGCAGAACCGTTTCCTACCAGTAGGGATGATGCTAGTGGTGTGCATCTGAGCCTAGTACACCTCTTTCTGAGTCTCCATCCGCTGAAGCCGCTCCAGCTGCTCCCTCCACTCCAGCCTGAGGTCATCTGTGCCCGTCAGCGTGTGAGGATCTCCTGATACCTCTCTTGATAATCGTTCAGCTTTTGAGCCTGTTGGTGAAGGCTTCGGGTGAGCTCCTACACCAACAATCTCAAATCCACGCCTTCCTCGAGCTTGACAGCTCAATTTGTGGTAGAGTTAGATGACGGCATCAACATGGAGGTGCAGGAGGCTGCTGATGAAGAACAACCCCAGCCCGTATACGCAGTTCTTGTATGACGCTGAGGCGATCTCGCACCAAACCACACCAGGATCGACGATTGAAGCACCAGAGCCATTGGCGTCCTCCCCACTTTGCTGAGATTGCTGAGTCGCGACCTCTGGTCTATGCATGTAGGACTCCTGTGTAACACATGTTGTTATGATTAGTACGACAACTATACAATTAATCTCTAATTTTATATCAGAAGATCATATGTATATTTACTCACATAATGATCTTGAGATCGCTGATCAGTAAATCTTGCTTTGTTCTCCTTCAACGTGTGGGTGTACTTGAATATCTCTGCCAATATCACCTCGCGATCCAAGAACTTCGATTTCACATGTTGCATTGAAACAATATAATTAGAATGCCTAGCAATGATATGTAAAATAATATAACTAATTTAATAACAAAATTAAAGAAACTACGTACTAGCCTAGCCTTAGTCTTCATGAAGGTTGTTAAGCCGCCGGTATACTTGGCCGACCTGGTCGATGACCTGTTAGTTCTGTTGGTGAGATGCTGATGCCTGGACCCCTTATCGGTCTCCCAGTGAACTAGCAGAGCCTTCTTTATTTCCGGGCGGAGCCAGGTCATCAGGTGGTCCCATCCCTCATGAACATCCTCCAGCATCTGCTGCAGCTGCCGAACCCATTCGATGGTTGTATGTCTTCAATGAGGACATCGTGCTCAGCGTCCCATATAAAGCGCAACTGCACAAATAAACTTTAAAATTATTTAAACAAAATAGAAGATATAAACTAGCTAAGAAGGTTTGAAACTAAAAAAAAAATTAATTACTGCCCACTTCTGAAACCATCGCTCTCTGGTCTCAGAAGGAATATTCTTGTAGCTGGGCCAGGGATGGTCGTACATCATCTTGATGACGCTGGTCATCTCTTGAGTACATGCGTTATTGTTTAGCGCAAACCTATCAAAAATCCACAAACAAACCAATATGGCAATATAAATTAAAACTTCAGAAGCAAATAACCATAATATATAGAGATTTTTATAGAAATTTTACCAGATTTTCATCTATAACTAGAATGAACCACAAACTCTATCTGGCAACAATTAACTTAAATAGTACCAATTGTCAACAATCAATGAACAACAGGCAATAATCAAGAATCAACACCCATAAATCCACTAAACTAAAATCAATAATCAGACACTTTCAACAATTCAATAATTAAGAATCATTGAAACACTTTCAGCCATTCAAATCTACAACCCTAAATCCACTAAACTAGAATCAATAATCAGACACTTTCAGCAATTTAATAATTATGAAATATATAAGACTTAAAGTGATACTTACCCCATTCTGTCATCAGGCCAAATCGTCAACCATATGATGGGAGGTGCTAGAGGGGCATCAGCTACCTCACTTCCGTGAGAGGACTCCGAGGCCACGGCTTCTATTGCTGGAGACGGCGTTGCCGTGGTAGTGGGCTGCTAAATGGTTTGAGGCATTGTCGTCGCCATAGACGGAAGGATGTACATGGGGTTAGGGACCATGATGAACAGCTTGTTCGATAAACCCGCAACTTGTGACGTCATCGGGGTAGTTGGAGTAGAGGGAGATGATCCAGAATTCTCAGAGGTACCAGAAGAAACCTTTCCTCTACCACGATCACGACCACGTCCACGACTAGTAGTCTGATCTGCAACACCTCTATATGTTGTCATCTCTGCAAATAGCATATCAATAAACAGAAATTTAGAACAACAAATAAAAAAATGATAATAATACCAATGTAATTCTTATAATTAATATCACAACAACAAGTTCAAGATTTGATCATCCAAACACTTTTCAAAGTTCAAATTCAACTCAATTAGTGCACCTAAGATTATTTGTGAGTTATAAATAAGAAAACAAGTAACAAGAAGCTCAATAATCACTTTGGCCAATCAAGAATTGATCTAATGTGATGGATTATGCAAAAGAAGAGTTTTAGAGTAAGTGATGTAGTGATTGAAATTCAATTTTCAAATAACTCAATCATGGCAATTGTACATAATACATATACCAGAAACTCAATTAATGAGAAATAACATCTCGAGAATCCATCATATCAAACTAAACTTGGTAAATTAGAAACATTCACATTCACATCAATGCATAATAATACTAATCATGTAAAAACAAACATTAGTTTTTAAAGATTGAACCAAATCTTTATCTAGAATTCTTTGAGGCATATTGTCGAACACTTAGCATGCCAAAGTATCAAACAAGTAAAAATCAATACCAAACATCAATATACAATTCCAATTCTAAATCAACAATCACACCAGCAAATAATTAACACAAAACAAGCAGCAATCAAGCAAAATTCAGCAATTCCAATAGCCATATCTCAGCAAAATCAATCGTAACATAGTGAATCAACATAATCAGACAATCCAACCATTTTCAGCAATCTCAAAATCAAGTAATTTACACCTAACCTATCTTAACAACCTAAAATCCACTAAAATAGAAAATTAAATCTAACTAAACTAACTAAAACCAAACTAATGAATCAATACTAACTAAATAGAATTTAAAAAACAGAGTTTAATAAAAAAACCTGTGATGCAAGGCAATAGATGAAATAGAGGAGAGGGAAGAGAGGTGTTGCAAAGGCATTGAAGGATGGGAAACTCACCGAGAGACTGGTACAGGGGCAAAGCTAGGCAGCAGCGGCTCTGAAGGCAGGACTCGCGATGAAACTTGGCAGCGGCGGTGAGATGACGGTGGCTTTGTGGTGCGGTGGTTCTGAGGAGAAAGGAGAGAAGAGGGAGAGTGGTGCTCTGCTACAAGGAGAAAGGAGAAAAGTGGAGAAGAAATAGAAGGGAGGGGTCAGGGGTGGGTTGACAACGACGAAGAAGGGGCTATGATGGTGGTGGTTTTGGCGATGGTAGATGGTGGTGATGGGGAAAGTGGAAGAAGTGAGAGCGAGAGAGAGAGTGAAATTCAAATGAGAGGAAGAGCGTTCGCACTTTTAATTCACGCCGCAGTTATCATCAGAAAAATTTGACGGTAAACCATTGCAGGTCACCAAAATGCATCGTTTCACTTAATTGATTTACCGTCGCATTTTTCTGATGGTAAATCTGACGCTAAGGGGTGCGCCATTTTTTTGTTTCCCTCCAAATATTACTGGCGAAGTTATCATTAGAAACTTAAATCCACCGGTAATTATATAACCTTAAGAATTTGATGCTGTTATCGACAGTAAATCTAATGGTAAATCTGTCGCTACTCTACGACGCTAAATTCGATGGTACTCAACACTTTTCTTGTAGTGTTTGTTTGTTTTAAATATACAGTATACATATAATTCAATAGTTAAGTAGTGTAAAAAATTAATCTACACAATTTCTATATCTTATCATGAAAATTTACATAAAAAACTGAAAGCATTTTCTCGGTGTTTATTTGAATAATTTTGGTGTTTTCGGTTAGTAATTCAGTGTATTATAGAAAATTTTCATCTCTTTCTACAATTTTGTGAACCTAGATTCATTCAGATTAACAGGTTCATAGAAGTTTAATCTTGCAAAGAAATTTTATGAAAAGCTTGGATTGAATATTTGCAAAGATACAAAGTATGTGTTTGTTAATTTAAAATTGTACATAAAATTCAAAATAACATTGAAGAGATATTGTTAACAATTTACATCATACAATCTATTGACTTTCTATATCCCCTGAGGTAAACCTACAGTAAGGACTTGTTAATGCAGTAGATGGCTTGGAGAGTCTGATGGCTTCAGATTCTTTAATAGCTTTACCTCTCAGTTGATTTAGTTTGTCAAAGAGAATGAGTGAAGCATATTCGAGTCTGAAACGATCAACTTGTTCCTATAGTTTAAATAAATTTATTTATTAAACTCTGTTAATTTAGCAATATAGTTATCTATTTTTAATGATAGTTACATATTTTCAATTCTTCCATGCGTATTTTTCTTTTTTGATCTTTATCGGATCAATTATCTCCAGCAATTTCATCACATATATTGCACAATTCCAACTAAAAACAAATGAAATAACACATTAAAATAAGACAGTGACAGAAAATACAATAAAATTTATTAAATAGAAAGATTGATACCTTGTTTATTGCCTATTGATATTAATATATGGTGCTTCGATGCCATCATCATTGTCTATCAAAGGTTTTACTCTGGCAAACACCTTCATTTGTTAAATCATCAAGCTCTAAAACCCAAAAAAAAGCCAAATATAAGAAGCTCTATATTTCAAACCTAAATGAATAAATGATAACTTCATACAACAAATACCAATGCTCCTTATTTCAAACTGAAGTGCACCGAATTTATATAATGAGAGAATTTATACAACAAATATGTATCACATAAAAAACTTACAAAAGATTTATTAATTTGTGTTCTAGTATCAGAAGGAGATTTTTTTTATAATATGGGTCAAGGATATAAAATTTTTGTTTTCGAACATCTGCAATCCAAAGCCACAAATGATTCGCATAGCAAACTAGGAAAAATATCTGAAGTTTGGCTAAAGAGAATAATATTTTAGTCTAAGTGGCACCTAATGAAAGAATTATTTAAGAAGCTTTAAAAATAACAACTTACAAATAGATGGGATGCAAGTTTTTTCTTGTCTAAAAATGATAGGCACTCCTTATGTTCATCAATATAGAAGGGCTTATTAGTTTTTGAATCAATGTAGACCTCCTTATATTTGGCCAACATGTTATTCTGCAATATTTGAATAACACCAAAAGAATCAGTTTTTAGCACAAAGTATATTTTCAAAATGCACCAAAAATTCAATAGTAGTAGAGCTTACCACAATATCAGGTGGGACACAGTATATTAGTTCTTTAAATCTTTTACATTTCTTTCTGTTCAAAATTAGACACATTGCAGAGACCACCTACGAAAACAAAAAACCAAAACTTATTACATATTTGGCAAAACAACTCGTAAGAAAATCATTAATGTTAATCTAGGATTACCAAATTTTTTATATATGATTCTTCTTTTAATGATGCGAAGTGCATTTTAGTTCCCTCCAATTGAGCTTCTTGATCTAGCTTGAATATGGTTTCCCACTAATTATTGGTGTCATCTTTGTAAGTCTTGATATATGTGGCATAGTGATAGCACTTCTCCTTAAGTTCCTCTGATATATTCTTTTACTAGAGTTTTGAACTTCTCAAGGAAGCTTAGACTAGGCTACAACTTTTTTCGTGGGAAACTTTCCTCCTTAGCATATTTCAATACTGCTACAACCCAGTATCCATCACCTAAACCAAGTTTTTCAACTTTTTCACCAACACTAGGCTGTCTTAAGAGTTTTTCATTTTAGCTGGTGGTTCACCCTTTTAGGTAACTGTAGCTTCATCACTTGATTGACTAAAGTCAAGGATAAATGATGGTGCACCAAAGTCAACCTTCAATGCAGCATTAGCAACCAACATTAATTTATTTTTCAAGTCTTGAGCCGGTAGATGATTGTATGGTGACACATAAAATAGTTTACGAATGCATAAAGAATATTAAAAAGGAATTTTATTAAGTAGAACTTACACATTAGGAGGAGCTACATGCTGAGTTTCTTGTTGAAGAGTTTTCTCATGAGATTCTTGTTGAGGTTGTTGAGGTTGTTCTTCGTATATTCTTTTGTGTGAGACTTCGCAGCAGGTTGTTGAGGTTGTGGAGGACTGTAGGATACACACAAAAAAATTATGATGCGAAACTATTAGAAAAATAATTTAATTAATACTTATGTGTAAATTCCGGATAATTAGTAAATAATTAACTAATAAATTAATTATTATTTAAAAAAATTTAAAAATTAAATTTGATAATTTAAAAGAGTAGAAATAATTAAAATACAAATTTTAACACTAATTTTTAAGATTTTGTCCCAAAATTAGGCCAACGGACCAAACCAGTTGAACCGGGTCTATATTGGACCTAAGACTCAACATATATAAACCAAACACAGCCACTCCCCCTTCATTCATAATGGATTCACGCTGAAAGGGAAAGGGGGTGGAAGAACCCTAATTCCCATGTTCCAATTCAATTTTCTATCGTCCATAACTTTTAATCCGGAGCTCTAATTGATGAGTCGTCAGCGGCTATGTGTTTGTCTCAAAATTCTCTTCAAAATCATTTGAACAAAGTGGTAAAAAATTTGAGATTTTGTGTCCAGTTCTCACCCCTTTTTAATTCGTAATTTTGGGTTTTAGAAGTTGAGGAATTTAATGTTCTTGATGATTTAAGTGGACTTTAGCAGCGAAAAATCACTGAGTTTAGTCCTTTTGACCCGTGGATAATGATAAGAAAATCCTAACCCTTATGAATTGGTGATTTAGTGAGCCCTATATTGACTATTGTGATATTGTGTGAGTTAGATTATGCTTCTTGTTATTTTGGAGTCCAATTTTTGCGGTTTAGAATGAGATTCCGGTGTTGGAGCTTGCGGAGTTTGAAATTGTGACTTGGAACTTGTGAAGGAGAGGAATTTGAGGTATTCTGGACTTAGAGAGGAATCGGCCAATGTATGATTTTGGTTTCTCCAGTTAATGTATAATGTTGCGTGAAAATTTAGGCTTGTGGCCATAAGATAGGCTTGAATTCTTTGAATTGTTGAGTTTGGTGGATTAAATGTGTATATGTATATAATGTATGATGAGTATGATAATGTAAATTGAAGAGGATATATGTTGGAATGAGGGTGAAGTTGTTGAATGTATATATATATCTTGTAGGATTGAGTATGATGATGATTGTTGATTATATAAAATGTGATGTATGATGATTGTGACTATGAGTATTGGTGAGATTTGGGCCTAAGACCGTGACCAGTAAGTCCGGATAAGTATAATAAATTAAGATTGGTGCAGTTTATATTTAGATTGGACGAATTTGTATGTTGGCATGTTGGGGCATGAATGTGATGTATGTGAATATGATTGGTGTTGATTTGGTTGAGTAATTATGGAAGATATGTATGAAAATTATTGAATATATTGAAGGTTTTAGATGTAAGTATATTGTGAAATGAATAGAAAGTGTTGAATTGAGTTTTGGGACTGTTTTGGTTATGGAACTTTGGTTTAAAATTGAGAACTTTGGAAAAATTAGAGGTTTGGTGCTTTTTGGTAAAAGTTGAATTTTGACCAACTTCGGCGGGTCATAACTTAGCTTCCGGATCCTTAAATTTCATAAAACTTGTTTTGAATGATAATTGGGTCTGTGAAGTTCTTGCCGTTCGAAGAATGGACAAAAAAGAATTTTTAACGAAAAAGTGATGTGCGTTCGAAGTTGGGTGTAAAAAACTGATTTTTATGAACTTAGCAGCTTTTTGCCAATTCTGCAGCCCATGCGTATGCAAACATGCGCACGACACGGACCCTGGGCTTTGACCAGATGTCTTACGTACATGGACAAGGGTCGTGTATGCGAGAATGGAAGATTTCACACTTCTGCATACGCAAAAGGCATGCGTACGTGGAACCGTGGTTTTGTTGAAAATTGTGTTTTTGAGTTTTAAAACCATCCCTCTAGCTTTTCAAATCTCGGTAACTACTATTTAAGGCTCGCAATCTAGTTTTTAGATTATAGAAGAAGAGTGAAATTATTGAGGAAGTTAAATTGAAATGGAAGGAGGACTGTGAAGAGAAGGGATCAATTAATGAGGTGCGAAGTGTGGTATGAGATTTAATCTAATTAAGAAAGAGATTCCGGGTAAGAGGCAGTGACGTTATCCACCTACTCCGAGTATAAGTTGAGACTCCAGGTAGAATGCAGTGGTGTTATCCACTTGCTCCGGATAAGAGTTGAGAATCTGAGTAAGATGTGGTGGTGTTGTCTACTTGCTTTTGATAAAAATTTGAGACTTCGGGTGAGAGCCAAAGGTTGAATTCTGCCGTCGCTTGCTCCAGGTTGAGAATTGTAACACCACCTGGGTAAGAGACAAGGGTGAGGTTGTCCCCTTCCTCCAGGTACGTGGGTAAGATGCAAGGGTTACGACTTGGCGCCACTTGCTCCGTATATGGTGTTCTGTTCAGGGTTAGCTACTGGATATGTCGGGTTTGGCTATATAACTGACAGATAAGACTCATCGGCCATAGGGTAGACATGCATCATATGCACTTGTATATTTTGTTTGAGTATGCTTTATTTTGGCTTGTCTAATTGTTTAGCTATAATTAACTGCTATTTGTCCTATCTGTTGTACTTACTATCCATAATTGTGTTTTTCTTGATTGTATTGTATGTCTTTACAACTGAGAGATCCCTCATACTGGCAGAGTTGATGCTGAGGGTAGTTCCATCGGTGATTCAGAGGGATGGAGGAGACAGAAAGGAAAATTTTAGGTTAAAGTTAGATTAGAACTTGAATACCTTAGATAGTTTTACCCAATTTCTGGTTTAGTTGGATCTTAAGTTTAAATCTAAGTGTTGAAGTTCTAAGAATGCCTCTGGCTTTCCCAAGACCTTTTATATTAACTACGTAGGTACCTTTACCATGCTGAGAACTCCCGATTCTCATTCCATACATATTCTGTTATTTTCAGATGCAGGTCAAGAGATAATTCGTTGAGCATTCTAGAGACTCTTGGAAGCGAAAAACTATTTTGGGACTCAGTGTTTGTATTTTGTTTATGTATATATGTATATAGATTCTCCACCTTGTATATTTTGTATTTTGTCCCTCCTAGAGGTTGACTTGGAGAAATAAGGTTTAAATTTTGTATTTTGGTAAACACTTTTAGGGTTGTATATATGTATTTATGTATACTCTGGTTGGCCTTTACTTCGCAGGTCGAGTATAGAGCTTGTTATTTATATCTTTTGGAAGTCTGGTTTAATATATTATCCTTTTCCATCCGATTTTATCTACCTTTCTACATTGATCCGATCGTGAGTGATGCGTTTTTCTGTTGGTGTTTTGTTCAACTTCATTCTCAAGGCTCCTAGTTATAATTTCTTTTGACTCTATTTATATACATATTTTTATTTTAGAGTTCGTAGCGCCTCGCCACCTCTAATTTACGTCTTAGGCATAAAGTTTGTGTGGTGGAGTGTTACATTATGCATTACTAGGTTCTTCTTCCATATATTCCTCTTTGGGAGACTTTGTAGTAGGTTGTTGAGTTTGCAGAGAGCTTGAGACAGGGGTTTCCAAAGAAGGAGAAATTGCTTGAAGTGGAACTCTAATGAAGACAAACAATGAAAAGTTAATATTATATAAATTAGAACATTGAAAGTGAATTGGAAAACTCACTTGTCTAGTGATTCAGATTGAGAATGAGTTTGTTTTTGAAGAACAATCATTTGTTCTTTAGAATCATTATCGATATCAACAGTTGGGCTACTCATCCTTTCCTACAATTGGGTTTCTTTTTCTATTCTTGCTTCCTGAATAGGATTTGGTTCATCCAATGTTTCTTCTTGTTCTTTGAACCTATAATGCACAAAAATCATTCCATCCCAATACCTCAAGCATTGAATAAAACCACAATTATGAGAACTTACATAGTAGCATGCTCTAAGCTATTTTTTTCTTGTCTTTTTTTTTCTTGAATAAAATCCTAAAAGGGATTTTTATTCTAAAAAATGATATGAAATTAGAAGCAGATTATGGTAGCACAAGAAATAAAGTAATGATAAGAAAAATAGAAATTACATGGTATCACTTGGTTGATTTACAAAGCTCTGATAGCTTGATTGTGTTTGAAACACAAGATCATTTTCACTCGACAAATTTACATGCAGCATTCTACGAACAAAATAAATATTATTCAATAAAACTAGAGTAATTACATTAGTTTTTAGGAAATTTTAGCAAAGAAATAATTCCAGATATTAAATCTTACGTTTGTGAAGAATCATAGTGAAAAATAAACAATTGTCAGACAAATAAACACGATAAAATTGGCAAAAAATGCCGAAAATTAGCATTTACTTTTGTGCAGGCTGATCATTTTTTTCTTCAATCTTGCTTTTGTTACTTATTGCATTTCTTCACTTCCGACAATACATGCAAAAAATTCTATTTATAAAGAAAAATTTAATGAAAAAACAAAATATAGCATTATAATGATAGTTTCTTAATCTTACTCATCATTAAATTCAGTTTCTATTTTGGAAGAAGAGTCCACAATAACATGCTTCCTCTTTTTGGATTTCATCCTAGAAAAGCAAACAATCATCAGGTACATAAACACAATAAAATTGACAAAAAATACCAAAAATTAACATATACTTTTGTACAAACTTATCATTTTTTCCTTCAATCTTTTTTTTTGTTATTTCTTACATTTCTTCACTTCTGACAATACATGCAAAAAATTCTATTTATAAAAAAAGTTTGATGAAAAACCAAAACATAGGATTATAATGATAGTTTCTAAATCTTACTCATCAATAGATTCGGCCTCTATTTGGGAAGATGAATCCACAATAACGCACTTCCTTTTTTTGGATTCCATCTTGAAAAAGTACAAACACACAAGGTAAATAAAGAGAATAAATATTTACAAAAGACATCGGAAAGTAATACTTACTTCTTTGCCATTCTCTCATGTTGTTTTCTTCTCTTTGGGGTCTCCTTTGAGTCATGTTCAGAATCACTTTCACTTTCCAAAGATGAGTGCAATATAACAGTTTTCTTCTTTTGTTGCTTCTTTTGCTGCTTCTTTTTTGGCTTTCTTTTTCCCTTTTTTCGTCTTTTGATTGGTCTCTCAGCTGTGCTTTTCTCACAAGGCCCTAAAATAGAAAACACATTAGTTAGCAGTATATTTAAATCAAATGCACCAAAATTAAAGAAAAAATTTCTGTTGAGTTACCATTTCATCCATCACCTCACTTTCTATTCTTTTAACCAGCTTCTCCTTAGTCCAACGTCGCACCCACATTGGTCCAAGAATTCTATCCACCGGCCTATTCTCGTTTGTGGATTCATGAAAATATACAATCATCAGTGCAAAGAGGCAGCCATCAACTGCAAATTTATTTTCCAATTTGTGTCATCTAATGTCTTTGATGAGAAAGGTGAGCATATAAGCAACCCAAATCCATTCTTGTATTGTGTCCACATGAAGAATGGGTAGCATGTGAATCGAAGAAATTTTGTTTATTGTTATCGGCAATAAGAAGCACTTCTGGATGAAGAGGATGAATGTCCTCTTAAATTTCAGTTGATTTTCTGACCCATCAACACTCATGTCAATCAAAGACTTTGTTAATTATGACAAAGTACAGCCTTTGAAGTTTTCAATAACGTCCTTCTGCTGCTCATTAATTTCTTTATTTACAATTTTGTTTGGATAGCACTACCCTATAATAACAGCAAAAATATTCAATAACACAAAAATAATGTAAAAAAAAACACTGAAATTTTATTTATAGAATAGATTACAAATGAATTTTTACCAGATGCATTCAAGCCAAGGGCATCTCTTATTTTGTAACTGGTGATGTCGATTACACCATACCGCGTGTGCAATGTTCTTTTGTACAAATAAAATGAATATGCCAATTCTTTCAGGAGCTTATACGAGACATTAAAGGCTAGGATATGCGTCATAGTGGCAAATCCTAATTCTTCGACAATAGCTTTTTTGTCATTGCTCATGTTGTGGAATATATAATAAATGGACCTTGTAGAGCATCTCAAATCATGAGTTTTCTGTAAATAAATAAAAATTATGTTACATAACTATATAAAAAAATGAGTTGTTCTAACATATATATGCTTACATTATATTTTGGTCCTTTTTGTGGTACTCCTTTCAGCAACTTTTTTTATTGTCATTTTTTCTGTAAGGAATAAAAAATTACATTAATAGGTAACAAAAACACTAAGTACACCTCAATTCACATGAAATACACCAAAAAATAAACCAAATACACCACTATTATTTATTGATTATATCACACAATGTCAGTTCAAAAAGACATACAACTCAATCAAACATGAATAAAATGACACTAGAAGCACTACAACAAAATTTTATGGGCTAGTTACAACAAATTCATGAACAAAATCCCTCAAAAATGGACAAAAACATATGCAAATCACTCAACATGCACAAAATAACATCAGAAGTGCCACAACAATATTTTGTTGTCTAGTTACAATAAAAAGAGGACAACAACACCAAGTGCACCTCAATTCACATGAAATACATCGAAAGACAAACCAAATGCATCTCTATTATTTCTTTATTACATCACATAATATCAGTTCAAAAAGATATGCAACTCAATCAAACATGCACAAAATGACAGAAGTACTACAACAAAACTCTACGGGCTAGTTACAACAAATCCATGAACAAAATCCCTCAAAAATGGACAAAACACATGAAAATCACTCAAACATGCACAAAATAACATTAGAAGCACTACAACAATATTTTGTTGCCTAGTTACAACAAAAAGAGGACAATAACACCAAGTCCACCTTAATTCAGACAAAATACATCGAAAATTGTTACTGATTTCTACACACGAACTCATTTCAAAACATTGAAATACTTAAACATGCATAAAAATACATTCAAATCCCTCAAACACATGCAAATATAGGTTAAACTATACGAGAAATACTACGTAACATTTTTATATCGTCCTAACAAAGTTATCACCAAATGAATAGTATAATAAGAGCAGTAATATGTACTTTAACGCAAGAACACAAAATGAATCTACAAAATAAATAGAAATATGACTATCAAGTGTTTCACAATCGAAAATGCGAAAGAGAAAAGTGAAAAAAACTAGAATCTTAGTAAACAATACTTTCAATAATCTTTCATCTTTTATTTCTATATTTCTTTGTGAAGATTTTGAACGTAGTTTTGAGATTTTGTTGAGTTTTCGTATAAAATTCACAAAATTTGTAAATAATTAGCTAATAAATTAATTATTAATCAGGAAAATTAGAAAATGGTATTTTATAGTTTAATGAGGTAGAGCTAATTAAAATAAGAATTTTGACACTAATTTTAAAGAATTTAGCCCAAGATTGGGCAGAACGGGCCAAACCGATTGGACCGGGCCCAAGGCCCAACATATGTTACACTTCACTTCAGCCAATTTTCCATTCATTGTTCCCTTTCCAGCACTGAGAAGAGATATTGGAAAAGCCACCAAAACCTAACCCCTTTTCAATTTTCAATTTATCGTAACTTTCAATCCGGAGTTCCGATCGCCGCACCATTTGCAGCCACGCGACCGCAGCGTCGAGCTCTACAAAGCCCAGTCCTTGATTAGGTATAGAACCCATTTCTTAGTTTCAGAATTCCCCTCCCCAAATTTCAAAATTCAATGAGTATCTATGTTTAATTTTGTTTAATTTCGGTGTTTAGGTTCAAATTAACTTGCGAGTATTGTCGGCTTTAGCTCATTGGAGTAGTAGGTCAAGTAAGCACCCTTAAACCCTTTTGAAATATTAAGTTAGTGAGTTTTACATTGATTGTGATTATAATTGTGTTGTTAGATTAAAATTGGTTGTTGATTGGAGTCGATTTGAGAATTCGCAAGCTTGTGATCAAGCCTTGGAAGCTGGGTTTTTCTTGGAAAGGAGCTGGGATTTCAAAGCTTAGGGTGTGGTATATAAGAGAGGTGTTTTGGGTTTACCAAGGAATCGGCCAAGGTATGGTTTCGATTTCTCGTAACTAAAATGTAATGTCTTGTGAAAACATAGGCTAGATAACCATAAGATAGGTTGAAGCATGTATGTATGATTAGTGGTTAGTGACCTTAAAGTAAATGTTGAGTATCTTGAACTTGGATGAGGAATGATGGTATTCATGATTTGTGTTGCATGATTTTGATTGTTGGGATGGGAAGATGTGAATGTTGAGAACTAACCTTGAATGTGTGTTGAACAATGATAATTACGATGTTATGATAATGATATTGGTGGTGATGTATTCTGTAGTATATTGTGTTGAATTGAATGTGGATTGGCTAAGTGGTTGTCATTTGATATGAGAACGTTGATGGTGTTGATGATGTATATATATATACGTATATGTAAGTTGTTGGTATGGATTATATTGTTGTTGAGAATGAATTATTGTGTGGAAGTGACCATACTTGTAAAATTGTTGTATTGAATAATGTTGGGGCTTGGGTTGATGTAGTTTGGTAAGTTTAAATAGGGATGGAATTGAAGTGTTGTGAAAATTGAGGTTTAGAACTCTTGTGAAAATTTTGTGAAAAGTTAATTTTTGGCCGAATTTTGACGATTCATAACTCGTCTTCCAGACCCCCAAATTGTTTTAAACTTGTTTCATATGAAAATTGGGTCCGTGAAGTTTACGCCGTTCAAAGAACGGATGAAAAATATTTTAAAACGAGGAAGTTATGCGCGCAGAAAGATCGGTATATAAGGCTGAAATTCTGCAGACTTAGCCATTTTTGACTTATCTGCATTGTATGCGTACGCGAACCCCTCCATACGCGAAGGGTTGTCTCTGCCTGGCATGTATGCATACGCGGGCATGTGTATGTGTACGCATGATGGGCCAAATGCACTCCCACGCGTACGCGTGACTTCTCAGTAATGCACACCCACGCGTACACATGGTCATGGCCCTTGTTTCGTTAGTTGTATGTTGAGTTATGCGAAGAAGGTAGGGAGGAGTAGTAACTTGGAGATGAAAAAATTTGGAGAAGTAGTGAAGTATGAATGAGAAGTGTGTGTGATATGTATATGAAGAATCTGGCCTTAGTGAATGACTTTGAATGATTATGAGTGGATATGAATGAATAATGTATAAGATTTTGAAATCAAAATTGTTTGAGCTTGACCTAGCAAGGTTCGTGGTGGTTTACCGCTTTCTCAATGTCGAAAAGTATGTAGGGTTCGTGGTGGTGTACCGCTCACATGTTTTTAAAAGAGACTGGTGTGGGGTTCGTGGTGGTATACCACCCACATATTTTTTAAAAAGAACTGTTGTGTGGGGTTCATGGTGGTGTACTGCCCACATATTTTTAAAAGAGAATGTTGTGTATGGTTCATGGTGGTGTACCGCCCACTGATTTTCAAGAGGATGATATCCGGGTTAGCTACCGGATGTGTCGGGTTATGGCAAAGTAACTAACACGTGAGCTCACGGCCAATATGAAAGGTATGTATCATATGCATTTATGTGACTTGTTTGGTTTTGCACTACTTGGGTTTGCTTACTTGAATATCTATGCTTATTTGCTATATTTGCTATATTTGAATATCTACTTGTGCTTGTCTTGTCTGCTTTGTTTGTCTGTGCATCCGTGTTTTGGAGGATTGGAGAAAGGGATGTAGTGGTTAAATTAGGATTTGAGATGGAACCAAGAAGCCTTAGATACCTTACCCTGTTTATGGTTTAAAATGTTAGTTTTAAGTTTGAATCTAGTGTCGAAAGTTTTAGGATTGCCTTTGGTTTTCCCAGGACCTTATATGTTAGTTATGTGGGCACCGTTACCATGCTGAGAACCTTCGGTTCTCATCCTGTACATATTTTGTGGTTTTCAGATGCAGGATGTGAGGCACCACGCTGAAGCATACTGGAAGCTTCTGATATCATAGATCCTTGTCTTTGGGGCTTTATTTTGGATATATGTATATATATAGATACTTTTATCTCCGCTGCTTATGTATTTGATGTATTAACTTCCTCTTAGAGGTTATTTTGGAGAAATAGGTTCTGTAACTCTGTATTTTGGGTTCTCTTATATATATATATATATATATATATATATATATATATATATATATATATATATATATATATATATATATATGTTTTATACTTATGTTCTCAAGCCGGTTTATCTTCGCGAGCCAAATCTTGAGCTTTGATATTTGTACCTTGGAACTCTCTTTCGGTTATATCTATATTTGCTTCTCTTATCTTTTCCGTTTATCATTTACGTAGCGTGAGTGTTGCGCTTTTTCGTTTTACCGTTTTCGATTTTAACTTTTTTTCAAATACTCCTAGTTATAAATCTTTTTCACTATATTATGTATATAAATTCTTTCTTTTAGAAGTTGTAGCACCTCGCCACCTCTATTTTACATCCTAGGTGTAAAGCTCTGTATGGTAGGGTGTTACATTTCACGAAGATTTTGAGACATTTTTAAGAGAAATTAGGTGTCGTTTGAACTTTGATCATTTTAGTTTTGATCGAAGGAGAAGAATTGTTATTCGTATTAACGTTTGTGCTACTGAACAGTTGTGGGAGCGCGTGTTTACACGTTCTCTAATCTAAAGTTGATTTTTGTTGAATTTAGATCAATTTAATTGGACTTAAATGATAAAAAAAATTGTATGTGTAACATAACTGTTATTTTTAATATCAATAATAAAAAGTATTCAAAAAATATACACAAAATTGACACATATGACATTAGTCTTTGATAACTATTGCCATACTAGTATTAATTAATTTTTAAAAAAAAGAGTGGTTTGATGACATAATATTAAAATTTCAAGGACCTAAATATCTAAAATTCAATCCTTTTTTACCAAAAAAAACAAAAGAATTTCGATACAAGGTATATGAGAAAAATAGAAATATATTATAGATATAACTGTTTATATACATCTTTGATCATTCTATCAATTTCAATTTTTTTTAAAATATAATATGACATTTTCTAAGAAAAAAGACATGATAAAGAGTACAAGGTAATGCAAGCAACTTAATTTGTTTATTTTTACAGGGGTTTGATTCTAGTACGACGACCACTTAACTATTTTTTAAGGATTCAATTTCTTTCTTATTAATAATTTTCTAGGTTTTTTGTTGAAAAAAAAAATTATAAGTATATCTACAAAAACATCTATTAATTAAACGGTAAAAAAAACCTCAGATGTGCAATTTACCAATTTATTCTTTATCATTTGTTTGCATCATGTCATCATCTTTGATCTCGCTGTGTATAATTGAAGAATGCAATCCTTCTAGCTCTACAACATTTTGATGAGAAAAAACATAGCACCGCCCAATTAGCCTAGTTAAACACATCTAAACTAAAAATGACTTGAACTGATTTGATTTGACACAAAATTTTTCTCTGGAACAAGGACAAATTTCCTTCGTCTATATCATATCATATATCGTGTATATAAGTAGTAAAAACAAGAAGATAATTAATACACCGTAGTTTATAGTGCTTATACTGTGGCTACAGAATTTTTAATAATATTTAAAAAATATTTGCTAAAATTAGATCATTTTTTATGTATTTTAATAATATTTTTTATTTTTTAAAATAAAAAAGATTTTATGTCATACAAAAATTAATTTTAATAGCATTCTTTAAATGTTGCTAAGATTATATAGCCATCCTAATCATACCCAACATAGCATATACTAATTAACATATGTAAAATTATATAAATCATATATACTAGAAACATATATTTACATGTCATACTAAAGTTAATTAATTTTATGCATGTGCTTAATATTCCATAAAGAATGAATGACTGAGATTAATGGAGGTTCATCATGATCTCTATAGTCACCAAGGTACATAGAACTTTCCAAAAAAATTGAAAATATGTGGCGACATTGGCAAAATACAATGAAATATGCCATGACGATTTCAACCGCTATAAAGTGACAAACTAAGTGTGATTTAGAACAGCGACCCAATTGGTAGTATAGCTAAGTTTTTATAACAGGAGAGTGTAGTATAGCTAAGTATATATTAGTGTAAGGTTCAAGACTGTGTTATGATGAATATGCATATTTTGTCTTTCTGTGTACTCAACAAGTACTCTCTCTTCTTCTCATTCTTCACTTTTTCTCTTCTCAATCCTTCATGATGATTAAGATCCTTCATTGTACATTCTACATTCTATGGTGAACAAAAACAAACTCTAAAATAAAAATAGGATTTTATTTATTTAGATTTTGATGAGTTAAAAAAAATTGTTTACATGCTTCTAAAATATATTTTTGTTGTATATAAAAGAAGTATTTTTGTGGAACACAGTTCGACAATAAAATATTTAAAGCTATATATAAAATAACTAATAAATAATTCTATCATGATGAAAATTAATATATAGAAATATACTCAAATAGTGTGGTCTGTGGTGGTTGCCGAAAAAAAAATAGTTAAAATCCATAAATATCATATATATGCATATAACTGGTTTTATTTTCCATACAAAATATTTCTTTTTCTAGGTCTACTAAATACACTTTATTAATATTATACAATTGATTAACCAAGTCTTCTCATAAAATAATGATTAATATTGAATTGATGTTATAATATCTACGTCATTATCTGTATGATACATCTTTCTCTGTCACGCACAAAATAGCCCAGCAATGATTTCCAACTTTCCAATGTATATTGTATCTATTTTTCTTCAATTTGCTGTCCTATATTATATCAACCATATTATTATTATTATTGTAGTTGATCTTACATCATTATTATTCTTACGTTAGTTTAAATAAAACAATCGTGGACCTAAAGAATATATATAATTGTTTGGCTATCTTAGTCATTGTTGGCAATATTGTGAGCATATTAATGTAAGATTCTCACTGTCATTTCATATGAACCCTTTTTCTTTACCTTATTTATTCATGCATAGATATTAATTATTATGAATCTCTTTTTTCAATTGGTGTTGTTTCATTAGCATTTTCTTTTGTGAGATTCTAATCTTTAACGCTGGCTTGTGAATTGCTTGTTTCTTTTAGTCCCAACAAGAAAAAAAAGAGAAAGAAAAGAGAAAGAAACATGTATACTCAAAATATGAAATGATAAGTGACATCTTAGTAGCAAATAAAGTTGCCTCTTTTGTTTGTTATAAAAATGCCCCATGATGACATAAAATCGTAAAAAATAATGTTTTGATATATATGATAAAGTAATCATAAGAATATATTAAGTTTGGTTAATGACATTGAAAGGAGTGAAAACCAATAAATTTGAGCTATATAATTAAACATTATAAATGGTTCATGAATAATTAAGATTAAAATTTGTTATAATATCATGTAATTATTGTTTGTTGTAATCTTAACCATTGGTATAAATAAAATTATTTAACGGATCAAATTTATTTCTATTATATATATCTTTAAAATATTTACTTTATCTTTATTATTCATCACTATTCAGTATTCAATAAAATTAAAATAATCAAATACTCGTAAGTATTTTGAATTAATATGTTCATTCAGTTCATATCCTAATAAGACTACATTTGTAATTACACTTATAAAGTATTATCTGAATTATTTTTAAAATATATATTTAGCATGAAAATTTTTTATTCAATAAATTGATAAAAAAAAGGTTTTTAATCAAAATTCATATGTTAATATTCATTAATACAAATTATATATATTATAAAAATTTTACAAAACTTGAGAAAGTTTAACTATTATCTTAAAATTTTGTGTCAATATTTCTTAACACAAATCATTTAAAATTTGTTGTCGCTAGGTTATTCTTTCAAAGTCTTTGTATGATCATTATCAGTAATATTATAATATAGTTGCTTAGTTTAGAGAAATGATTAGGAGTATTAAATATATAGTAACTCTAATTATCCTTCTAATTTGATAAAAATAACATTGTTAAGATTTTACTCAATTTATTAATGTATGTTTCTCTTTCCTTATCACTAATTTTTTTATTTTTATTTTTTCACAACTAATTAATTATAATATTATTAAATCATCAACTATAAAATATAGAACCAAATTATATTACAGTACAAATTATTCATTTTATCAATCTATATAACAAGATTATTCATAAATATTATTATTAAGATTTTTTTATAATCAAATGAATATTGTTTATTAAGTGTGAGATGTTTGTGAATCACATCACATGAATTATACCAATACTAGGTAATTAGATGTTTAACAAATATTTAGTAAGGGTCTGTAATCCAAATAATTCGCTAGGAACGTGTTGTAAAATAAAATAATTTTTTATGTAAAAAATATAATTTAGAGAGGGGTATGTATTATCAATCTTTGAAGGTGCATTATAAAAAAATATTTTTTTTATTTCTAAAAATATAATTTATGAATTGTATTGTCAATTTCCATCTTCTTGATAAATACTATTCTATCTCATATGTGTGTGCTTTGTACACTTGTATCCAATATCAAAATAAGAAATGGGATAAAAATATGTAGTCTTTTTTTAATAAATTAGTACGTAAACTAACTTTTACTATTAAAAAAATCGCTTTTTCTATTTTAAATTATTACAAATTAAAATTATTGCCTATTATTCATCAAAATATAATTCTAATAATTATTATATTAAATTTATTATCGCAAAATATTAACTAATCAATAAATGCTACAAAAAAGATAAAAAAATAAAAAGAAATTATTATTAATAATCCAAGAAGCAGTAATATATATGATTTAGGTGGATACTAGCATAATTTAATGATCATTTAAATTGATAATAATATCCATAAAATTGTTTAATTCAATGATTTATCTTATTACAATAAAATTAATTATGAAGAGTATGCTATTAAACATTTGTATTAAAGAATTTGTTAGTTGATCAGGTCTGGTTAGATAAAGAATATAATTTGTTGTTGTAGTTGTAGTAATACTACTGTTGTTATGGTTAATTAATTGTTGTTATTATATATTATTAATTAATTGTTAGTATATTTTAGTTTTTTTTTCAAAAATAGAATTATCTAACAGGTGTGAGTACATATTTTTAGTGATTTAGCTTTTATGTTAAACATTTATTAAAATATATTAGTTTTTATTATTATTAATGATAAGTATTTATTTTTAAAAATATTTATTTTACGTAAAATATTAGAGGTTGCAATTATTTTTAATTTATATTCGTAGTTATTTTAGTTTTATTTAAAATATTTATTAATAAAATGGAATTATTATTAATTGTTAGTACATATTTTTAAGATTTTGTGTTGTATTTTAACTATTTATTAAAAAAACAAAATTATTATTATTTATTTTTAGTATATATTTTTACTAATTTTAGTTTTGTTGAAAATATTCATAAAAAAATACAGAATTAGCATTATTAATGGTTAGGATATATTTTTAGTCATTTATATTTTATTTTAAATATTTAATTAAAAATAAGTATTATTAATTATTAGCATATGTTGTTATGTAAGTTTAGTTTTACTTTAAATATTTAATAAAAGTAATATTATTATTAGTTGTTATTGTGTGCAATAATTAGTGTACAATTTTAATAATTTTAGTTTTATTTTGCATATTTATTATAAAAATAGAATTCTTATTAATTTTTAATATATATTTTTTAATATTAATTATAAAAAAATAATCACTAGTAAATAAAATAGTTATCATTAATTGTTAGTATATTTTTTTAATTATAGAATTTAGAAAAGACGAAGATAGAAAAACTTAGATATTTTAAACGTCTTGAGGACCACATTATAAAATACTTTCAGCATCTTGTATTAACAGCAGTGGTTAATAATTAACCATTAATTTAGTAATTATCAATTATTAGAGTTTACAATAATTTAATATTCGCTATTGTACTTATTGATTATAATTATTGAATGTTAATTATGATTTTTATTGTTAAAGTATAAGATATTTATACAATACACTTAAATCAAATAGACCCCTACAACAAGTGAGGTTTGTACTTTAGTAGTATGATAGGTAAAAAATATTTCTTATATATTAAATTTATTGCATTATTTGAAATAGAAGAAATTTATTAAATAAAATATTTGTCATTTTTTTCAATGCTAGCTTGATGATCTATACCTTGAAAAAGTATAGTTAAAGAGTTAAGACTTTTATATGCTGTTAAAAAAAACCACAATAACACATAAATACTCTTATATGTATGACAAAATAACAATAACACATAAATACTCTTATGTGTATGACAAAATTAGACTATTGTAAGAAATTTATAAAATAACATAACTTTTTTATTTTATACACTTGTTATACTTACTAAAATTGTTTCACTTCCTCAAGATTAAGAACAATTTAAGCTCTTTTTCAAAATAAAAAATATTTTTTTTGACGCAACACTATTGTTTTTTGTAGTTAGTTTTATATTTTTTATTGAATAAAGTATCGTTTTTGTCCACGTTTGGGTAAGTTCTAAAGTTGTCCTTAACGTTTCAATTGCACTATTTAAATCCCTAGCATTGACTCAATGTTGTTCTGTCGATAGTAGGGCTGGAAGTGAGCCGAGCTGAGCCGAGCTAGACCAAGCTCAAGCTCGGCTCACCAAAATTGAGCTTGGCTCACGGCTTGACTCATTAACAATCGAGTCTATTTCTTAAGTTCAAACTCGGCTCACCGAAAGCTCACGAGTTGGCTCAAGCTCATGAGCTGGCTCAAATAATAGAAACATAAACACAAAATTTATAATTTTATATCACTAAATTATAACTTATATATTTTAAAAAATATTTAAAAAGAACAATTTTATATATTATTTATCTATCAATAAATATAAATTTTTTATTTATGTCCTACATCAAAATTATATGTAATAAATAAATATAAAATTTTAAATAATTAAGATCATTAATATATATAATTATATATTACTATTTTATATGTATATATATAATATTAAAAGTATAAACTAGATGCATATAGGATATATATATATATATATATATATATATATATATATATAATCGAGCCATCTCACAAGCTAATGAGCTGAGCTTATCCAAGCTCAAGCTCGGCTCTTTAATTTATGAGCTCAATTTCAGGCTCAAGCTTGGCTCACCAGCTCACCAGCTTAGCTTATCGAACTATTAACGAGCCGAGTTCGAGCAGGCTCATAAACTGGTTTGACTCACTTCCAGCCCTAGTCGATAGGATCAATTAATAGAATTGACGGCGGGACAAAATTAAGACGATTTTGAAACGTTAAGGATTTAATAGGATGAAAACGTTGAGGGACAAAAATAATATATAGAAATAAATTTTAGTTTTATCCTTCAATAATATCAATTTTTTAGTTGACATAGTATTCAATTATTTTTTAATCATATTTAAGTAAATTACACTTAATCACATTACTTTCATTCTAAATAAGTTTATTTTTTTTTATAATTTTATACTTAAAGTTATAAGTTAATATAAAAATATAAAAAATTTATTTAAAATAAAAGTAGTGTGATTAAGTATAATTTACTTATATGTGATTAAAAAATAATTGAATATTATATACATTAAAAATTGATATTATTAAAGGATAAAATTAAAATTTATTTCTATGTATTGTTTTTGTCCTCAACGTTTTTGTTCTATTTAAGTTCCTGCCATTTCAAAATCGTCTCAATTTTGTCCCACCATCAAAATCTGTTAACGGATTCCTAATGACAGCAAAACATTGAACTAATTTTAAAACGTTAGGGACTGAATGATTGAAACGTTATAAATAACTTTTAAAATTTATCCCAAACGTTAAAGACAAAATAATACTTTATTTTTTTTATTTGAACAAATGCAAAAGATCGTTGACATTTTTTAAAAATATCATTATTTTTTTACTTTTTTTTCTGTAACACACTAGTAACGTTTTGACTAGCTTTTATTTTTAAATTCGTTTAATTAATGCCGTTTCTATTTTCATAATTAAAGAAAAAATTAAATCACAAAACGAAAATCTTATTTTTCTATTATAAAATTTTTAAAATTTTTTTTCAGGCGAAACGACATCCTTCTTTCAATTATTAAATAATTTTGCTATGCCCAAAACGTTATTAACATTACTAGGAGTAAATGGAAGACAATGGCATATAAATTTCTGTGATGTGGGGGTCCCTTTGCCTCCTTCTTTTGTTGCTGTGTTTATCTGAAACAGAGATGGAAGAAGACTATGCTACTATTGTAGTCATAGTCAATACCTAATAATCTTACTACACCGGATCAATTAAACTCCTTTTTCACGTGGCAACAATCAAGACTTGTAGCCACTAAGATGATTCCATGGAAGGCCTTATCATCCCTTAATTTTCGGATTCCAAGACTCCTAGGCATGCAACGCACTCCTCTTTACTGGTATGGGTTCCACAGACAAGGCTATTGATTTCTTACCTCCTGTTGTCCCCTCCTCTGTATATATTCACTTAATTCAAAACATATATATATATATGTACACTGCAGTTTTTTGTTTTATTGTTTTTTAGTTTATTTAAGCCATTAAAAAAATATATGTAAACTATTTTATAAAATCATTCAATTATAGGGTTTTATATTCTGGAAATTAATTATTTTTATTGATGTTATTTAAATTATTTTTTATTAACAATAAATATAAGTTCAATTATAACAAATTAGTCATTTTAGTACATATCAATTAAAATAAAAATTAATTTAACTTACTAATTATTTAATATACGACTATAATTAATTATAGTGTAAATATATGAGGAGCACAAGATGTAACCATTTAACAAATATTTTTAGTTTTTCATTTTTTAGTAAATGATCTAGGTAACAGTTGATGTTAAATACTTATATAAAACCGTTTATATCATTAATACATCCAAATTCAATTTTGTATGTATATATCACTTTGAGTCCCATGTCAAAATATTTACATTGTACAAATTGAACACACCACGAATGGTGTCAAAGGATCAAGTTGTTAAATCGAATTAATAATAGGAACTCAATTCAAGGGATTGAATAAATAGTCTAATTTATTTTTGAAAAATTAATTATTTTTAAATTTATTTTTAAAAGATTTTTTTAATGAAATTTATTTTTTTTAAATTTTAAGTTAGTTACATTAGTTATTTCATCACTTTTATTTTTGACAGAGTTTAAATTTATTGATGTAATATATCAAATGACACTATTATAACCATAATACATACCCAGTTATCTTAATTGATGAGTAATATAATATAAAGTTATGCAATTAGATTAAATCAATCACAAATTAAAGAAGATATTAAGACATTAAAATCCCTTTGTTTGTAGTTGATTTGATTTCATAAACTTATCAAGTTAGTTATTAATTAGAATTATTAGATATGTACTATAGTGTCACTTAACATGTTATATAAACAAATTTTGATGCTATGAATAACAAAAGTGACAAAAAAAACTAATTTAACTAATTTTAAAAGACAAATTTAATTAAAAAAAATTTTAAGACTAATTTAAAAGATGAATTATTTTTTAAAGATAAATTTAATTATTTACTCCCATGAATTTTATTATAAAAGAAGACCTACTGTATAATTTGCATTAAGTTAGGCATAAAATAATGGAAAGTTTTGAACAATAATGAGCAATAATATAGACCAAGAATTAACAAAGTAATGTTGGAAGTTGCATTGGACAATAACTTTTTTTTGTTCACTAAAAATATTTAGGTTTATAGGAAGACTGGTGGGCGGTGTTATATATTAAGAAAGTCATGAATATATTTTATTTCTTTTTATAAAAATGTTAATTATTAAAGTGTGGCGAAAAGTTGAAAAAAGCATGACGATAGCTTTTCACCACGTTTTTAGACTACTGCCACGCTTTTGAAAGGGTTATCTCTGTTAGCATGGCGGTTGCTCTATCGTCACGCTTTTGGTAACCTATCGCCACGCTTTTTTGTCACTCTTTTTATATATTGCCACGCTTAAAAGCGTGGCCGTATGTGGGAGATATGACCACGTTTTTAAAGAATGACAATATGTGAGATATAGCCACGCTTTTAAAACGTCACAATATGAAGATATACAACCACGCTTTTAAAGCGTGGCAAAAAGGGGTTCTTCGAAGCTTTTAGGGTTCTGGTCTCCTGGTTCTTTAAAGAGAAGGAGGGTTTTGAATGATGGAGATAAGCATCATTTTGAATAAGGAAGTAAAATTTAGCGTTTTATTTTGTACGAGGACCTTTTGGCCACGCTTTTGAAGCGTGCCAAAAGAGTTGTAAGAAACGGACACGTTTTTAAAACGTCACTATAACGAAACCCTGTCGCCAACCTTTAAAAGCGTGCATGTTTCTAAGCGTGGCAAAAAAACTTGCTAAATCTCGAATCAGTTGTCTCTCTCATAAAAGCGTGGCCATAAACTCCTTTCGCCATGCTTTTTAAGCGTAGCAAGAAAAAACGTGGCCAAATCTCTAATCAATCGCCACTCTTGTAAAATGTAGCTATTGACCACTTTTGACTACGCTTTTAAAACGTGACAAAAAAAGTGTCACTATAGACTTTTTTTTCTTGTAGTGGTTGAACTAAAACTAGTTGTGAATTCAAAAAATACTAAAAATAAAAATTATTTATAGGTTATAATAATTTACATTAAATTGTACGAATATTTATGATATTTTCTCTATATAAATAAAAAAGTTCGCAAATCTTATATTATATCATATATTTATGTTAGTCAATTTTAACCTAAAAATTTATATACATTTATCTTTAAGTAAATTTGGTAATTAAAAATTATTAGATAATAATTTAATTAATAATTATATTACATATATATAAAAAATTAATCATCAAATTAATTACAAAATATATGCTAAAATATAAAATATATATTACAAAAATTAAATAATATTACGTATTAAATACAGTAAATGCATACTAACTATTTTTCAAAAATACTATTTATATATTAAAATTAACTACTAAAATATATATAATTTAATTTATTTTTAATATATTATATACTAATAATTAATTTTAATAATTGATTTTAGTATATATTTAATATATTTATTATTTTTAGTATGTATATAATATTTTTTTTATTTAAACAAATAAGTAATATTATCAAATATTTTTAATTATTAATTTTATTTAAAAATTTTACATAAAATACGTTAATCTGGAAGAGTGATTAAGGAAATAGTGCAACTATATGGGGGTACATAGGTGAAGATTCAAAGGGCCCTAACAATTATTCGAAGTGGACGAAAAAATTGAACAAAAATATAACGTGCATAGCACACGTATTTATCTCCAATTATTCACTACTGGCAAGAGGATCGTATTGATTCACATGGGCCAATAAGGATAACAGAATCTGTCCCTGAATACATCGATTTGTCTCTTCTTTTGAATTTGTGTCAGAGGGATATACACAATTTATGATTGTGTCCGTGATAAAACACTTTACAATAATAAAAATTCAAAACAAACAACTCTTACTTTGTTTTGTTTCACAGAATGTAAGAAACAGGGAACAATACTCTGCTCCATATGTTCCCTTTTCTATTTTTCTAATGGTCCTAATTGAAACGTGTATATTCAAATCTTATTCTGAAAAACCATTAGTTTAGACCTAATTGAATTCAGTGAAGAAGTGATTTTCAGTGAGGATGTGTCTGTCATTTTTTGAGTTTTAAGTCAAATAGTGTTTATCTTAAAAAACTAAATAAAATATTTAACACAATAATTAAAGAAGTTTGATTTAATTTTCTTTTATTATTATTATTAATTCTGTCATTTGTCGGCAAATTTTCAGGTTGAGAATAGACTGTGGTAGGTTTAGATTGGGACACTCTGTGCACACAACAGATATTTTGTCTTTCAGATTAAAATATCTATGATAGTACTAATCAATCAATACCTGTGTTAAACAGAAAAATGCAGGTGATTTTTAAAATTTATTGTATTGGATTATCACTTTTAGTTATTAACCAATTTTTTTAGTTTAGTAATCAAATTACATATCTTAGATTCTTAGTTCATACTTTAAGTTTTAAATAGCAATAATTAATTAATAACCAAAAATAATAAATTTTAATAATTTTTTAACATTTTTCAAATATGAATTGATTTGATCTATTTAATAGTTTATATTAGTGGATAATTATATATTTAGTTATTAATTATACATATATGCCTTCAAAATTAAATTGCCCCACTATTAAGAGCTAATTAAATTTGAAATATTTGAATTTGATTGTTAAAAAAATGTTAAAAACTAAACAAAAAAAATGAGAAAAAATTAAAAGATGTCAATCTATTTATTTTACAGACTAATATATTTAATTCATATTTAGTAAAACCAAAATTGTCAAACGTCTTATTTTGACTAGTGTTATCTAAATCATTTTCTATTATTAATAGACGTGGGTTCAATTATAATTAATTAGTCATTTTAATATATATTAATTAGAATAGAAATTAGTTTAACTTCGTTACTTATTTAATGTATGGTTATAAATATTTATAATAAGAGTACATAAAGAATACATAAAATATAACTACTTAACAAATATTTTTAATTTTTTTATTTTTTTAAAAATAATTAAATAAGTTAATACATATATTCATCTATTTTGACAATCTTATTTATCAATATAAATCTTGTTTACAATGGTATAGTATATTTTTGTATATTTATTTTTCATTTTTTTCTTCCTCATGTTTTAAATAAGTTAATTAACCTTCACCAATTGTAATACTACTTGATGTAAGGTGAAGTGCTGAGCGAATTGTATTTTTTAGGAAAAAGAGTCATATATTCAAATAAAATAATCATAATTATTGAGAATCGGACTTTGTGAAAATATGATATGATTAAAATTGATTAGGATAAGGAATTTATCCTAAGATGATGAAACAGGAGACTTCTGTATCTTACGCAAATATAGAATTCGGTGATAAAAATGATACAACAACTATTTGTTCCAACTAAACCTGTTCTTTTTATATTATTAGTGTTTTTTATATAATTATTATTTTATTATTAATTTAAACTTTAAAAAAAATATTATAATATAATATTAAAATTTGTATGATTAAAAAAATTTAGAATTTAATTTTTATTGAATAAAAAAATTTATGTATAAACAAATAAAAAAATTTATTTAAAAATTTTTTATTTAAAGAGACATTTATAATATAATTCTGCATATTAAAAACATAAAAATAGGTCAAATATGAGAGTTTAAATTGTTTGAAACAAATACATAAAAAATTTTATATTTAAAAAAAATATATAGAGATAGATTCACTTAGATTAGATAATATTAAAAATTTTAAATCAACTCTATTTAAACAAACTGAGTTGATTTTACTCTTAAATTAAACATAGTATGGTTATATTAGACATAGTATAGTTTTAAAAACTCTAAACATCTGTTTTACCCTCATTAGCATTTATTTAATTGAGAAACTTTTTTAATGTTCTTAAAATGTCATATTTAAAAAAAAATGCATGATGTTTAAATAATTTGAGAATATGTTTATCAAGAATAAAAAAATTAACTTTTTATAAATGTATCATGCATGACATTAATATTCATTATCCATTTATCATACTTTAATAAATATCCATATAAAGTGTTGCCTATGAGTAAAAATACTACAATATTGTTATTCTTAAAAGAGACATCGTGAGAGATAAGCGGAATTGGAGTCATTTCTAGCCATCACATTTCACCAAGAATGAGACTAGTATCCAATCAACATTCATAAAAGCGTGTTGTTTATTAATTTAGCAATGTTATATTATCAATACATTTTTTTTTAAATATTAGGTTGACAAAATTATTTTTATTCTAAATTTTAATCCAAAATATTAGTTAATATTGTTAAAAAGTGTTAGTCTCTAATATTTTTTTATTAATTTCTCTTTGTTCTAAATTATTATATTTATCTACTCTTTTTTTCTCATTAATTTTTAAATAGGTCCTTTTTATTCATTTTATCTTATACATTCAATTTAAATTTTAGCTTAAACTTAAAGTTTACATAAAAATAGATCTGATCTTATATATTATATTCAAAAACAACAAATGCATATTTAATTAGTGTTTAACATAAAAAAATTAATTTTGATATACTGTATAAATAAGTTTTACACGTGTATCTAATTGTGTAACAATGCACATCAATAAATAATTATTTTTTATATTGATCGCATAAATATTCATTCAAAAGAATAGATTAATTAAATAACTATGTAAAACACTTTATATTATTAGTACATGAAAATTAAATTCTAAAATAAAATGAGTACAATTTTTTTTCCATTTCATAATAAATTGAAGAAAAATCCTAACGCCTGAACTTCTATTTGTTTAAAAATATAAGAGAAAATTAAATTTTGATAATAAATAATAAAAATATACCCAAATTAAATAAACTTGTTTATATGTTAGTTTTAAGGGACGTATTGTCTTCCAATAATTTATTATTTGTGTGACTGGTAAGCTAGCTGGACTCAAGTAGTGTGGAATTGTGGAAACAAGGCAGAAAAAGTTTGTACATATGCATATTTTTGTTGTGTGTGTAAACTATGGAAAAAATGGTATCTGAAAATTTGCGTTGTGAATTAAAATAATTTTAAAAAATATTAATAACAAATAAATTTTTAAAAAATTTAAAAATATGATAAAAAATTAGATATTAAATATATATTTTAAAAAATTTTAAAAAGTATATTTTGATGTAATTTTTTGTAATTAATATTAAAAAAAGATTTTTTATTATTAAAATTTAGTAATTTTATGTTAGGTAAATTTTTTTTAATTTTTTTGATTATGAATTACTATATTTTTTGAAAAATAAAAAGAAAAATTTAGAAATTAAATTTTATTTCAATTTTTTTTGCGTACTTTTTAAATATTTATTTAAATGTTGTCACAAAAATTCAGATCAAATAGATAAATTTTTTGTTAAATATAAAAAATTGTCATTTATAAAAAATATAATATTCATTTATTATTTTTGTCATATTTTTAAATCTTTTAAAAACTGTTTGGTTGATAATATCTCTAAAATAATTTTTATCGGCGACTAAATCTTTGGGGTAACAAATAGATGATTAGCCCTTTTTTTCCCCTGAAAACAATAGAAAAATAAAGTTCAGAAGTGAAAGGCTTACTCGTTTCCCTTAATTGGAAATAAGCCACCCCATTGACACTTCAATTCAGTGCGCAAACGAAGCATTATTGCATGATTGCTTACCAACTGAACGTTATCATTCATTTCCACAAAAGGAAAAAAATAAAAAAAAAGTATCACCAAATTAAAAAAAAAGTTCAATTTAACTGGATACAAAGAAACACGATTTAGAGTAGGGTGGAATTTGTTGCTTTTTTACATTGGCTAATTTAAGTTCCACATCACAACTATTCATTATGCAACTTATTAATTAAAAACATCAACTATAACTTAAAGAGAGAGGGGGCCTAAGAAGCCTTAATTAACCTAAGATGCCCATATAGGAACATTGTTGAAAAAAAACCTACACAACCACATAACATAGTTGTTCATATTTTTTCTAATCATGCTACTTCAGTCTTCATTCATTCAGTTCTGACCATTGCTCCATTGCTTGTGTCCGGGGACCCATTTTGGACATTTTGGGCTAAAGAACCTTTCAACCACCCTTGAGTTCAATAGCTCCAGCACAGGTGGAAACTTAACACACCTAGGTGCCTTATATTGGTTAATTGATGCACCTAAGCTTATGGCATAGTCCATGAGCTTATCAAAGGTTCCTTGCTCCACAATCCTTATTTCAAGTGGCCCAATCGACTTGTCGGACACACGTCCTTGCCGGTACACACTGTTGAGGGACTCCTCTACGGTAAGACAGCAATCCTCGTACACGCACGGTGGGATTGGTGTCGCACCGTTTAGAGTGAGTTCCCAATAGAGCACATAGTGGCCCGGGATGGTTGTGGTGTCCGCATAACTGGTGTATTCGACCACGGTCGCATCGAAGGGGAGGAGGTGTGTCACGGCATTTTTCATGGCATTTTGGAGCTCCGTCTCATCGGTCTTGTCGGAATCTATGCTTAGGACAACATTTTTCCGGCAGACGAAGTTGAATTGTGGCGCCTTGTTCTTGAATCCCGACACCCTTAGGACATCACCCACTCTATACCTATAGAGGCCTGAAATTGTCACAAGTATATATGAATTAACCAAAGATATGCGTTTGCTTTACCGTTACAAGAATCACTTAAAAATAAAATATTTTTTGAATATCTAATTTAACGTGATAATACAAAAAACAAAAATTTTAAATATTAGAGTGAGAGTTGCGCAAAATAATTCAATAACGGTAGAATGATGAGTATCGATTTAAAAAAAGGGTATTGAAAAATCATTTCTGTTTTTTATATCAGTGTTGTCGTGTAGTGCAAAAATATGATTTTTTGGGAAGAGACATAATCATGCCCAAAGTAAAATGGTCGTTAGACATTTATGATGTATCCAACAAAAAGACTGCATATGTTTATTGAACAGGACAATAATATAAAGTTATTTTATTTAACTTAATATTATAATAAGTTTATATATATAATATTTAAAATTATATATAACTAAAAGGCCATAAAATTCTAAAATATAATGGAGAGAAGATGATGTACAAAATTAGAAACTAACCGGCAAAAGTTGTGACCACAAGCTCATATTCTTGGCCAAGCTTAACATCCACAAGCTCCACCAGCTCCTGTTGCTCCTTCTCATTGAGCGATTTTGGCATGTGAAGCGAACCGGTGACCTCGTCGCTCCGGTTAACCGGCAAAAACTCATAGTAGCACATTGAAGGGATGAGGGTGTAGGACACCTCACTTGGTTTGCAAAGAGGATTTAGATTCACACCAAAGTAACACTCACTTGATGCATACATGGTACACACAAGTGGTAGCCCATTGCTATAGTAATCCAATGTTGGTATATATTGTGACATAGTTCCTGTCACAATAACATCCACATATACTTTGTGTTGGGCCACAATCTCGTGATAATCCCTTGCCATGAACTCTTACTACACTCACTCTCGATAAAATCCGCAAGATACGGATTGGGTTTATCAAGAATCTTTTTCACGGCGTCTCTGACTGTCTGGTCAGAGATGATATTGGGATTTAGAGATCCGGTCCTTATGTCGTTACAAAGTAGGACCCAATGTTTCTCAAGAAACCTTATGGCCCTAATAAAAGCGGAAGCAAAAACAGCTCCAACCCTCAAAACTTCTTTGTTTTGGCAAAGGCCACAAAGAAGTTGTGAGTACATGCTTTGGTAGGAATCAGGGCAAAGGACGGTTTCATTTGGGCTTGTGTAGTTAGTGTATGGGTCATAGGGTCTGTCCTTAAAATAAGGGCTCTTGTAGTAGCTTGTGAGGACTGGCCGAGCCACTATCCCCCCAGGTGTCCAAGACTCGGATTTTATGAACATAAGGTACATGCCTTTGCCCTTTTCTAGGTCAGGCACAAATTGACTCATTATTGGCATTAATAGGCTATAAAGCAAGCACCTTCTTCCTAGCTCTTCTTCAATTGTTGGCATCAGCTTTCTCTCTCCTCCTGATGTCCCAGAGCTACACAAAAAAGAAAATAAAGTTGTTGTTATTTGTGTGTAGAAAAATTTCCAAAAGTTTCTAACATACCATTTCATTAATTTTAACCATTAATTTTAATTAATATATTGTATATTATTTCTTTTTAATCAATATCGATAGCTAACACTATTGAAACACCAATATTTCAATAACATCTGAAATTTTTCAAGTAACAAAATTATGGTAATTTTAGTGTATTTGTTAAACTAAAAAAATATTTGAAGGTAAATAACAAGAATATATAGTGCAAAGAATTAGAGTTAATTTTTTTATTTAATGTATTAAAAGGACCCCATGTAAACTTTACTAGGAATTAAAATTACTAAAATTACATAAGTGTCTGTTTCATTTAAAATTAAAAGCAAAAACTTAATTGAGAAAGCAATTTTAAAGGAGAAGTCTCTTTAAGTGACTTTCCACTAAAAGTGGCTCTCAAATTTCTCAATCTTTAAAAAGAAAAACATAATAATAAGAACAAACCAACCAAACACTAAAAAAAAATTAAAAAAAAAAATTAGAAATATGAATAGAAGAGTTTTAATTTATTGGCACCTAGTGAGAAACTCTGAGATAGGCTTTGAGGTGAGTATTGGAGAAGTGTCTCCATTGGCTATGCGAAGAACATCTTGTTGGATGTCCTCGTAAGTTATGACGGGGAGAAGCTTCTTGAAGGTGTCCCGGTCCGTGCGGCCTTCAAGGCCATGCCGGCGTAGATACTCTACACCGACATTACGGGACAGGATCTCATCGAGGATGTCTTTCTGCACAACGTCGGCGTTTGCAGTGACATACTCGATGAAGTCCAGGACCCTCTTGTTCTCACCCGCCAGGTCATACTCTTTTGGTGCCTCAGGCATGGTAACCAGTTCGTTGTTTATTAAGTGGGAAGAAAATAGAAAGAAAAGGATAAGGAAGAAAATGACGAGAATGAAAGTGTTTATGTTTGTTAATGGTGGGAGTGAAGGGGTGAAGAGGATGAGAGGAAAAGAGGGTATATATAGAGAGAGCGAGAGGCACATGTCATGCTTTTGGAGAAGTAAGAAGCTGAGGGGACCATAATACACACGATGAATATCCGGTGGAATAATATCGAATGTATATTCAAATAAAAAATATAAGAACTAATTTTTTGTTAGCTCATATTAAACCAATTTTAATATTTAAAATAAATAAAATAATTTTAAAAGATTTATTAATTTTGGCTGAAAAAAAAGGTATTTGTCATTATTCAAATTATTATTGTAATAAGTTTGTAATGAATTAATTAATTAGTTCAATTCACCACTCACATGAAGACATATAGAGATTTACAGTTGTTAATCGTGTTCAAATTAAAGAAGATGGCGTAAGTTCACAGAAAATTCATTATATTGTATAATGTATATCTACTATATCTACTATCTACTATATAGTATAATGAGAATTAAAAAATGTTGTGTGTACCAATGCTTTTTTTTTAAATGATCTTTATCGAGTACATATATATTCATATAAAAATACATTTATTATTTTTATTATTATATATTATCATAATATTATTTTTTAAAAATATAAATTAATAAAAAAGTATATAAATATAGTTATATTTTTATCACGTTCTTTAAATAAGAGTTTTTCTTTAATTTATTTAAATATTTATATATATATATTTTTTATTTGTCTTATATTTTTTTAGGAATAATAAGGATCGAACTTTTAAATTTTTCTAATAATAGAAGCTTTAATATTATATCTATTATTATTTTAAAAAATTTAAATTAATAAAAAATATATAAATAATTATATTTTTAATACACATTTATTAAATAAAAAATAAATTAATAGGATTGTTAATAAACTATGAATATATAATGCTTATACAAAATTGTATAAATGTGGATAAACATCTGCAAGTTCGTAACTTAATTATTATTATTTTTTTTTTTACGGAATAGAGTGTAAAATATAGACAAACACGTGGCATCCTCGCTACTCTAATTGGTATTTGATACATTTACCGCCACAGGCTAAGCTATGTTTAATTTGGCCATATCAAAAGTCTCTGATATTATACTGGTTTATGCGCCTTGTCAAATATTCCTGTGTCTAAATTCAACTCATTACTCTCTAGTAATA
The DNA here is from genome assembly GCF_003086295.3 of Arachis hypogaea. Classification (NCBI taxonomy): domain Eukaryota; kingdom Viridiplantae; phylum Streptophyta; class Magnoliopsida; order Fabales; family Fabaceae; genus Arachis; species Arachis hypogaea. The sequence goes on from NC_092043.1 coordinate 36,902,520, forward strand.
ACAAACAAATAACTTTCCTTAATTATTAACGGTCCCAAATTTACATTTTGCATATGAAAGAATTGATATTGGGAAAAAATATATGCCATGCGAAATGTTTAGTCCTCAAAATAAATAAAATTATTTGAAATAAAGAAACACTAATCTTATAAAAATATGAATAATGCTACGTATGTAACTTGTTTTATAAACTAAATTCAATTAAATTAAACATTAAAATTTAAAATAATATTAATTATAACTGGTTTTTATTATATTAGACTAACTTAATTAAATTTAATTAACAAAAAATTTAGACGTATTGTATTATTCTAAAAATATATATATAAAAAGAGAAGAACTAAATTTTATAATAGAAGTCTAGAATGAGTCTTACTAGGAGTATTTGTGGTGCGATTTGAATTGGTTTTGAGTTAAAAATTCATTCAATTCGAACATTAATTTTACTTGCGATGCGATTTGAATTGGATATTTAAAAAAAAAAAATTTCGATCCGATCCGATCCAATTTCAAGCGGTTTGGATTGGATTGAATTGGATTGGATTTGCGATTTTACAAATTTAAAAAATTAAATACATATAACAAGTCTCAACATCAAATTTAAAATAATTAGCAATGACATAACAAGTCTCAACAATATCTTAAAAAACCAACGATAACATAAAAATAGAAATAAAATTATAGGTTAGTTAAAATAAATAAATAAATAACATTTTAAACATAAAATATTTATTAAATAATAATAAATTAATAATACATGAATAATATAAAAATGTATAAAAAATTGAACATGTTATAAGTATAATCGTAAATATAATAATAAAATAATAATATTATAGCACATTGTGCGATTTGAATTGGATTGAATCAATTATAAAAAGTATATTCGAAATCCGATCTGATCCAGCGATTTACAAAAAATAGAATCCAATCAAATTTAAATTAATACGATTTTAATTAATTTTCAATTTAAATTGAATTAAATGAGGATGTTTTAATAAACAATCTGAATATATTCTTATAAGTAATATTTGAGCATGAAAGCACGCCATGATTTTAGTTAAAATCTATGTAAATTTTTTTTAACTATGATACACAGACAAAAAAAAATTGGTTGTTATTGTTTTTTAATAAAAACATATGTTTGATATTCTTAAAAGAAGTTGATTATACTGTTATAAAAATTTAATTATTTTTTATAACAAATGTAACTTTAGATATAAAAAAGTTGATTAATCATTTTTAAAAATATAAGATAATATATAACATAAAATAATTGATTAAATAACTTTTCTTTTTGTATTTATACTAATATTACACTCTTTTTTTTTAGTTAAAAAAAAAAGTGCTGAAAAGGATATGACCTGATTGGTACGTGTCAACCAAACAAGTTTGACACACATACAGCTGCCTTAGCTAGCTTGTCCCATTTGGATACTCTTTAGGTCTTAACAACAATAATACCCAGCTATATTATTTACCGTACTATCCCTCCACTTAAACAGATTTTCTTTTTGAAGTTTTATTTACAAAATAAAATAAAACGATAATTTCAAGTAACTGAGGAAAAGTGGGTGCCGGTATTTCATGGGACATCCGCAGTACAAGCATGCAGGTCTTTAGCGTACGTACCGCAGCAACGCCTTTTACTAAATTTTACGACCGCCTTTTGTTTTTTTTTAAACATTTTCTACCCCCCCCCCCCCCCCTGTTTGCATGACATAATAATCACTTTGATATCTGATTAATTTGCTATTTAAAAATTAATTTGATAAATTTTATAAAAAATTAACTATAATTAATTAATTATTAATTTTAATAAAATAAATAAATAAATTTTATTTTAATTTATATTAATTTTTTTATCTTATATATTTTAATTAATAATTTTTATATAAAATGTTTATAATATAACTTTTATTTTATTTTATTTTATTTTATTGAGTCAAATAATTATAATTAATTTATTATTTTAATCATTTAATTTAATTAATTTAAATATATATTATTTAATTTAATTTATTATCACATTAATGTTTGAGTTATTATTTATCAAAAGTTTATTTTCATGTTTTTCTTTGATTTTAAATATTTTAATTTTAAATTTTTATTTATTGTTTAAATATATTTTTATTTTAATATCAACTTTAATATTATTATTAGTATATATTTTTTTATAATTTATTGTCTAATATTTATATACCCACCATCAATTATATAATTGTAAATATTTTTTTAATTTATTAAAAAAATTAAATTTTTTTATTTTAACTATTTTTATATTTATTATTTATTCACTGTAAAAAGTCATATATACTTTAAAAAAGATTATCATTCTTCTATCTGGCAACACTTTTTTCTTTCCTCCTATGATCCATTATTTCTCCTCCATAATTTTTTTATAAACTATAAAGCATTATTTTTGTTATATTGTACTCTTTTTCTTATTTTTCTTATTTTGTTTTTATTTATTTTATAATTTTTTATTATAAATTTTATCTTTTTAATTTATCATAACTCTTCACATGTTGAGTATTTTTAATGTTTAAATTATATTCCTAATGTGTTTAATTTCATTTCTAATTTAAAAAATTGAATGATGAAATAACATCAATGAAAGTTGTTGTACATCTTCTTCATTTTGGCTTACCTCCATTTTTATAAGAATCGCGAATAATTATATACAATGGTGCTTATGTATAACAGATAAATATAAATTGTATCCTGTATTCTCTTAGTAAAATTTTTATTATCTTTCTAGAAATATCAAAAACATTATAAATTACTTTGGACCAATAAGTCTGTCATCGTTGTAACAAGATATTGTGCATTCAATTGTGCATTCATCTTACTTTTAACAGTTTTTGGTAGGTGTTTAAACTAACAAAAAACATAAAACCATTCCTAAATACCAATACAACTACTTCAACTCAAGTATAGATAAAATATGTTAGTAAGTTTCAACTAAGAATGAACAAAATCCAAACCGGCCCGACAACCTGGCCGACCTGACCATTTTGAACTAAATTTGGCCGCGCGACTTCATTGAAATCAGGTTAAACCCAAAACTATTAAAAACAACCTGGTCTGACAACGCAACTAGGCTAGAGTCCAAGGTTGGGTCACCCAGCTCAGCTGGTTAAAAATAAAAAAGAGGATTATTAGGACTAGCAATACATCCCATATATTATTCTTCATTATTTTAGCTGCCCCTCTCCTTTTCCTTTTTTCTTTGTCTTCTCTCTCAGGATCTTACCACTGTGACCGCACTTTCATTACTGACTGACGCTTCCTCTCCTTTCCTTTGTCGCTGTAGCTACACTTCTCAGTGTGCCAGTCTTCTTCTATTTTGAGTCTTCACCACCGATCCGTTATGCATCATCTTTGCAACTCTGTTATGTGTCATTGCTGACGCTTGTATTTAGCCTCTGATCGGCTTTGCCATCTCTATCGCGTTTGTTCTGAATCGTTGTCACTGGCAATGATTTGCTTTGCCATCGCCGTCATTTTATTCTGTATTGTCGTCTCTGGTTTGCTTCTTTTGTGGTTGATTTTCAGATTTTGTAGTTAAAATTATCTAATAAACAGATGGAGTTTTATTATGTGATATGATGTATTGTTGGTATTGTTTAATATGTTGCATTGATGGTGTTGTTGTGTTGTTCATAATCTAAAATTTAAACATTCATTTCCATATGATTTGAGACCCGGGTTCATACCCAGAACGTACCCAATACGAATTTGCCTCAAATGGTTGAAATTTTATCGAGTTTAGGGTCGAGTATCAGTTTAAAAAGTAGGCCTACACATAATATATGGTTAAGTCTGGGTCGAGTTAAACTCGGTTTCACATGATCCATGAACACTCCTAATTTCAATAAGTAATAATATTGGTCATATTACTTTGATTCTAAGAATGAACATGATATATAAAATAGTTATAGGTGTAAATTTTAACAAAAACAATCCGAATAATACTCTACAACCAAGTTAATTACCCAACCAAGTTGGTATAACCTAATTGACATCTATGTGCCACTATCTTTAACTGCCTTTTGACGGCTTCTTTCTCTGCGGATTTCATTCTTCTTCTTCCATTGTCTTTTTCTTCTTATATGTATAATAGTTCAAATTCAAAATGCACCGAAATTTCATAATGATGACGACACACAAACAAACTCAATTCAAAACAAGTTCAGACTATAATACATCGAATTAAATTTAGAATGCACCGAAATTATTTAATGATAACTCAAAACTACTCCTCCTCATTCTTCTTCTCCATTATCATCATCTTCTCCTCCTACTCCCCTTCCTCTTTTTTTTCTTATCTTTCTCCTTCATTATTATCATCATCATCATCATCATCATCATCATCATCATCATCTCCACCACAACACCACCTCCTCTTTCTTCTTTTCTTATTTGAATTTTTTTGATCTTCTTCTTCCTTTTTCTTTTCCTCCTCCTCTTCCTCCATCATCATCATTATCATTATTGACATCATGGTTGTCTTTTTTTTATATGTATAACAGTTCAAATTCATAATGTACCAAAAATTCTTAATAATGATGACATACAAACAAACTCAGTTTAAAACAAGTTCAGACCAGGATACACCAAAATTAAATCCAGAATGCACCGAACATAAAACTTCTCCTCCTCCTCCTTCATCATCCTTATCATTATCATCTTTTTTTATTATTCATCTTCTTTTTCATGTTTTACCTTATTATTATTCTTCTGATTTTATTCTCTTAATAAGAATAAAAACAAAAACAAAAAACAAACAAAGAAGAAGAAATACATAATGTTTCCAAATTACTCGGAAGAGGAGGCGGAAAAGAAAAAATGTAGCAACAGCAACAACAATAAAAGAACTACGATAAAAAGAAAACACGCGAAGAAGAATAATGAACGCGAAAAAAAAGGAGGAAAAACACGAAGAATTAGGAGGAGGAGGAGGAGGAGGAACGTGAGAACGTTCACATAGAGCGTGCATTCGTGCTCTCACTAATAAAACTAATTTGAACTTGGTTGGCAAAAGGACTTGGATACTAGCATGACTCGAACAATTCTCCATAATGTTTTTTTGCTATGATAATAAAAAAGATAATTCAATGGAAAATTTTATCTCATATTAAATTGTACTTGCTCAAATCTATTTTAACATACGGGTAAGAGGGTTTAAAAATTTTACTCATGAATCATAAGAAAATGTCTACAAATTTAACCACTAATGTAATTTAAAGTGTGCTCGAGATATAACCATTCACGTTGCCTCCTCCTATCAACTTAACCTTTTGGGATAAGTGGTATCATGATATGATATCAGAACTTTATGTTTGAAAGGTCTAGAGTTCGATTTTTGGTGAACCCCAAAAGTGAAAAAAAAAGTAGTATAAGCCAATTAAAAGAAGAAAAGAAAGTCTATGCAAAAATTAAGCAAACTCAAAAGAGGTTCTTGCTTGAGTAGGAGTGTTAAAGATATAACTATTCATCTTGCCTCCTTCCAGTCTAGTCTTAAAATAGTCCCTGAAGTTACACTTGAGGCTCAAAGTGGTCTTTGAAGTTAATAATTACCCAATTTTATCCTCAAATTTAGTAGTCCTTTAGGCAATGCAATTTTCGTCCATCACTAGCCATAAAAAAGTTGAGGTGGACTGATTCCTGCCACGTTGGCACGCCAATGGCTAACTGACGTGGCAGACGAAACTTTTTTGTTTCGATTGTGATTCATTTCTCCTTTTAAAACCCTAATCCTCAAATTATGTTCGCTAAATTCTCTTCGTCACTCTCTTCTTCTTCTTCTTCAAACTTATCTCTATTCTCATTCTTTCAAATCCAACCATCACAACAAAATGACTGTTTTATGTGCTAATCCATATTCTCATCAAGACCATCATTCTTGCCATCATGTGCTTCAGGAACATCAGTAGGAATGTCCACAAATTCTTTGCCTAAAATAGTACATCATGAAATTACTAAAGATAGTCCAAATAATGGTAATAGTGACGGAAAACAAAAAGACATTACTTTGTAATTAATCCAATTTCCAAGCCTATCATTCCTCTTTTTTTAACTTCAGAACTCACTCTCACAGTAAAGAAAACACAACAATAAGGGTTTGCAAGAAGTCTACATTATTACATAGAAAATAAAATCAAGCATATGCAGTTAGAAAGAAGACAAACAAAAATCTTGCCAAATCTCCCATAGAGGATATAGTTACGACAAAATTAAAGAAACCGTTAAGAAAAGAGTAAGAAAAGAGTAGTCAATTAGAGATAAGACAAATGAAAATCTTGTCGGAGCCGTGAAGACTGACAAAAAGAATGGTATTGTTTCAAGCCTCAGTAACAGAACTGGAAATCATGAATTTAAGCTTACTATAATTGCTCTCTGGAGAATCATAGAGTGCCTTGAACGCAAATTTGTGGTCACAAACTTTACTTCGAAGAAGATTCAACGCATTCTCTTTGTGATTCTCCCCCTTCATTTCCATTCCTGATCAATTATTTTTCGGGAAACGTCGCTCTTTTTATGGAAGGGTTTTGAACAACAATGTGGGCAGCAACTCTTTATCGAAGAAATTGATAAAAAAGTACCCATCTCTTTGTTCTTCGAGTAAGTTCGCAAGGCACAAAGCTTCGTTGAGCTTCGCTTGAAGGAGCCTGTTGGGGGCAAAGACGAGGTTAAACAACTAACAACCTCGGAGGCCTCAAACGCACGACGGTGTCCCTCAACAAAATTGACACCGTTTTGTGCGCATCATCATTTCCCTACATTGAAGAGTGAGAAGCATGGCGACAAGATGGAGGTCGGCAAGAGGCGACGACAAAAAAAGTTGAGTGTGAGAGACTAGGTTGGGGAGGGGACGAGCAGTGTGGCGCCAAAATGGAGGCCAATGAGAGGTGGCGACAGAGAGGATTGAGGAAAGCTCTGCCTCTGCTGTGTGTTGATGCTGAGAGTGTGGGAGAGTAGGTTGGGAAAGGGGCCTCAGAGGGCATTGGGGTTTTTTTTCATAAATATAAAACGACGTAGTTAGTGCCAGTGTGGCAAGTATTAGTCCACCTCAAATTTTTTATGGCCAGTGATGAACGAAAACTGCCTGAGGGACTACTATGAGTCCCAGAGTATAATTTTAAGGACAAAATTAAGTAACTATTAGTTTCAGGGACCACTTTGAGTCTCGAGTGCAACTTCAAGGATCACTTATAGACTTAACTCGCCTCCTCCTATCAGTTTAAACTTTAGAACGAGTGTTATTATGACAAAAAAAATCTTTAAAAAAATAAAATTCTAATGTAAATTTTTTTAGTTAATCACAAACTATATATTACTATTAATGAATAATTGTTATACTTTGAAAACAAGTAAAATCATGATTCATTAATTATTTGATTTCATTATTTTTAATATTAAAAATAGTTGATTTTTAAATTTAATTAATTTTATAAAACTTTTATAACAAATATTATTACGTGTGTTTTCATTTAAAAAATAAAAAAATTCTTTATATATTTTTGTATATTATCTGTGCAGGACATAATACATATACTAATTTTAAATTTATATTAAATTAAACAATTCTAATTTTAAAAAGTTAATTTAATCATTTCAAAATCAACTACAAGATTATTTTATTTTAGTTTTTTTAAAATCAAATTCAAGTTTTTTTTTTTCCTTTTGGATATATATTGCATTTAACTATATTCACTCACTGACATAATTGTCCTATAACTATATATTCACAGATAAATTAAATTACAAAAATAATTTAGTTAAGATAACTTAAAAGACGGTGTTACTTATTAATGAAGAGAGTAACAAATTTTAGTAATTATAACTAATCAAGTAAGCCGTTAGTTATACAGTACTCCTTACATATATAATTCTTAGCTCAAAAATGAAATACAAATTCAACTATTCTACATATTTTGAATAATTTTATATATATTAATAATTTTATGTTTTAAATATAACGGTGATACTATATATATATAAATATTTTTGTAACTAAGTCTAACTAAGTTGGCACAAATTTAACGAAAAAAACACGCACATACATTATCACTTCTCTTTTTCCGTTTTTTTTGCACAAAAATTTTTGTTAGAGAGTAGACAAATTTATTGATATAGCACAAAAAATTATCTATAGCATAAAATTTTTTGCAAATAACACAAACTTATCAATATATTATAGTTTTTGCACATAGCACATAAATATTTGTACATGGGATAGAAATTTTTGTACATAACATAAATTTTTGCTACGAATGTATATTTTGTTAGTTGAGTGAGTCAATGTTCTGAATATATCATCCTCCAAAAATTTTTCTGCTGGACACAAACTTTTGTTCTATGCACTAAGATTTCTGTGTTGTATACGAAAACTTATGTGATGTGTGCATTTTATTGGTTGAATGTTAATGTTTTGGATATGTGGGCCCAAAAAAAATTTCTGTGTTAGGTAGTATCAAAATATTTGGGTTGTGAATTGAAATTTTTGTACTGTGTATATTTTGTTGGTTGGGTGCCAATGTTCTGGGTATGTGACTGTTTAAAATTTTTTGTGCTGAATATTAAACTTTTTATGCTCTAATTTTCTGAACTATATATAGGAGATGAAGACGACAACGATGATGATAATAAAGGAGGAAGAGGAGGAAAAAAAATTTAAAACAACAAGAAAAACACTACAATGAAAACGCTGAGTACCGTCGGAAATAATCAGACGGTATAAATCTCGCCGGTAAATGTTTATCGTCAGATTTATTTCGTCCAACGGTGATTACTGTCAGACTCTCCGGCGGATCACCTATTCAAAAAACTAATTGGTTACCGGCAAATTTTTTCGACAGTAATATTGGCACAAAAAACATGTTGTTCCGTGCCATATTGCTGTCAGATTATTCCATCGGTAATTCTGATGGTAATGTAATTTTTTTAAAAAAATTGAAATAAATTATCAATTTTAATTTTAAATTAAATTTTTTTTACACAATTAGTGATCAATTCATGAATAATGAAGAATTTTTATTTAAAATTGATGAGCGGATATTTTATACGCTTTCTGGCATCATTTTCATATTGTTTTAGTTATGTTTTGTTCAAGTTTTATTATGTTTTTACAAGTTTTAGTGCTAAATTCATATTTTTAGATTCTACTTTGAGTTGTTGTGTTTTATGATGATTTCAGGTAATTTCTGGCCAAAATTGAGGAATTTTGGCAAAGTCTGAGTCAGAGGCAAGGAAAGCGTAGCAGATGCTATCAAAATCTGACCTCCATATACTCAAACTAGCATTTCTGGAGCTACAAAGGTCCAAATGACACACTCTCAACGGCATTGAAAATATAACTTCTAGAGCTTTCCAGCAATATATAATGCTTTATACTTTTCTTCAAAGGAGCCTGCCCATACTGGGCGTTAAACGCCAAAAAGCTACCCCCTGGTTGGCGTTCAACGCCCCAAGGAGACAAGCCAGCGTTGAACGCCCAAGAACCACCCCCTTTGGGGTGTTCAATGCCCACCAAGAAGCAAGGCAACGCCAATTACCCCCTAATGGGCGTTTAAACATCCATTCCTCAAGTTAGATGCCAAACTCAGCCCAAGTACTCAACCAAAGTGGGCACAAGGATGGATTTTCGCACCTCTAGTCTAGTCTGTCATACTTTTTATATTTCTTAGTTATTAGATTAGTATTTAAAGGAGAAGATCACTCATGTTTAGAATCTTCTGCCTCATCTTTACCTCTTTCACATTTTATATTACTTTCTGTAAAGCATGAGCAACTAAACCTTCTAAGTTAGGGTTAGGAGCTCTGCTGATTCTCATGGATTAATAATATTACTGTTTCTATTTCAATACACATTTGATTCCATTCTCTTGTGCATTTTTATTCTTCATCTCATGAATTGAGGATGACTTGTGATAATCATCCTTGTTCTATATGGGTTCCATGTGAGTCCTGACCCGGATAGCATTGAACCACAGTTAGAGAGTGCACTGCGGATTCCAAGAGCATGCCTGGGCGACTTTGGATACGTGACATAAAACTCTCTTGACCGTCGGTTACTGAGGTTTCTGTGGCATTAAGGCTAAAGTTTGAGAAGCAGTGTTCCCTGATCCGGAAGATCCGACATTGTCTGTGGCGTTTTGAGTAGGATTGCGAAGGGGAGTGGATTGCTTAGATCACACCTTCAGCTATAGTGGAAAGCCATGAGTTAACTTGATGAGGATGCTACACGAGTTGCTCGGATATGGTGGACTGCTATGGTTTAGAAGAGACAAACTTGATGAGGATGCTACATGAGTTAATCAATTACAGCTGCCATTGAATGAATCATTCGTTATTGAAGTAGACAGTAAGAAAAGTTAATCCAGAAAGAATACGCATCTTCGAAACCTTAACTGAATATCTATCATTGCTTTTACACTAATATGGTATTTTGTTTCCTTTATTTTTTGTTTATGCTTCTTGACAAACAACCATCTTTTCTAATCGCCTGACTAAGATTTAGAAGATAGCCATTGTTTGCTCAATCCGACAATCTCCGTGGGATTTGACCCTCACTCACCTAAGGTATTACTTGGACGATTCGATGCACTTGTTGGTTCAGTTGTGCGGAGTTCAATTTCGGCCACCAAAAATAAATAAATAATACAATGGGAAAATGAAATAAAAGTCAAGTACATCAAATAAATATATGAAATAATAGCACAAAAACCTAATACCTACAAATTAAGGTAGTCATTGTCGTCGTCGACAGTCCCATGTCCTTAAGTCGGTGGCGCAGAAAGCGGTGACGATGCCCATGTGCCATTAGTACTACTGCTACCACCTACAATAGAACCGCTGCCACCAGTAGTGGTGTTCCCACCAATAGGGTCGATATCAGTAGCGCGCATCTGGGCCTGGTACACCTCCATCTGAGCCTCCATACACTGTATCCGCTCCAGCGACTCTCTAAAATCTAGTCTGAGCTCATCCGTAGACGTCACGCGGGTGAGGATCTTCTGATACCTCTCCCGATAATCGTTAAGCTCCTGAGCCTAATGGTGAAGGCTGCGTTGGAGCTCTTGCACCTGGAGCCTCAAATTCACGCCTTCCTCAGGTTGGACGGCTCGATTGGTATCGAAGCCTGACGACGGCCTCAATATCGAGGTGTGGAGGCCGTTGGTAATGAATGACTTTATCCCGTATCTGCCGTTCTTGTACGTGGCTGAGGTGGTCTCGCGCCAAACCACATCGGGGTCGATGACTAAGGTCGTAGATCCATCGGCGGCATCCTCCCCACTTTCTTGAGACTGCAAAGATTGCTGAGTCGCAGCCTCTAGTCTCTGTATGTAGGACTCATGTGCAATTAACACAAGTTATTGTGATTAGTAAGACAGATATACAGTCAATCTCTAGTAATTTCATAACAAAGGATAATCAGATGTATGTTTACTCACATAATGGTCCTGAGATAGCTAATTAGTAAATCTCACTTTCTTCTCCTTCAACATGTGGGTGTATTTAAACATCTCCACCGATGTGGCCTCACAGTCCAACGACTTCGATTACACAAGTTGGATTGAAATATAAAATTAGTAGAATGCCTAGTAATGATATGAAAAATAGATAACATAACGAAATTATTAACATTATTAATGGAACTACATACCAGCCTGGCCTTCGTCTTCATGAAGGTCGCCAAGCCGTTGGTGTACTTGGACGACCTGTCCGTTGCCCTGTTAGTTTGGTTGGTGAGACGCCGATGCCTGAACCCTACATCGGTCTCCCAATGAGCTAACAAGCCCTTCTATACCTCCAGTCAGAGCCAGCTCGTCTGCTGGTCTAGCCCATGATGAACATTATCCAGCATCTGCTGGAGCCGCTGACCCATCCTATGGTCGAGTATCTTCCTGATGGCAAGGTTGTGCTCAGCATTCCAAATGAAGTGCAGCTGTCACAAAGAAGCTTTAAATTGAGTTAAACAAGATAGATGATATAAACTATAAAAGTAACTACTGCTCATTTTCTCAAACCAGTGATATTTGGTCTCAACATGGATCTTTATATAGTTGGGTCAAGGCTAGTTGTACATCAGCTTGATGACATTCGTCATCTTCTAAGTGCACGCCTTTGCATTCGGCAAAATCCCAACAATAACCCTCAAACAAGAATCAACCCTAATAATTAAATCTAGAAAACAGAAATCAGGAATCATAATCATGAAAACTAGAAAACAATCCAAATCAACCTAAATCCACTAAACAGGAATCAGGCTATAGGAACTTTTAGCATTAATAGGAATTATAATCATTAAAACTAGAAAATAATAACCAACAATCCACATCAACCTAAATCCACTAAACATGAATCAGGTTTTAAGAACTCTTAGCATTAACTGGAATCATAATTATTAAAACTAGAAAACAATAACCACCAATCCAAAGCAACTTAAATCCACTAAATAGGAATTAGCTTTCAGGAACTTTCAGCATACAGGAATTATAATCATTCAAACCAGATAACAATAATGAGCAATTAACACTTAAATCAACTAAACCAGCGATAACCATAAATAGGAAATACATGAGCATTGAACATGATACTTATCTTGTGCCGTCATCAGGCCAAATGCACAACCGTGTGGCGGGAGGTGGTGGAAGGACATCAGCTGGCTGGACTTCGAGGCCGCGACATTCGTTCCTGGAGGTGGCATCGCTGTGGATGCGGGCTGTTGAGCGGTATGAAGCTGTGTCATCGCCGTGGACGGAGGCACGTAGATGGGGTTAGGGACCATGATGAACGGGCTAAACCCGCAACATGTGGCATCACCGGCGTGGTCATAGTAGAGGGACAGGATCCAGAAGTTCCGAGGGTACCGGAAGAAATCCTCCCTCTACCCCAACCATGGCTACAACCACGACCAGCAGCTTGATTCGCAGCACCACTATCTGTCGACATGTTTGCAAATATCAAATTATCAAATAATCTCAGGAACAATTGCTCAGCAAAGCAGCCATCAATGCAACAATTAACACAATTAGACAATTCCAAATACTTCAACAATTCAAGACCTAATGTAGTGAATCTAACCTAACTTAATCAACCTAAATCCGCTAATCCTAGAAAACTAACCCTAAACTAACTTTGAAACTAATTCAAAATTGAAATTGAAATTCTAACAAAACCTAAACTAAATTAAACTAAAATTAACAATTAACAAACAATCCCAACAATAATTTCTCAAAGAAACAGTCATCAACGCAGGAAATAACAAAATTAAGAATTCCAAATATTTCAACAATTCAAAACCTAATGTATTGAATCTAACCTAAATTAATCAACTTAAATTACAAACCTTAAACAAATTCAAATTACAAACCCAAGAATCACAATAGCATGCTTAATTACCTATGAACCAAGAGAAATCCTAATAAAAAAATGTAAATTTTACTCTAAATCAACCTAATAGTGAAAAGTAGTTTAACTATACCAAATTACTAATAAAAAAAATTAAAATCTAATTAAACCATAATGAATTTAGAACAGAGAAGATTAAATTAAAAATTTACAAAATCTCAAAATCAACCTCAGAGCAAGAAGAGTGGAGCAATGGTGGAGATGGAAGTTGCGGCGGTGGAGGTAGCTCGCTGGAGTGTGCCTCTGTGGAGAGAGTGGCGGACATCGTGGTAGCGGAGGCTTGGCTCTTGGTGGAGGTTCTGCTTCCCCAACTCCACGTGGAGCGTTGAGCATGGCCGGCGGCGAAGGTTCTAGCTTGTCAAGAATGGTGGAGCAGTGGCAGCAGTGGTGACAGGAGGGGCAGAGAACCAGTGGCGAAGATGGAGGCGGTGATGAGAGAGAGGGGGTGGTGATGAGGATAGAAAAGGAAAAATTCGAAATAGAGAAGACGAGGGTTTGCGTTATCATTTAGGGCATGATTACCGTAAAAAATAACAGTAACGTTTTTTGTATGCTCAAAATGCAGCATTTTACTAAACAAAGTTACTGTCAAAATAATTCGATGGTAGTGGAACGTGCTATAATTTCTTTCTTTATAGCTAAATTCGACGACAAATTCGATATTAAATCTGACGATATTTAATGTTTTTCTTGTAGTGATAAAAGACAGTGATGATAGCAACGATGATGACGGCGACGGTGGCTGCAATGACAATGACGATAATGATATTGAAAAAAAAGATGTGTAAAAAAAAGAAGAAAATGATAACAATGATAACAAAAGAGGAGGAGGAGAAAAAAAAAAGGAAGCATCTGCAAAAAAAAAAATGTACGATAACTTAGCTCATAGTTTAATTTAAAAAATATTTAGATACCTAGTTTTACTGTAGCTCTAAATTGTAATATACTAAAAACTAAAAAGAATAAGAGCAATATTTGATCTTACGCGATTGTTTATGTTTTTTTCCTTTTGTCAACTAGCTAATCTCTTAACATCGAACGGACTACTTATATTATATGTCTAATTCTTTATCTTTACGTGTGTTCATATTCACCTTTTTACTGCATTACTCAAAACTTTATTAAAAGGCCTTTTGGTAAAAGCTACAAAGTTTGTCAAACCAAAAATAACAAAATATTAAACACAAATAATATTATTTCGTATATATAAACACTTTTTTTCCAGTAGTTTAATTTTTGGTATCACATTCCTTTTGAATATTTTTTAATATGCAAATTCTTACGCTAGTTGAACAACTTTTTTGAAATTATCTCTCCCACTTTATATTTACAATCAATCTCAATTACTAAACTGAATTTTATTTTAGATTTTATTTACTTTTAAGACCTTAATTTTAAAAATTGATTTTAAAAAAGCACACACGCATACATAAAATAATTTGTTCTCTCAAATAATTTAACGCCTAAATTTAGTCTCTCAAAAATATCACTAAGGTTTAAGATAAAATCTATCACTGTCATATTCTTAACGTATCACGATATATAACATTACACGTTAATAGAAAATTAATAAAAAAAATTAAATTTGACTACTCAAGTTAATGATTTTCTCAGACTATTTTGAATAGAAAAAGGATAAAAAGTTAATTTTTAGTTAGTTAATATTATTAGTCAATTTTAAGATTTAAATTTACAATTTAAGATTTAGAGATAAGAATTTATGATTTAGATATAGATTTAAGATAAATAAAATAATTTTAAAAAAATTAACTAGTATTAATCGAAAAAAATTAATTACCTAATATTATTCATTTAAATATTAATGTTTATTCTTTAGGGGACAAATAATCAGCGTAGACACCTAGTCTAGTAAGAAAATAAGTAAATAAACAAAAATAATAATATGACGACTAACTAAACATTAATTCTCTATTCTTTTTCTAATGATCCAATTCATTTGTGTATGTTTTTTTTTTTTTATAATGGTGAGATAGTTTTTAACTAAAGAAGGAAAAAGATTTTCGTGAGGATATGGAAATTAATAAACCAAAGTGGGGGCAATAGTTACGCAAAGTTATTGACCTAATTAGTATTATATATGGCTTAATTAGTGCTGAGCCAAAGGACGATCATGTGAAATTTGCATCAATTTTTGTTGTACAATATGATGTTACTAAGTACTCTCTAATTTGTCAGTATCCTAAATAAGCTCATTGTTTGTGGCAGAAATGATGGATGAAAAGATAATGATGAGAGAGTTAAATGGAAAGGGAGAATGTGAAAGGCTAATAATATAACATTATTGGTTTTTATTATGGAGGTCCTTAATTTTGTCATCTTTTGCATATATGGCCCTTACTTTTACATGAAATAAGAAGTTATACCCTAAATGTGCCGACCATGGAGCGGTTGAGCTTTCGTCATATGTGATGGATTTTAGCTCAATTTTCAAACTATAAGTCAAAATAATATTGTTCATACGGAAAAAAAAAAGTTCAAGTCTTACAATACTTGGAATTCTATTTGTATAAGAGTATGATTTTTGCAATTTTACTTAAATGAGTAAGATTAGTTAGTGGATAAGAAACTAACTAAGAGAGATCAAATAAGAGATCATACTAAAATCGTGATACTCAAGCTGATACATTGAATCAAGTTAATTAGGAGGAGAAAAAGCAACAGGTGACCTTGTCTTCTAATAAGAACATCTAATAATGGAACTTCGTTAATATAATTGTACAATTAATTATTTTTTAGGTGATATACATATGATTTCTTTTCAATTGTTATTTGTACCCTTTAGAAGGATTAGTGTCGTATTTATTATAATAATTATAAAAAATTCAATTAAAAAGCAAATCAATCACCATCTTTGTTTATATTTATATATATTATTTTACAATATTTTCAACAAAATAATTAACCATAAAAATGATAACAAATTTCACAATAGAATAATCAAGCATTTCACTACAAAGTAATTAAATTTTTTTATAACAACATTAACTTTTTTTTATAAATATTAAATACATATCTATATATGATGATATATATCTGATTTTTATGCTATTATTTAATTTATTGTAATTTAAGAGAAAGTATTTATCTTTTTAATATGTCCATTGAAACATTATTTAATTACCAAATGAAGAATGTTTTTTTAAAAATTAATACAGTAAAAATATCAATTTTTACTTCATTTAATAATACTTTTTATCGATTACTTTCTCAGTGAGTACCATTAGTTAAGAGTTCGTTTGATGAATTCCAAAGAAACCTCTTCATAATAATGGTATGAAATCATGAATCTTGTTTTTCTGTTTTTATCTCCTATTTTTTAAAATAAAATTATAAAAAATACTAAAAATAAAAATAAAAACGTAAACTAATCACATCCTAACTACAAATAAAACATGGCAAGTTTACCAATAACAATACATAGAACCAAGTATTACTAATAATTAATAAACAAATTATCATGTTGAATCACTTGTAAAAAAATAAATAAATTGTTGAGTAAAAATATATAAATAATTATTTATATAATCTATATACTTTTATTTCTCTTGAAATTTAGTACAAAGCCTTATATATATTCTAACACTCTTGAATTCAAATTTTCTATTTCAACTACTTTGGAGTCAACCATATACTATAGCACAGTTCATCATGTGCTGCACGCGAAATTGGAAGAGCACAACACAATAATAATTCAGAGCACAAACCATACACATTCTACACTTCAAATTTAAATAATGAACTTGATTGGACCACTTCTTTCTATTTTCTATATAATTTGGATTTGGTGTTTCAATCTTTCATGCTGGGTAACGATGACCTTGTTTCGGCGTTAATTTGCTCTTAAACTAAATATAAAGCAAGAGAGAAAAATCAACATTAGTAATCATAACTTGAGTATACCACATCCGGAACACAATAATTGGAGTCATTAGAAGATTAATAATTAAGAACTGCATAAAACACACTTTTAATAAAACTAGCTAGCTAGATCCACGAGTCTAACATTATTATTTTGCTTAGCGACTTGGTAAAACGTATTAAGGGTAATTAACATCGAGATAAAGGTTAGGAAAATCATCAGAATTTGGTTATGTTTGTTATTCTGTTAATTATATAAGATTAGAATACTTTCTTGATTTGGTAGTCTTAATGGTTAATCAGTTGCCAGGTGAGCCATGATCTTCACAGATCATGTATAGCATCATCATAATATGGAACATACATGATCATCTTGATTAGTTTGCAAACTCACAAGGTCTTTGTATATTCTAAGGCAAGTTTCACGACAATGGTTTACCAAGTTCTGTAACACTCTTTTTAGCCACGGGTTCATTCAATGCAAACAGGATTATTCTCTATTTGCTTT
The DNA here is from genome assembly GCF_003086295.3 of Arachis hypogaea. NCBI lineage: Eukaryota > Viridiplantae > Streptophyta > Magnoliopsida > Fabales > Fabaceae > Arachis > Arachis hypogaea. Next base: position 36,920,326 of record NC_092043.1, read on the forward strand.
GGGAGAAGGTGATGCAACTACTTTTCTTATTGTTTACATGGATGATATTATCATTGTTACCCCTAAACAAGAGATAGTTAATAATGTTAAGCTAAAACTCCAATTGATTTTTAAGTTCAAAATCTTGGGTGACCTCAATTTTTTTTGGCAGATTTAGAGCTCGCATGCTCTAAAGATGGCATCTTTCTTATTGAGAGAAAGTATGCGATTTCGTTATTGAAAGAGACAGGTTATTTAGGATGTTTAAGATGTAAGCCTGCCACCATTTCTATGGATGCAAATCTAAAATTTTGAACTGGTGAAGGCGATCCCGTACCTGACCCATCCCACTATAGAAGACTAATTGGTCGCCTCATGTATTTGACTATTTCTAGACCAGACATTAACTTCGCAGTATTGAAATTGGCGCAGTTTATGTCTGATTCGCGCCTTCCCCATTTGAATGCAGCTCATCATGTCTTTCGTTACTTGAAAGCTGTATCGAGACAAGGCTCCTTTTCTCATTTAAGTCCAAGTTCAATCTCATTATGTATACTAATGCGGACTGAGGTGACTGTTTACACACGAGATCAACCATCGGATATTACACCTTTTTGGGTGATTCTTTGATATCGTGGAAGGGCAAGAAATAGGATGTGGTTTCCATAAGTTCGACAAAGGCTGAATACAGGGTGTTGGCCATTGCTGCTTGTGAGGTTTTTTCGCTCATTACTTTGCTAAAATTCATGCATATTGAGGTCCACTCAACCATGGCTTTTTTGCGACAACATATCAACCATTTAGATATCTACCAATTCAACCTTACATGAGAGGTCCAACACACATTGAAATTGACTGTTACTTTATTCAAGAGAAAGTCACTTCTAGGATTATCAAGTTGGTGCATGTTCCAAGCAAGCATCAGCTTACAGATATTCTCACCAAAGCACTTCCTTGGGGGGAACATATAATCTGTATGCTCTAACTTGAAAAAGATATCAAATATACTTTTGTATTTGAAGTGGTTAGTAGTATATGTTAAATAGTTAAAAATTAAGTTAGTTGTACCAGTTAGTTGGAACAAGAGCTCAATTAGTTACATGATCAGTCAATTTTATTATAGTACATGTATGTAAACTTTTACTTGAAAAGTTCAAGAACAGATTCTATTTTCACATCTGAATCATATTTTCCATTCACATTTCCTCTATTCAATATATTATGTTGCTGCTAATTTAATATGTTCTTGATTTTTTCTCCTTTTACTGTAATAATAGTATAACATTTCTTGGTTGCTAGATTCCTTTTAGCATCTCAATATCAAAGTTTCTGTGACTAAATATTCAGAATTTGATATTTGTTATTCAAAAGAAAAGAATATAAAGCCAAAATTAATGTGATTATAATTTTTATTTATCGAATCATCTATCTCTAACTTTACGAAAAATATTCCTATAGCTAAGTGTTGGGCCAATCGTGGAGAGTTCTCGACCACCGGGGAGACTTTGGGGAGGAATCAAGCAAGAGAACATAAGATGAGAAGACACCACATCCAACTCAAAACCTTAAGGTGTCAAGTAAATAGGTCTCTCATCTTATAAACTCCTCACTCTTCCTTGCTTTCACTGATGTGGGACTAAATTCAACACTCCTCACACTTGCAACAATAACAATCTCCTCCTCAAGTGTGAGCCTCCACATCAAGCATCTACTCCCCTCTAGCTCCTCCACCACATATGAGTATCCGTCCATCACACCGCCGCAAAGCACCGCGGGATACGCCGTCCGGACCACCTTTGCCGGGAAGACTTTCGATGCTTCACCTTGAATACCCCTTAAAACCACCAGACCGATTCACCTTGAATACCCCTTAAAACCACCAGACCGATTAACTATCGGCTCTGATACCACTTGTTGGGCCAATCGTGGAGAGCTCTCGACCACCGGGAGACTTCGAAGAGGAATCAAGGGAGAGAACATAAGATGAGAAGACACCACATCCAACTCAAAACCTTAAGGTGTCAAGTAAATGGGTCTCTACTCATCATATAAACTCCTCACTCTTCCTTACTTTCTTTGATGTGGGACTAACTTCAACACTCCTCACACTTGCAAAATTAACACTAAGCCATGCTGTCTCATACATTAGCTTGATGATGTCCGCCATTATATAGGTGCAGGCATTATTAACAGACAAAACATAAATGAAAAATATATAAAAATGAAAAGCATAGTAAATACAAATTCAGTAAGTTCATTCATATAATAGCAATTTGTCACCAAAACAAAATATAATAGCAATTTATATAAAGAGGAAACAAAGTAATTTTTACCATTGAGACTGTCAGGCTCGATATCCTGCTTGATGTTCTGCTACACTGCAAATTTATGCGATGAATTTGAAAGTGGAGGGGGAGTTTTTCTATCATTGGAGGTGGTATGATATATCAGTCAATAGAAGGGATGAAGGAGTCGATTCTACTTTAGGTACAGGTGGTGGAGTTGGACCCACGTAGAGTGGGTTAGAGACCATTAGAAACGACTACTGTGAAGTAAGTACTGATGATGTCCCAGGTGTGATCGAAGTAGAAGTAGAGGGAGAGCTGGCAACTGGAGTACTCACAAGTGTAGGTGTGGTAGTCATCCTACCTCTATGACGATCTCCCCCGAGTGCCAACACCTCTTCCTGCCATGCTTACCTGAACGAAACAAAAAAAATTATAATTAAATAACAACAAAGTCATAACTAAATAAATTTTTTATGAAATTTCGACAGAGATTCTCCAAAAATTATAGACTTCCACCAAACAATATTTTCATCTATCCCAATCCAAACAACTTCAATGACAACATAGACAAAACTAAGTTCATATCCATTTTTAAATTTTTTTTTGAAAATTCGATAGAATTTTTTTTCTTAAATTAAAGGTCTCTACCAAATAGTATTGTCATTTTTGACAAAGTAAATAGTTGTAACTAGACAACCTTATTAATACTCCACAATTATAATTTCAAGCAAGCAAATATTCAATCCTAACTGTTTTAGTAAGCATTTTCTTATTATTTCACAATTTCCAACAAACAAAGATTGAGAAGACGCTATTGGACAACCTTTTCTCACTTATGTCTTATGAATCTAAATTAAAAAAATTAAGTCCAACATAAGACATAAAAAAATTAGTTATAGCTAGGGAACTAACCTCCACATGCATGAAAAATCAACGAATAATTTAAAAAAAAAAGCTAGACTAAATCACCAAAAGTACCAATGAAATATTGATTCGCTGACAAGAGTAAGCATAGGAGATCATAACTCGTGACATACCCACAAAAATTTAATCCCGCGTACAAAACTAACCAAACGTGATGTAGCCTTAACAGGGTATTTTACGTGGACAGTTTTCTTTTACAATGGCACGTGTTGCTAAGAATATGTATTTAGTACCATTTGGGAACAATATGAATCCTAATTCTTCGTTCTTTGTTAGAACCAAATCTTTGCAAAGTAAAACCCTTTCCAACACAACCATCCATCATTCCTAGCTACTCCACAGTAATACAGTTCAAAGAATTTAAGCGATGTCAATGCGAAAAGTAACTACAAGCGAAAGCAGCTGCTTTTCAGAAGTTTTGATTCGAAGATGAAGAAGAAGAAAATTTTGGATGGAAGATGTCATTGTGGTGAGTATGTTGTCTTGTTGGAATATTCGATGGTTGCTAATCTTGGAAGATGGTTCATTTACTGCCCCTTTTGGAAGATATGGAATGTTATTTATGAGTTTAACAGTTAGACAAGTGTAGGGTTTTTCTGCATTTCTATAGAGTCAAGATTATAATTACTTTGTCTGGGTTGATAAAATTGATAGGGGATGGCAAGGTTTAGCAAGGTTTTTTATTAGAAGATTCAATGAGCATGAATGTGGTGTTGCTAATCGGAATGTGACGAATACTCCAGTAGACCACAAGGAGAGGAATATTAACATGGTCATGAAGATTGAAAAGAAGGTTGAGGGTGAAATCAAAGCTATGAGAGTATGACTTGTGTCCGTGTCTTTAGGATTGTTGCTGGAGTTTACATTTTTTTGTTTGTTACGGTGATACAAGTGATTTAGAAAGTTTGAGTGCAAGGTTTATGCATTGGAAATAATTTCGGTGTAGGGTCTTGACATTTTGTGCTAGTGAAGAACAATGTAATTGATATTTGAATAGAATGAATTGTTTGCTTTTTATTGCATCTGTATTCTACCTGATTCTGAGTAATTGTTATGTTTTTGAAACATTCATTAAGCATTCTGAGTTGAATAATTAGTTAATCATAACAACATCAATGTTAAACAATAATATGTACTAAATTATCTGCATAATCGTTCATAAGATTTTACCAAATAATAAAAACAACCATAGGCATTCATAAGGTTTTAAGAAGCTACATCATTAAGAGTTTGAATAGTGTATGTAGCATACCAAAATGACATAATTATCCAAAAGAAAAGTAGTTAAACACAATTGATCCTAATTAGTAAAGTATTCAGGTAAATTACATAAATATAGAATCCAAAAAAACATGATAATAACCACTAATGCTCATTCTAGTTTGTTGTTAAGTTGCTGCTCCCACCAAATAACTCATTCACAACAAGAAAAATGTTGAGTACCATCGGAAAACCGAATCAAATTCGACAGTATAAACCTCTTCGGTAAAAATTTACCATCAAATTTTTTTTGTCTGAAGGTAATTACCTTGTGCGCGTGCGCGTGCATGGCCTAGATCAATTCTTTGGCTTTTTGTGCTTCTCTCCACTTGCATGCTTTCTTCCTTGCTTCCTTTGACCCATGCTTAGCCTATTTCAACCTGAGATTACTAGCAAACACATCAAGGCATCTTATGGAATCAAAGAAGAACTAGAATTCATCAAAATAAGGCTTAAAAAGCATGTTTTTACACTTAAGCACAAATATGGGAAAGATAACAAAACCATGCTAATTCATAGGCTAAATGTAACAAAAGGTTATCAAAACACTCTAAACTCAATACAAAATAAACCGTCAAATTGGGGTTTGTCAACCTCCCCACACTTAGACCTTAGCATGTCCTCATGCTAAAATAAGAAAGAACTAAGGGGTATGACATTTATTGAATGCAACTAAACTATATGAGTCCTATCCTAAATGCAATCATCTAAGCAAATGCAAATGCTTAGTTCAAACATATCAAATTGCCAAGAGACATGTGTAAGTATAATAGTTAGGGCAATAGGAATTAAGTCCAGACCACAATTGTATGGAATTATCAAAAAGAGTTCAAACTTGCAAGAATATAGATAATATGGGTGAATACATGTAATTGAACTTTTGAACCCTCACCGGATGTGTATCCGCTCTATTTACTCAAGTGTTTGAAGGGTTAATTCACTCAATTCTCTTCTATTCAAGCTTTCCAAAATTTGATTTTCTTCTAACAATCAACACTATTCAATGCATGCATACACTCATCATGAGGTCTTTCATTTTTGGTTGTAATGGGGTTAGGGTCAAGGTAGGATCATTTATGGCTAAGTGGACTAGGATTTGAATCTTTGATTAGCATAGACTCCCCCACCTAACTATATAATGACCTATACAAGTTCAAACTATTCTAACTACTCATTCTTCACTTTTTCTTACGTATTCATGCATTCTTATTTGATTCATAACACCTATGCAATGATTCCCTTTTTTATTGACTTCACTTTGGGGCATTTTGTCCCCTTTTATTATATTTTTTTCTTTTCCATCAGCATTTTCTTTTCTTTTCTCTTTTTTTTTCTTTTCATTTTGATGATTAGATTTTTGACGGTTTATAATTTCACTAATGAAATCTCGTTGTAAAGTATAGTTTCTAAACCAAACAATAATTCTTTCATGCAAAAAGTTGTTTGTCACTAGTACAAACCCCTAAATTTATAAACTGAAGTATTGAAACCTTGGGTCGTTCTCCCTAGGAATTACAATAAAGTGTCTTGTTATTGGTTTGAGTTGTTTTGGGGTTTTGATAAGAGGCGTGAAAGTAAATGGCAATGAAAGTAAACTAACAACTATAAAAGACTCTTGGCAAGGTATGAAAACTAGAAGTCCTATCCTAGTTATCCTTCTCAATTGTGATGAGAATTGTTCATTACTACCACTTAGTTAACCTCTAACCATGAAGGAAAGTCAAGTGGATGAATCAATTTGATTCCTCAAGTCCTAATCAACTCCTAAAGGAAAGACTAGCTTTAGAGGCATTCAAATCAATTTGCAACTTCTAATTATCAATCAACAAAGGAATTAGATAACTCAAGAGTCACTAACTACTCTACCTAGGCCAAGAGGAACAAAACCTACACTAAAACCCAACCAAGCATTTCATCAAACACTTGGAAGGCATAAAAGAAAAGCATAGTAAATTGATAACAAGAATAGAATCTAACAACAACTATTGCAAAGAATTAATCAACAACAATCAAGGAAATCACAATTATCATGAATTACCTCAAATTGCATTATTGAAAGAAAACAAAGGGCAACAATCTATCCAAAACAAAATGAAGAATTACAATTATTAAAGCACATAACTAGAAAGAGAGAGAGGAGAAGATTAAGAATTGGTAAATGAAAAGTGAATCAAAGCATGAATTAAATCTAGATCTAAGAAGAGAGATTAACCTAAATCTAATCCTAATTCTAGAGAGAAGTGAGAGCTTCTCTCTCTAAAACTAACTCTAATTATGCTATATGCTAAATCCAATGATAATCCTCCTCCTTCCCCTCAATCCTTGATCCTTTTATTCCTTCTAGCAGCATTTGGCGCCAAAATGGGTTCAGAAACCCTCTCAAATCGCCAGGCACGTGTTGCATTAATGAGGTCATGTGCCGTCATCGAAGCGTGCGCGCACGGTACGCGTGCGCGTCCCTGGCCTGCTTCGCAATGTGCGCGCGAGCGCCTTGTGCGCGTGCGCGTGCATGGCCTAGATCAATTCTTTGGCTTTTTGTGCTTCTCTCCACTTGCATGCTTTCTTCCTTGCTTCCTTTGACCCATGCTTAGCCTATTTCAACATGAGATTACTAGCAAACACATCAAGGCATCTTATGGAATCAAAGAAGAACTAGAATTCATCAAAATAAGGCTTAAAAAGCATGTTTTTACACTTAAGCACAAATATGGGAAAGATAACAAAACCATGCTAATTCATAGGCTAAATGTAACAAAAGGTTATCAAAACACTCTAAACTCAATACAAAATAAACCGTCAAATTGGGGTTTGTCAACCTCCCCACACTTAGACCTTAGCATGTCCTCATGCTAAAATAAGAAAGAACTAAGGGGTATGACATTTATTGAATGCAACTAAACTATATGAGTCCTATCCTAAATGCAATCATCTAAGCAAATGCAAATGCTTAGTTCAAACATATCAAATTGCCAAGAGACATGTGTAAGTATAATAGTTAGGGCAATAGGAATTAAGTCCAGACCACAATTGTATGGAATTATCAAAAAGAGTTCAAACTTGCAAGAATATAGATAATATGGGTGAATACATGTAATTGAACTTTTGAACCCTCACCGGATGTGTATCCGCTCTATTCACTCAAGTGTTTGAAGGGTTAATTCACTCAATTCTCTTCTATTCAAGCTTTCCAAAATTTGATTTTCTTCTAACAATCAACACTATTCAATGCATGCATACACTCATCATGAGGTCTTTCATTTTTGGTTGTAATGGGGTTAGGGTCAAGGTAGGATCATTTATGGCTAAGTGGACTAGGATTTGAATCTTTGATTAGCATAGACTCCCCCACCTAACTATATAATGACCTATACAAGTTCAAACTATTCTAACTACTCATTCTTCACTTTTTCTTACGTATTCATGCATTCTTATTTGATTCATAACACCTATGCATTGATTCCCTTTTTTATTGACTTCACTTTGGGGCATTTTGTCCCCTTTTATTATATTTTTTTCTTTTCCATCAGCATTTTCTTTTCTTTTCTCTTTTTTTTTTCTTTTCATTTTGATGATTAGATTTTTGACGGTTTAGAATTTCACTAATGAAATCTCGTTGTAAAGTATAGTTTCTAAACCAAACAATAATTCTTTCATGCAAAAAGTTGTTTGTCACTAGTACAAACCCCTAAATTTATAAACCGAAGTATTGAAACCTCGGGTCGTTCTCCCTAGGAATTACAATAAAGTGTCTTGTTATTGGTTTGAGTTGTTTTGGGGTTTTGATAAGAGGCGTGAAAGTAAATGGCAATGAAAGTAAACTAACAACTATAAAAGACTCTTGGCAAGGTATGAAAACTAGAAGTCCTATCCTAGTTATCCTTCTCAATTGTGATGAGAATTGTTCATTACTACCACTTAGTTAACCTCTAACCATGAAGGAAAGTCAAGTGGATGAATCAATTTGATTCCTCAAGTCCTAATCAACTCCTAAAGGAAAGACTAGCTTTAGAGGCATTCAAGTCAATTAGCAACTTCTAATTATCAATCAACAAAGGAATTAGATAACTCAAGAGTCACTAACTACTCTACCTAGGCCAAGAGGAACAAAACCTACACTAAAACCCAACCAAGCATTTCATCAAACACTTGGAAGGCATAAAAGAAAAGCATAGTAAATTGATAACAAGAATAGAATCTAACAACAACTATTGCAAAGAATTAATCAACAACAATCAAGGAAATCACAATTATCATGAATTACCTCAAATTGCATTATTGAAAGAAAACAAAGGGCAACAATCTATCCAAAACAAAATGAAGAATTACAATTATTAAAGCACATAACTAGAAAGAGAGAGAGGAGAAGATTAAGAATTGGTAAATGAAAAGTGAATCAAAGCATGAATTAAATCTAGATCTAAGAAGAGAGATTAACCTAAATCTAATCCTAATTCTAGAGAGAAGTGAGAGCTTCTCTCTCTAAAACTAACTCTAATTATGCTATATGCTAAATCCAATGATAATCCTCCTCCTTCCCCTCAATCCTTGATCCTTTTATTCCTTCTAGCAGCATTTGGCGCCAAAATGGGTTCAGAAACCCTCTCAAATCGCCAGGCACGTGTTGCATTAATGAGGTCATGTGCCGTCATCGACGCGTGCGCGCACGGTACGCGTGCGCGTCCCTGGCCTGCTTCGCAATGTGCGCGCGAGCGCCTTGTGCGCGTGCGCGTGCATGGCCTAGATCAATTCTTTGGCTTTTTGTGCTTCTCTCCACTTGCATGCTTTCTTCCTTGCTTCCTTTGATCCATGCTTAGCCTATTTCAACCTGAGATTACTAGCAAACACATCAAGGCATCTTATGGAATCAAAGAAGAACTAGAATTCATCAAAATAAGGCTTAAAAAGCATGTTTTTACACTTAAACACAAATATGGGAAAGATAACATAACCATGCTAATTCATAGGCTAAATGTAACAAAAGGTTATCAAAACACTCTAAACTCAATACAAAATAAACCGTCAAATTGGGGTTTGTCAACCTCCCCACACTTAGACCTTAGCATGTCCTCATGCTAAAATAAGAAAGAACTAAGGGGTATGACATTTATTGAATGCAACTAAACTATATGAGTCCTATCCTAAATGCAATCATCTAAGCAAATGCAAATGCTTAGTTCAAACATATCAAATTGCCAAGAGACATGTGTAAGTACAATAGTTAGGGCAATAGGAATTAAGTCCACACCACAATTGTATGGAATTATCAAAAAGAGTTCAAACTTGCAAGAATATAGATAATATGGGTGAATACATGTAATTGAACTTTTGAACCCTCACCGGATGTGTATCCGCTCTATTCATTCAAGTGTTTAAAGGGTTAATTCACTCAATTCTCTTCTATTCAAGCTTTCCAAAATTTGATTTTCTTCTAACAATCAACACTATTCAATGCATGCATACACTCATCATGAGGTCTTTCATTTTTGGTTGTAATGGGGTTAGGGTCAAGGTAGGATCATTTATGGCTAAGTGGACTAGGATTTGAATCTTTGATTAGCATAGACTCCCCCACCTAACTATATAATGACCTATACAAGTTCAAACTATTCTAACTACCCATTCTTCACTTTTTCTTACGTATTCATGCATTCTTATTTGATTCATAACACCTATGCATTGATTCCCTTTTTTATTGACTTCACTTTGGGGTATTTTGTCCCCTTTTATTATATTTTTTTTCTTTTCCATCAGCATTTTCTTTTCTTTTCTCTTTTTTTTTTCTTTTCATTTTTTTTCTTTTTTTCTTCCAAACTATATACAGGAACATCAATGCATAAGGTCTCTATATTTAATCAATACATGAATATGTACCCAATTCCTAAAATATGAAAGTGTACTACCCCTTTTTATCCCCTCCAATGTTCCCAAGCCTTACCAACTTTGAATAATAACCACTCTCACTAGTCTAGGCTAATCAAAGATCCAAACAAGGACTTTCATTGGTTTTCCGCCTTGGGCTTGTAATGTGCTAAAATAAGAATAAGTTGGTTAAGCATAGGCTCAAAATTGGCTAACAATGGAGAGTAAAAGGTTGGCTATTTAGGTAAGTGGGCTAATGAAATAATGGCCTCAATCATATAAATGCATAAATACAAGAAATAAATGGACATATAGAATCAAGCAAATCAAGGATTACAATCATAGAAAGAGAGCAATTTCACACAAGAATGGAAGATAAATGGTTATAAAATGTAACCACATCAATAAGCTCAAGTCTCACAAGCTTGTGTTCTTAGTTCAATACATGCTTCACAAGGTATGAATTCAAGCAAGTTTCACCAAAAAAATTTCCTTTCAATCAATTGGGTTAATGCCCTATATTTAAATTTCTTGAAAAATTTCGATATTTGACTAAGCATTGTTGTGATTGAAAAATTCAAAAATTTTCTTAGTTCACCCCTTTCTTTTCCTTAAAACCAATTTCTTAAGCAAAAAGGGTGACTAAGTGTTTGCGATTCAAAGTATGAATTCTAATCACAACTATAAACCAAAAAGAAAGATAAGCAAAAATGCATAAAAAAAAACAAAAAATGCATAAAAAAGTATGAAATGGAATCTATCATCTAAAACATCCAAAAATATCCAATAGCATCAAAATATCTAAAATCCAAAATACCAAAATAAGCGGTAAAAGTATCCAAAATAAACTAGAATGCAATGTATACAATAGGTATGCGACATAAGATAACTAAGAGAGTAGCCGAAAAGTTCACCGGTCCCCAAATAATGCTACCGGTGCCCTCCGCACACTTAAGATCGAGCATCGTCCCCGATGCTAAACCGGAGGGTCAGTGGAGGGTACAACGGTAGGTGCCGAAACTGTCTGAGGCGGTGGAACTGGCTCTGGCTGTGGCTGTGGCTCTGTGGTGTTTGGGGCAGTTAGAGGAGCATCCTGCTGAATCGGTGCCTCCGCATCCTCCTCCTGATGATCCTGCTCATCGGGGGCCGGAGAGTCGGGAAGCGGAGGTAACTCAGCACCCAGGAAAATAAGTGCCTGGTCCATCCGATCCAATCGGCGTCTGACATGGCGTCTCTCGCGCTCCAAAAATCGGAAAAGACGCTGGACCAGTAAGTAGGTAGGCTCAGGTGTTGCTGGTGGAACTGTAGATGATGAGGGGGCAGCGGCTGTAGAAGAAGATGGGGCTGCTGTAGGGGCCGACGGTGAAGGTGTCCCCACCACTGCCCTGGCCCTAGAACGGCGTCTAGCAGGGGGCCTCTCGTGCACCCAACCACCCCAAGGAATAGTAATCTCCCTGTCATCTGCATCAGGTGGTGGTGGTCGCACATCATCATCTAACCAAGGTACCTCAGCTAGGGCCGCCATACTCGTGACCAAAGTAGGAAATGGGAGTAGGCCACGAATATGCGCCCGCCACATACACTGTCGGATAAGCCTAGGAAAAGAGACATCCTTCCCCTCCATAACACACCCAATCAGTAGAAGCATCTCCATAGGGATCTCAGAGAAGTGAGTGGTGGGTAAGACATAGCATGCGAATATCATCTGCCAAGTCTTGGCCTCACGAGTCAGATGAGTAAAGAGCATCCCTTTTGGCTTAGTATTGTTTGCATCCATAACCCATGTGGCATCTGGTAACCCAATGACGCTCCTAAGTGCCTCATAATCAAAAGTCATGCTGTGTATGGCCAACTCGGCCTGCTGATGGGCACACAGCTCATCAGGAACATGCCGGCACTGTAACGCCTCCGCTATAGCAGTCTCAGTAATCATAATCTCTCTACCCCTCACCTGAACCGAATCCAAAGTCGGACGGAAGAAGTTGCAGTAAAATTCCTTGACCCAAGATATATTGATATCCCCCAAATCTCGGTCAACAAAGTCTATACCCAGCTCAAGGATTCGACCAGTAATCGACCGTCTCACATCATTAGGTAGGAGCAATTTCTTCTCAGTATTCAGCTTTGTTGTTCGATATTTGGAAAATCAAAGCTCACAGTAGAGATTGGGAAACTTTGTTGGGTCGGTAGAAGGTAACTGCTGATTTTCTTTTTCTTCATCATTTAATGGGTTCTTAGCATAATGCTTGTAGACGGAGGGAATAGAGGGTGTAGAGTGCTTTCTTTTCTTAGAAGAGGTGGCTGTGGCTATAGCCTTCCCTTTATCCGACATCCTGAAAAAAATATGATAGTATATATAAAACACTTAGCATGTAACAAAGGAGGCATGTTCAAGATATAATTGGGTAATAACAAGTATGATGTTGCAAAGAATATGCAAAAGTGAACAAGTAAGCCAAGAATGCAATCTTTCATTAAAGGCAACAACTCTTATTCAAGAAGCATAAAATCATCATACTTTAGAAAGAATGGTTAAAGAGGGTTAAAGGTGAATAAATGTCAAATGGTTAAAGAAATTAGTAAGTTAGAAAAGTGGATTAGTTGGCATGATGATATTTTTGCCCAAAAACAGGAGAAGTTGGGGTTCATGTTCACAATGAATGATGCAAATCCGGAAAGTCAAAAGGAAACAGAAATTTGCCCAAATTTGAAATAAAGACTAAAATGGAATTAATTTTCTTGAAAATCAGGCAGCATTCCGGCTTAAAATCGGACTATCACGGATAGCAAAGTAGCACAAATAGCAGTTAACAACACCAATTGCAACACAAATAGCATAGAAAACATCACCAATTAAGCACAACGGCAACCAGATAGCAGTTAGCAACACCAATTGCAAACAGAGCAGCTCAGGAGTGGCACATATAAGACAAATCATCAAACAGAAAGTATTCACAAACAGAGCACTTATCAGGCCTAGAATCCTCTATCCAGTCCTAGCTACCTAACCGTAGATAATTCTATCTAACCTAACATGCAACATTTGAATTCAAACTAACTAACAGACAAACACAGTAACAAACATAAATGAACAATGAAAAGAGAAGAAAAAAACAGAAGAACAAACAGAATTGGAGCAGGAACCTGGGAGCTGGGAGGAATGGAAAGGTGGACTGGGGATTGACCGGAATTGATGGGTGAGGCAGTAATATGCACCGCCGTGGACGGTGGTCGGAAAGATGGCAGCAGAGGCGGTTTTTTTTTTTGCAAGAGAGCAGAGGGAGAGAGTGAGTGGTAGTGAGTGGATGAGAGAGAGAGAGATGACAGACGAGAGAGAGAGAGATGATGGCGGAAGATGGCGGCCGCAGGGTGAGGCGACGGCGGTCGCTGCGGCGGCCGAGGTGGACGAAATGAGAGAGCGACTGAGGCGGGGTGAGATAGTGGATGAGAGAGAGAAAACGAGGATGAGTGGGTGACGGTGAGAGAATGGGCGGCCGTGTGGTGGTCGGCGGAGCAGAGGTGGTGGTTATGGGGGAAGAAGAAGAAGAAACTGAAAAAAGGGAGAAGGAGGAAGTGCGCTGCGGCGCAACGCTCTTCGCGTCTTAGGGTTGCCTCCTGTGCGCGCCCGCGTACATTGAGAAAACTTGGGACCCACCCGTGCGCGTACAACGCGCTTAAGCGTGGATGAACAAAATAGGCGAAGACGCGTGCGCGTACCATGCACGCACGCGTGTATGGGGTTGGGCTAGGGGCTTAGAGTTGGCCCAAGTCCGGCCTAACTCTCGGGAAAATGGCCTGGAAGTTGCGCTACGAGACCTGCGCGCACGCGGCATGTACGCGTCTGCGCGCATTGGGGAAAATGGAGAGTCATGCGCGAGCGTGCAGTGCGCTCTAGCGTGGGTTGGCAGATTAGGCAAGATCGCGTGCGCGTACAGTGCGCGCACGCGTACATGAGGTTGGGCCTGAGGCTTAGAGTGGGCTTGAGGCACGCCCAACTCTCGGGTCAGAAGCCTAGAGTGGTGGCAGCATGCAAGGACGCGCGCGCGGCAAGTGCGCGTCCGCGGACATTGACGAATTGTGATAAGGCGCGCTAGCGCGATGCGTGCGCTCGCGTCCATTCTTTCTTGGGCATATGGGCGCGCACGCGGCAAGTGTGCGTCCATGCGACTCGAGTTGGGCCTGGGGCCTAAAGCTGGCCCAAAGCCGGCTCAACTCTCTGGGGTTTGGCTCAAAAATTTGCAGCACCAAATCGGCGCGGACGCGGCAGATGCGCGTCCGCGTACATGTCCTTGTTCTCATGATCGGTGCGCACGCACGTAGTGCGCGTCAGCACGGGTCATGTTGGGCTCAGGGCATAAGGTTTGCCCAAGAGAGGCCCAACTCTCGGGTACGTGGGCGATGTTGCAACCACACAGAGACGCGTGCGCGTACGTGGTGCGCGCGTGTCCACCCCTTTTCTTTTTTTTTTTTAGAAAAATTTTGCTGGGTGCTCCCCATACTGTTCACAACTCCTTATTGAATCAACCATCATACAGTTCACAAAAATGCAATTTGATATTATTCATCTACTGCTAAACACAACATACATATGACTAAGCTAACAATTAAGTTGTACAAACAAATTTACGTGAAACATCTACCTACAATGGTAACTCAAATCACTTATTGAGCAAATTTAAAAGAGAGTGGAAAGAGTTTACCATGGTGGGGTGTCTCCCACCTAGCAGTTTTAGTTTAAGTCCTTAAGTTGGACATTTTGAGATGCTTGTTGTCATGGTGGCTTATGTTTGTGCTCATCCTTGAATCTCCAAGGATCCATGCTTCGCAATTGGTTGACAGAATTTCCAATCATTTTCATCAAGCTTGGGCAAAGTTCTACCCAAGATACGAGCTCCCGTAGTTGGTCTTCGCAAAGTGAACCGGGATCCCATATCTTATCCTCACACCCGTCTTCAATTTGCTCTTCATACTTTTTCTTTCCGGGTGGTTGACATGTGGAATTCTCTTTAGCATACCAAGCCTTCCTTCAATACCCTTGCAAAGTGGCATTGCTCCAATCATCGCTCCTATACCTTAAAGCTTTCACCTTGATGAGCCTAGTTCCTAACTTGCAACCACTACACAACTCATTCTTGCTTTTAGTTCCACAAAGAGCTCTAAGTTGACCATCATTTTCAATTAAACCATATTCAAGTGAGAAAGTAAAGCTTAGGGATAGAAATTTTACCCACTTAAATGTTGTATTGGATGGCAACTTGGGACGGGAGGCTTCCCCATACTTAGACAATGCAAGGTCTACTTCCTTGTGCTCTTCATTAGTTGTTTCCACCTCTTCGCAAGCTTCTTCAAATTTAACCTCATCCCCTTTGTTACGTGGTTTGGTGTTGTCTTCAAGAACTTCATCTTGTCTAATGAGAGGTGATTCAGTTTTGGATAGAAATTCATTGATGAATGAGTTCATCTCTTGATCAACCTCTTCATATTCTTCAATTTCAATATACACCATGCCATTTTCGCTTTCCTTGGGAGGTTGTGCACACTCTTTTATAATTTCAACTTCGTGTCTAATGGGAGAGGATTCCATGATGGAGAGAAATTCATCCATGATTGAATCCATCTCTTGATAAGCCTCTTTCACGTCTCCAACGATGATATGCCTTGGAGGTTGCGCACCCTCTTCAACATCAATATCAAGCTTCTTGAAAGAGGGCTCCATGATGCTACATTCCCATGGACTTTCAACATCTCCTAATTCTTCAACCACTTCTTCCCTTTCTTCAATGATCATAGGCTTCTCCAATTGTTCCAACACATAATTCGAGTCCTCCTTCTCCACCGAGGTTTCCCATTTCTCCTTCATGCTTTGCTCTTCTTTTGACTTTTCACATGTGGTCACGGAAGTACCTTGAATATTCAAACATTGGTGGGCTAAAGTGTGCACCACCTTCGTCAAATTGGTCACAAACTCAAGTGTATCCCGCTTCATGGCCTCTTGTCCTTGAAGTAACAAAGTGAGAGAATCGTCTAATGGGGCTTGTGGTGGGTAGGAAGGTTCATCATTTTGGAGAGGGGATTCATAATAGGAAGGTGGTTCTTCTTGATAAGGTTGTGGAGATTGTGTGTATTGAGGTGGTTCTTGGGAGTAATCTTGATAGGGTTGTGGTGGTTCTAAGGATTCTTGCTCAAAATGGTCATAAAAATATGGTATGGATGATTGGTCATATGATGGATATGGATCATAGGAAGATGCTTGATGTGGCGAGGCTTGTGAGTATGGTTGAGGTTGATGTTGAGGATATGGTTCATAGGCATATGGTGGTGGTTCTTGAAAGTCACAAGGTGATTCACCATAGCCATTGGATTGATATGCATCATAAAATGGCTCTTCTTGATAGTGTATTGGTGGAGGTTGTTGCCATGAAGATTGGTCATATGCATATGGCTTCTCCCACCTTTGATTGTTCCATCCTTGATACACATCCTCATTGAAGCTCTCATTACCTACAACATAATTAGAACCAAACTCATAGCCAAAGTGAGAATTCATGGCGGAAAGAGAAAATAAAATTCTACACTAGCAAATGAAGCAAAAAGCAAAATATTTACACTATTCACATATGTACAATAACCAATAATATAACACCATTGCAAATCCCCGGCAACGGCGCCATTTTGATGATTAGATTTTTGACAGTTTAGAATTTCACTAATGAAATCTCGTTGTAAAGTATAGTTTCTAAACCAAACAATAATCCTTTCATGCAAAAAGTTTTTTGTCACTAGTACAAACCCCTAAATTTATAAACCGAAGTATTGAAACCTCGGGTCGTTCTCCCTAGGAATTACAATAAAGTGTCTTGTTATTGGTTTGAGTTGTTTTGGGGTTTTGATAAGAGGCGTGAAAGTAAATGGCAATGAAAGTAAACTAACAACTATAAAAGACTCTTGGCAAGGTATGAAAACTAGAAGTCCTATCCTAGTTATCCTTCTCAATTGTGATGAGAATTGTTCATTACTACTACTTAGTTAACCTCTAACCATGAAGGAAAGTCAAGTGGATGAATCAATTTGATTCCTCAAGTCCTAATCAACTCCTAAAGGAAAGACTAGCTTTAGAGGCATTCAAATCAATTAGCAACTTCTAATTATCAATCAACAAAGGAATTAGATAACTCAAGAGTCACTAACTACTCTACCTAGGCCAAGAGGAACAAAACCTACACTAAAACCCAACCAAGCATTTCATCAAACACTTGGAAGGCATAAAAGAAAAGCATAGTAAATTGATAACAAGAATAGAATCTAACAACAATTATTGCAAAGAATTAATCAACAACAATCAAGGAAATCACAATTATCATGAATTACCTCAAATTGCATTATTGAAAGAAAACAAAGGGCAACAATCTATCCAAAACAAAATGAAGAATTACAATTATTAAAGCACATAACTAGAAAGAGAGAGAGGAGAAGATTAAGAATTGGTAAATGAAAAGTGAATCAAAGCATGAATTAAACCTAGATCTAAGAAGAGAGATTAACCTAAACCTAATCCTAATTCTAGAGAGAAGTGAGAGCTTCTCTCTCTAAAACTAACTCTAATTATGCTATATGCTAAATCCAATGATGATCCTCCTCCTTCCCCTCAATCCTTGATCCTTTTATTCCTTCTAGCAGCATTTGGCGCCAAAATGGGTTCAGAAACCCTCTCAAATCTCCAGGCACGTGTTGCATTAATGAGGTCATGTGCCGTCATCGACGCGTGCGCACACGGTACGCGTGCGCGCACGGTACGCGTGCGCGCACGGTACGCGTGCGCGTCCCTGGCCTGCTTCGCAATGTGCGCGCGAGCGCCTTGTGCGCGTGCGCGTGCATGGCCTAGATCAATTCTTTGGCTTTTTGTGCTTCTCTCTACTTGCATGCTTTCTTCCTTGCTTCCTTTGATCCATGCTTAGCCTATTTCAACCTGAGATTACTAGCAAACACATCAAGGCATCTTATGGAATCAAAGAAGAACTAGAATTCATCAAAATAAGGCTTAAAAAGCATGTTTTTACATTTAAGCACAAATATGGGAAAGATAACAAAACCATGCTAATTCATAGGCTAAATGTAACAAAAGGTTATCAAAACACTCTAAACTCAATACAAAATAAACCGTCAAATTGGGGTTTGTCAATTATCGTCTCAGAAAATCACTTGGTTATCGGAGGATCCTTCTGATGGTGTTGTTGGCACCAAAAAATATTGTTTTACGCACTATTACCTTCGGTTAAGGGTTAAGATTTAAAGTTTAAGGTTTAATTAAGGTTTAAAGTTTAAGGATTAAGGTTTAAAGAATTAAAGTTTAAGGGTTAAGAAATTAAAGTTTAAGGATTAAGGCTTAAGGAATTAAGGAATAAGATTTAAAGGTTTAAAGGTTTACAGAATTAAGGATTGAGGTTTGAGGAATAAAGATTGAGGAAACGGCTGAAAGAGATTGAATAATTTGAATTAAATGATTTGATTTTGAGTATAATCTCGTGAGAAAGGCAAAATATAACGCTCACTTAATATATTGTGCATGAGGCTCAGTGGGACACTCACTTGAGACCTAAAGAATAAGGTTCAATGGGGACGACGATACGTAACGCCCACATCAGATCGGAAGGAAGGTTTCTCATGAGGATGACAATACGTAATGCTCATGGAAGGGACATTTGCTGAGGTAGGGACAGCGATACGTAACGCCTATCTCATGACCACTGTCGAGTATTGAGCAACAAACCGACACGTGAGCTCACGGCTTGAATAGGAACAGACATTCATCATGTGTATTTGTATGAATTGCTTGGGTGTGCCTTCTATTGTTGTGTTATGTTATCTGTGAAATTTTCTGTTATTTAACTTGCGTGAATTGCTTTTATGTTTGTATTGTGTATCTTGCTTGTGCTTGTTGGGTTTTAAATCTAACTGTAAAATGAGGTGATTGAGGATTGATTAATGTAACTGAAAATTGTTTTAAAGAAATGTAATTTGAAAGAAAATTGCTAAACTATTTAAAGTAAGAACTCAAAATTTTAAAGGTTTAATAAATGAAATTATTCTTAAAAAATAAGAGAGCTATGTGCATTTATTCTTATTTTTACGGTATTTTTGACCTCTATTGAGAACGAGTGATTAGTTTTCACCCCAAAATTTCTCACCCTTTCAGTGACACAGGTTCAAAGACTTAGTTTAAAGTCGCGGACGAATAAATAAAATTATTTATGAGTTAAGTTGCTTTCATAGAATTCTCTTGCTTTTGTTGTTTAAGTTTTTATTTTATACAGAGGGGTAGGTGTTGTATTTGAGTTTCACTTGATTTTACTTGTATAAAATTTATTATTAATAGTATTTATGTGTTTATTATTAACTGAAAATCTTTGATAGATGGCTTTAAAGAATAAAAACAAAATTTACTGGAATTTTCTTAAAACTGGAATGTGAAATCGATGTAAAGGCTCAATACTAAACAGATAATAAAAGAAAATAGGTCAGTAACTCCTTACTTTTGGTATGATCATGACGTGCTGAAAGTTGGGTCGTTACAGTATGGTATTAGAGCAGTTCATTCTGATTAGAGCCTTGGGAGTGGACTGACTATGCTTCACTGCATACTCTGGGTGTTTGTCATGCCTTAAGACTTGTCCTAGTGATGAAAGTTTATGTTTTATATGCATGACTGTCTGTTGATTAACGCTGTTAGTATACCATTGTATTCCTCAAGGTATTAAGCCTGACCAACTTAACACTAATGGTTTATGTATATGGGAACACTAATGGGTTATCATAGACGAAATAGAAATAATAAGTAACACTAATCACGAGGTTTTGGGAACATTAGAAATTAAGTTCTAGAGATTAGTTCCATTTTGACAACAATCTTTATTCGTGCTTAGTGTTATCTCTTTCTTTATCAATTGCATTGGGATCTTTAATTCCTGATCTCTGTTCTTGGAATGTGTTTTGGATATTTTTCCATCATATCTTGTCATTCATACATATTCTTGCTTGATTATGTTCCTAGTTGTCGCTTGAATCTTTGGGAACATTCAACTTTGACACTGTTTATAAATTCTGTACTTCTTGATTTGATCTTGAATTGATTTTCACACCACAAATGATTTTTGAGTTTTCAGAAATGTTATCATTGGTTTTAGTTGCCCTCACTTGTGAACTTGTATTTGAAACTTGTTTCGACCTATTACGTTGACTTTACTTTTGTTATTCCTACCAAAGTTCCTTGATTTAGATTTCTCTTTTTAAGAAACAATTTAACCCTTCTTCTAGCATATTTCGTTGCTTTTCTATGTCCATATATAATTGCAATCTTAAGAACCCTTCCCAATTCATGCAAACATTGTTTTTGTCGCTTGTTCTTCTCTTTCTAAGTTTTGTACCCTTTGTTTAAGTTCAAATTAGTTTGGTGTTATATGCGATTCCGGCAAACGATATGTTATATTCTTCACAGACACGGTTTATGGACGTAAAAGACAAAAACTGAAAAATGTGCGATATCACAAGAAGTTGCGAAATTTCAAGTCCAGTGGAAAAATGTTGTAAACATTAGATTTATGGGTGTTAGTAATGGATTTGCAAGATGATTATGGGATAAGAAAGTATTGGGCTGAGAAAGTGTTTAAGTTTAAAATCATACAAGACATGTGAAAAGGTGACGCATCATGAACTAATGAACTTGTGATTGATTAGAAGTGTGGGATTTGGATTTAATTTCTCAAAGAATCCTAGCTTAGATGCAAGAACGAGGTGAGGTGACCTAGTTTCGTTGAAGATTTTAAATGCACGTTAAACTTATTTGTTAAGTTCCGAATTCTAAAGTTGAACTTGCATTAAACCTAGGGATGGGAAAAACTCCCCAAGACGCGGGGATCCCTGTGGGGACTATCCTAAATGGAAATCCAAATGTGGGAAATTTTTTTCGCAGGGATGGGGACGGGGGCCAAATTTCCCCCGAGGCAGGCATGGGGACTCGAGCGGGGATCCCTCTCCCGTCTCTGCTAATCTCTGAAATTCATAAATTTACTTAATTGTTCTTAATAGTTTATTTCTCATATATATTTTTTAGTCATTTCACATGCCATAAATATATATATATATATAGGGAGAGAGATAGATAGAGAGAGAGAGAGGGAGAGAGAGAGAGAGAGAGAGAGAGAGAGAAATCCAAAATTTCTAATTCTAATTTGCATAACCCTTCTTTAATTTATAGATCCCTAGCATCGTCTATACTCTATCTAACCTCTCTGCAGCCACCCCCTCACAATTCTCCCGTCTCACTATATTATCATCCCTTGCCGTTCCATCACCCTCACCGCGTAGTTCTCTATATTTGTGGTGTTCCTTTCCACAACTCTATCGTCGTGTTTATTCTCCTCTCTGCTGTCGCGTCCCTCACCTCATCCACTACTCAGTGATCTGGCTCGCCGTGGCGTCCCCCACTGCGTTATTTTAAAAGAAGTCATTATCTTGTTGTTTAGACTTTTTATATAAAATCTTATTATTTTTATATAGAATGGATATTTTCAGCTCTATTCCTATGAAAATTAATAATTATTCAGAACTATAAAGGAGATGGGGAATGAGGTCCCTGCGAAAAATGGGACCCTGTGAGAAATGGGCATATGGAGCAATATTCTTCATGGAGGGGAACAAGGACGGGAATAGGGAGCAAATCTGGAAGTGGGAATGGAGAGCAGGGAGGCATTTTTTGCCCCCGCCTTACCCCGTTGACATCCCTAATCAAACCTATTTTATAACTTTTGCACTATATTGCACCTTTTACTTTGTATACATGTGATATGATTTCTCTAATATTTGAAATTAAACCGGTCAATCTTTTTGCTTTTCTTTCTTATGTTTGAAAATGAAATTAGTGTAAAACTTTTTCATCTTATATCAATTTTCGAGGACGAAAATTTTCATAAGGTGGATAGAATGTAACATCCCGAATTTTTGAAAATTAAATAATGAATTATTTGTGAATTATTATACTTAATCAAGATTTTATTTTCTGAAAAATTATTTTACCAAAAGAAATTAAATTAAAGTTATGAGACTTTGAGTTTAAATATAATTAGAACTCATAATTTTTATAATAATTGGATATTTTCTTATTTAAAATTTAAAGATTTAGTAATTGAAAAATAATGAGAATTTAATATGGTTTAATTTGAATATTGAAACTTTGAATTTTATTTTATAAATAAAAATAAATAAATAAATTTGATTATCTCTAATTTTTAAATTAGAGTATTCTTCTGAAAATAATTGATAAGTTGATAATTAATAATTATATTTGGTTTTCAATTACTATTCTACCATTTTATTTTATTAAAATTCCTATACCACCAAAAACCCTAATCTAACCCCTAAGACAAACTCACACTCATAGAACACTTATCCTCACCAAACCCTAGTCGGCATTCCCCAACGGAAATAAAAGAAAGAAAGAAAGAAAGAGAAAGAGAGAAAAGGAAAAACGGAGAAGGGAAAACGAGGGAGAAGAAGAAGAACGAGAGAAGAGGAAGGAGAGTTATTTGTCGTCGTGTCTATGTCCAACCGTGTCGGCGAAAGAGAGGCTTCACCGTCATTGAAATTGCGTCGCCGTTACTGTCAAAGGGCCATCCGATGGAGAGTGAGAGACGAACAGAAGGGAGGTTGCAAAGAGAGGGAGGAGTCACCGTCGAGCTGTCCCACCACCAACGCTACGCACCGCCGTCGCCCATAGAGCCAAAGGAGCCGCCGCCATTGAATGGAGCAGGGAGAGAGAGAAAGAGCTGCAAAAGAGAGAAAAAGAGGCGACGTAGGCCTTTGCTGCCGCTGCTCTTGTCACTGTCATTGTCAGCAAAGCTCGCCATCGCTGGAGGTGAGCCAGCATCGCGTCCTTGCTGCTCTGAGCCACCAGTGCCACTGCTACTCCAAATCTCGCTTCTGTTCCTTAGGGTTTGCTATCTCAGCCCCTTTGAAGTTACTGCCAGTTTTGTCCTTGCCGGTGAGGGTCACCGGAGCTATTGTGGTTCTATTCTCTTGTTCCTATAGTAAGGCTAATTTTGTTGCACCTTGTCTAGCCATAATAATTCATTATTAACCCTGTCCTAGCTTATAAAAATTTTCCTTTGCGCCTTTGCTCAGCCTTAAACCATGGTAGATTATTGGATTCGCCGCCGTTGCCATTTTGTAGTTGCCTCGTAGTGTTGTTCCGTCGTCGCTGTTGCTAGAGGAGGCAGTCGAAGCTGCTGGTGTGTCACCCTGCATTATTTCTCGTGGTGAGATTATTTGGTTCTGTTTTAATTTACCATAATACTCCACTACTAATTTTGTTTTAATTCTGCTTAACATCAATTCCGCATTAAATTCCAATTTATGCCAGATAAGTTGTTGTTGCTGTGATCCTTGACGTCGCTATTGACATTGCTTGAAAATCAATAAGGTTGCTACCGCTGGTGTAAATTGAAAATAAACAAAAGAGGATTTAATACATTTAATTACTGAGCTTCGACTAGATCGAGATAGGGGATTTCATTTTAAAATTAAAGATTTTGATTTAAGAATGCCTGTAAAGCTTATTGAATAATTGTAAAAATATTATAATAATTTAGAATGATTAATTGTTGAGTTTGATTCGGATTATGATTGAAATTATGATTGATTTGAGTATAGTTATGTATGGTAGTTGATTGGATGATTATTATAATAATTTGGTTGAAAATTCTTATTTTGATTAATTATGTGAAATTGGTTTGGAAATGATTTGTAAATTGTTGTGAATGAGGAACTTTCGGCAACAAAGTTAACCAGAATCATTGAAACTTAAAAACACTAACCAGCATTTAAACCTGAATCCGCTAAACTAGAATCAATTTTCAGGCACTTTCAACGATAACTATAAATAGGAAATATATAAGACTCAACTTGATACTTACCCCATGCCGCCCTCTGGCGAAATATTTAACCATACGATAGGAGGTGGTGGTGGGGCATTAGTCCGTTAAACCCGCAACCTGTGGTGTCAAACGGGGTGGTCGGAGTAGAGAAAGGGGAGCCAGAAGTCCCGAGGCCGAGGGTACCAGAAGAAATCCTCCCTCTACACCGATCACAGTTATGACCATGACCAGCAGCCTGATTCGCAGCACCTCTACCTGTCGACATGCCTGCAAATATCAAAATATCAAATAATCTCAGCAAAATAGTCATCAACGCAGCAATTTACACAATTAAATAATTTTAAACACTTCAAAAATTCAAAACCTAATGTGTATTGAATCTAAGCTAACTTAATCAACCTAAATCCTCTAAGATTAGAAAACTAAACTGAACTAACTTTGAAACTGATTTAAAATTACAATTGAAATTTTAATCAAACCTAAACTAAAATTAAACAAATCAAATTTCATAGGGTAAAGTGTATCAAACTTGCAATATTAGGTAAGAAACTTCAAACATTTAAAATTAAAAAATGTCGGTTAATGGAAAAACAAATCAAATTCCATCAATGCAAATAATCAAAACTAGTGCAGAACAAGCAACGATTTCAAGAGATTGAACAAAATTTTCAATAAAAAGCTTTTTGAAGCATATTTACAAACATTCGACATCCAAAGTCATAAACAACATAATTTAGCAGCCTAATTAAGTCATATCCAAGTAAACTGTGCAACACCAATTCACAAAATTCAACATCAAACACAAAACAAAAAATCAGTAGCGTTGATCATAAATTCATTAAACAGCAGCCTAATTAATTCAAAATAGAAAACTAACAAAACAGGAATTAGCACAATATGAATGAGAACAATCAAACAACTAACCAAGTAAACTCAGCAGCAATTTCTCCATTAATTCAATCATCAAACTCAAAATAGTTTCAGACACTTTCAGCAACAATTTAGAACTTATAAATCTAAACTAAACTATCCTAACCACATAAATCCACTAAAACAAAAAATTAAACTAATTAAACAAATCTAATAAACTAAAACTAACTAATAATATTTGAAAAAAAAAGTTCAAACAAAGAACCTTGAATGCAGGGTGCAGAAAGCGACGAAGAAGGAGAGAGGAAGGCGACGGGGATCGGATTGTTGCCGGCGCTAGAGGTGGCGGTCAAGAGCTGCCGGAGCATGGAGATGCAGGCTATGGGCTGAGAAGAGCGAAAGGAGAAGGAGGAAAGAACCGCGGCGGCGCTGAGAGGGAGGGGGAAGAAGGAGAAGAAGGAGGCGTCGGCAGTGGGGTTGACGGCGATGGAGAGGGGGTGGCGACAGTGGTGGTCTCGGCGGCAGCAGCTGGAACGCGAGAGAGAGAGAGGGATGGTGGTGGTGTCAAATAAGGGGAAGGGGTTCGTGATTTGCATTTACGCCACCTTTACTGTCGGATTTACTGTCGAAAACTTCCAACGGTAAATCATTGCGAGTCACCAAAACACATCGTTTCACTAAATTGAGTTACAGTCGAATTAATCCGACGGTGA
Source organism: Arachis hypogaea (assembly GCF_003086295.3). NCBI lineage: Eukaryota > Viridiplantae > Streptophyta > Magnoliopsida > Fabales > Fabaceae > Arachis > Arachis hypogaea. Next base: position 36,946,144 of record NC_092043.1, read on the forward strand.
ACCGATGGTAAATGACGCGCCAATTTAATTTATTTTTCCTTCAAAAATTACCGACAGATTTACTGTCGAAAAATAGAATTTGCTAGTAATTAAAAAATCTTACGAATTCGATGTAGTTACTGTCGATAAATTCAACAATAAATCTGCCGCTACTCTACAACGCTAAATCCGACGATAAATTTGACGGTATTCAACATTTTTTTGTAGTAATTAGTTGTGCCTTGCAAAGTAATAGATGCTTTGGGTCGTTTGAATTCAAGAATTGGCAACCTTGGTGTTCATTTACATTAGATTTACTGACAGGATAATTCCAATGGTAATGCGCAAGTCATTAATAAGTTAAACAATACGTTTGATACAATTGATTTATATGATCCAACGACAAATTCGACAATAATGTTACATGCCAATTTTATGCCTTATTTTAATGTCAAACTTAGAGTTAAAAACTGAAATCTGACAGTAAATTTTTGTGATAACGACTTTTTTTAATTCTGTGTAAAATATTCTGATATAAAATTCGATGGTAATTATTGTTAAAATAATTTTACAATAATTTTGACGTTAAAATACATTTTTCTGGCATTGTAAAGCATTAATGACACATAAATGAGAATAATAAGAAATTAATTAATAAATTAAGATGTTATTATAGACCTTTGATTTGAAAAATGAAGCATGTCCCAACTACCAAATTAGTGCAATCAAAATGCTCAGTTAGGACAGAATTGATTAACATTAATTTCATAAATTCTCCTGTATGCTGGACAGTGGTAAATGCAGCTTTACCTCAATCTTCTTTTGTTTTTCGTTTTTTTCTTAAATTTCTAAAGTGAAACTAGGATACCTAACATTTCTCTATTTTAGAAGAAAATGCCTACAAGTGGTACGGTCATGTATCTAAGGTCAGGTTTGCAGATTTTAAAATATTGTACATAATTATTTAATTATATTCATACATTTAGATAATCTTTTAAATAATAAATTTAAAATTTTATTACTTTTACTCATGTGATAATACCATTAATAATTTATGAAAATTTCTTTTACATTGTCACATTGGTAATATATAAAAATTAAATTATTCTCATATACTGAAAAGTTAAAGATAATGAAAGTAGAGATAAAAATAAATAAATATGAATATAATTACGTTTCTTTTCTGTCCCAAAATCTTTATCAAACAGAAATTAAGAGGTGGGTTAGATATTTAATTTATGCAATTCTTTCAGGTTGAATTAGTCTTTAACTGTAGAAAACCATAATTAATCACCTGTCAGCCTAGTTCATGTTTTCATCATGCCCCGTAGCGGGTTACGAAACTTTGCATCGAATATTTACCATATATATAAGAATCTCCAGCAATCGAGGAATTCTGACAATAATTTCATAATACTGCGCATATCAGCATCATAAGAATACAACAATTTGGTCCATAAGAATGAAGATAATGATTTGTAACATAAGCATTAATAAATGTACAGTATTATTCTTTTTCTTTTATTAAAAATGATCTATTTTTTACTTAGGGTCAATATAAATTTTCATATAAAATTATCTAAATATTCAATAATGTACTAATATATACAAAAGATGAAAACAACTACTTGTATACGTATTAATTAATTTGGTGACCAGTTTTTATTCGTTGTTTATCTAAAGAAAGTTTATACTAAACAGTACATAACAAATAAATTCAAAAAATCAAATACTTATACAAAAATGTTAAAAAATTATTAGAATTTATTGTTTTTAATCATTATTTTTAATCATCAATCCAATTTAAAAATATATTTTAGTCTATATTTTTAAACATTAATAATAAAAAATAATAAATTTTAATAATTCTCTATCATTTCACATATTTAAATTTAAAATATTAGTAATGTATAATATCTTTTATAATTTTTTATGAGCGGTTCAAGTAAGAAATTTTTTTTTTCCCTCTTTAAAGTGAGTAAAATAAGGTGAAAACTTAGATGAAATCGACTTTACGTGAAGTTAATATTTGAGAGCTATTAGATGAAAATTTAGTCAAATCATCTAACAGCTCTCAGATATCAACTTCATGTGAAGTCGATTGCACCTGAGTTTCCACCTAAAATAATCATACACGATAGAAGCATGAAATTAAGCGCAAAACCGTGTTCCCCTTACTCCTAGACTGGGGCTCGGAATAATTGAAGTACTACGATACGAGTATCTATTATTTCTTTTAGGATGTTCATACAACTATACAACTTGATGTGGCTCGTGGAACTAAAAAGGAAAGGCAACAAATTGATCTTTACAATGTAGTTAATTAAAGTCAAAATCCAACATCCTAAGTAGGACATTGGTAATGGTAATTGATAATTGATATTTGATAGTAATTAAAGAGATTAACATCTTTTTAAGGCAAAGTTAATTAAAATTCTGTACCAATGATGTGGTCCTTAGTATCATTGCTTCCTCTCAGGGGTGGCAGGGAAGAATATTGTCAGTGGAAGCACAAACATGGAGGGACATTTGAAAGAATCCATGAGAGAAATCATCATGGCCACCTCGTTAACAAGCTTGGATTTTGCCTCAAAATTAGATATTTCCATATTATTTACTATATTAATAATAATATTAGGTTCAACTCTAATTGGCTCAAAGAGATCCAGAACAAAGTTAGTTAAAAAAAAATAGAATATTTTGTTGACCATCTTGCTATTTGTGACATATATAATAATATGGTCATATGGTTAAAGGTAATGCAATATTTTTTTTCCCGCTATTATATTTGCACAAGAATCAAAAGCATTTGAATTAAGATGTAACTTTGATTAATTTATAAGGCAGAAAATATACATATACTTTTGAAATTTTGGAATTTGGAATAAGCTTTTACCACATTAGGCGCTTAATTGAATTCCTTCAAATTCGTGCAATGATGTTTTTTAATATAATTGAGGAGTCCTGAACTTCTGTTTTACCAGTTCTCATGCATACCTGACCCATGCATCATATGCTATGCAATTGCATGGACCTTTAACCAAGTTAAAAATGATTTAGTTTTAGTTTATCAGAAACAATAACTTAGACATTTTTGTGGGCTTAATATCTTAATTACAGTCTCTTATTGAATATAAAAACATTTAAGCCTCATTGATTATATAATTATAATATTTGGTCTAATAAATTAAAGTACTTGATTAAAAATAAAAAATGGAAGTTAAGAAACATTTTGGAAGGTGTAACTTGTTAGTGTTATTCTATTATTTTGAGAAAAATAGTTTTATATCATAATAATATCGGTATTTCTAAAACATAAAGATTTAGAATTCGATCTTTGTTGATACTAAAATTTTTTTAACATTAGACCAACACAAAAAAAATCCTATTCACAAATTATGCAAATTCCAAAAAAAGAAAAAAGACTCTTTTGTATAATTACATATTAGAGATAAATTATTTACATATTTTTTTCATCAATTTTAAGTTTTGGAAGAAAGTAGTTTTTATCACGGGAGACATTGTAAGCTAAGCTAACATGAGTACTTTTATCTTGAGGTAGCTTCTTCTATTATGCAATCTGTAAACTCTTAGATCTATGTGAAAAGTGGTCCAAATTTATCTCTGGTCCACATTAATATTAATCTAATTATTAAGTCATTTTGACAGTATTATTCTTGAACGTGATGATTTAAGACTCACATCTCAATGCAGAAATTATTATTAGAAAAAAAGAAATTAACATCGCTATAACACAACACAAAACCCTAGCACTGAAAAAAAAATCTCTTCACTTGAGGCTAAAATAGAAAAAGATTCTTAATAAGTGTTCTTTTCTTTGTCATTATTAATTTTGGTACATTTTTAAACAAAAATTAAAAGTAGTGGCAGATAAAAACTAAAATGAGTGGGAAGATAATATACAGTTGATTATTAAAAAAGGAAATTGAAGCTAGTGATGAAAAACAATTTTCTAGTGCAATGCATTATTATATTGGTGGATATAATGACTAGCATATATATCCATGGAAGATGACATTAGTATTTTAACTTTATACTTGTGCTATGATTATTATTGAGGTTGAAAAAATTGATATTACATTATCAGCACAATCTCAATTATCTTCAAAGCGTGTTGCAAGTGCATATATTTATATATATATATATATGCACATCATTTTCTTAATTATCAATATATCAACGAAATTAAAGATGGCCACATGATGAGTCTTGTTTAAATATTTTCAATTTCACTGTTCCTGTTTCTCAATCTACAGTTTCCATGTCCAATTTCGTATGGTGGAAACTTAAACCTCACCGACACATATTCTGATCCTCATTAAACCGACAACACAACAAGATCTTCATCATCATTCATCATATGCTGCAAAATTAATTTGATATGATGATACATATGAGTAACTTTTGTTATGTCTTTCTTGGCAAAGGGATATATTATTAGTACTATGCTTAGTGCAACCTTTGGTATGATTAAAATATTGCAGAAATATTATTAAGTGAGAAGAAAATTAAACAATATGGTAGAAACGCTCATGCAGTTATCTTTATCTGAAGTTAATATTTAAGAATCGTTAGATAATTTGATAAGTTTAACTAAATCATCATCTAACGATTCTTAATTATTAATTTCACATAAATACAACTGTACGTAAATTTTCACTAAACTTCTGCATTGGATATGATTATATGAAACGTATGCGGAGAATAATAATTATTATAGTTTGCATTATTCACAATTATTGATAACATTAGTATTTGTAGATACTTTAAACAATAATTGAAAATATTATATATATAATTATTTATGTATATATTCAACTCTTTTTATCGGTTAAAATTTTTGGAAAAATCGATAAATATCATATATAATAAAAAAATCTAAAATTCGATTCTCATAAAAACTCTCAAAAGAATTGATATAAGACAAAAATAAAAAAATATTTATGTAAAAATTTATATAAATTTAAAAAATATTCTTGCATGAGTTTATGTATTTTTTTATTAAAATATATAGGAAAAGTAGTATCACGGAAAAAAAAATAGAAATGATATTCATTGAAAATAGAAATACCATGGCCAAATTAAGTACTCTGTTTATAAAGGCAAATAAAGTCAAACTGGTCAAATTTATAATTTCCTTCGTCGAGTTGTCGAATCAAAATCTAATAACAGGGAGCATTCACAAAAATGAGAAACGAACAAAAATATTTAGAAGAAAACATAAATAAATTTAACAATTTAAAATTATTTTTAATTATTTTTTATTTTATTTTATATTTTTAATTATTACTGAAATAATTGAATAATATTAAAATAATAAACTTAATGATCAAAATTACTTATTAGAATAAAATATTTATTAAAATACATAATATATATAAAAAATGAGTTAAATTATATATATATATATATATATATATATATATATATATATATATTATTTGATTTTAATATATAAATAGTATTTTTTGTTATAAATATTATATACATATAATGTTATAAATATTAAACCAAATAAAATAATTTTGGACACATTGCAATACTATTTTCAAGCACTTAGACTCATTTAACTGTTTGAGCTAAGAACATATTAGTTTAACCCTCAACAATTATTTATATGAATGCAAATAATAAGAGAGAAACAAGAGAAGATACAAAAGAAATGAAACTTTAGTGGAGAAAACACGTTACTACCCAAGTGGTATGTTAAAAGTAACCTGCACATAAATTTTATTTATGATTCTTGGTCTATATAGAGTAGTCTTCCATTTTTTCAATAATTGATTGTTCATAACTCAATATAAAATATCTATTCTATATATCTACATACTAAATTTTTTTGATATAATTAATTCTATATATTTATGGAATACTTTACCATTATTCACATTCTTTTTAATGGTTTAGGATATTTCAGAATCTTTTAAAAATATTTGAAATTATTTTTATTTTTTAAGATATTCTAGGACCTATCGAAATTTTTAGAATACTATAAATCATTATAAAATAAAGCTTTTAAAAATATTTCATTATAGCATCCTTAGAATTAACAGCTTAAATTTTTACCAGAAATATTGCTTATGAACACTTAATAGTTACAATTTTTTTTTTGTGAATTTTAATAATTACTGTCAAATTATTGAAAGAATTTTAAGTAATCTAAAAATACTAGTATTTAAGTGATTTTAGGCGCTGATTTTAATTATAAAAATATATATAATATATATTAATTAAAATTAACAACTAAGATTAATAAAATAGCGATATTTTTTATACATTTGAAATTTTTTTGAATTTATTATCGTATATTATTAGTTCTACTACATGAGGGCTTGCATGCACATACATATGTTGGGAAGGTGAAGATTCAAAGTCCTTATCAGAGACACACGTAGCCATTTGAAAAGACATATGCCAAATAATTTGGTACTTTATTTATACATAAGACATTCTCTTTTTCTTTTTTCATATTTTTATGCTTTTACTTTTCGTTATGTCTCTATTATTCATATACCAATCTTTTTCTTTCGCTTTCAATGATAAGTTAACCCGTGAAAATATGAAAACGTTGTTTTCACAGCTTGTGTGGTAATGGAGCTCTTGCAAATTGCTTTATCCACTTACTGTTTAGGCCATTTTGTTGGTTAGTTGTCACTATGGAATAATAATAATAATAATTTACTGTATATAATTAAAATGAAAATATTTTAGTGCACAATTCTTCTTTTATCAACTAGTCTTATATTTATATCAATTAATATAATGACCAATTAATATAGACACTTTATTAATAATAATAAGGGTAGTTGTGTTCATGGATTTCTCTTGAGGTTGAATAGTTGATTCATTTATGCAATTTTAATTGCTAATAATGCTACGCAAACAACAATGCAAATTAAAATTATTTTATTTAATTTAATATTTATAATTTTATGTATATAATATTTATAATTATATAATATTATGTATTTACTAGTGATTAACTCACTATTCTAGGTTCAAATCTTTATTGTTTAATAGTGTATATTAAGTGTTGTTTCTTAAAGCTCTTTTTCTATTTTACTTTCTCTAATGATCATTATTGACACACAAAATATAATTTATCATTAATTAACATTTAACTGGGAAAATAAGAAAAGACTAGGACAATGATAATTAACAGAACTTGCATCATAAGTACAGTTTTAGAACAATATTCAGTGGGAGTGAATAAGTAGACCAACCTCTACAAAAGGTGAATAAAATATTAAAATTATAAATCATTATTACAAGATAACAAGAGAAAAAAAAGATTGAGCAGACATAATCTAATTAATCAACTCTACACTATAGCAGGATTCACCTTTTGAGAACTTAGCGTGGATTTATTATGGCATTGAACATACATTATCTCTCCAAGCTTTTTGAGCCATTATTAGCGTTATACAATTGTGTTAACATTGAGCTTAATTTTGAGAAAATATTTCTAAAGGGTAAAACACTTGTATAAACAAAAAAAACAATTCAACATTATATGAATCATCCAAAATAAAATACCTTATGTAAAGGTCTTTATGCATATATCTATATAAATTAAATTTATTGAATTCAATTCACACATTTTAATAATAATTGGAATTAATTATGGTAACACACTAACACTACATCGAATAAGTTTTTATTACTGCACTATATATATATATATATATATATATATATATATATATATATATATATAAAAGCTTAATTCTATTTATCTGCTGCATTCTATTTCAGCAGTTCAATCTGCATCTGTTTTAGCCGTTCCATCTACGCTCTTATTGTGCTGCGCCATCTTTTTTTATTGTCCTCTGTGCGCCCTATGAAGACCACTCTTATTACGCCATACCTGCTTATTTTTTCATTTTTTTAAAGATCGTTGCTCAAGCACAACATCTCTTTTTATATTTTTGCCGCCGGCAACTCAAGCTCCGCGGCACACATCTTCCTCCGTGTCACCATGTCATACGGCGTCTTCCTCAACAATTTTATCGGAACTTATCCAAACTATGGATTATTGATATCTTCTATCTACCAGCTTGACCTTTATTACTTTTAAGTTAATTATATTAACTTTAAAACATAAATGTCAATAAAGAAATATCCCATTTGAATTAACAAATCTAAAAATTTACGTTTTTATGCGCTTATAAATTTAAAATGGAACAATAAACGATTTCTAAAAATTTATTAAAAATTATCATTTGACTCATTAGTATTTAAAGAATCGTTACCGAGACTTTTGATGTTAAAAAAGCTAATATAAAGTATAGCGCTTTTAAGGTAGCATGAGAGTTACTATATATATGGTCCAGTAGTAAATCGAATTAACTAAGATTTGATTTAGTGTCACAATTTATGTTTAAATATAGTGTTCATGTAATTCGATTTACATAGATATATACATAAAAACATTCAAGTAACATTTTTGTTTTGGATGATTCATGTAATATTGGGTTACTTTCTATCTATATAAATGTTCTAAAAATTCATGAGATATGATTGAAATTAAGACAAAAATCAGTGAAAATTTGAATTTTTAGAACACTTAAAATGTATTATAATATTAAGGTTCAATGAATAAGTGTTTATACAGATTAAAAGAGAAAGCTTTTATTTAAAGATTTAAGTTTTAAATATAAAGAAATATAAAAAATTAATTTTTTAATAGTTAACGTTAATAAATTTTTTATTGTAAAATTATTTTTTTAAAAAAATTAAATTTTAAAATTATAATTTAAGATTTAAAATTTAAAATATAAAATTTAAAAAAATTACTTAACATTGACTATTTATAAAATCTCTACAAAATTGTAATTTTTTTTAATTTTATAATGACCAAAAAAAAGTTAACTCCATTGAAGTAAGCTAATCCAGATATACACGATGATATTGTGTAAGAAGTAAACCAAATGGGTGACTTGGTCATCTATATATTTAGGCCACAAATATCAAAATGCAGAATCCAGCATGAAATGAGTTTGTCGGCTTCTTTAATTTATGTTCCAACATTAACAATTCTCAACAAAACTTTAATGGATTATGATCTAGCATATAGCCTATCATAAACTTTAATTATATAGTTGAAAGGATGGATGACAAGATGGATCAGAAGAAAGTAAGAAAGAAACAATATAATGTCATTACTCATTAGTAATGCACTACTTGTGAAGTTAGTTGGTCATCTAGTCATACAAAATCAGTTATTTTTTTGTTGCAAAGCACAAACTTATATAATGTATGTTTAGTTGGGGTAAAACGTGATACACATTTTGATAGATAAGATTTATATAATTTTACATGTAAAAAATTTCCCTTCATTTTTGTTGCCAAAACAATTATACCTTAATATATATTTATTTAATTTTTGGCTCATCAATTGGAATTAAAAGCATTGAATAAACTAAACAAGTTAAAGGTTACCTTATCAAAATCTTGTGTTAACTTGTAAATTCCTATAATAATAAGTTGAATTTAGATTCTAATCAAATTTGTGAAGTAAATTTTAAGATTCAAGTTGTTATAAAATTATTCGTTTTTTAAAAAAAATTAAATTTACAAAAGATTATACACAAAAAAATTTACATCTTTAAAATACTCTATTATTCTCTCATACAAGAGATTTTTTGAGTTTGAGTAAATTTTTTTCATAAATATTTTTTACTTTATTATTAACTTTATGCTGAATTTTTTAAAAGTTTAAATTGATAGAAGGTGATACAAAAATAATTATATTATTTAACACAAGTAAACCTAAGTTCCACAAGTTTAAATTAACTATTTCAATGGAGGTAAAGAACTTGTTTGATACACTTCAGAACTGAAATTCATGTGATCATCATCATGTCTAATATCTATACATACATACAGTTAAATCCGATTTAGGTGGAAAAACCTTTCAGCCCACCGTTTCTATCGTGGGACCTTGTTGAATTAAATACTCGAATACCCGAATCTTGAATTCAATTCAAGTACCAGAAAAAGTCTATTCTCTTTTAGGTGATGATTGCAGTCATATGGAGTAAGAGACATGCTTTGAACACTCTCAAAGTGAGTTCCATCTTTGTGTTTTTTGTTGGGGGTAAAATGAATAGTGTGACACAAATAGAATAATATTATAGGTCGAGATGGATAATAAAGAAAGAGGGTCCTTAAGACAATTTAATGTGTGGGACAATGTTGAAAAATAAAATATGTTACTAGGCTTGTAGGTTGTATCACAGTGTTCCTACCTTGCTCTAAATGGGATTAGCGGCTACCAAACTTTCCAATATAAACTCTTTTAGATTTGAGGTTTTTTTTTTTTTTTTGTGCTATGTTTTTAAAATATGTTGAAGATCATTCATAATCGTTCACCCTTAAAATTTTACTTAAACATTATATACTTTATATTAATAAAAGTGGAGTGACATTAAAAAATGCATTAGTTATGTTTTTGAAAAATAAAAATACTATTTGTACACTAAAATTAGTTACTATATATTTGTGTATGAATATATGTGTAAGTTAACTCATTTTTAATATATATTTTATATTTTCATGTGTATTTAATACTGGTAGCTGATTTTAATGGCTAATTTTAGTATACACATAACATAATTATTTTAAAAAATATGAAAGTATTTCTTGACGAGTATAAAATAAGATATAAACAAAGTATAGTATGCTTTTTGTCTTTAACGTTTGCGATTTTTGTCAAAAATACTTCTAACATTTAGTTTTATTCAATTTTGTTTTTAATGTTTTTTACTTGTGTCTAAATTATTCCTAGACATCAATTCTATATAAAATATTAAGAACAAAATTAAAAGCTTTTAGGAATAATTTTGACATAGAAAAAATATTAGAGACAAAATTAAATAAAATTAAACATTAAGAATATTTTAAAAAAAATTATAAATATTAGGAATAGAACGTATGCTTTACCCGTATAAATATTTATATATTTCTACTCAATAAATTAAACGTTTGAGACAAGTAATTTTATTATATAATATCATAATTTTTTCTATCAAAGTATTTAGAATAAGAAATTTCTATATAAAGAAAATAAAAAATGAAAACAATTTGAACAAATTCACGTAAGCCGAAAAAGATAAGTTGATTCACGACAATAATACTAGTTAAAAGAAGCTTGTACGTAGAGCATGATTGTTATGTTTAGATAGTGCTAAGTAATGTGGATATATGTAACATTGTATCACAAGGATTAAAATTGACCTGTGTTCAAAGTTATGAGGTTGTTTGAAAACTAAGTGGGAGAGCTTTGCATGGTGGATAAGTTGGTCCCATTTGTATATTAGCAAATGCTTCTAAAAAGAGAATGAAGTGGTGTGTCTAATGTCTTGTCCCCTCAAGAATGACCCCTCATGAAAGAGTGGGGTTTCATAATTATGTCTTATGTTATTTCGTATCTTTAGAGAACTACCTATATGTTTTTCTCATGTCTTTAATATGTGAATAAATATATACCTTTATATTTACGCGGTTTTATTTATAATAGGCTAAATTGCTAAAGTACAGTTTTCACCTTAAACATTTTCTAAAGTTTTTGAATTTATCACTAATTTTTAAATTATTTTAATTTTACCCCAGATATTGTAAAAAAATTGAGTTTATCTCCCTTCTTTTTCAAAAGAATAGCAAGTAGTATGTTTAATACGTGTTTTAAGAATATATATGGTCAAAGACTAATTCGTTGTTGATTTGAGCTCTTTGCGATTGACTAATGAATTGCTGCATATACAAGACGGGATCCGAACTTTCAAAATTTGTTTAAGCAAATGAGTGAATTGACCACTCAACAATTTTTTTTTTTTTTTGTAGTCAGGGCCATTACTCTTTGATATTAAGTTGTGTAGTCGCAGGCTCACAGCATTTTTATTAGGTGGGTGCATTCTGGATCTAACATTTCTTTTTTCTTGGGATGTGTACCCTATTTCGTATAGAGCCCTGATCATTTTTACCGCAAAAGGGTCTAATTCTTGTTGGCCCGTTTTATTTATTAATCTTCTTTTACAGCGTTTTGTTAGGCGTGCTGTCTAAAAGCTGATACAAAAAACCTCGGAATATGTAAGAAAATGAAAAACTGAGCCATGACTCTGGACTAACTTGGCCCAAACTCAAATTGATTGATCACATTCAAGTTCTTCAAATTGGGCCTTATTGGGCTAATATAGCACATCAACCGTTATGGAAATTCTTTGGAATTGTTGTCAATATAAATTTCCTTCAATCCGTCCAAAACTAATTTCTTCTTCAAGAAAGAAAAGGACAAAAAAGTAAAAAAACCATTAGTTATATTTGGATCATCAATCAAACTTGTCTCTATATATTTGGACCTTTTTTGGGTAGTAAAATTATATTATTTTTGATGGGTCAAGCAACAGCAGATTGGAACCCTTACTCAATATAATAAAACATAAAATTTCCCAATACCAACAAAAAAAAAAACATAAAATTTCCGAACTCCAAAAGGAAAAAAAAAATACACCTGTGTATACTATCTACATGACCACATCCAATGATTGAAAAAACAAGAAATATTAAATCTAATGACCAAAAAAAAAAATCTCATGACCAAAATAACAATTTCAAAATTAAGTCCATTTTAAAATAGAAAGAATTTGATTCCCTCTAAAATATAGACAGAGCAACGAAGGCAGATTATATTCCCTAATAGCATGTGGATGAAACTTTTGATAAAAAATAGTAAAAAATTATATATATATATATATATTATTAACTGAACTCAATTCAAGTTTTTGGCTTTCAACATTTTTCATAGGTGTTTGCTACGGTACGATGATAAATTAATACGTACCGATACGTTTAAGATATAGACAAATAACAATAAGACATGTGGAATTTATTTTCCACATCAGCATTTAATTTTTTCTTTTTTAAATATATAGTATATCACCACTTTTACTAAAACACCCTTTTAATTAAATAAAAATAAAAAATATTTATTTATTTAATTTTATAAAAAGACTTAAACATCCTTTCTTTATTTGATTAGACAAAAATACCCTTTTAAATTAATCAAATTTTAGAATTCAATTAATCCTAATTTTATAATTTCAAATAATTAAAACAATAAAACACAAACATATTAAAAAAATAAAGAATCAAAATTGTTTTTTATCTGTGTTAAACATATTAAAAAAACAAAAAATCAAAATTGTTCTTCATCTGGTTCAGAAACCTTCTCATTCCCGCCTCCGAAAGTTTCAGTCTCCATCGTTTTGCTGGGATGCCCTAGCCAATTACCCAACCCAGCAACCTTAGCTCCACACAACGGCTAAACGCGAACCCATCCCTCCCATCACCCTCGAGCTCCTCCTTCCTTTCTTCGTCATCGATCTCACTCCCTCACCTCCGTCCATCTCCCGCCGCCGTCGCCGAAACGAGCTTCGAAGCCACCATCGGTATCGTGCAGCTCTGTTCCACCATCGTGCAGCTACTGTTTCAGCTTTGAAAGCACCGTCGCGCAGCTCGGTTCCATCGTCGCTGGGCTCGCCTCCTTTTTCCGTCGAGCAGCTCTGTTCTATCGTCGCCGGCGCTATGTCTGTTCCACCTGTCATCCCTTCGGTGTGCCCTTGTCCCCCTTTTGCTCAGGATCTAGGGCTTTGTTCTGTTCTAGGGCTTCTAGCTTCTAGTTATTTTTTATAACAATTATTGAATAATTGTTGTTAGTTAATTTGTGAACTTGTTCTGGGTTGAACATTCATATAGTACTACCTTCAACATTTCGCTCGGCTATGGCATTTTCTTGTATAGCTGTTATAAATTCAAACTTGTTTATAGAGATATAGTTCACAAATTAAGTTGAATTATTAAAAAGAGCCTTTTGATATAAATTGTTTATAGAGATATAGTTCATGACAGAAGATTATGACTTGGCTTGACCCATATAGAGCCAACCCCACCACCTAGTGAGTGGGAGAAGGCTATGTTTGTTGTTTTGTTGTGGAAAGAGTTGCATTAGGTATTTAATCGTCTCATATTTTGTCATGCTTCAACATAACTTTATCTTCAATACTGGTTCACTTAGGCACTGCTAGAAGCCATGGGGGCCAGTGGATCATCAGGGCAGGAAGCAATTGCAAATGTAGAAATGAATGCAGCAATTTTAACAGCAAGAGCAGGTGCTCGGGATCCATCAGCGATTCCATCTATATGCTGTGTTTCAGCTATCCTTCAGTATCCAGCTGGTATGTGTATTACTGTTTTGCATTCCCAATTGGCTATGTGAGATGTCTCTGATTATTAAGTGTTTTGGAGACTTGGAGTTAGGATCTCATGCATTATCAATTATGTAAATTGTTTTGGGTGAAATAAAATTGTCACTTGAATTTGAGGTTGGTATGATGTGATCAACATAGTCTATTTTATTGACTTGCGATCAGGTAATTCCTATAGCATGAGTAAATAGGGTATTAACTTTGTATAACAATATATATCTTATTTTTATTGTTTCAAGTCTATGTATTACTGTTTCATGTAATTTGAAGAGAAATTGTATATATATAGTGTGGTAAATTAATCTCTTGTTAAATGTGGGGTGGACAGGCCTGGAGGGTTCAGATGCTGGTCTAGCATCTGTGTTGGAGTCCCTGGAGTTCTGTCTGAAACTTCGTGGCTCTGAAGCTTGTGTGTTGGAAGATTTATTAAAGGCTATTAATCTTGTTCACATTAGAAGGGATCTTGTTCAAAGTGGTCATGCTTTGTTAAACCATGCTTATTGTGTTCAACAGGAATATGAAAGGTAAATATTGTATCTAACCCCAGAATTTAACATGTAAATTTGATTTTTCTTCTCTTTATCAGTTAATTGGAAGGTCAGGATAACTTGCCTTTTCCATCCTTTTCAGATTCATACCTTCAGAAATTGAATGCTCTTTTTTCTTCTTTATTGACATTTGATGTATTGATGTAGGACAAAAAATTATTCCGAGTTTGGCTGCAGAACAAGACAAGACCGTTATGGAGAAATGGTTGCCTGAACTTAAGGCTGGTGTTTTGAATGCTCAGCAGAGCTTGGAAGCTTGTAAATATGTCAGGGGTTTGGTGAGTTACCACTGTTATTATTACTGATCAAGTTAATATAATAATTGAAGTTGAGATGAAAAATTATAGGATGGGTTCATGCAGTTTCCAAATTTCTCTCTGGAAAACTTTCGCCACAATTTCCTGTTGCATATTTGTTTAGCAAAGTGTCATACACATGGATGAATAAAGAAAATTCACCAGAATTGCTGGTTTTTTTTCATATCCCTTTTGCAATTTCCATTTAAATCCCTGATTTTTAACCTTTTTATGCAGCTTGATGAATGGTGGGAGCAACCAGCATCGACGGTTGTTGACTGGGTGACAGTGGATGGGCAAAATGTAGCTGCATGGCATAATCACGTCAAGCAGCTTCTTGCATTTTATGATAGAGGAGCATCATGAGTAACATGAATGAGCACCCTTAAGGCATGAACTTTCTGAGGATTCCCATTTGTCTATACACTTCCCACTTTGTTGTCGCCATTGAAGACTTCATATCCTCCAGCCTCAGCTTCGCATGCCGTGACTGGGAATACCTTTTCTGGTAAACTTACCTTGAGATGGAAATGGGACTGCTCTATGTTTCTTGATTGACAAGAGACCACAGGCACAAGAACCTCATCCCTACTTCCCTTGCCCACTTTATATCCAGAAGTGTGATTTTGGTTGGTTTTGGAGTTTAGGTGGTGGTTTTGATTGTTCTTTTCACTGAATGTGATTAACAGCTAGCGGCAAATGGCAATGCAATGTTTTATTTTAGAGGTTGTAATTTAATTTGTTTGTTTAGCCAATTGAGGTTGAAGGCATTTTCAGCTCCATTTACTCTATATATTGTTTAAGTGGTGTGTACAATTTGGTAATTTTAGACTATATTTTAACTTTGCTAAGATGATGTAATAGGCTGAACTTTCAAACTTAATCAAAGTTCTACAAACTCAGGTTATAGATAAGCTCGTCATGTACCTGGGACTAAACTTGATGCTTAAATTCATACTAAAATAAAGTTTATTGCGCTTTATTGCTAAGTAATGTGCATTTTGGTATTCGAAAGTGTTCATAATCAATTAATCATGTTCTATAATTCCAAACGACGCAAGGTACTATACGATTGAACCATTGATTATGAACACTAGAACTAAATATATTCATAATCTTGTTCTGGCATGTGATCAACAATTCGGTCCAACTTTATTATGTTACAATGTAACATACTTGAGTTTTCATCAACTAAACAATTCTTCCGGACTTTTCATATAACATTGTCTGAACCAACTGAAAACAGAACATCACGAGCAAAAAAAGACTTCTACTCTACTTTTACTGTTCGCCAGGCAGTGTCTTAATGATATCAGAATCACCTGAAAATAAGATAATAATTAACAATCGAGTCATTAAAAACCTAAATAAGCATCGCTGGTTTGTTATAATATATTGTGTGGAATTTTATGTGGTCATGGAAAGAAATTATACCAGGATCAATAATGCTGAGGCAGCACACTCTGTAATATTTTCCACATGCAGTGCCCAAGTCGACATTGTCTGAAATCAACAAGAAATACTTTGTTTAATAAAAACAGAAAGAAACAGGAACCTAAATAATGCGAGTCAATCAACAAATTTCGGTAGACATCAACCTAATAAGTTGAGAAAAGGGAAACAACAAGCTCACATCATGTTCCTCGGAAAATACCATGTGCTAACAATGAAAATACCAAATGCTCACAGAATAAGAGAACATTTTTCAAAAAGATAGATGCTTCATTTTGAAGCAGAGTGCGAAGCAACAAAACAATATCGCTTTAGACTAGTACAATAATAAAAATATCCATCAGCTACTCGTTCTAATTTTACATCAACTGACGTGACTCTAGAGGCTCAAATTCTAGCTAACCTTAATAACACAATAACATTAGAGAGAGATTTAGAATTTACTCCCATCGTAATGATGGACTCCAACCTTTGCCAACATGGCATAGTACTCTATTTCTGACTTCCTCAATGGTGGGCAGTTGTTAGCGATGATAATCAATTTCCCTACAACCAAACCAAGAACAATAACATTTAACCAAATCATTTCAATGAATGTATAAAATTAGCAAAGGAAACAAAAACACACACAAAAATAGATCCAACTGATAATATTTTCAATTGATAAACTCTTATAAACTGATAAACAAAACCAGTCATTTACCATCCAAAGGAAATGCTCAAGCAGGGCTAGTTCAAACTACACATAGATCCAATCCATGCCCTGAATTTCACAAACACTAAAGTAATGCATCAAAGTAAAACTCCATGAAAAGAAACATATCAATAGCATCAAATTCACATTAATCGTATTATTTGACTTTTCTAAAGTCAAAACTAATCCAAAACATATTAAGATACATACATGTGAATCTAAATACACATATGAGCCGAGTAAGTTTACCTTTTTTCTCTGATCAGACAGCATCTTCAAAACTGAGCATAAACTACCCAAATTATCAAAATCAGAAACATGAATCGCACTATTCACAATCTAGGAGAGGCATACCAATTTCAAGAAACGCATAATTGGCACAATTTATCAAGCATACCAATAATAAATATTCAATCATCTACTTATCTAGTTAATTCAATTCATCTATTTTTTTGTTAAAAACAAAGATGAAAAAATTATTTTTTCTATAACAAAAGATTGGTCATAATCAAGGTCCATATTCATGTGAGAACTTGTGTAACGCTATAATTTCACTTATAAAAGCATGCCAAACATCTCTCCTCATTTCACCTCCCAAATCAATGAATTCCAGTATCCTGCTATTTGAAAAAACCATACTTATTATGAGCAGAAAAAATGGAAACAGCAGAGTCAAAAAGTGCAGACCCTAAAGGCCCAACCGTTGCATTCTCTACCTTTAATCCTTGTTGTGTAAGATCCATTCTCATGGCCTAGATCAATTCTTTGGCTTTTTGTGCTTCTCTCCACTTGCATGCTTTCTTCCTTGCTTCCTTTGACCCATGCTTAGCCTATTTCAACCTGAGATTACTAGCAAACACATCAAGGCATCTTATGGAATCAAAGAAGAACTAGAATTCATCAAAATAAGGCTTAAAAAGCATGTTTTTACACTTAAGCACAAATATGGGAAAGATAACAAAACCATGCTAATTCATAGGCTAAATGTAACAAAAGGTTATCAAAACACTCTAAACTCAATACAAAATAAACCGTCAAATTGGGGTTTGTCAACCTCCCCACACTTAGACCTTAGCATGTCCTCATGCTAAAATAAGAAAGAACTAAGGGGTATGACATTTATTGAATGCAACTAAACTATATGAGTCCTATCCTAAATGCAATCATCTAAGCAAATGCAAATGCTTAGTTCAAACATATCAAATTGCCAAGAGACATGTGTAAGTATAATAGTTAGGGCAATAGGAATTAAGTCCAGACCACAATTGTATGGAATTATCAAAAAGAGTTCAAACTTGCAAGAATATAGATAATATGGGTGAATACATGTAATTGAACTTTTGAACCCTCACCGGATGTGTATCCGCTCTATTCACTCAAGTGTTTGAAGGGTTAATTCACTCAATTCTCTTCTATTCAAGCTTTCCAAAATTTGATTTTCTTCTAACAATCAACACTATTCAATGCATGCATACACTCATCATGAGGTCTTTCATTTTTGGTTGTAATGGGGTTAGGGTCAAGGTAGGATCATTTATGGCTAAGTGGACTAGGATTTGAATCTTTGATTAGCATAGACTCCCCCACCTAACTATATAATGACCTATACAAGTTCAAACTATTCTAACTACTCATTCTTCACTTTTTCTTACGTATTCATGCATTCTTATTTGATTCATAACACCTGTGCATTGATTCCCTTTTTTATTGACTTCACTTTGGGGCATTTTGTCCCCTTTTATTATATTTTTTTCTTTTCCATCAGCATTTTCTTTTCTTTTCTCTTTTTTTTTCTTTTCATTTTGATGATTAGATTTTTGACGGTTTAGAATTTCACTAATGAAATCTCGTTGTAAAGTATAGTTTCTAAACCAAACAATAATTCTTTCATGCAAAAAGTTGTTTGTCACTAGTACAAACCCCTAAATTTATAAACCGAAGTATTGAAACCTCGGGTCGTTCTCCCTAGGAATTACAATAAAGTGTCTTGTTATTGGTTTGAGTTGTTTTGGGGTTTTGATAAGAGGCGTGAAAGTAAATGGCAATGAAAGTAAACTAACAACTATAAAAGACTCTTGGCAAGGTATGAAAACTAGAAGTCCTATCCTAGTTATCCTTCTCAATTGTGATGAGAATTGTTCATTACTACCACTTAGTTAACCTCTAACCATGAAGGAAAGTCAAGTGGATGAATCAATTTGATTCCTCAAGTCCTAATCAACTCCTAAAGGAAAGACTAGCTTTAGAGGCATTCAAGTCAATTAGCAACTTCTAATTATCAATCAACAAAGGAATTAGATAACTCAAGAGTCACTAACTACTCTACCTAGGCCAAGAGGAACAAAACCTACACTAAAACCCAACCAAGCATTTCATCAAACACTTGGAAGGCATAAAAGAAAAGCATAGTAAATTGATAACAAGAATAAAATCTAACAACAACTATTGCAAAGAATTAATCAACAACAATCAAGGAAATCACAATTATCATGAATTACCTCAAATTGCATTATTGAAAGAAAACAAAGGGCAACAATCTATCCAAAACAAAATGAAGAATTACAATTATTAAAGCACATAACTAGAAAGAGAGAGAGGAGAAGATTAAGAATTGGTAAATGAAAAGTGAATCAAAGCATGAATTAAATCTAGATCTAAGAAGAGAGATTAACCTAAATCTAATCCTAATTCTAGAGAGAAGTGAGAGCTTCTCTCTCTAAAACTAACTCTAATTATGCTATATGCTAAATCCAATGATAATCCTCCTCCTTCCCCTCAATCCTTGATCCTTTTATTCCTTCTAGCAGCATTTGGCGCCAAAATGGGTTCAGAAACCCTCTCAAATCGCCAGGCACGTGTTGCATTAATGAGGTCATGTGCCGTCATCGACGCGTGCGCGCACGGTACGCGTGCGCGTCCCTGGCCTGCTTCGCAATGTGCGCGCGAGCGCCTTGTGCGCGTGCGCGTGCATGGCCTAGATCAATTCTTTGGCTTTTTGTGCTTCTCTCCACTTGCATGCTTTCTTCCTTGCTTCCTTTGATCCATGCTTAGCCTATTTCAACCTGAGATTACTAGCAAACACATCAAGGCATCTTATGGAATCAAAGAAGAACTAGAATTCATCAAAATAAGGCTTAAAAAGCATGTTTTTACACTTAAGCACAAATATGGGAAAGATAACAAAACCATGCTAATTCATAGGCTAAATGTAACAAAAGGTTATCAAAACACTCTAAACTCAATACAAAATAAACCGTCAAAGTGGGGTTTGTCAACCTCCCCACACTTAGACCTTAGCATGTCCTCATGCTAAAATAAGAAAGAACTAAGGGGTATGACATTTATTGAATGCAACTAAACTATATGAGTCCTATCCTAAATGCAATCATCTAAGCAAATGCAAATGCTTAGTTCAAACATATCAAATTGCCAAGAGACATGTGTAAGTACAATAGTTAGGGCAATAGGAATTAAGTCCACACCACAATTGTATGGAATTATCAAAAAGAGTTCAAACTTGCAAGAATATAGATAATATGGGTGAATACATGTAATTGAACTTTTGAACCCTCACCGGATGTGTATCCGCTCTATTCATTCAAGTGTTTAAAGGGTTAATTCACTCAATTCTCTTCTATTCAAGCTTTCCAAAATTTGATTTTCTTCTAACAATCAACACTATTCAATGCATGCATACACTCATCATGAGGTCTTTCATTTTTGGTTGTAATGGGGTTAGGGTCAAGGTAGGATCATTTATGGCTAAGTGGACTAGGATTTGAATCTTTGATTAGCATAGACTCCCCCACCTAACTATATAATGACCTATACAAGTTCAAACTATTCTAACTACCCATTCTTCACTTTTTCTTACGTATTCATGCATTCTTATTTGATTCATAACACCTATGCATTGATTCCCTTTTTTATTGACTTCACTTTGGGGTATTTTGTCCCCTTTTATTATATTTTTTTCTTTTCCATCAGCATTTTCTTTTCTTTTCTCTTTTTTTTTTCTTTTCATTTTTTTTCTTTTTTTCTTCCAAACTATATACAGGAACATCAATGCATAAGGTCTCTATATTTAATCAATACATGAATATGTACCCAATTCCTAAAATATGAAAGTGTACTACCCCTTTTTATCCCCTCCAATGTTCCCAAGCCTTACCAACTTTGAATAATAACCACTCTCTGTTTATAGAGCCCTGATCATTTTTACCGCAAAAGGGTCTAATTCTTGTTGGCCCGTTTTATTTATTAATCTTCTTTTACAGCGTTTTGTTAGGCGTGCTGTCTAAAAGCTGATACAAAAAACCTCGGAATATGTAAGAAAATGAAAAACTGAGCCATGACTCTGGACTAACTTGGCCCAAACTCAAATTGATTGATCACATTCAAGTTCTTCAAATTGGGCCTTATTGGGCTAATATAGCACATCAACCGTTATGGAAATTCTTTGGAATTGTTGTCAATATAAATTTCCTTCAATCCGTCCAAAACTAATTTCTTCTTCAAGAAAGAAAAGGACAAAAAAGTAAAAAAACCATTAGTTATATTTGGATCATCAATCAAACTTGTCTCTATATATTTGGACCTTTTTTGGGTAGTAAAATTATATTATTTTTGATGGGTCAAGCAACAGCAGATTGGAACCCTTACTCAATATAATAAAACATAAAATTTCCCAATACCAACAAAAAAAAAAACATAAAATTTCCGAACTCCAAAAGGAAAAAAAAAATACACCTGTGTATACTATCTACATGACCACATCCAATGATTGAAAAAACAAGAAATATTAAATCTAATGACCAAAAAAAAAATCTCATGACCAAAATAACAATTTCAAAATTAAGTCCATTTTAAAATAGAAAGAATTTGATTCCCTCTAAAATATAGACAGAGCAACGAAGGCAGATTATATTCCCTAATAGCATGTGGATGAAACTTTTGATAAAAAATAGTAAAAAATTATATATATATATATATTATTAACTGAACTCAATTCAAGTTTTTGGCTTTCAACATTTTTCATAGGTGTTTGCTACGGTACGATGATAAATTAATACGTACCGATACGTTTAAGATATAGACAAATAACAATAAGACATGTGGAATTTATTTTCCACATCAGCATTTAATTTTTTCTTTTTTAAATATATAGTATATCACCACTTTTACTAAAACACCCTTTTAATTAAATAAAAATAAAAAATATTTATTTATTTAATTTTATAAAAAGACTTAAACATCCTTTCTTTATTTGATTAGACAAAAATACCCTTTTAAATTAATCAAATTTTAGAATTCAATTAATCCTAATTTTATAATTTCAAATAATTAAAACAATAAAACACAAACATATTAAAAAAATAAAGAATCAAAATTGTTTTTTATCTGTGTTAAACATATTAAAAAAACAAAAAATCAAAATTGTTCTTCATCTGGTTCAGAAACCTTCTCATTCCCGCCTCCGAAAGTTTCAGTCTCCATCGTTTTGCTGGGATGCCCTAGCCAATTACCCAACCCAGCAACCTTAGCTCCACACAACGGCTAAACGCGAACCCATCCCTCCCATCACCCTCGAGCTCCTCCTTCCTTTCTTCGTCATCGATCTCACTCCCTCACCTCCGTCCATCTCCCGCCGCCGTCGCCGAAACGAGCTTCGAAGCCACCATCGGTATCGTGCAGCTCTGTTCCACCATCGTGCAGCTACTGTTTCAGCTTTGAAAGCACCGTCGCGCAGCTCGGTTCCATCGTCGCTGGGCTCGCCTCCTTTTTCCGTCGAGCAGCTCTGTTCTATCGTCGCCGGCGCTATGTCTGTTCCACCTGTCATCCCTTCGGTGTGCCCTTGTCCCCCTTTTGCTCAGGATCTAGGGCTTTGTTCTGTTCTAGGGCTTCTAGCTTCTAGTTATTTTTTTATAACAATTATTGAATAATTGTTGTTAGTTAATTTGTGAACTTGTTCTGGGTTGAACATTCATATAGTACTACCTTCAACATTTCGCTCGGCTATGGCATTTTCTTGTATAGCTGTTATAAATTCAAACTTGTTTATAGAGATATAGTTCACAAATTAAGTTGAATTATTAAAAAGAGCCTTTTGATATAAATTGTTTATAGAGATATAGTTCATGACAGAAGATTATGACTTGGCTTGACCCATATAGAGCCAACCCCACCACCTAGTGAGTGGGAGAAGGCTATGTTTGTTGTTTTGTTGTGGAAAGAGTTGCATTAGGTATTTAATCGTCTCATATTTTGTCATGCTTCAACATAACTTTATCTTCAATACTGGTTCACTTAGGCACTGCTAGAAGCCATGGGGGCCAGTGGATCATCAGGGCAGGAAGCAATTGCAAATGTAGAAATGAATGCAGCAATTTTAACAGCAAGAGCAGGTGCTCGGGATCCATCAGCGATTCCATCTATATGCTGTGTTTCAGCTATCCTTCAGTATCCAGCTGGTATGTGTATTACTGTTTTGCATTCCCAATTGGCTATGTGAGATGTCTCTGATTATTAAGTGTTTTGGAGACTTGGAGTTAGGATCTCATGCATTATCAATTATGTAAATTGTTTTGGGTGAAATAAAATTGTCACTTGAATTTGAGGTTGGTATGATGTGATCAACATAGTCTATTTTATTGACTTGCGATCAGGTAATTCCTATAGCATGAGTAAATAGGGTATTAACTTTGTATAACAATATATATCTTATTTTTATTGTTTCAAGTCTATGTATTACTGTTTCATGTAATTTGAAGAGAAATTGTATATATATAGTGTGGTAAATTAATCTCTTGTTAAATGTGGGGTGGACAGGCCTGGAGGGTTCAGATGCTGGTCTAGCATCTGTGTTGGAGTCCCTGGAGTTCTGTCTGAAACTTCGTGGCTCTGAAGCTTGTGTGTTGGAAGATTTATTAAAGGCTATTAATCTTGTTCACATTAGAAGGGATCTTGTTCAAAGTGGTCATGCTTTGTTAAACCATGCTTATTGTGTTCAACAGGAATATGAAAGGTAAATATTGTATCTAACCCCAGAATTTAACATGTAAATTTGATTTTTCTTCTCTTTATCAGTTAATTGGAAGGTCAGGATAACTTGCCTTTTCCATCCTTTTCAGATTCATACCTTCAGAAATTGAATGCTCTTTTTTCTTCTTTATTGACATTTGATGTATTGATGTAGGACAAAAAATTATTCCGAGTTTGGCTGCAGAACAAGACAAGACCGTTATGGAGAAATGGTTGCCTGAACTTAAGGCTGGTGTTTTGAATGCTCAGCAGAGCTTGGAAGCTTGTAAATATGTCAGGGGTTTGGTGAGTTACCACTGTTATTATTACTGATCAAGTTAATATAATAATTGAAGTTGAGATGAAAAATTATAGGATGGGTTCATGCACTTTCCAAATTTCTCTCTGGAAAACTTTCGCCACAATTTCCTGTTGCATATTTGTTTAGCAAAGTGTCATACACATGGATGAATAAAGAAAATTCACCAGAATTGCTGGTTTTTTTTCATATCCCTTTTGCAATTTCCATTTAAATCCCTGATTTTTAACCTTTTTATGCAGCTTGATGAATGGTGGGAGCAACCAGCATCGACGGTTGTTGACTGGGTGACAGTGGATGGGCAAAATGTAGCTGCATGGCATAATCACGTCAAGCAGCTTCTTGCATTTTATGATAGAGGAGCATCATGAGTAACATGAATGAGCACCCTTAAGGCATGAACTTTCTGAGGATTCCCATTTGTCTATACACTTCCCACTTTGTTGTCGCCATTGAAGACTTCATATCCTCCAGCCTCAGCTTCGCATGCCGTGACTGGGAATACCTTTTCTGGTAAACTTACCTTGAGATGGAAATGGGACTGCTCTATGTTTCTTGATTGACAAGAGACCACAGGCACAAGAACCTCATCCCTACTTCCCTTGCCCACTTTATATCCAGAAGTGTGATTTTGGTTGGTTTTGGAGTTTAGGTGGTGGTTTTGATTGTTCTTTTCACTGAATGTGATTAACAGCTAGCGGCAAATGGCAATGCAATGTTTTATTTTAGAGGTTGTAATTTAATTTGTTTGTTTAGCCAATTGAGGTTGAAGGCATTTTCAGCTCCATTTACTCTATATATTGTTTAAGTGGTGTGTACAATTTGGTAATTTTAGACTATATTTTAACTTTGCTAAGATGATGTAATAGGCTGAACTTTCAAACTTAATCAAAGTTCTACAAACTCAGGTTATAGATAAGCTCGTCATGTACCTGGGACTAAACTTGATGCTTAAATTCATACTAAAATAAAGTTTATTGCGCTTTATTGCTAAGTAATGTGCATTTTGGTATTCGAAAGTGTTCATAATCAATTAATCATGTTCTATAATTCCAAACGACGCAAGGTACTATACGATTGAACCATTGATTATGAACACTAGAACTAAATATATTCATAATCTTGTTCTGGCATGTGATCAACAATTCGGTCCAACTTTATTATGTTACAATGTAACATACTTGAGTTTTCATCAACTAAACAATTCTTCCGGACTTGAAAATTTACTGTCGCCATGTTGCACGCTATCTATGTTACTCAGAAATATATATCGAAAAAAATTGATGGTAAAATTACTCAATGCGTATCTGCTAGAATGTAGAATCCCAAAAGCAATGCAACTCATACAGAATAGCTTAAAACTAAATAAAACTTTTCATATAACATTGTCTGAACCAACTGAAAACAGAACATCACGAGCAAAAAAAGACTTCTACTCTACTTTTACTGTTCGCCAGGCAGTGTCTTAATGATATCAGAATCACCTGAAAATAAGATAATAATTAACAATCGAGTCATTAAAAACCTAAATAAGCATCGCTGGTTTGTTATAATATATTGTGTGGAATTTTATGTGGTCATGGAAAGAAATTATACCAGGATCAATAATGCTGAGGCAGCACACTCTGTAATATTTTCCACATGCAGTGCCCAAGTCGACATTGTCTGAAATCAACAAGAAATACTTTGTTTAATAAAAACAGAAAGAAACAGGAACCTAAATAATGCGAGTCAATCAACAAATTTCGGTAGACATCAACCTAATAAGTTGAGAAAAGGGAAACAACAAGCTCACATCATGTTCCTCGGAAAATACCATGTGCTAACAATGAAAATACCAAATGCTCACAGAATAAGAGAACATTTTTCAAAAAGATAGATGCTTCATTTTGAAGCAGAGTGCGAAGCAACAAAACAATATCGCTTTAGACTAGTACAATAATAAAAATATCCATCAGCTACTCGTTCTAATTTTACATCAACTGACGTGACTCTAGAGGCTCAAATTCTAGCTAACCTTAATAACACAATAACATTAGAGAGAGATTTAGAATTTACTCCCATCGTAATGATGGACTCCAACCTTTGCCAACATGGCATAGTACTCTATTTCTGACTTCCTCAATGGTGGGCAGTTGTTAGCGATGATAATCAATTTCCCTACAACCAAACCAAGAACAATAACATTTAACCAAATCATTTCAATGAATGTATAAAATTAGCAAAGGAAACAAAAACACACACAAAAATAGATCCAACTGATAATATTTTCAATTGATAAACTCTTATAAACTGATAAACAAAACCAGTCATTTACCATCCAAAGGAAATGCTCAAGCAGGGCTAGTTCGAACTACACATAGATCCAATCCATGCCCTGAATTTCACAAACACTAAAGTAATGCATCAAAGTAAAACTCCATGAAAAGAAACATATCAATAGCATCAAATTCACATTAATCGTATTATTTGACTTTTCTAAAGTCAAAACTAATCCAAAACATATTAAGATACATACATGTGAATCTAAATACACATATGAGCCGAGTAAGTTTACCTTTTTTCTCTGATCAGACAGCATCTTCAAAACTGAGCATAAACTACCCAAATTATCAAAATCAGAAACATGAATCGCACTATTCACAATCTAGGAGAGGCATACCAATTTCAAGAAACGCATAATTGGCACAATTTATCAAGCATACCAATAATAAATATTCAATCATCTACTTATCTAGTTAATTCAATTCATCTATTTTTTTGTTAAAAACAAAGATGAAAAAATTATTTTTTCTATAACAAAAGATTGGTCATAATCAAGGTCCATATTCATGTGAGAACTTGTGTAACGCTATAATTTCACTTATAAAAGCATGCCAAACATCTCTCCTCATTTCACCTCCCAAATCAATGAATTCCAGTATCCTGCTATTTGAAAAAACCATACTTATTATGAGCAGAAAAAATGGAAACAGCAGAGTCAAAAGGTGCAGACCCTAAAGGCCCAACCGTTGCATTCTCTACCTTTAATCCTTGTTGTGTAAGATCCATTCTCATGGCTCTCTTCTCTCCCAACAAGTCAACTACTGGAATGTGTATTTGACGTTATCAATAGAAAAAGATAGTGATCCCTTTCTCCTTGCAGAAGAACTATTCTAAACCCCTCCTTCTACTCATAATGAACAAATAGAAATTCTAACAAACTTTTAACAAAATTTTCAGCATAATTTCAATAAAGATTAATAAGATTTTCAGCTAATCACAATTTTAGCAAAATTTAAGCACAATTTTAACAATCCAATAGCCTTAGGTGTTTCTTAGTTGAAAAAAATCCAACAACAATACAATATCACAACAATACAATCCAATTACAATATCACAGTAAACCACAGCAACTCACTCCAACCCAGTAATCTCAAGTCTCAACAGTCAAAATTATTCAACAATTATTCAATTCAGTAACAAATCCACGGATTAACTAACAACAATTATTCAGCAATTATTCAACCAGTAACAACAGCAAGGTTCACAGACTAACTAACAAGTAACAAGAATTATTCAACAATTATAGTTTAAAAAAATTAATACCTAGAACTAAATGCCAGAACAGAGCAGAGCAGATCAGTAGCAAGAAAGGAACAGGGCACGACCGAAGGGCTGACGCGATGGAACAGAACTGGCACCGTCGAGACAGTGGCTGCGCGACGGAGGCAGAAGGCGAGGCCGGCGACGGTGGTTTCGAAGCTCAAGCGTGGCTGCACGATGGAGGAGAACGACGTTACGACAGTGGCTTCAAATAATTAATATAAGAAAGAACAAGAAGAAGGAAAAAAAATCACCCTAGGATGGAGCAGTTCTGAAATTCAAACAGTACAGGGAAAGGGAGGAGCTTTAAATCGCGACGGAGATGGCTGAATGGACAGAAAATGGCGGAACGATGGCTGAAAGGCCGCGGAACAGAGGCTCGAACACGCGGCGTAGAGGACTGAACAGAGGGCTAAGCAGCTCGAACAAGGGTTCGCCAAAAAGGGCAGAACAAGGGTTGGCCAAAAAACAGACGCAGAAGCTTGGCTAAAAAGGAGGCGGATGCGTGGCGAACAAGGGCGACGTTGCGCCGAAGCTGTTGCAGCGGCGGTGGCTGGACGTTGAGGAACGGCGACGAGAGATGGCTGTTTCGGTGCTTCCTCCAAGCTACGTTCGAGTTCTCTTCTGTCTTCTCTGCGTTCTTTAGTGTGTTCGTTCAGAGGCCAGAGAGAGGGAAGTGAGGGAGTGAGGAGGAGCTCGGTGAGAGGAAGGAGGAGAGTGGCTGAGTGAGACTGTGAGAGAGGAGGGGCCAAGAAGGTGCTGCGCGTTTTGGTTACTGGTTAGGGTTCCTCTAACCAACGGCACCAATTTGAGCAAATTTTAGAAAACCGGTCGGGTCCCGGTTCGGTTCGACCGACCGGTTCTCGACCGGTTCGATGGTCCAACAACGGTTTCTGAATCTTTCAGTTTTGATATATGACTGATTCTTTTTTTATACCGGTACACGGTTCGACCAACCGGTTCGAACCGGTTTTCAGAATCTTGGTCCGAACTGCTTTTTCTTCCGGTTCATGATTTGATCGGTTCGACCAGTCAGTTCGAACTATTTTCAGAACTTGGCGTTTTTCCCTTATTCCAAAAATTCGGCCAGGTGACAGTTCGGTTCGACCGACCAGTTCTTGGCCGGTTCGACAGTTCAATTGCGGTTTTTGAGATTGGAGGCTTTAACATTTGTCTTTGTTTTTTGTAGCGGTTCATGGTTCAATCGGTTCAACCGGCTGGTTTCAACCGATTTTCAGAAGATAGATTATAACCATTCTCTCATGTTGTTTTTATTTTAAAATGCTTAATATATTTTAGTATCAAATTTTCAATTAAGCTTACAACACAGAAGTGGTTCAAGGAATCAAAATGCTAGAGTGAAAATTAAGCTTCACCTAAATTCAACTATAATCGAACGAAAGACAAAAATATTAATTTTCAACAAGAGTCCATAAAAAATATAGTGCATAATAATTTTTTAAGTAAAAGAGATGAAAATAACAAGTCTTAGTAGTTATTATAATCTAAACATGACTACATGACAATTACAATTATTTAATTTTTGTTTGACTCCTTTTGTTTATACTTATTGTAATTCCTGGTAGCAGATTCAATGAAATTACGCAGCATCAAGTTGTGGGGCCTTAGAATCAAATCCAACGCAAGTCGCATCCTTGTACCATGATTAACCTGAAAAATATAAATATTTTAGGTTACCAACAAAACCATACACATTCGCAAATGAAGTACCATTGTTTTTTTAGCAAAAAAAAATTACATTTACTGTATAACTATACGTCTTCCTGTAGTTTGTCATCCAGGTTGCCACCCATACCCCACAATCATTACTATGTTAAATAAGACGCAATTAGCTTATGCAGATAAAAATTTGAAAGAAAAAAACACAAATACAGATATTCCTTACTTGTTCTCCTGTTTCTAGCATTTCCACAAATTCAAAATCAAGTAGCCTTGGCCTGAATGGAGTGTTGTATTTATAGAACGAGTCATACTTGAGCATATCTTCCAGATATTTTGCCTATTCATATAGAAAAAAAATTAAATAAAGGACGATATTTGGAAAAAAAAAGCAATAGTAATTAACTCAACAAAAACAACAATCAACAATCAAAGAAATTAACCCAGAAAAAACAAGAATACTCAAAGAAATTGAATGAAGGAGGAGGGGAAATAGTTGGATTGATGTATTTCTCATGCATTCCCTTGTTCTTCACTTGCTTTAGCACAGGGGGGCTAACAAGATTTGTAACGTGGGAGCCGCTAAATCTTGAAAGGGGCTGCTTCTTCTTATGGCTTGAAAATGATGTCTCAGTGCAACTTTGCAGCAACACTTGGTTTTTCTTTTGTTTCGTTGGAGTAGAAAGTGCTGCACTAGGCTGAGAAGCATTGGAAGAAAAATTAATGTTTGGTTCAAGAATGGAAATTGAATGAAGGAGGAGAGGAGCTTGAGTAGTGGGGATTGCGGCTGGCGGAGATGCGATGACGGCGCCGATAATGGTGAGGATGCCTAGCTGCTATTCTGCTCTAATGTGGTTTTTACCTTTTAGGGTTGGGTTTGGTCCCCTTTTGGAGAAAGAAGGGGGAGGAAGTAGTAGCAGCATTTGGAGAAAGAAATAGGATGTCAAACATACTGGTATTTGCCAGCTGTGTTTTCGGTACGCAATGTCTTTTTCAGACTTGTTACCATTTTTATTTATTTTATCTTATTACTTAATTGGTGTCACTGACTTAGCCCCTAACTAAACCGATCAACCGAATCGAAAATCGAACAAACCGATAACCGAAAAATCGAAAAAAGCATGTTTTGCTGTTTTTAGTTCGGTTAGGTTCGGTTTTCGGTTCTGATAATAAAAACCCCAACCAAACCGGCCAGGTAAAAAACCAAAAAAAAAAAAAAAAACAAAACACCCCCCCCCCCAAAAAAATGAACGAAACCTAAACCTAAACCAGTAACCCCCATTCGGCCATTCCCCCAAGCCCCACTCCCAAACGAACCCTAGCCCCTCTCTCCCTACTCCCTAGGTCTCACAGCCTCGCTCTCTGCAACTGCCATCGCCGGTGAGAGACCTCCTCCCACCACCTCGCAGCCACCGCCACCTTCCTCCCAGCGCAACCCTTCCACTGCTCCCACCCAGGACCTCCTCGCGGACAGAGCAGCCCAGCACTGCAGCACACAGCCAGCGCCCAGCGCCCAGCAGGTCGGCACCACCCTTGCAAGTCGCACCCACCACCATCCTCAGTCCCTCGCAACTCGCAAATCGCACCCAGCAGGCCAGGACCAGCCACTCACCCAGGACCACCCAGCGGACACAGAGCACCGTATCAAGTCAGATATGGAGCCCGAGCCACCGAGTCAGGTATGTAACTTTACTGAAATTGCTGTTTTGTTTGTTTTGTTGAATTACTGAAACTGCTTCTGGTTTGTGTTGTTCTGTTGAATTGATGAAAGTTTGAGTCTTGTTTTGTTTTGCTGTTTTGTTGAATTACTGAATTACTAATTGCTGTCTTTTACTCATACTGTGTTTCTTTCATTATTAGAAAGTTGGGGAATAGATTCTGTATTCCAATGTCATTGCTGTTATTTTTTTCCCTTTGATTGCTTGTTATTCAGTAGTGGTTTAGAGAAGGAAGTTCATCCTCGAAGGTTACCTAATTCATGACTTTAATCAAGAATTGATTCAGATATACCAAACCATTTCGTGGAATGCTTTCTTAATTTTTCCCTTTACCTCCTTGTTTAACTAAAAGGCTAATGTAATGATTGTTTTAAAAACTAAATGGCTGTTGATAAATCTTGAAAAAACCTTGATTTATGAAGAGTATTAGGAAGTTTAAAGTGACAGAAGATTGCTACTACCTAACATGAGTAATTTGCCATGGTGGAGCTGGTGTTTCCATAAGTTCTTTTCTTATTGACTCGTTAGAATTTCCATTTCTGATAGTCAATAACAAAAGTAGAATTTCTATTCTGAAAATTTTGTCTCTGGTCTCAATTTTTCATATAGTTTCTTTTGGAATTTGTCTTCTCTCATATATCGTGCTAACTTAATTATATGTATTTAATGCTTTCATTGTAAAGATGTCATTATTAACTTGCTTGGGCATTTCTTGACAACCAATATGCGACTTGTGTAGATCTTCGGGATGATAAGCAGTTTTTTCAAGATCATCTTGGTGCAGTGCCTATCACCACAGTGCAGGTACTTCCTAGCTTTCATTGCTTCCATTACCAATATCCATTGCTATCGTTTTGTGTCTTATTTCATTGCCTTTTAGCCTTCAGTTGGTGTTCATAAGAGAGACCATCTGCTTACTTTATACATTAGTGATCTGATTTTCTCTCTTTGTTGAAGGGTGAGGAACTGAGAAAACTTATCGGTGCTCCAGTTTACATCGAATGTAGTTCAAAAACACAGCAGGTACATATATGTTCTCTGCATCTATAAAAGTTCCAAAGGTTAGATAATATCACGTCCCTAACGATATCTGCCTTTGAATACAGAATGTGAAGGCTGTTTTTGATGCGGCCATCAAAGTAGTTCTCCAGCCTCCAAAGCAGAAGAAAAAGAAGAGAAAGGGTCAAAAAACCTGTTCCATATTGTGATCTTCTCAGTTCTAAATTGGTAGTTGGCAGAGGATGACATGACTGTAGCCATTTCTTGGTAGTCTTTGCCATTCTATATCTTTGCAGCATAACACATGATGGTGTTGGTGTTCCGGAAACATTACTGAACCAAATGTTCGGACGAGAGGGACAAAAATCCGAGGAGGGTATTAGTCTGCTCATCAGCAGAAAGTTGCTGAAGCTGATGTAATTAGGGTAATTTGGTTTGATGTATGTGATTTGATATTAGTTGTTGTTAATTTTGACAAATTGTTTAATTCTTAATGGAAGAAAAGAAACACAATTTGTTTAGAAGAGAAGGCAATAATGACTTGGAAATATGTATTGAGATTCCTCTAGTAGATGTACTCACAGGGTGCTCTTTACCAATTCCTATATTAGGAGGGGAGAACTTGACTTTGTCATTTGAGAATACTGTTGTATACCTTGGATATGTAAAGGTTATTGAAGGTCAAGGCATGCCAACCCTTAAAAACGATGGGAAAAGAGGTGACCTCCATGTCAAGTTTCTAGTTGACTTCCCCAAAGAATTGAGTGATGAACAACGGCAAGAAGCTTTTAGAATCTTAGAAAATTGTTGTTAATGATGACCATAGTTGTACATTTGTATATTTTGTATGCAGATATGAATGCATTTGCTATCAGTTAAAGACACAAATTTTCTGTTAATGATAGATATACAATTCATGACTCAATGTTGGCATTGGATTATTTCTCCATAAGAAATAGCTGATAATTACATATATTTGTGTATATAGTACCTATAACCAGTTAACCACTGTTTTATGAATATCTTACTAGATTTCGCTGTAAATTTCATTTTATTCTGCATTCAACTTCTAAAATAAAAAGTTGGTAAAATAAATAAAAAATCTAATTATTCTTGAATGAAAATGATAATTAATCTTTATTTTATTATTTTAAAAATTTTCCTTATATTAGAGAATCTTTTTCCTCCTACTTTATAAGTTCTTTATCTTTCTTGGGGGAACTATTCCATCCGCCTATAGCTTATTAGCTTTGAGGAAGACAGAACAGACATCAAACCTTCAATATTTAAGAAAGAAAAAAAAAGCTATAAAGAATATACATATACATTATATACACATTCTTTTTCGTTAGTTTTATTTTCATTTGGACCAAAGAGAGAGAAAGTTCAGTCACCTATATGATATGCCGTACAATATTCCTATATTAAGTATTAACAAGTACTTATGATCAAAATCTAATGTTCTACCACTATCTGTCATTATCCTGATTCTCACGGTTTTCATCGTGAGGAGTTTCAGCAAAAACTTGTCCCTGGTCTCTAACATCTCTGAACATTGAAAAAAATGAGTTGAGCCCTCAGATGAAGCACCTCCTAAGATCCATAATAACATAGAACTGAATGAATTCATGGAACCGGGGTTCGGACCGCCTTCTGCTTGTCGAATATCAGCTTGCCCAGGAATCTGCACGGGGTTTAGGCTACAGAATAAAAGGCATTTCACAAGTTGAATTACATCAGTAGAATTTAAACCAGATTAGCTTCACCAAACTCTTATAAACTGATAAACAAAACCAGTCATTTACTATCCAAAGGAAATGCTCAAGCAGGGCTAGTTCGAATCTTAGAATGGAAATTAGTTTGACTTCATTACAATCTTTGTGATGTATAATAAGAAAAAAAGTTAAGTTCAATTCATTAACAATTAGCAATAATATCACTATATAAGTACATAGATCTATAAGAAAAATATCCAATCTCAGATCATTTGAACTCAATTAAAATCAGAATAAAAAACAGAAATGCTATATAATACAAGTAGAAGCATATATCTTTGAACATGAATAAAAACAGAATCAATCAAAAAATTTCTAGTGCTGATGAATCTTTTTATAAGAAGGCTATTTTGAGTTATTACCATAACTAAGTAGAACTAAATGATAATACTGGCTAAAATCACATTCTATTGGTGAAAATTTTATAGTTCTTATACTGATTTGGCAAATCCTATAATAGATAAGGACTTAAGTGCAGCCACCACTACCGATATAATCCTACACAAGTTACAATGGGAACCAAGGAAAGTATTAATTAAATCAAAAGGGAGCTGCATACTTACACTGTCAACAATAATTACGTCAACTGAACCACTACGGATTAAGGTATCCACAAGACTAAGTGCTTGTTCACCACAATCTGGTTGTGAAAGCAACAAGTTTTCAGTATTCACACCAATGGATTCTGCAAGTGCCTTATTGAGAGCATGCTCAGCATCAACAAATACACAGTAGCCTGCACGAAATGAAGATATGAATGCAAGCATAAACTAACTACAAAATCCTTAACATAGATTCCTTACAAATACATCATAGTAGTAAACAGACAGCCCTTCTTACTTATCTTCGGTATTATGATGTTATTAATTGTGGTAACTTCATTTTTATGATCAAAATAGCATAAATTAAGCCTGAAATGTTGATATAGCCCACCAAGATACTTGTAGTACAAAATTTAAATTATACACATTATACCTCTTACTTCTCTCTCTGCCAAAAGGATAAGAGAAGTGGAAAACAGAACACAACCTGTTCACAACTGGAAACTAGCTAGGTGCTAGCAACTACAAATTGTTGCTGCAGTGCAGAAACAGTGATTAATGAGGAAGTAGAGATATTTATCTAGTGATTTGCCACTTCCAAGTCATAATTGAGTTACAAGACACTGACACTGGGATAGGCATTCATTTGGTGTTACAACAGAGAAGAATACATCCACTGTATTATCACAATGTATACAGAAAATCAAAGGGAGGGAGATTAAAGCAAATGCCTCTTGTGATTGACAATAACATATTGACAAGTTGACAACTATAGGGGTTATGGTCACATTACAACCCCAAAAACAATATAGACATTATCATCAGGGGCAAAAATTAGCATCTATAGATAACCTCCTTGCTCCTGTGCCTCTGAAATCACATGTAAAGCAAGAGTTGTTTTCCCAGAAGCCTCTGGACCATATATTTCCATCATGTATCATCTACGTTTTGTACATTTTGTGACATATATTTAACGGCACCGGAGAGTTGGAAGTTGAAAACTGCAAGTAAACATCGTTAGCCACTCTGATCTGTTATTGACTTAATACAAATTTTGAACCTCTAATAAACCATTAGATATTTAAGCAAAATTCAAATATAGCATTAATATCCAGTTTAAGATAATTAGTAGTACAAGAATGGAACCAACTCCCTGCATTAATGATAATTAATCAATCAATTTGTTTCACTCTTCATTAGTAATCAAATAATCATTCAATAAAAAATTAAAACACAAAACATTCAAATATTCAGTAATCAAATAATCATTGACCATGGCATAAATAAAAAACGCAGAAGAAGTTAGTAGTGAACTGACCGTCGAACTCTAAGGTTTTTTTCTTGGTTGAGCTTCTGCTCTTTGAACTCGAAGGAAGGAAACTGGAATGGAGATGGGTTTTTCTTCTGAGCAGTCTGAGAAGAGGGGGCAGAATCGTGACGGTGACAGAGGCCAGGCGACGAACACAACTCAGAAGACGGTAGTGGGTTGGAAGAATTTGCGACGACCAGACGAAGACGATGGTGACTGAGCGCCCGACGGACGGCGGCAGGAGCGCGATGGAGCAGATGAATACCAGAAACTGACGCGCCGAGGTCGAGGAAGAAGAAGCTGCGATTCTTGAAGGATGAAGAAGTACGGACGACCAGACGACGATGGTAGTGGCTTAGAGCGACGGACGGCGGCAGTCCTTGCGGCGGTGGTGGAGAAGCTAGGGTTTCTGTTTCAACTTCCTTTATTGATTTGGGGAGAAGCTGTTAAGATAAAGGTATTCAAAGGGTATTTTTGTCTAATCAAATAAAGGAAGGATGTTTAAGTCTTTTTATAAAATTAAATAAATAAATATTTTTTATTTTTATTTAATTAAAAGGGTGTTTTAGTAAAAATTGTGATATACTATATATTTAAAAAAGAAAAAATTAAATGCTGACGTGGAAAATAAATTCCACATGTTTTATTGTTATTTGTCCATATCTTAAACGTATCGATACGTATTAATTTATCATCATACCGTAGCAAACACCTTTTTCATATAAGTGTATCTTTCTTAAGAACTCATATATGACCATAAATTCTTTAAAATATAACGTAACATGAGTCTGATATATAGCTGTATGCTTTACATACAACACCAAACAGCTTTAACAAAATAATTGATAACTTTAATTACAAATTTAAAAGTTCCAATTTATACCAACCAAAAAATAAAAATCTGACAGTTGTTTACCAATAGCCCAACAACTTATGAGATTGTCAGAACAGCCATGGAGGAAAAGAAAATAGCTCCGTCTCTGTTTGATTTTATAATATATGAAAGGTGTTTCATGCTTATTTGAATATATCTATAAATATGATATTAGCAATAATTGCTAGTGAGGAAAGGAATGTAATGTGTAGGTCCAATTAATGTTATGTCTACTTCATATTTTCATCATTACTTATAAATGAATGGTCCTACAGTGTCATTGCCTTTTATAATTTATCCAATAAATATACATCAATATTTATAAAATGAATGGGTAGAGAAAATAAACTAATAAGCATTATTTTTTTTTAGTGTATAAGATGATAATAATGACGTACAGATGAGGTCACTGTGTGCAGTATGGTGGTAGCCAGAAACTAATCAGCATTTGGTAACAATTAACATCCTCTTAATCATAGATTAGCTTATTTTAATCATAAGATCGAGAAGAATGTATATATTACAACTTCTTGTTCAAACTGTACCTATAATAATTTTTAGTTGAAATCATGGTTAGATAATGATTAAGAGGATATGATTACTTCATATGGAGGCAGTTTCATGATACATATATCCATATTATTAAGACACGTTGATTAATTACCACATTAGTATTTTGACGAAGGTGATGAAATCTTAGCTTAACCTTATTATATATACATGTAAGAGATTGCTTTCTAATAATGACAATTAAATCCATAAATAGAATCATAAAATATATTCATACTAGTACTCCAGTTATTAAGTTATACTTTTTGCTATTTTTAAACTATTAAAAATATAATTATTTATGTATATTTTTTATTAATTATTTTTTTAAAAAAATACTTCCATAATATAATATTAAAATTTTTATGACCTAAAAGTCAAAAGTTCTTTTTTTTTTTTAGTTTTTCATGATATTGTTTAACTCGCTAAGTCAAGAATTAATCCGTTACGGATCGGAACTCTATTTAAGAATTTGTCGTTGGCCAATGAGTTGTTACATACACAAAGCGAGATTCGAACCCCTGATATTTACTTATACTAGTGAGTTAACTACTGAACTAATCTAAATTGGTTTAAAGTTTAAAGTTTAATAATCATTACTAAACCCCAAAAGAAAAAGAAAAGTTCGCATTAGGTAAAATAAAAAAGAAGTAAATTTATGCAAACCTAAAAAAAAAAAAAACTTGTATGAAAGGATATCTTAAAGATTGATATAACAATTTATAT
The DNA here is from genome assembly GCF_003086295.3 of Arachis hypogaea. Classification (NCBI taxonomy): domain Eukaryota; kingdom Viridiplantae; phylum Streptophyta; class Magnoliopsida; order Fabales; family Fabaceae; genus Arachis; species Arachis hypogaea. Next base: position 36,984,494 of record NC_092043.1, read on the forward strand.
GTTTCTTTTTATTAACTTAAATTTTGATAGGAAGATTAAATTAGTTAAAGATCTATCAATTAATTAATAATTAACAACCATTACACCCTTAAATATTAAATTGTCAATAGTTACATACAATTAGGTTATTAAATAAAGCAAGAATTGGAGGCAGTGACGATGCTAGAAGAAATTTTAGAAAATTGCCGCATTATACATGTGTATGCTTAAAGGTTGTCCTTAATTAATTGGTGAAAGTCTAAAAGATATTCCTATGGTGTATATAAAACATCACACAGCTGTAGACAAAGTAAAAGAAATAGTATAGGGTTTCTCTTATTAAAGGAGATTGAGTGAGAAAGAGAGAAGAATAATAATGCTAAAATATTATTAGCTCACAAGAGGACAAGAAAAGGAACAGCTTTCAAAGGGCGTCATCAAAATATTTAAGGATTTTAAGGAAGGTTGAGAGAATAGTGGGGGCCAAATAATGACTACAAGGAATGTTTCATCAAAGAGGGTCAAGATCCATGTCAAACCCCATCCCACTAGAATATGAACAGAGATGAATTCTTCAATTATTTTATAAGCATTATGTATGCTTTAATTTCACCTAACTATTAGGGTTTATAATAAATTTGTATTTAAAAATAGTTTTAATCAAAGATTGTTAAAAAGCACTAAATATTATTAGGGGTTTATTTACCGTAAAAGAAGTATCCATGTATTTATTTAATTGATTTTTATATACATTTAATTTTATTAATTTAATCATTAATTGAATAGAAAATTTTCATTAAATATATCAAGTGTATAAAATCTTTATATGTTTACAAATTATTAAAGTTCTGGTAAAGTAAGAGTTTGGAGAGAAAATCAAAAAAAAAAAAACAATGTTTGAAGTATAAAATAAGGGTTAAGTATTTTTTTTCATTTCTAAGGTTTTGGATCAAAATTGAAATCGTTTTCGACTTTTTTTTCGTATTAAAATCATCCTCAATGTTACAAAATGTTATAAAATCGTCTTTTTGTCTATAAACATTATTTTTTGGACAATTTTACTCTTAAACAAAAATAAAAAAAATCCTTCTTACCCTCACCACTAACTTCTCTGCATCATCATCATTGCTACGCATCTCTCTTCCTCTCCCTTTCTCTTTTCATCCCGTTACCATTGCCACCATAACTGTCACACCTTCTTTCTCTCTAAATCACTATCACTCAGCCACAAACTAAATCCAGCAACAGCAACAACCAAATTCAGCAATTTCAGTAAATTCAGCAACAGTAACAATAAAATGAATCAACAGCAATAGCAACATCCACAAAATAAATGAACAACAAAAATTTTAAATTTAACAACAATTTAACAATCATCAATCACAACTTAAGATTCAAAATAAAAAACAACAGAAATTTAAAAACAAAAAAGAAATGATGGTTATGTTTTTCAAAAATTAAAAGAAATATAAAAAAAAGAAGAACGAACAGAGAAGGAAGAAAGTGATAGTGCAGGAATCTACTGCCATCAACCTCTGGCCGCCGCCGCCTTCAGTGCACCGATTCTACCCTCCGTCTTCCTCCCTTTCTTTTCTTCTTCCTCTTCCTTCCAACTGTCACCCACCGTCGCCGTCTGTCGAAAGCCAGCAGCCACTACAAGCACCGCCTCTCCCTTTTCCAAAACTCGATCCCAAACCCGCACCCTCTGATCTCTCGAAACTGCCGCCCACCACCTTTGATTTCTAGACAAGGATGAATTTGAGGGCCTCCTATTGAACACCCCTCGTCTTATCACAATGCTTCCCACTCCAATTCCACTTTTCCTCTCACCCATCCCGACGCCATCTTAAATCAGACGCTGATAATCGCTCTAATGCAAAATTGCTGCGGTGCTTCATCATCACCCCCAAAGAGAGCGAACCAGAAACAAAAATCTTCTTCTCAGTCCTTTCTCTCGCTTACCCAAATTTCAGAGGAAAAAAATAAATAAGAAATTTTTGCATAATCGTGCTCCCATTCAAACCCAGATCGAGTTTCTTCAGCTGCTAAATCCTGTTCCATCAAAGTTACAATATTTTATGCATTTCTGAATCATAGAGAGTGAAGAGAAGGAAAAGTTTGGTTTTAATGATTTGGTGAGGCAGAGCAGGAGTTTGGAGAAAGAAAGAGAGAAATAGGCTCGGTGATGATGATAAAGAGGGTTGGGGGTTGGGGGTTAGTGGGGGAGGGAAAAGGGTTTTTTTAAGGGCAAAATTGTCTGAAAAAAATTGTTTATGGATAAAAGGATGATTTTATAACATTTTGTAATATTGAGAATGATTTTAATACGAAAAAAAGATCGGGGGCGATTTTGATTTTGACCCAAGATCTTAGGGACAAAAAAAGTACTTAACCCTATAAAAAATTATAACAAGTTTCCCTCCTTATTATTTATTTTTACTTTTTTTTGTGTTTTTTCCCAATTTTTCTCATTTTTTATTCTTGATACAAATTTAATTCTAATCGGTTTTTTTTAACAAGTGAGCTCAACACAATAAAGTAGAGCGACGAAGTCACAAACAAAGTCTCAAACAATAAATACAACGACTTATAACATAAAAATAATCCCTATTGTTATCTCCGACATTGCCATCAACAACCAAAAAGATCCAAACTACACCGTTCTCTATAACTATTCAAAGATCTGAGAAACACCTCTTTCACTTCAGTATCCTTGTTATTGAAGATCCTCTTGTTCCTTTCTTGCCATACATTCCAAATAATTGCGAAAAAGCATATGAGCCACTTGTTACGCTCCTCTTTCCTATTAACAACTTCTGTCCAACTCTCAAAGTGTTCTTTTAGTGAACTCGGAATAGCCCACAGCCTCCCAGAGTCAGGTAGTCATTCACACCACACCTACCAGGTAAACTCACAACCAAGAAACAAGTGATAGATATGTTCGACTTCTTTTTTACACTATACACACATGTTATCATCGTGGCTAATAATTCCTAGCCTATGCAATCTTTCTTTGGTATTCACTCTTCCTATCAAAATAACCAGACAAATAACCCCACTCATGGCAGAACCAAACATTTCCATAATGTTTTGGTGAAATTGTAGCTGGTGATGTCCTTCGGGAGTATTTTTTACAGCAACACCTGCACAAAGGAGTTAGTTGAAAAAATACCTTCCTTGTAAAACTTCCAAATAACTCTATCTTGCGTATCACAAGCTAACTTCACAAACCTTAAGGTCTCATGCAATTGATCCACCAATTCTAACTCCCATTGGAATAAAACTTGCCTCCACTGGAAGTTTCAAATCCACTCTAACCCGTCCCAAAACCCACAGTCTCCTATGACAGATCCTCTTTGGTTTGAAATAGAAAAGAGCCTCATAAAACACATCTTTAATGCACTGCTTTGTAGCCAAATAACTTCTAGAATCGGGTCCTCCTTCCATCACCCACCTCCATAGACAAACTAGTAATCATCTTATCTTTCACATTACGATCTTTGAACTGCAACTGGCAGATATCCTTCCAGGGACCCCGTGTACTAGGCAGTTTTTGAGATGATAGCATCACATTAAGGTACAAGTTATGAAAAGAGCATATATAATCTTCCATAGGTGACACTCCTCTTTTCAAAATCGCCACCACCACTTGAAAAGGAAGGTTGTATTCTTTACCACGGCATCACCCACCCCCAATCCTCCTAACTTTTTAGGAGCCTGAACCACTTCCCACTTGATCAATGGCAAACCATTCCTGCCTTCCTCCTTGCTCCATAAAAATTTTCTCTGCAACGAAATCAACTTGTCTGTTACTGCTTTCGGCATCTTATAGAGGCTCAAATAGTATACCGGCAAGCTATTCAGTACTACTTTAATAAGGACTAACTTACCCGCTTTATTGAGCACATTTGCCTTCCACAAGCTAAGCTTCTCCTCTACTTTATCAATTATTGGTTTCAAACTGCTCACTTGTCTTGGGTTTGCTTTTAAGAAAATACCAAGATATTTGACTGCAAGATTAGCCTCCTTACAACCCAATAGGTTGCACATATTGTAGGTCCACGGCTGGTCACAATTGATTGGGATCAAACTTGACTTATCGAAGTTGATACTTAACCCCGACATCATCTCAAAACATCTTAGCAACCTGACATAGTTTCTAATGGTCTCCTCCTCTGGCGGACAGAACAATATAGTGTCATATGCAAACTAGATATGTGATAACTCTATATTATCCTTACCAACCAGTAATGGTGAAATACGTCTGTTTCTGACTGCCTCCCCAACCATCCTATGCAAGACATCAACAAGTACAAACAAAAATGGAGACAATGGGTCACCTCGTCTCAAACTCATCTCCATCTTAAATGGTTATATTAGTGAGTTGTTTATCGATATCGGTATAGAAGTTGTACCAACACATTCCTTCACCCATTCCCTCCACCTCCAACCAAAGCCCATCTTCTATAACACTATATCCACGAAGCTCCACTTAACCGGATCATACGCCTTCTAAAAGTCTAATTTAATGATCGCAGCTTTCTTCTTCTTCATCTTTAACTATTGTACTGTTTTGCACGCAATAAGTGCCCCATCATGTATTTTTCTACCCTTGACAAATGCACTCTAGGTCTCCCCTACCAGACCTGGCATCACTGATATCATCCTGCGGACCATCACTTTAGAGATTACTTTATACATGCAACCTACCATGCTAATCGGTCGGAGGTCCTTAATCTCTTTGGCTCCAGTGAACTTTGATGCTAGGGTCACCCACGTAAGATTCGAATCAGAAGGCAGCCTTGATGAATGAAAAATTCAAGTACAGATGATGTGAACCCTGCACCAATTTTGTCCCAGCATTTTTTAATGAAATTCATGTTGTACCCATCATTTCCAGGAGCGTTAGATGACTCACAATCCCAAACCTCCTCCATTGACGACATTCTCTCCAATGCTGTAGCCTCTTCTTTGTTGATCCGATTTACCAATCTATCCCTAAACCCCACAACAGGCGATCTCTCTTGATGATACAAAGTCTTATAAAACTCTTTGATAGCAATCTTGATCCGCACTTGATTTCTTATCAGCCTTCCATTAATCATCAATGCATCAATACTATTATTCCTCCTTCTTGCCGACGCCAAGTTATGGAAGTACCTAGTGTTCTTATCCATGTCCCTCACATGCCTAGACCGCGACATTTGCTTCTAGTGTATTTCTTTTCTCACATACCACCACTTACAACAGCTTACCACGGCCTTTCTTCTAGCCTCAACTGTATCATCACACACTCCATTGCCAGCCATTTCATCTAACTTCTTTATCTCCTCCTCAAAGCATTGAATTTTCTTGTCCATGTCACCAAATTTGTCCTTATTCCATCTCTCCAAAGGTAGCGTTAAAGCCATCAATTTCTCTGTAAACTACAGCTCCCCAAGATTCCTCCATTCCTTCCTAATCATTCTTAAGAAACCCTCATGTATAAACCAAGAATCTAAGTTTCGAAAAGGTCGTGGTCCACCTCTGAATTTGGAATCCTCTACTATAATCGGGTAGTGATCTGACAAACCTCTCGCTCCACCTTTTAATTGAATTTTCTGAAATTCCTCAAGCCATTCTACACTTAACAGAACTCTATCAATACGATTCCAGGAGCCGCCTCTGAACCAAGTAAATTTTCGATCATACAATTGTAAGTCCACTAACTGCATATATTGAATCCAGCTACAAAGCTCAATTCCTCCCACATAGCCAGTTTCTCCATTTTAGTAAGAGCACCATATACTAAACGGAACGTACAATTGAACTCATAACCATCTTTCTCCTTTATAATAATTACTCATTTTAAATTGCATGTCATCCCACATTAACAACAGACCTCCGGATGTGCCTTCCGACTCTACAAACTCTCACCCCATAGCATCGCTCCCCCAAATACGTACCACATCAAACTTAGTCATAAGTTGCATCTTAGTTTCAACAAACCCTAACATATTCACTTTTTGCTTTTTTTTTCAGTTCTTTCACCATATTTAATTTCTCAACACTCCGTAACTCCCTAACATTTCAAGAACTAAAAATTATTTTAAAATTGTTTTACCCACCTTTTTTACGTTTTTTGGTCTACATCTTCTTGCCTTCTCTTTCTGCTTCGCTAATCTCCTCTTCTGAGCTAATGCCTCATTCTGCTATTGAAGAATTGTCATGATATAATATTCATCATTGTACTGGACAGCTCCTGATTCAACAGCCAGCACCCACGTCTTCCTATTTTCCAGCATCTGCTCCTTTCGTTCCTAATCTTTACCATCACTGCTTCCCGGATTTGCAACACCAATGTCCCATGCAATCCCAACCCCGACCTTGCCTTCATCAACCTCCACACAGTTCAAAGTTAAACTGTCTATAGATGCGTCATCTTTGCCTATAACACGACCAACTTGCAGACGAGCGATATTTTTCCGAGGCACTACACAACGCACCGCCGCTTCCTTGTTAATGTTGTCGTCCATGGAAGAATGCTGCCCTGTCATCGCCGTGTTTGAATGATACCCAGGTGACGGGACAAACTCCGTTGGTGGGCATGCCTCCGGTTGAAGATCGCGGGCAGCAATCACCGCTGCAGATCTAACCGCACCGTGTCCCACACTAGCCTGTCGTTCCTCACCGGCTACAAGCTCTCCCAGGCTTCGCGAAACCGTTCCACCGTCACACCCTGAGATCTCCCCTTCAACTTGATAACGAAACGCAGTGCATAACCCAGGACTCGGAGCGGGTTCAACCCGGTCACCCCTCGCCCGACCCGAATTCACAAGCCCACCTCCTATAGCCGCTTTAGCATGAGTGTTAATGTGATCTGGGCTTTTAACTAAGGAAAGGAAGCCCACACTCTCTCCTTTGGCACACCTGTTACAACCTTTTTTGGGCCTACTAAGAAGCCTGCTTCGGGTTTCCTTTTTTCTCCAACAATCATTTTTCTTTGGCCCATCATTATTATAATCACAGCTAATTATTTTTTCTGATTCAGCATCATTAATTATCAAATCATTATATCCCATAAAATTCTCACTACCCTCTAAAACAGAATCATCCGTTTCCCTTGCTGCATGAATTTGAATTGAATTGCAATTACTCCATTCATTCAAAATATTCTCTGAAATTACTACTCTACCCTTATCTGTTTCTTCCTCCCTTGGCACCGCTATCACCAACTCAGCCACCGGATCTCTGCTTTCCACTCGATGCATGGTACTCAAATTGCTAGCAACCATCTCGCATGCTTTTGGGAGATAAGGATAACCTTCTTCTTCAATCTTGCACTCCACTCCATAGCTCTCATAATCAACCTCTTTAACCAGGACATCGAATCTGCTAGTACCAATTGTGACATGAATTCACTCGTTGATGATGTTCATGATACAAGTATCTATTTGCACCTGTCCCACACTGAATGAGTGGCATGATTTAGTGGCTTTGTCACATCCAATTACTTCTTTCCATTGGCTTCCTATGATCCTGAACGTCTCTGCTGACCATGTATGCAGAGGAATACCAAAGCACTCTAACCATACCCTTCGAGTTTCACTGCGCTCCTCCTCATCCCATCGCCATACGCTATGGAAAATTTTTAGCAAGTCATTCATTTTGAACGTGTAAATTTCTTCTGCATTCAAGACATTATCAAAGGTCATGAGTGCCTTGTACGCTCCTAGTTCTTATACTTGTACAACTTGAGGCACAATTTTTCCAATCATAGACTTCAAAGAAGAAAAGTCAATAGCCTTTGTCGACCCACCTATTAGACTCCTTTGTAGCCAATCCAGGTTCTCTTTTGCCATCGGAATTTCCATCTTCTTTGTCCACCCATTGCCATGCGGATCATCTTTTTTTCCATCCTTCCTCATCTCTTCCACATTCTTCCTCTAAGATCTTGTACTTTACTCAACTTGAGTTTGAATTTTGGCAATGTTCTGGACGACCTCTGCCTCATGAATTCTCTTCCTATTCTCCACTTTGTTGATACCTAATTTCTTCGACTGAAATAACCTTTTCTCGTAGCCTCATTCTATTCATCTCCGCAATAGCCTTCAAAGCTCCCCCTTTGTTGTATACCGGATGAACGCAAACACATAGATATTACCATTTTTTTGTTTTCGTGAGAGATAGATATCATTTATACGTCCAATCTAGTTGAATAAGTGGTACAACTCCCTTTTTGATATATCTTCAAAAAAATGATCTACAAAAATAAAGAACGATTCGTTTTCCAAACGACAATACTCTTCTCGATTCCAAACCCTCGGATCTCTACGAAATTGCCTAGTTCTACCCCTCCCGATATTTCCCTCTCCCTCTCCCTCTCTCATTTTTTCTCTCATTTTTAAAAGAGGCCCTTTAGCTAATTCTAACCGGTTACTATTCCAATCAATCAAATTCAGATTTGATCGGATCGGGTTCAATTGCAAAAATATACTAAGACAATCCGATTAAATTTAATCGGTTTAATTTTTAAATTTACTCGAATCCGATCCAATCGAGTCTGATTATACCTCTAGTCTCAATTTTTTTAAAAGAAAAATTATCCAATCTAATACTATTTAAAAGAACAAATAAAAAAGAAGCTCAAATGTAAGACGTAATCAAATTAAACATGATATAGAAAAACAAAATATTAAAAGGTATTTTCCAAAATTTTCAATCAACCCTATGATAAATTTTTTAAAGATTAATTTTAAATGTAAAAGTACTTTGATTGATTGTGTATGCTTATTAAAGTCTAGAATTTTTCATGCGATAATAATATCCTCAAGAGCACCTTAATTCGGAAAACTAATCCTATAAATTTAATCATCAATTTGAAAATATAAAAAATGGTTTTGATTAATAAAAATTTAAAAATATTTTAATTTTTATTAAAAACAATAAGATAAAAATATTCAAAAAAAATGACACAATTATTATTCTAAAAAATATAATTTCAAATATTAGAGACAAAAAATAATATTTTAGTTTTGAAAATAATATCGCGTAGCCTATTTACTATTGAATGATTATGGTCATTCCGTAACCATTTAAGAATTTGGCGATCAACGATATTATAAAGAATAACAACTCATCATATTTTAGGTGACGAGACACAGAGGCCACTAACTTGCCCTGATGCAAGTCAAATTCTTTTTATATTTTCTCTTCCTTATCGTCATCGCACTCATAATCATATCATATATGCCCATCATCCTTACCTAGCTACCTTAGGCATCCTCCTTTTTTATATTTTTATTTTATATAGTAGAATAATACTCCGCACACATATTTTCAAATCAAAGAATTTTCAACTAAGTCAATGAGAAGAGAGAGATGGTAACAAAGGGCTATACATGAGTCAAATTAAAAAAAAATTATATGCTGAATTTAAATAATAAGAAGAAAAACATGCTAATAATACCAAAAAATTCTATTTTTGTGGGTGTCGGGATTGATTAGGATAACAAAGATTTAGACAGGTTTGTGAACGACAAAAAATGTTTCCACACTTATTAATTGATTAATATTGTCCCACGTTAAAAGATGGGTACGGTGTTTATAATCTAATTTAATATACAGAAAAAGAATATTATCAACCTTATAAGTTATAATGGTGTGGCGATTCAGAACCATTAGGAGTGACCTTAATAAACATTATTGGCAGAAATATCCTTTTATTTGTTTATTTTATTTTAAGAAATTGTTGGAGAAAATATTTAAATACTAATAATTTTACGTTATTCTTTTGTAAGTGTCATTTTGCAAAGGACTTTTTGTTAATTATACAAGATCATTGAGATGGAATGATTTAGTAGTAAGAAGCTAAGTTTTAGTATTATGTATTGAAAGGTTTCACCGGAAAAGTCGAAGTGTGCAGTGTTCTTTTTGCTGAATTGTATGCAATTTGGAGAGGTTTACTTCTTGCTTGGACGAGTGGATTTCGTGAGGTTATTTGTGAAACAGACTGTTTAGAAGCTCTTTTCTTGGTAAACCAAAGAATGCTTGGTAAGGATATTCCGGAATGAAATTTGACAAAGCATATACAGAAGGTTATGAATTGGAATTAGAGAGTCTCTATTATTTTAATTTAGAGGACTGCAAATAGTGTTGCAGATTGTATGGCTAAAGCAGCTGCTTCTGGTACGGACATTCACTCGAATTGGAGCCAACCATGGAGTGAGTTTCAACATCTAATAAATTTAAATATGATCCTAACCAATTAATTTAGTTTTGTCTCTCTTTTTTTTTCTTTTCTATTTAGTCACAAAAAAAAATCCATTATCGTGAATATTGTCAAAACAATCCATATACCATCTTATTATAAATTGAAAGGTATTTTATAGTATATGTTTCGAGGCATATTTTGAACCAAAAATAATGTGAATTGGACTTTTGAAAAAGAGGTCGAAGACGACGGTAAAAATCGTCAGTACAGAATAACGAATAGAGATATCTATAAAGGTTTTTAAAGTTTAAGTTAGTAAGAGTTTAAACAAAAATATAGAATGGATTAAAGAATATTTATAATGTTAAAGTATTTATAGAAAAGAAAAGTATAAGTAAATAATAAGAATATTAAATAACGTGAATAATGAATATGTCAAATGTTTAATTTATTAGGTGTTTAAATAGTTATCCTAATGTTAGAATTTAGAAAGTAATTTAAAAGTGAAGTATTTTTTATTTTATTGGATCAATTCTAAAATCTATTATTTATATTATTCACAAAAATTATTGTCTACCTAACATAATTTTTATAAAAAATGATGACTTAATTATATGTAGAAGTCATCCTATCTGACGACAGTGAGTAATTACTTTACTTACTATATAAAAAATTACACCATGATATATTGATTACTGCTCGTAATTATAATTGTAGTAGTGGGGAGAAAAACGGTGACTTACCCCTCAAGTCAGATCAAACTCGGATCATCGAATCCGAACTTATTAACAAGAAATTAAAATAAAAGGATAAAAGAATAAAAAAAAGACACAAAAAAAATACTATAGAAACATAAAAAGATAGATAAAAAATTGTTTACAAAATTTTTAAAAAATTTATTCTTAACAATTTAAGTCATTTAAAGAAATTTTTTTATTAGATTAAAATTGAAAGAGACTAACACACAAAATTATCTTAGTATTAGATTTTTTAATCTTTTTCATACAACAAGTAAAATAAATCACTCACCTCACTTGATCACACAATAAAAATATGCATAAAGTAATTAAAAAATTTTATTCATCAAAAGTTGTTTAAAATGACTCACAAAAATGTTTAAATAGATCCCTAATAGGTTAGCCTAAAAATAGGTTAAATCTTTTTGGATATGATTCTAAAATTAAAGATAAGATAACTAAAAGATATGATAACTAAATTAAATCAGATTTGATTTTATTAGATTAGATCAGATTTAATTTAAATTTAAACATAAATACTACTAAACAAATTAAAACTAAATTAAATCTTCTAATAAATCCTAACAACAAAACAAATTAACATAGGTCTAATAATTTCAAAAATTAAATAATAATTTTATACTTTTTACTAAATTTAAAAATTATTATTGGACTTCTTACTATACGTTATACTATCCTAACGTAGTCTAATAAATTTTATCATTTTTCTCTTAATTAGTATGTACTTGATATAATTCTTTATGTACGAGTGCTGTCAAATTCTTAAAACTTTTTTTAAACTTTTTTATATGTGCTCTAATAATGAGGTCTTCAAAAAATGTAAAATTTTTATTCTGTCATTTTATTTTAGAATGTCTCAATTATCCTTCCCAACATGTATCACTCATGCTAATTCAGGTAGACTAACTCGCGCGCCTTAAAACGTCTTTACTATGGGTTGGGTGTGACCTGTGATGATGGAGAATCTTTGTTATGGGTCATGATTGTTACTTGGGTTAGTGTATAAGTAGGATATAAGAATTTATTCAATTCAATTTATTAATGGAATTAGTTTTAGATATTTATTTCTGCAAATTTTATATTTTAAATATTCATTTTTAAAAGAAAAAAATACATTACAAATCTTATATTTCTCAATAATATAATCATTTAGGCTGCGTTTGTTTTTGGAGACAGGACAGAACATGTCACTAAGACAGAGACAATAGAACGAAAACACCAAAAATTATTTTTTGTGTTTTGTGTTTGGATACGATGGACAAGACACTGATGTAATGTCCTGTATTATGTTTGGATAGACATGGACAAAACTAAAATAGTATGCAAAATGACTGAAATAGCCATATAATTCCAAATTTTTTACATCGTACAAATCAATTTAATAAAAAATAAGAGTACGTGAGAGTACAAAAAATTACAAGAAAAATTAGTCTATGAACCAATAAGATAAAAATGATATTAAAGTAACAAAATTAAAAATAAATAAAGTAACATAAAATAGAGAAGTGAATTAAATCTCCATTAACACAACATGCCATAAAGAAGAGAATGAACAATAAAAAGGAATAAATTAATTATCCAATCAAATAAAAAATTCTAAAAAGAAAGAGAGTGTCTAAAAAAAGAACACATAGAAAGAAGAACTCCCATGTAGAGAAGAAGCTAAAATTAAGAAAAATAAGAAGAGATAATAGTAGAATAATAAAAAATATCTAAGGATAGAAAGGGAAAAATTTTGATTAAAAAATCCGTGTCCATCTTTTTAAATTCCGTGTCCATCATTGTCCTTCGTAAAAGAGTGGACACAAAAATATAAAATAGTGTCCTGGAGACAATGTGTTCCGTGTCCATGTCTCTACCTCCAAACACGTTTTAAACTTTCGGTGTCCATGTCTTTGTGTCCTGTCTCCGAAAACAAACGCTACCTTACTTCTTGTAATATTTTTTAAAGGAAAAGTATATGGAACCAAAAAATTACTGACTAAAAACTAAATAAAATCACATTAATTTATATTAATAATTAATTAATTTTAAATTTTTTAAATTTAAAATTTAAAACTTAATTAAAACCTAATTAAAACTATAAAAACTTTCCTCTTCTCTCTCATATTAACCTACTCACTTCTAACAATCACACACACAAATTCCTCTCTCTCCCAGGCTCTCTCTGCCTCCTCACCTGAACCCACTCCTCTCTGTAACAGAGTATGTGCTGCAAGGTGTCGGTTATCATCTCGTCTAAATCTCTACCGCAGAGCCTATAAAATTTGCTACAAGCACTGTAACTGTATGTCCCAGGACACCGCCAGCAACCAAGAAAGAAAGGCAGAAATTTAAATAAAAGAAAATAAAAAGTAATGCTAATTTTTTTTTCATTTCTGTTTTTTTTTAGCTGGACTAAACAAAAGAAGAAGCATAAGAGATGAAGCGAGATGAACGGACAGAGGAGGGGGCTCTTGGTTGGGGTGGGGATTTGATTTCGGATGTGATTTTAAAAGGATGAACGGGTGGTTGAAGAGAAGGGTATTGACTGCAAATTACACACTTGATCTTAGTCAAAAGGGATTTTTAAACAATTATATAAATATAAAAAAATATTCATTTAATATGAAAAAAAAACATCCTAATACTTAACAAAAGAAATATCCAGTTATAATTTTAAAAAAATTATGAAATTTTAAAGAAATAAAGACATTCACATTTATAATACAAAAAAATTCGAAAAATATATAAAAGAACATCCATTTAGTATGAAAAAGAAACATTCTGGTACTTAGCAGAAAAAACATCTATATATATTAATTCGTAAAAATTTTAGATTCACCCAAACGTATTTAGCTAATTTTTGGCTAATATCCTTTTGATTTTCTAACATTACTCTTTTTTAAATTGAGTTAATATCATTTGATTCTAACATATGTGAATGTGACAGAGCTACATATACACAAACTAAATTTTGTCATTAATTATTGATGAAAATATAATAATATAGATAAATTAAGCTAAAAAACATACTCAAAAACAACGGTCCTTAGCTTTGACGATGCCACTTTTCCGAAGCAGACACATATAGTTGATATAGATATGCGGCTGTGTATTGGAAGCTAATAGGGAAGTGGAAATCATAGTTGGTTTCTTCAGAAAAGAGTGTGATTGGTGAAGGGACTTTTATTCCAAAAAACTGATGAGCAACAATAATAATTCCATTCTTGGTGGGTGAGTAAGCATATAATAATATAAAAATAAAAAAATACAATATTAATATTGGCAGAGAATATGGGTAGAATTAACAAACAGGATCGGCCAAATTTAGGGAATAAATTAAAGCTTTCTCATCACTTTCAAGAAACATGTATGTAAATGTCTAAATGAATGTAATAACACCAGTGCATGAATCCCTCCTCAGTTTGTTGATTATCAAGTTCAAGTTGTTGTTCTCAACCAATTATTTGGACAAGGGTAATTAGTGAAGAGTTTGAAATTGGCTTCGCTTCGCTTCATTATTTGTTTTAATATGCCGCTAAACAATGGAGTTAAAATTTGAATTCCTAATATTTATATTTGTGTTATAAATATATTTATTGTGAATGTTTTAACGAGACGTTAAATTTTTAGTTAAGAGTTAAAATTTTGACTATAAATATTTTTTTATGTTCTTTAATATATACAATCAATAATAGAATTATATATCATTCTTTTTATTCTCTTATTTTCTTCTCTTAAACTCTAATTCTTGTTTTCATAATACATTATCAGCACAAATAATCAAATTCTATTCTAGGACTAAGTAATTATCTTTTTCTTATTACTCATTTTATTTTCTCTCCTTTTCTTAAATATCATTATCAATTTTTTTATATATACATTTACGTACATTTCTTTATATATATATACCACACATAAATAACTATTTTATCATTTTTTTTATAAATATATTTTTTTTGTTTTAATCCATATATGCATATATTTTATTTTAAACTCATATAAATTCATATATGCATATAATGTAATATCATTTACGTAATACTATTTTTTTCTTTTTTCGGTTTTGTACGTCATTTTTTTTTTGTGATAATTTTTTTATTTAGTTTGTTATATTATTATTCTTATTTGATTTATTTATATTATTTATTTTTTATATAAATATAATATTTTATTTAATATTAATATCATTTCCTGAAGTGGGTGATAATTAATCATATACAAAATTATTTTTTGAAGTGAATATAATTAATTATAAATATAATTATTCTCCGAAGTGAATGATAAATATTATTTTTTTAAATGAAGATATAGCAGCTGTAATGCTAGTATCACAATTTTATTTACATTCTCAACAATGAATGTATAGTTTCAATAGTTTATTTAAATTAGTTTTATTATTTTAAAAAGAATAATATAATTTATCAATTTTTTGAAACAAATTTATTTATTTATTTATTTATTTTACTTATCTTCCTTTTTTATATGTATTATTAATATTATTATTTTTAATTATTTACTTGCTTTTATTTACAGAGCTATCATATTAAATTTGCAAAAGTTTGAATTTACCGTTCTTGATTTAACCGACAAAAATTATTTAGAATGGACATTTGATGTTGAAACTCATTTGGTATCCAAAAAATTTGGAAAAATCATAAAAATGAGGTACAATCGTCAAGCGAAAATAAGACTAAGGCACTAATTTTTCTACGTTAGCACCTCTATGAGGGGTTGAAATTAGAATACTTTAACTGTTAAAGATCCACAAGAACTATAGACAAATTTAAAAGAGAGATATGAACACCAAAAAGATTGTACTATTGCCTAAAACTCGTTACGAGTGGATACACTTAAAGCTGCAAGATTTTAAAACAGTCTGCAAATACAATTATGCACTTTTCAAAATAAATTTTTAACTGAAATTGTGTGGCCAAAATATCACAGATGAGGACTTAATAGAAAAAACTTATTCCACATTTCACGCTTCCAACATGTTGTTGCAACAACAGTACTGTAAAAGGGTTTCAAAATGTATTCTAATCTAATAAGTTATCTCCTATTGACAGAACAAAATAATGAATTATTAATAAAGAACCATAAAATTCGTCCTACTGACTTAACTGCTGTCCCTGAAGTGAATGCGACATTTTGTGAACATAAAAGAAATCACGATCAAATATTGGTCAAAATCGTGGCCGTAGACGTTTGATTTTGGTGGCCCAAGCAATGACATTTTTTTTGAATGGTGCAATTTTCTTTTTAGAAGAACATTAATAAAGAAATATTTTATTTTAGATCATTTTTTATCTATTTTTTTATTTTCTTTCTTTCTTTAGTTATAGTTTCAAGTTTTCTTTTAAATTTTTTTATTTTTTTATTAATGGTAATTTTTATTTTTCGTAATGAAGATATGGATATTTCTCATACTTCACTCAAGTTCAACAATAAAGAAGTATGTCTCGTTGACAATGTTTAAACACATATAATATTTAAAGACAAAAGACATTTTGTCTCTCTTGTTACAAAGAAAGCAATGTAAGTACGATTGTAAGTAGTGCAAAAATGATTAAAGGCTCCAGAAGAGCTACTATAGTATTACCTAAAGGAACTAAGTTCTTCATAAATAATGTACTACTATCAAGTAAGTCTCATAGAAACTTGCTATATTTTAAATTTATCCACTAAAATGGATACCATGTAGAAACTGCAAGAGAAAAAAAATAACGAATATTTTTATATTACAACTATAAGATCAGGAGAAAAATGCGTGTTGAAGAAACTATCCACTCTTTCTTCAGGTTTGTACTACACCATGATTAGCAATGTGGAATCATATGCCATAGTAAACCAAAAGTTTACAAATAGAAATATATTTACAATTTGGTATGACCAGTTATGTCATCCGGATTCAATTATGATGAGAAGAATCATCGAGAATTCATTTGATCATCTTCTAAGAGAAAATAAAATTCTCCGATTCAATGAATTCTCATGTGCTGCATGTTCTCAAGAAAAGTTAATTACAAGACCATCTAAAAAAAAAATTGGGATCGAATCACCATCTTTTCTGAAATGCATTCATGGTGATATATGTGGACCCATTTATCCACCATGTGGACCATTTAAATATTTCATAATTTTAATAGATACATCTTCATGGTGGTCCCACGTTTGTTTACTATCAACTCGCAACATGGCGTTTGCAAAATTGTTAACTCAAATAATTAAATTAAAAACTCATTTTTCATAATATGTTATAAAGGCAGTACGCCTTGATAATGCTGGTGAATTTAGGTCACAATCATTTAATGATTATTGTGTGTCAACCTCAGAATAGTCTAGCAGAATCATTGATTAAACGCTTTCAGTTAATAACTAGACTATTACTTATGAGAAATAAACTGTCCGTTTCAATATAGGGGTATGCTGTTTTGCATGCTGCAGTACTTATATACGCTTAAACCAACAATTACCTAAATTCTCCTTTTTACAACTGGCTTGCAGTCAGGAGCCAAATATTTCTCATCTTAGGATAAATATTTCTCCACCAAAACGCATAAAGATAGGACCCCAAAAAAAATTGGGGATATATGTTGGTTATGAATCACCGTCAATTATAAATATCTTGAACGCACGACGGCTGATTTATTTAAGGCAAGATTTTCTATTTGCCACTTTGAGGAAATAAATTTTCCAAAATTAGGAGGAGAAAATAAGCAGTTAAAAAAGGAAATTACTTGAAATACATTGTCATTATTTCATTTAGATCCACGCACTAGACAATGTGAAATAGAAGTACAAAAATTAATTCATATGTAAAATATTACAAATAAATTGTCAGACACATTTACTGACCTAAAGAGAGTAATAAAATCTCACATTCCAGCTGGAAATGCACCAATAAAAATAAGTATTTTGGAAGGTCAAATTGTTAGTGCAAATGAAAGTAATCCACGCCTAAAGCGTGGAAAACCAATCAGTTCTAAAGATAAAATTCCCGAAAAAGGAAAGAGATAATCAATCATGATGATCACAATATGGAGACAAATACTCAAAGGAGATCCGAAGACATAACTATTGATGAAACCTCTGAAGAGGTTCAGGTACCTGAAAATGAAGTGATCTCGATAAGTTATGTTACTATTGAAAAAATATGGGACCGAAAGAATACTGTTGTTAACAACATTTTTGCTTATAATATTGCTGTAGAAATAGCAAAGTAAAATGAGGATCATGAACCAAAATTTGTCAAAGAATGCAGACAGAGAAATAATAGACCAAAATGAAAAGATGCAATTCACATTGAATTAACTTCACTTAGAAAACGTGAAATTTTTAGTCTTATAGTCAAAACCCCTGAAGGTATAGAACCAGTGGGATACAAGTGGATTTTTGTGCGCAAACGAAATGAGAAAAATGTCATGATGGATTCAATAACATTAAGATCTGATGGATAATAAACATCTTCTTGACCTTTCAGATTTAACGCTCTAATACCATGTCATGATACCGCTCATCCCAAAAGTTTCAGCTGATGAAAAAAGGTAACACTAATGATTATATCTCTAATATTGCATAAACCTATAAATATTTCATTATCTCCTCATACTTTTTTTTTTGATAAATACAATGATAATTTTATTTTTTTTATAAATAAATTTATTAGTGTTTAAATTTTTTATAATTAAAAATATTATTTATCTTATTTAATTTAGGCGGTTGTTGGTGTATTCTGATTTGTTTTATTAGAAGGTATATTTATGATATGACCTACTAATAAAAATAGCTAGCTAGTTTAATGGTGGCCAGACAATTAGTTCCTGATCGATCATTTTGACTTCATGATAATTTTATTTTTGTGTGTAAAAATGTATGTGAAAGGGCTTAAAGAGGATTGAAAATAGCTTTTGTTCATTGTACTGTTCTAGTTAGATAATTTATTTTGGCTTAGGATAATGACATGAGAATGACTAAAATTGAAGTAATTAAGTTTCAACTTTCAAATGAATTTATTATTTGTCAAAGATTTAATATGAATAAAATAATGTATTATATTATATTAGGCTTCTCTCAAATAGGTTAGAAGTGAAAAGAAACTACTTCTGTGGTATGCCACGTGTGGGTATGACCATTAATTAATTAATCCACGCACTTAAACCAACAGTTTTTGTTTTGTGAAAGAAACTATTTTTAATATTCTAATTATTTAGCTTTCAAAACGAATAATGTTTTAAAAATCAAAAGAATTTTTTAAAGTTAAGAAAACCTAAGTTAATTCTCAAACCATTTTAAAGAGGAAAAAGTTTAAATATTAAAAATGATAAATTTATACGTGAAAAAGGAATAAATAATTATTTTGGTTTTATAAAAAATTTAAATTGACAAAATAATCCAGAAATTAGAGAAAGGAGTATGACCTCCAAAATATCAGAAATTTGCGACAAAATACACTAACTAATGCATGTGATCTAATTGGTGTTACTGCAATTGGTGGTCTTACAAATGCATTTTGTCACAAATGTATAATATTTCGGAGGTTAATTTTTTTTAAAAAATTACAAAATTAATCGAGAACTAAATCAGTCATTTATTTATATCTGATTCATGTTATATTTTTAAAAAACGAAACAGCAAATTTTTATATTTGCAAAAGAATTATGTTACGTGTACATTAAAATTAGCCATTAAAATTAGTCACCAGTATAAAATACATATTAAAATATAAATACACATTAAAAATAAATTAATCTACATATATATTTATACACAAATATATTAGTAATTGATTTTGGTATACAAATAATATTTCTCTTTGCGAAATTCTTATTGGGTGTTTTAAGTCAAAGGCTTTGATTGTAAGCCATTCAATATGCAACCCCAAATATTCACCGCTAAGTTAGTCAAACTCCAAAATTATATCAGTTGACTTCTGTTCTAGGGTTATACACCGTTGACTTGTAACTAAGCAATTAGTACTACCAAACTTTGAGATCATCTATTGGATCATCACTAACAAGAATCTATCACATCAAAACTATTCAATTTCACATAGTTATCTATATGTGAAAAATATCTTCCACAACATGGATGATTAAACCCCATTCAATCAACCAACGTACCTAGGATTAATAACTTAATTAATCAAATCCATCACTTTCAAATTATTCCACATCGGTTAATTAAGTGAGTGATATTATCTCATTGATGTTAATTAACAAAGACATAGTTAGACAAACATTATTGGTGATGATGTTTGAGAAGTAAACCAAGTAATAATTATTATGAGTCTTTTGGCGTGTAAAGCAAAGCGTGTTTCAAATATTACACTACCCCCAAACACCCCAATTGAAACTTTGTGATTGACTTGTTAAAATTAAAATAATAAAAAATAAAATAAAATATTGGAGTTGAAAAAACAAGTCAAACACGTTGCCGGAGTAACAAAAACACATGGAACAATTGGACTTCAACCAATTAAAGGAGCTTTGATGGCTTAATCTTATTCTCTATCTCCAATCTCAATCAATGTGACACACTCACAGAGAGTACCGAACATGTTTCAGCATGTACTTCATTTCAAAAATAATAAAAATAAATAATAAATTGGAGACGAGAAAAAAAAATTGGTTCATATATTAAAATAATGGAATTTACATATTTTCTATTTTTTTTTATAAATCCAGACATATTCAAAAACAGAAAAATGCATTTTAATTCGTGTCTAAAATAAAAATAAATTAATATAATAAGTAACAAATTTAATTTGTACTTGATAACATTTTAGGCATTTTTCTTCCTTATTCATATGATTCACTCGTGTGGCTTTTTATCCTCATTATTTCTTTACTCATTCATGTGGGGGAGGTCACTCCTCACTAGTTTGTGTCTTCACATATACACATATTTTAGCCTTACTTTCATCATTGCATTGTCACTTTGCACACCTAATGCTTACTTCATTATGACCTCATTTCTCTATTTTTTTTCCATTTTAGTTTTTAATATTTATATAACATTGTTTGTATTTTTCTATTTTTTTTTCTATTTTAGTTTCTAATATCTATATGACATAGTTTTTGGCAGGGCTTTCATCAAATGTTTAATTCGCTAAATTTGAGTAAAAAATTAGATAAAGTTTAATTTAGTCTATGAACTGTCTTTAAAAAAAATACTTGCAATAAATATACACTACCTCATTCAATTAGTTTTTTTTTTGGCTTTTGCATAAATTTTACATAGTTTTTTTTATTTGTCTTATCCTAATTTTTTTTGTGTTAATAATAATCAAATTCTAAACTTTTTAATTATAAAAATTTTGATATTATATCATAAAATTATTTTTCTTTCAAATTTAAACTAATAAAAAAATAAAAAATAATTATATATCTAATACAATAATCCTCTTAATAACACATATATGTTGTACACAAACGGTTGGAAATTACAATTTACATCATAAATTGTTAATGATTGCCAAAACAAAGCAAATAACAATGCATCCAAACAGGCTATACTTTCATGCATATATGCAATGTTTTTAGAACTATATATCTATATAGGTTAATTATTAGTGGGTTTGTCGGAGATTGTTTTCTTGTCTTCATTTGGAATTTTATGAGTGATTAATAAGTGGAGCTATTATCATTCGGTTAATCATAGGAAACACCTTATTTTGGCATCTATAATTTGGTGACTTCCACGTTACAGCATATACACTATGGTGGCTCCCAATAAGCTAAGGCCTAAGGGTCTTACCAAATTTTCCAGATCTTATTGCTATTCATCAAAGACAAATTAATTTTCAACTACTCATCGAATTTGAACACAATATGTGTGCAAAAATTTGTGATGCAACAAATTAAATACAGAACGTGCACTACTTGTCAATTAATTGTTGATTCTTGTTATGTTTGTCTTGATGGATCTATATAGATAAGGATGTTTCAATGTTTTTAATTTTGACCATTGCTTCTATTGTCAACCATTCCCACTTCATTATATTCTTCATATTAATTGATCATTTGCTGAAATCTTGGAAAGTAATCAATCAATTGCAAGTGGTATATCATATGTCTTAATCTGGGATGAGCCTTCATCTTTTTGGAGAGTTCATTTTCATCATCAACTAATGGGATTGCCAACTTGGGCTGCATTGTTGAAATAGTTGTAATTATTTATGGGTTACACAGATTATGTCTCTGGTGGCTTTGGGAGTGACTGGTTCTCAGTTTGGGAAGAATATTCCGACAATTTTAAAGTACTTCAATTAGATATAAGGAGTTAATAACATGTACTAAGCTAAATATTAGATAGCTAGTCATGTTAAGATAAAGATCTTATAAGATTTAGTTAAACTCTTCTATTTTAATGTATATAGTTAGTTGATTCAATCCGCTATATTTCTACTCTATAATATGTAGCATATATATAACATGAATATATAAATCATTTGAACAGATAATTATATTAATTAATTTAATTTTAAACACAAATCACTCTTCGTGTTAATTTATAAATTGTATTCTAACTATTAATTAATATAATTATGTTTTAACAAACAAAATGATAAAATAAAAAATCAACTAAAAAATTAATTATTTTTTAGTTCATATTAATATTTTTTAAAATTTTAAATTTTAACTTCTAAATTTAAATCTAAATCCTAATATTAATCAATTAAAAATTACTAATATTAATAAATTTAAAATTAATTCTCTATTTTTATTTAATAAAAAATATTCAAACAAAATACATCAAATTGATGCAAAGAATTCTCCCATGGGGTGCATTAGGGGTGGGAATTAGGCAAACGAAATGATTAAGACGGCAGAATAGTATTTAATATTTAAAAAAAAGTAATAAAAGAGAAAAAAAGAAGGTCATTTTCAGGGCTCTGACTCTCAAGAGAAGAGAAGAGAACAGAAAGAGAGAAGAGTGGGTCCCTTTTGTCTTCGCACGCCTGCACGCTCCGTGGGTCCCACTCGTTGACTCATTTTCCCAATTCCTCAAAGGTTTTATACTATTTCATAATCTTAATCATTTTTTTTATTTATTATTTAATTATTTTCCCAGTCTCTTCTTGTCTTCTAGTTTCAACGTGATTCAATTACTTTCACACTAGAACCATGTCATTCGTTGATAAATACCAAGAAAACTTCACAATCAGATGTTAGTATAATATATATATATATATATATATATATATATATATATATATATATATATATAATAAAAAATTATAATTGTATAAATTATTTTATATTATCATTATATTAAAATTAAATTCTTATGTATGATTATACCATTCGTTTATTTTCTCAGAAAAATAATCTTTTTAATCTAAGTTAATTATATAGTAATATTATGATCCAATATCAATAAGCCCATCGATTGTCATAATGTCAGTGTAATAATATGGCAATCATCTCTCTTTTTTTAATACACAAATTTATGGGAGCCTCCTGTTTAAAAGTAAACTTGTAATTTGAAACAGTTACTCCAAAAAAAAAAAAAAACTTGTAATTTGAAATAAAGTATATCATCAGATGAAACAAACGTGAGATAATCATAATTGTTGCAAAAGAAAATAGTATATATACAAGATGAAATTTCTGGTATCTTAGCTTTAACAACTCTCTTTGATGCTAAAATTTTTCAACCGTTTAATTATAAGATTTATCCACGCCTTTACTTTCATGATGATGAAATATCAAACGCAATTGAATTCAGGAATAAATCCACACATAGTAAAGTATAAAGAAGGAGATCATAATATATATATATATATATATATATATATATATATATACTAGCTAGAAACAAGAAATAATATGATTGTCTAACTTAATTTAGTAGGAGAATAAATAATTCATGTCAGTTGAGTGATTTATTTGGTTTTTAATGGGTAGGTGGAATTCCTTCCAAACGTGCTTCATAAAATCTAGTTGCTATTGTTATTGACAATTAATCAAATAATTATTTATCTATACTTACTTTTAAGATTAGGAAATGGAGTTAAAATCCAAAGTCACTTTTGAAATTGGCCACTTAATAGTCATACATATTTTTGTTGGGAATAAGATATTTTATAATTTATTAAGGTTAAATGATGTTATTTTATTAAGTATTTAGTCTCAAAATTAAAGTGATATTATTTTGTCTAGTACAATATAAAAGGATATGTGCCAAATTATTCACGACGTTTGAGTAATTTAATAGAAAGGAACGAAAAAATATTATGGTATAACTTTTTTAATCTCGAAGATGTTTATAGTACAATTGAAATATCAAAAATCTTTTTGGTATAAACAATAAATATCAAATACTATTTTAAAATTTAACTCTTAGAAAATGATTTCAATGCACTAAATTCATTTTTAGAGTAAGCTAAACCTATTTAATTATAATATGAAAATACTTGAATATTCTTGAGTTAACTATGATGAATGAATAAATTAAAGGAAAAGTCTAGGAATCAGCAGTTTTATTGAATTTTGGCCAACATGTAACCAGTAGTAGAAGGTGAGTCATTGAATGAAATCTCATACCAATCTCACACCATCAAATCATCATTGATAGCTAGTTGATGGCTAACAATCACAAAAATTACTGGCCCTAGCATTGCTCTAAATTAAAGAAGACGTATTGGAATACTGCACCTAGGACCATATTTTTATGGTTACGTACAAAAACTAAATATAAGATGTTACTCTTTTTGCAAATTTGTCAGCGGTATAGGGATTACTTCCTCCAAATAAAGACGTGCAAATCTTGAATGAATCTAAAAAACAATTTCACCTTTTCTAGCGGTCAATTAATTGAATAAAATGATTATATCATTTGTCAAACATCAAATCCATATTTAAATCCCGTTTTAGATTTCACCAGGGACGGGAAGTGAGCTATCCTCAGTTTATCTGCATTCAATTTTGACTTATGAAAATTAAGCTAGATTTATGACTAGATGCATTAACAATTAAATTTGTTATAATGTTACTTTTTTTTAAATTTAAGTTGTTAAAAAATATATAAATAATTATATTTTTAACGCATCTTCTTAAATACAAATTTTTTGGGTTTATATATATATATATATATAGTTTTTTTTATCTTATACTAATTATTTTTTAAAAAATAATAAGGATGAAACTATAAACCTTTTGGTTATAAAAATTTTAATATCATATTATGACACTATTTTTTTTAAAAGTTTAAATTAATAAAAAGAGAGATATAAATAATTATATTTTAAACCGATTTTAATAATTTATTTTTTAAACTTACATTCTACTCATCCAAAATTTATAAGCGGGTTGACTCAAATAATATAAATATAATATATAATTCTATATAAATAAATTATAATTTATGTATAAAAAACTATCAATTATATATATTATTTATCTATTAATTATAGTTTATACTTTTTATCAAAATTATACATAAAAAAATAATTATAAAGTTTTATATCAAAACACACTACAAAAAATACTGGCTGAACTGTCGATAATATTAAAAATTAATGGCAAAATTGATTGTGCGATATGTCGCTTTTAAATGTATCGATTATTTAAAAATCTAATAAAATCAACTGCTTGTCAGACTATTGATACTTTTTAAATAAAATTGACAACTCTTTTGTCGATAATATGAATTTAAGAATTTTACATATTTAATAAAAGCAACTCCATGTTATGTAAAATCGACGTCAAGTATGTCGATATTTGATTTATTAAAATTGACAAACTAACTATCAATTTAATTATTAAAGTACCGACATCGTCGCCGGCTATTTTCTTCTGCCTATTTTTAAATTAAAAAAACGATAACATTATCGTCGATTTTAATAGTCATATTTTTTAATTAATTTTTTTCATTTCAAAAAATAGACAATTAATGCATATAAAATTTTAAATATAAAAATAAAATTTATACTAAATATTAGATAACGAGACAAATATACTTTTAAATATAGAAATAAAATTTATCCTAAATATTAGATGATGAGTTTGCAAACTTATCAAGATAATAAACAATCCTCAAACATAAAGATTCAAGACAAGATAAATAACTAAGTTTAGACTTATATTCGTCTAAATCGCAATCTATTAATAATACAAAATATTCAAAGTAAAGTAAATAACTTTACTGTACTCATCTAAATAGTCTTTAACTGAGTCGTTGAGATCGTCGATATCATCCTTCATCTGAGAAGAACCATGTAGCTGTCCTGGCTGGTGGCTGCGGAATAGGAGGGGATTGTTTGCATAGAGTTGTGCTTCTCTTAGAGTTTGGAAAAGTAAAAGGAGGGGGGCGCATGATCTAGAACTACTAGGACTCATGACCCTCACATACCCAATCAAGTTGTTGAATTGACGACTAAATTGGTCCATTTGTGAGTTATTGGTGTTGAGATCCTCACCCAAAAATTCAACAGTCTGTTGCCACTTCATTTTCTCTCTTTGGTAGCGATCTTCAAACTCTCTATATTTAGCAGCATGTTGTTTAATTTTCTGCTCGAGTGTTGTGATCCGTTCCCTAAGATCCAAAACATCGGTGCTGGTTATCGTGGTTGGCCCATTAATTCGGGGTTGCGCCATGAAAGAGTTCCTTACCTCACCCATGCCATATACCTACCTCTTCGTTTTTCATCCACTATCTCAATCCAAATATTTTTCTTAGAGACAAGTGGTGGATCTATTAGACCAGCTTCTATAGCATCCTGTCATTCTTGTTCAGCGTGAAACATGCATTCTTGAAATATCTTTTACAATGAGTAGAAATGATGGATAAACTACTATAAGTATCAATAATACGAAAATTAAGAGGATATATGACAAAAACAAGTACAACACTATAATAAAAGAAGGTATCAAGTCATTTTTTTTACACATTTTAATTTGTAGAAGACTAATTACAATGAAAGAAGGTAAGTTACCTTTATCATTCGGGAGTGTTCATTAACCCATTGAGTCTTATCCTCTTTGCAAATATGAATATGTTCAAAAAATTCATCCATACACAATAATTTTTTAAATGATACATTCTACATAATATTAATCAACATGGCAAAAATAAACTACCAAAAACAGCAAGCATAACTATGTAATAAATTCCCTAATGTTACTAATTATTATTATTATTATTAAATAATTGTAATAGGCCTATCAAAATCCTTGACCAACATGTTTATTCTCTTATTACAACTCACCATATATAGTATATGGACCAAAACTTACAATTAAATTACATAAACAAATTTTTAAATAGAGATTATTAGTGATGTTAATGACCTAAAACTATGATCCCTTTGACCTAGATTATTATTCTATATTTTTTTCTTTTTTTTATAGTCATTTACCCTAATATTGTATTAATGTTTGTGCCATTTTTAAACATTATTTAGATGGTCTTGTTACACTAAAATTAAATTGATAGGAGGGCAATGTCTAAAGATTCGTATATTTTTAATTTTGTTAGTCAAATTTCCACTTCTTATAACAAAATGTGATTAATTGATTATCCTATTATTTCTAAATAAGCTACCAAAAATACCAAGCATAACCATGTAATAAATTCTCACATAAAACTTACTAAACATAACCTCGCTTTTAAAAAAGTGGTGCCTCCTGTAGTGTAAAAGAAGGTACCTCAAATCAATTTTTTAGCAGTTGTATTTCTCGTCTATAATTGTTTATAGATATTAGTATTCTAACATCTCATCAATTCACCAAGAACTTTTGGTGGGATCCAATATGGACGAGCATTTTTTTTTTGTGAATGACATGAAACATACCTCATAGGCATTTGGTAGCTCTAAACCTCCAAATTTGATAGATGTCATTCTCTTCCGTGTCAAGAATGTCAAAATTTTTCTATTTTAAAACAACAAATAACATCTTGCTATTATAATACGTACTATGATATATAACATTGTAAAATACGTAAAACAAGATAGATAAAATTTATCCTCTATTATGTCCACCATATTTTTCGAGTATCATCGTCTGCCTTATCAAAATTCAACCAAGGCTTGTTGTAGTTTTTCTTGAAAATCTGAAAAATGCGCTTCAAACCAGGCTTAGGTGGGTGCCAACTACATCAAAAACCAAAAAAATAGTAAACACATAGTACTTAGTAAAGATGAGACAGTAAAATTTAAAGAAATAACAAACCATTTGATACCATCATATCTAAGCTTGGGAGCATTTGTGGCGGAGTGACCAGTGGCAGTTGATGTTCCTTGACCCTGAGTATTTTGGGTACTATCAAATGTGGTTTGTTTTTTTTCACAAAATCCTCCTTGACTGGGAGCTAGATCACTTTGCACACCATGTGAGGCAGTCTTAGAAGGCTCATCGGCTTGTTGAGCGCATGATCTTAGCACCCGAAGTAGGTATCATGCATATCTGAGGCTCTTGACGAGAGAGGGTACTAGTGGCAACAAGTGACAATCTCTCACTACTCGAAATAATTGTGCCTGATGATGACCCAACGAGAGTGTATAGATCCGCATACAAGTCAACGTGGTAACCGATAGAAAGCCTCGGCCTCCTCTTTCGACCTTAGCAACAGCCACGACCATAAGCAAGTTATTATCCATATCATTACCGATACAACAAATTACAAAAAAAAAATTAAAGTAAATTAACATATTTACAAACTAAGAATATATTATTATCTTCTATCATAAATAACTTAGTTAAACTTATCACGTTCTAGCTTATTATTTATTCAATCTATCTAGAATAAAATAAAATAAAACATTACGATTTAGATATCAAAAAAATAAAAAATAATACACCATTATATATTTAACAAATTTGAATGTTATATAAATTCTTATTGGAATTTCATCTGTTCCCTTTATCATTCATTAGATTTCGTATTGTTGCATTTTTGCCAAGTGAATTTATAGGGTTCCACACTTTGAATTTATTTGAATTTGGTAGCCATGGTACACTCATATCTTGACTATTCTCCCATCCCCAATTCTCCACAGCCCTCTTATGTTTAATACATCTTTTGCACTCTAAATGCTTCTCCAAGTGTAACTGAAAGAGTACCGTGTTGATGACTCAAGAAAGTTTGATCTAGAAAAGTATCGGGCTTTAATGATTCAAGCTGCTATACATTCTAGTTTCTTCATTACACGCCACCCCTGTTTTGCTAGCAGCGCCGAACTGAATGCCTCAAAATTATTTCTAAATCAGAGCCCATCTTCACTCTTGCTCATGCAAAGTTCTTCCTATTTGACCCAGTGAATCATCCTTTTTCCATTTTCGCTTCCCCAAAATCTTTTAATCATTGTATCAATGTGTTGACAAAGACCTTTGGGTATTTAA
Source organism: Arachis hypogaea (assembly GCF_003086295.3). Lineage (NCBI taxonomy): Eukaryota > Viridiplantae > Streptophyta > Magnoliopsida > Fabales > Fabaceae > Arachis > Arachis hypogaea. The sequence goes on from NC_092043.1 coordinate 37,013,752, forward strand.
AAACAACCCATGATGTATGTAGATATTGATTGTGTCACTGCTTTAATGAGAGTTTCTTTTCCCAGTCATGAGATGTACTTTTCTTTCCAACCCTTAACGTTCTTTTATATTATCTCTTGGATGAAATTGAAAACTTTCTTTTTGGATCTACCTACAAAGGTTGGAAAGCCCAAGTACTTGAAATGTCATTGCACTGCCTTAATTCTCTGTCTCGATCCTGTTTGGTATTGGACTAGTACTTCTTTGATCCTTTGAATATATTGGTTCGAAGCTCTTGTAAAAAGAATGCTGTCATCCACAAAAAAGAGCTGGTTTACCTCTGGTGTTCGTTTGGCCAACTTGATTCCTCTAATAATCTTGCTGTTTTGGGCTTTAATAAGCAATTTTGAGAGAACCTTTGCACAAAGCACAAACAAATTTGGGGACAAGGGATCTCCTTACCTGAGACCTCTGGAAGGCTTAAAGCTTCTACTTGGTGCTCCGTTAATAATGATTGAGAATGAAACTAATGACATACAATTCCAAACAATATTAATCCATTTTAGAGAGAATCCCATAGAGACCATCACTTCTTTGAGGAACGTCCATTCGATCCAATTGTATGCCTTTGCCATATCAAGCTTCAGACCTATATAACCTTTTTGTCCTGTCACTTTCTCCTTAATGAAATAAAATATTTTCAAAATTTATCAAATTGTTATCTGTAATAAGTCCGTTATGCACAAACGCACTTTAGAATTGTCCAACAATATTTGGAAGGATTTGTTTGAGTCTACTCGCAATTGTTTTAGTAACAAGTTTGAATATCACATTACATAAAGAAATAAGTCTAAAATCTTTAGGGGGGAAGGGTCAACACCTCGGTTTAGTATCTCCAGCGCTTGTTCTATGACTTCTTTTCCTACGATCTTTCACATCTTTTCCTATGACCTTGGTGGGATGCATTTGTTTGAGTGCTTGCATAACTTCTTCTATCGTAAAGTCTTGATCTAGCACTTCGCTTTTATCTTCATCAATTCTTCCCTCTACCATTAGAGTCGTCTCTTTGACACTCTCTACTTTGTCAGAGGTGAAAAGCTTGTCAAAATAATCCACCGTAACTCCTTCAATATTTTCTTCATCTTCAAAGCTCACTTCTAAGTCGTTCTTAATAGATTTCACCCAATTTCTACTCATTCTTTGTGAAGCCTTTTGGTGAAAGAACTTGGAGTTTTTGTCTCCATGTTTGAGCCAATTTGTTCTTGACTGTTGCACCTACCAAATTTCTACTCCTTTTTCTTACTTCATGGAATTAAGATGTTGAATCTTATTTTAGAGGGTTCTAATCCTTTTAGGAATGTCACTAAAGTTCTCCTCTCCACACTTATCTAGATGTTTTTCAGAAAGTTTTCAGCTTCAAATGGATTGGTTCTTCATTCATCTCCTAAGCTTCTTTGACCGCCTTTTCACAATCTTCATTCTCCAACCAGCATTCTTCAAATCTAAATTTGTATGTTGCTCTTCTCTTTCATCTTTGATCCCCTTCCAAGTATACTATGATCAGCCTATGATCAGACTTATACCTACACAAGTGCTAAACTGTTGTCTTCGGGTAGTTTTCAGTCCATGCCATTGTTGCCAAAGCCCTATCAAGAGTGGCTGAGAGTTTGATAAACCAAGTTCTTGGAGCCCATTTAAGACCGTGCACGACCTTATGTATCCTACAAACATGAGACTGAGTTCCTTGATGAAAACGTGGGGGGCTAGGACATATACATAATTCTATTAAGATCACCATTCAAAATAATATTGTTAAAGTCAAATTGTCAAATTTTCTAATTGAATGACAATATAACCCAAATTGTAGTAAGCTTTATGATAGGAGCAAAACCTTAATCATAGTCAATCCCTTATTCTTGGTGATTGCCTTTGAAAACCAACCTATCTTTGTATGTCATAATGTCACCATTTGGATATCTTTTAATTGTAAAGATCCATTAGCAGCTAATAACCTTCACAAAAAGATCAACAGTGACAATAGACCAAGTTTTGGTATTGTCTAGAGCTTCTAATTCATCCATCATTGCGTTGTGCTAGTAAGGATCCTTAAGAGCACTAGATATAGATTTTGGTATGTATTATTTACAAGATCCAAAGTGGTAGTTATAGTAGCAGTCAGTGCCTTAGGATTTATTGCACCATATTTTGCTTTAGTAATCATAGGATGTCTATTTTAGACACACAATGGAGGTGGTGAGTTTTCTAATTAAATAACACCACCTCTAATGGAGATACTATCAAGATGCAAAACATTATGAGAAATATTACAACAAGTAGTTTGAATATGAGTAGAAGATGCAAGAGAAGTATCATGTTGATGAGCGTCAAAATCGAAAATAGAAGTAGTTTTGTGTGAAAGTTGTGATGTATGAGTATCAATGTGTGTGCTAGATGAAGTGGTAATGTCAATAATAGAAGATGTAGTAGATGACGAATTTGGTGTAGAAGATGGAAAAGAAATATAAGGAATAGACAAGTTGGTATGAGGAAACTGAGTTGGTAAATTTGATGCAGTGTTATCTAAAAACAAGTCTTTGTAAGGAAACCTATTTTCATTAAACACAATATGTCTTGTTATAATGATTTTGTCTTCTTTAGTCAAGCATTTACATCCCTTGTGATTAGGTGCATAACTAAGAAAAACAGTGAATTCAGATTTATAAAAAAATTTCTTTGAATTATATGTTTTGTACAAGGGAATGCAGTACAACCTAAAATTTTTAGGAAAGAATAGTCATGCTTATAAGAGTGTATAAGTTGATAGGGAGATACATGATTAGTTTTATGTGAGGGGAGAGTCTATTAATAATGTATGTAACACTTAGAAAGGCATCATCCCAATGTGAAAGAGGAAGAGAGGGAGTGGCTAACATTGCCAATCCAACGTTAGTCACATGGAAATGTTTTCTCTCCGCCCCTCCCATTTTGTTGATAGATATATGGATAAGAGTATCTATGAATAATACATTGTTGTGCAAGATATTAAGTGAAAGAAGAAGAAAGATATTCACGCCCATGATCATTTTGCAAAGCTTTAATAGCATAGCTAGTATGTTTTTCAATTTGCAGTTTAAATTGCAAGAAAGCTTGAAATACTTGAGATTTAGTATAAAGCAGAAATATACAAGTGTAGTGAATAAATGCATCAATAAAGGAGATATAATATCAAAAACCATTATATGAGGTAACTAGAGCAGAGCCCCAAATGTCTGAATAAACCATGTCTAATAATGGTGCAATAAAATTAAAATCATCAAGATGAAACGAAAGTAATTGCATCTTTTCTTTATAGCATGAATTAGATAAGCCACTTTTTATTGATTTATTTGGAACTGAAACAATCATCATACTGATTATAGTTTGTGTAGCACAATGACCAAGGTGTTTATGCCAAAGATCATAAGAACTAGAATGAGATGTAAAGGCAATAAGAGATTGATTAAGATGAGCAAAATTCAAAGAAGAAAAATTAACGGACGTAGGATCAACTCTAGTAACACCAATTTTATCAAACATATATTCCATTTTTAGGAGCTCCTTGGAGTAGAATCTCCTCGGTATCCTGGCATTTCACAAAACAAATATTAGCATGGAATTCAAAATAACATCTATTATCAGAGGCAAATCGATGAACACTCACAAGATTATATGTCATGTCAGGAACAAGTAACAATTTGTTTAGCAAGATTTTTTATGAGTATTAAGATTAATTAAGTAAAAATGACCAAATTTAGATATATCACTACCTGAACCATTACCTAATATGAGTTGATCATTTCCATTATATTCTAATGAGGTGAGTAAATATTGTGAATCTGAAGTATGTGGTGATTTTCTCTTGTGTTAGGCAGCCATAATATATCAAAAAGAGTAGATGGTGTTGCAAGATAAAGTATTGGGTTGTGAGCACGTAACAAAGTCTCACCTTCAAAGTCTCTAATTCAATTTTTCTTAAGCACTCAATCATATCTTTATGAGCACATAACAAAGTTGTCTCTACTTCAATCAGTGTCAAAGAAACACTCTTTGTGAGTATTAAGGAAATGAACAATGCATATTCCTTAGTAAGACCCTCAGTAATTGATGCAACATGATCATCATGGGACAAAGGGTGACCAACGACAGCAAGTGAATCCACAATGACTCGAATTCTTTTCCAAGTATTTTGTAGCAGTGATCCCTTACTTCTTCATCGACTTCAATTGTTGCTTGAGAGATTGAACTTTGATTTTAGAAATATTTGCAAAATAGCCTGTGAGTGTAAGCTAAACTTGATGAGCAAAGTTGTAATCCAACATTTGATTCTTGAACATGTTATCCATGAATGTAAGCAGCCAAGTTATAAGATAATGATCTTTCTGCTTCCACTCTTTGAAGGCTTTTGATTTTATACCAACAGCACGTGCAACTTCATCATCAAATTATTGAAGAATTTTGTTGGGAAGAAGATAATCTTAAAGATCATTAGCATTGATAAGATGCAATGCTAGTTGTTTCCATGTTTTATAAGTGTTTTCTGTGATCTTATCACGAACTAGTGCATTGAAAGAATTTGCAGAATTTGATGAAAAATATGAAATGGGAATTATTGCAGCCATGGTTGATTGAAACCTAGCTCTGTGATACCATGACAGAAAGTTAAAGAGAGTTGAAGAATTATGTATAAGCGAAACTATGAAATGGTTATTATCGATCAGTATGTTGATGAGTTGCAAACAATTATATAGAAGTTTACAGCCAATTTTGTTATAACAAAATTGATATGAAAGAAACTTAACAGAATCAAGATTCTAACTACACAATCTTAGAAGCATCGAGTAATATCAACTAACTCTAATTGCCATTACAAAAAAAATGTCCTATTGCCACCTCTATTTTTTAGCCACGCTTCAAAGCATAAACCATCTACCACCACACTTTTAATGACAATGGTGGTTATGTTGAGTTTTCGCCACACCTTTCGTGTTGTATTTAAAAAACGTAGCGATAGAGTGCTACAAGCACGTTTTTAAAGCATGATCAGTTTTTTAAGTTTAGATTACACTTTATAAGCGTGACCGTTTCCTTTAACAATCTAGGAGCTTTTAAAAAGCGTGGCAAAAAGTGAGTATTTGAGTTTAGCGCAAAATTTCAAAAATACCCTTACACCTAATACTACTATCTTCACTAAAACGAATGCTAAGTATACCTTCTCACACATCTCTTAGCCGCCACACACTCCCATACCCACACAGAGAAGAGAAATGATCAAAGAGAGGGATTGCAAAGAGAAGGGAGTGGAGGAAAAGGGGATTGTGTCGACAGTGAGCAAGGCCAACACCATTGTCACCACTGGATTCAAAGAAAGAGAGACGAGGGTAGCGAGAAATTAGAGAGAGAGAGAGAGAGAGAGATATGTTGAAGGAGAGAGGACGTCATCGAGTCCCTGCAGCTAGTATCGTCGTTATCGTCGGAATTGAAGTAGAAAGGAGTTGCTGCCACCTTGCTTCCACCGTCGAGCAAGGAGGAGAGAGAGCTCGCAGAGAGAGGGGGAGGGAGAGAAAAAAATGCGTTGCGATGGAGAAAGAGAAGGGTGGAGGCCGTGAAAAAAGGGGATGGTAGAGGGTGACGCCGTTGCTGATACCATTGCTGATGTAAAAGCACATACCATAATTTTTTTTTAATTTGATAAAGATATACTCATGCTTTAAAAGCATCGCAATAGATTCACATCTAGGCATATGATTCAATAAGCATGGCCATAGCTCACATCGATCTAGGCACGTTTCTAAAAGCGTGGCAACCATGCTTTAAAAGCATGACTATAGGTCTCCTCCAACGGTCATATTTTTTGGAGAAAAAGCATAGCTTAAAGTATATAATGTGGTTGTTAATCACAAAAAGCGTGACAATAGAGAATTGGCTACGATTAAATAGGTGACCGTTCAAAAAGCGATATAGTATCTCAAAAAGCATAGCAAAATTTCAACGGTTACGTTTTTTTTTTTCAACTTTTAGACACGTTTTACAAGCGTGGCAAAAAGAAAATTTTCTTATAGTGTGCCTTCTATTCTTGACAATGTGGGAATCATTATCATCCTTATTAAAGAATTTTAAAAATTTCCACCTCAAATAAAAATCCATATAATACTTTAATTTTTTCTACATTATTCTTTAGCTAACAAATTTTTTAATAAGAAATTTTTTAAAATAAATATTTAACCAATCTTTACTTATTTGCAATTTACTTTTAATATAATCGATAGAAAATTAAGGAAAAAAACTGATTATTTTGATTAGAAAGTTAAATCAATGTGGTTGATGATGTAGAATGTTATCCTCAGAAATGACATAAGAAATTGCCTGTTTGACTTTTGAATTCCCTTGACGATTACAAGAGAGAGAGCCGTTGTCAAAATGATCTTATCATTGACAAAAAAATTTCAACTCTGTCTTATACGCAAAACTTTCAAGCCTTTGATAATGTTTCCCGGACAAATTAAAGGAATTACTGTTTTTCAAGTAATAAATTATAATTATTGTTCATTACCTGTGATCTGCGGTTGAAAATTAGGTACGTCTTGTTAGGGCGAAGTACATCTTGGGCTGTTAGTAAGAAATGCTTGGGAAATAACGTTATAGCAGTCAATTTTAATTAATTTTATTTAATATTTTAGTAAATTATTAAATAAATTTAATATAAAGCTCGTTCAAAATAAATTTTTATTGAATTTAAATTTTAAATATTTTTGAATTAAATTTTCAATGTTTTTATTTTTAAATTTTTAATTTTTTTATGTTAAATATTAGCTGTAATTTTGTAATGTTGATCGTATAGTGTTACTTCTTTAAATTTTCTCATAAAAAATATATAATAAACAAATCTATTGTATGAATTTCCTTTCAAAAATGCTAGATACTAAACAAAAATTTAATTAAGAATTGTATTTTATAATTCATATAACTACCAAAACTCAATATAAAAAGCATTTTTTAAATGCGTGATTAAGAAACTGTATCTATAATTATTTATTTAAATTTTAATAATATAAATTATATAAAATACCGAAAGATCGGATACGACTATACGAGTGATAATTTAGAAATTTTTGCAGTTTGCTTTAGTTTGATTTTGAGAGAAAATTTAGCCCAACTAAATTATAAATTTTGATTTTATTTTTATTTATTTTATTTAAAAATTTGAATCAAATTAAAATGAATTATGATTTTATTAAATCTTTATAAAAATATAAAAACAATATTTTAATTTCATTAAAGTGGAACAATCATCACCATCTTTCATAAAAATTATAGAAACATAAAATATAACGTTGCTATACATAATAAATTCTATAATGATAAGACATTACAGAAGTAGCTTCTTAATTCAGCTCCTTTTCATGTTTGACAAAGTTATATAATGTCTGATTTAGTTAACCAAAATATATATAGTATCTCAACTTTATATGTATGTATGTTCTACAAATGCTGGGTTAATTCGGTTTAATCCAGTCAATAATAGGTTACTACTTTTGACAAAGATTATTTAAACCACAGAAAAAAGTGATCGCTTAATATCAAAATTAGACGGAATTTGGGCTCGCCCTAATGCGATCCAATCCTTTAATTTCTTTGTACAATACTGAAAGTTCAGCTGTGTAACAGTGTAAGTAATATATAACTTATAAACATTTAGATTAATTATATTTATGGAAAACCATTTATAGTGTCTATTTTATTTCTATTCTTTTATTCAAACTTTATAAAGTATTAATTGATTTAACATAACGAAGATGCCATTAACAAGAAAAAGAAAGAAAAGCGAACTGGCATTACGCAAGGAAATAATCATTGGCAAGAGCGTTTCACTTTTTCCTGTTGTTTGTTTGTTTTGCAATGTAATTTGATTTTGCTAAAAGTAGTAAAGATTCTTCATTCTCATAGAGCGTTATATAATAATAAAAAGTAAAATAAAATAGTGATTACCTTAATTTAAAAATGACAATATATTTTTCAGATAAATAACAAACTGAGTTCAATTTTTCTTAATGTTCAGTGTCTTAGGTCAGTTAGGTGTGCTTGCAAGTTTGGTTTAGAAAAGTTTTAGAGAAAATAAAAAGGCCATGGAGAATTTAATTTTGCTCACAAACTGTACAGTAAGTAACTTAGTTGGGGATTTGAGGTTAGGTGGTGAAGACGAGTAATCGGCACGTATAGACGGTGGCCATTTTGGCAAAAAAAAAGAAAAATGAGAATTATGTCTGCGAAAATACTACGACGCTCAAGTCAAAAAAATTTAAAGAAACACAATGATTAGAGTTTTGAGAATCATATTTAAAGGTGTTATGTAGTATTATAGATGGCGTATCGAGAAAGTATATCTCTTTTCATGATGATAGGATCTTTTCGTATTTAGAGAGATCTTTATTGGTAGGGGATGTGCCTCCTCTCGACACTAACTTGTGTGTCTATCTATGTCTAAACATGAAGCGATTAATCTTTGAAAAATTTAGGTCTATATGAAATGGATATGACCACTCTTTAATATAAATTTTATTGTTTAGAAAAAAAAATTGGAAGATTTTATCCAATAAAATTAATCTATTTTTTTTTTCACGCCATTCCTTAGTCTAACAGGTTATGGACTAATCTATCATAAATCTGAATTTTATTTAAAAGTTTGTCATTGAACAATAAATTTATGCATAAAATGAAATTTAAATATTCAACACTTGTTTAAGTAAACAAATTAGCTAACTAATCGACTAACCTAACTCGATTAATCTAACTTCTATTTTAATTCCTTCAAATTATGGGATTTTCATTAAATTTTAATTCAATTTACCATCTTATTTTAATAAATTATCTAAACAAAAATATATAAATTTTTCAAAAAATATTAAAAAGTGTTTGTTTAAACTATTTTATCAATTTTAGACTCAAAAATTAAAAACATTAAATTATCCCTTCATTTTTTGGTTTCTTTCTTCAAAACCACATCAATTTTCTTTTCTCTTCCACAACTTGCGAACATAGTCTTTAAGAGAGAAAAAAAGAAGAAAAATTAAAGAAAGAAAGATTCCATAAAGTCCCAAAGGAGGCAACCTGGGATGAGCCAGGGCAGGCCAATAATGCATGCTTCTTTTTTCAATTATTTGCAAAAGGAAAGTACCGCCAAACTCTTCATATTTGGGAAAAGATTAACAGTGACACTTGTTTCGATGCGTGCTTGAAAAATAAAATTATTCTTAAAAAAATAAATTTTATAAAAGCTATATTTTCTTTTATATAATTTGGTTCGATGTATATACTTTGATATATTCATTTATTATTAAAAAATAAAATAATTATTTTTTATCCTATAATTTTTTTGTTGATTTTTTTATTAAAAATAATTGACCTCAGTGACCATAGTAAAAAGTAGTGAGAAGAAAACTTTTACTTGCTTCTCAAGTTGGATCAAACTTAGATCATTGTATTCGAATAATTTGTTGGTCGGATAAATTAACCTATATAATTTGGAGTGCTCAACTCCAGACTTGGACTAATGGAGTTGGGTGCAGTTCGTTTAGGTAGTATTTATTTTTAAATATTGGAATTGAAATTAAGAAATTAAAATTTAGTATTATATTTGGTGGCTAATAACAAAAACTAACATTTTTATTTTAAAATACCAAATTTTAATTTTTTTATTAATTTCAAAAAGTTAAGATACGATAGACTGAAATTTCTAAAAATGAAAAATAAAATTTTAACAATTTTTTTTAATAATTAAAAATATTTTAGTAAATATTATTATTTTATCTTTATATTTATCTTGAATCAAATAAATATTAAGACATAACTTAATAATATACATTTTATACCAAACGTAATATAAAAATTTAATTTAATCTCAATCTCCTATTCTCTATCTTTTAGTCTCTAATTCTTTAATTTCAATCTCCTTTTTAAACACAATTTTAAGATTGTTCACCTTTTAAGTCTTAGTTATTACTATTTAGATCCAAATATGAACATTTAGTAATATATATAAAATTATATAATCAGAGTAACTATCTCAATAAGTAAATATATTTAAACTACTTAAATTATCATATTCAAAATAATATTAATATTAGTAGAAAAATTAATAATATCTTAATATTAAAATGGATTTATACTGAAATTTTTAACTTTTAAAATTTGATAAAAGAGGATAACGGCTGTTAAAAATAAGGTGTATGAGATATAAGTTTCACATACATTCCCGGAAAAAAATTTTAAGGTAGAGGAAGAATTGAAATTAAATTTAGTATATCGTTTAAACTACTAAAATAATTAGTTCATAAGGGGGAGAATAATAATAAAAATCTAATTTAATTTGTACTAACAGCTAATTTGTAATTTCCATGTACGTACATAGGAAGTTATGTCAGTGAAATAAACGACGTACAGAAAATATTCTCCTAATTATAAAATGAAATATTAAATAAGAAAAGATTATTCTCTTTAATTTAATTCCCCTCATCATACGGTGTCACCCCTAATAAAAAAGAAAAGATTGAATTTTATTAATTCGTGTGTTGAGTCTTATCAAATGTCAAAGTTGTGTCAACGATATTCCGGTTAGTCGGTTAATTTCTACCTCTCTTCTCTCTTTGATCTTATTAGCTTCCTTCTCCAAATATAAATACTCACAACTACCCACCATTTTCCTCTTCCTTTCTTATTATCAAACTCACTACTCTTTCATACAAATTAAACTAACCTAGCTATGTTCGTTTTCATAATTAGCTAGGAGGCTCAAGCATTTTCTCAAGATTCATTTTCATCTAAGAAGGAAATTAAGCATGGCAGAAGATCAATTTCAGGCAAGTGGAAACTGGTGGGAGAATCCAGCTATTAGGAACAATTGGCAACCGCATCACCAACAACAAGATGAATCAGATCACATGATGAAACCGACAAGGGTTTCCATGGATTCCTCGGGTGGTGGCGGTGCCGGTGGCGGTTCGTCTTCTGTGGTGTTTCATGACCCACAGAAGCTTCAGCCTCCGGATTCCGCCACGGCCGCCACTTCTTCCACTGACCCCAACTTGCACTTTATGGCTTTAGGCCTCTCTTCCCCGCCCATCGATTGGAATCAACAACCATCCTTCTTGTAAGTCCATTATGATCTTCTCATTTTTTTAATAAAATAAAATAAAACAAACTATACAATTTTGAAAAACTTTGTAAGTATTTCTTCCTATCATTTTAATCATTCATTTTTGTTAATATATATTATATATTTTTATAATTAAGATCCAACAGTTTTAAAATACTTCAATTTTTTTTTATAATTTTGTCATCTTAATTATATTTCTATAAGAAAATTTTAAATTTTATTAATTTTAAGTAATAATAATAAAATTTGATTTTATTATATATAGGCGTGGTGAGAAGGGTGGAGAGAACAGCTTCAGGTCGATGCTACAAGAAGAGGGTGGCGGCGGCGGCGGCATGGGGTTGTCACCACAACAAGTCCATCAATGGAGATCACCGGAAACCGAATTCAAGAACAATAGAGGTTTCTGTTTGGAGCAAAACCAATTCAGTCCTCAATATAGCTCCGGTGACAGCACAGTAACAAGCCAACAAGGATTTCATCACCAAAACATGGATCATTCCGCAGTTCTATACGGTAGCCCTTCATCAATCTTACAAGGACTATTAGGACCTGATCATCATCACCATCATCATCAACAACAAGCTAATCATAATTTTTCATATCCAACTTCAAACTATGGGTTGAGTTCTTCTAGTAGCAATGACTTTGTGCCTTCTTCTTCTTCTTCTAATTGGTCTAATAACAACAATAATAATAATAATAACAATAAAGTGCCTCAGTTCTTGAGAGGCTCACCACCAAAACAGTTATCGAATTCGTCATCATCACCGATAACAACAACAAACACTAGTTTGCATTTCACAAACAACGCTCCTTTTTGGAACGCTGCTGCTGCTGCTGCTTCTGACCCGAAAGATGTTAGGTCCACCACCTTCTTCCCTAATTCATTGCAGCCACCATTCTTCACTAATCCAAGTTTTGATGTCCAATCTAAGGTACTATTTTACTCTACAACTTTAATTATTTTTTACACAACATATATTTTAGAATAGTTTTCATGTAAAGATTTTGCCTTAATAACGTTAAATTATTATTTGACAAATTTAATTGAACTGTTTAATATAATATATATTCACATCTCATTTATTAATCTCCATATGAATAGTTAATTACCGTATTATTAGCTATGACGTTATTACTAATTTTACTACTTTTATTCTGATAATCAACCATATCTATGTTTTACATAGACAATTAAGAGACATTAAATCATTCATTAATTAATTTTATTTTATTTTTCAAATAAATTTATGCCTTGCAATATATAAATTATATCTTCTACATTTCTGTTGTATGATAACGAAAATTGTTAATGGTAATTAAAATTTATTATTTTTTGTCATTAATTAATAATTTAATTATTTTAGTATAATAATTTAATAACATACTTTAACACAATTAAATATATTTTAACGGCCTTCTAACATTTTCTGTAATAATAACATAATCTATATAGAGTTATAGACAATTGTGTATACACATATATATATAAAGGTTGTTTATATAAGATTTATGATGTTAATATTAGGGTTTAAATATAATATTTTGAAGTGATGTAAGCATGGGTTTTGCAGAATATGAGTGAAATGAGGGATTCAGGTGCAGTGGTGAAGAAAAGTGGGAGTGAACCAACACCCAAAAGGCCTCGGAACGAAACTACCCCATCTCCTTTGCCAGCTTTTAAGGTACAATAACTGCAACTAACCTTTTAACAGCAAACCCAACCTTATTAGCTTTGAACTTTTTATCTTTATCTTTATTTTATTTTTAAAAATTTAATTTAGTTTCCCTAATAATCCTTATATAAGCATTACATGAATTTCTATTCTTTCTTTCTTTTTTTTTTTCTTTCTACTTTCTTTAATTTTTTTTTTTTTTTGGTCTCTTAGGTGAGAAAAGAGAAGATGGGGGACAGAATCACTGCACTCCAACAATTAGTGTCGCCTTTTGGAAAGGTGAGTTTTCAAAAATATTATGATCAAATCTATGTGTATAGTCTCCTTAGTGATAATAATAAATGATCATTTCATTCCTGAATTTATGTTATATGAGTGGGAGAAAATTAATAATGATCGTAGCCTTTGATATAGTAATGCTTCTTAATTACTATTAATTAATACAAGCTTTTTTTAATTTAAATTTGTTATAATGTTGTGTCAGACTGATACAGCCTCAGTGTTATCTGAAGCAATTGAATACATCAAATTCCTCCATGAACAGGTCACTGTAAGCCCCATTACCCATTAAATATACATATCCTTTATCAAAATTAAAAAAATAAAAAAATAAATAAAATAGTAGTAGTATTTTCTATGTATGTATGTATTCTTATACGTTTTCCTCTCTAGGTTTTGAGTACCCCGTATATGAAAAGTGGAGCTCCTATACAGATTCAACAGGTATTATTGCATGTCTATCTACATATAATCTACATTTATATACTTCCACAATTTTAAATATAAGCTTATTATTAGTAGGGTTATTTATATTATGCATTAGTGCTGATAATTTTCTCCAAATGTTATTAGTGTGTTGGACATTAAACTTTTCTATAGTTTTCATTTTTCGACATCATAACATGACTATAGAATTTTAGATGAATATATCTTGTTTTATTTCATGGGCTTTTCATTTAGATATATAATTATTTTTGTATCTCTTTTTATTAGTTTAAAATTTTGAAAAAAAAAAGTTTTAAAACATAATATCAGTGCCTTTATAACTTAAATGTTTAGATTTCAATTTTTGTTAATCTTAAAAAAAGTCTTATACAAAAAAATGCGTTAAAAATATGACTATTTCACTTCAATTTGCTTCATAACACTATGTATTGAATGAGAGTTTTTGGACAGAGACTCATACTAGTAGCTTGAAACTCAACACTATAAATTTAAAGAATTTTCTTACAATTATTCCAGTTAAAGAATAAAACAACTTAGACTTTTAATGTATTCAATATATTAAAAGCTTTAAAATCTAACTTTTCCTTTTGATACAATCTAAATCTTTCATCCTCAACTTCTTATTGATTAGTACCTGAAATATCTAATAATTACCGTGTATGTAAAGAGTCTTACAATATTTTTCAGGCTACATATCATTACTATTTATTTTGTTAAGCATCGTTTTTTTTTTCATTTCAAAGAATATACATGTGTTTTACTTCTTTTATTTACATCACATTGTTCTATATATAATATTTTTGAAAAATAATAGATATAGTCACATAATTTTGCTACCAGCATTATTTTTCTAGAGAAATTCTAAGAATAATTCTAGATATGTAACAATTTATTTCAATTTTGTTGAATGTAGGGTTCCGGTAAATCTAAGGAAGGTGAGGGTCCAAAACAAGATCTTAGAAGCCGAGGGCTATGCTTGGTGCCAGTTTCAAGCACATTTCCAATGACTCATGAAACCACAGTTGATTTTTGGACACCAACATTTGGAGGAGGTTCAAGATAGAATAAGATAAGAAGACACAACACATAACATTGGTGTATTATGCAACTAGGGCACAACTAACATGATCTTATCAATGCCTAGCCAAGTTGGGAATGATAAGAAGAAGAAAGAGAAAAAAGGAGAAAAGAGAGAAGCAACAAAGAAGGACACAAGGTAGCCCACATTTATAATATGTAAAGGTATATAGAGTTATTAATTAGTTCTTATGGGGTGTAGGGGAAAAAAAGAGATAATAAAAAAAGAAAAGGGAGAAAGATAGAGAGGTGTGGGGGGAAAATGTGTTGAAACTTGAAAGAGAAAGAAAGAAAAAGAAAGGGAAATGACCCTCCTAAAAGGATTTTAGGCCATTTGTTGGGCCCAATTAAATTCAGAATTATTCAGGGTTTATCAGAGGAAAAAAATATATATTGGGACCATTTGAGAGCACAATAAGATGTTGTAATAATTGAAGAATTATCATGCTTAGTAGGATGGGGAAGGATGAAAAATGCTGCACATTTAAGTTTTTTTATCAATTAAGTTTAACTAAGTTAAATAATAAAATTTTAAATAATATTAATTATAACTAATTTTTATTATATTAGACTAATTTAGTTGAATTTAATTAATAAAAAAATTTAGATGTGTAGCATTATTTAAAAAGATTATAAGAATGACTAAAAGTTGCTGAATATAGGAAAATTGTTGTTCTTACTTCTTAATTAGATTAAAAACAAGGAGGAGGATAATTTAATTGTTGCTATTAGTAGAATATGATTAATGGATCTTTATTTGATTATTTATTTTTCTGATATTTTAATTAAATTATAAAAACCGGAAGAATATTAGTATACAAAAAATATCAGATAGCCAATATTTTTATTTAAAAAAAATAAAATCTAAGTAATATCGACTCAAATACAAATAAATATAAAAAATATTAATTATCTGATCTGGCATTTTTCTTAATATATTATTGAGAAATTCATTTATTCGATTAATTTGTACTGTTATTACGATATATATGGTGAACATATATAGAGCTGGCACTAACTTTAGTTCAAGAGAGAAAAAAAAAATTGACCATTGAAATTGAAATTAAGAAATTAAATAGAAGAGTGAGTAAGTGAGGGGATATGCTATTTGAATAGAAATCTCACTTTTGATTTGTTTATGCCTTTGGAATAAGTAAGTGGAAGTCAGAGGGTGGTCCACACTCTTTCCCCTTTCATTTTTTTCTTTTTCCTTTTCAAAATAATTTTCCAATAATTTTTTTATTATTTTTATTTATCAGGTAAGATTAATAAGAAAGATATATATATTTTGGAGATTCTTTCTCACATGCTTTTGTGCTTTATACCGAATGGTCACATAGAGGGGCTTCAATTGGAAGTATGTGTAGAAAAGTGTTTTTTTTTTAAAAGAAAGAAAATGATAAATAATAATTTTTATCCTCTACGGACTTATGGATGAGGACACACATGGTCCCTCATCATTTTTTGAACGAAGTATGTGGCCGTCATTATCTTTTGTTTTTTCTAAAAACAATGAAGACTCGCCAAGAAATTCAAACACCACCGAATTTGAAAAGAAAAATATATGACTTAGGCCTAAAGATTATATATTTTCTATATAGGATATCACTAAAGCTTAATTAATTTTATTATCCCCGTACGGCGGTTGGTGAAATGTGAGATTGTAATTTGTTTAGAGAAGTCCTATTTTTTTTTTGTATATTGAAAAGATAGATAGCATAATGATATTGTTGTTGCTAGCTTTTCATTCTAATTGTGTTATATTTAATAAAATAGAAAAATAAATAATATTGATAGAAATAATTTATAATATAATATCAAAATTTTTATAAATAAATAATTTAAAATTTAATATTTATTGTATATCGTTGTTTAACAATTTAAACTTTAATTTGAAGTATTATATACTAAAAATCATTCAAACTAATTACATATATAACAATCGATTAGAATTGATCAAATAGTTAATTTATTCGTCTATTTAATTATCAAAAATTTTAATTTCGTCTTATACATGTTATAATTTATTAATTAACGATAAATTTTTAAATAAAATTTAAATTTGTGATAAATTATTCTTTAATTTGTTAAATTAAAAAATATAATAAAAATAATTATTTATATAAAATATATGCTAATAATTATTTATATAAAAATATATATAATATCTAATTTTTAGGGTATACGAATGCTTTTAATTAAATACCAAGAACATGGACAAGAACACAGCACATATATAGAAGAGAATAAGAAAATAATAGTATTAAAATAATTTAAATCCTATTCCTACATGATTGGTATTAAAAACTTTTATGTCATTAGGACTTTGCAGCCATTGGGCAGAGAGTATTATAAACTAACTTTGGTTCTGGCCCCAGATTGGGGGTGGCGCTCTGATTAAAAGTACTTTACCAAATCTCACTTTCTAACTTCCCTAGCAAGATCGAACATACATACATTAATAACGTTAAAGATATGGAGCATCTATAAGCATTGCTCATTATTATGTTAACAAAGCTAGCCTGTCATGGGCCTCCACACTCTCTATATATTACATGACTAATTACTTTCTAGCTACAAATTTTGTCTTCACTTACAAATTGTCTCATAATTGACTCCATTCTTTTCTTTTTGTGTTATATTAGCAATTTTAATTTGTTTATCTTAGATGATATTATACATGATATATATGACATTCTATATATATGTCACATAATATCATAATAATCTATCTTAATTTTTATTCAACTGATCAATATTAGCAACCTTCTTTCTCAATAAGTGTAATTTTATTTTAAAAATTTAAATTATTAGATAAAAATATATGAATAATTATATGTAAACTATATAAACTTTTTAAAAGAAAAAGAGAAAGAAAAAATGATTTTTTATCTCATAATGTTATTTTTTTTAAAAGTTAAATTGATAGAAAAATATATATAAATACTTATATATCTAATACAAAGTTATATTTTTAATACATCTTCTCACGCAAGAATCTTTTTTTGAATTTGTATAAATTTTAACATAGACTTTTTTTTATTTGCGTATCCTAAATTTTTTATTATAAAAAATCAAATTTTAAACTTTTAAGTTATAAAAGTTTTGATATTATGCATAATAACACTTCTTTCAAAAATATAAACTGATAAGAAAAATACATGAATAATCACATATCTAACAATTACTTTTCACTAGTTTTTCGATCTTTAGATAATAACAAAACTCGTTTCGTTTGTGTTTTTTTAATAATTTGTGTGGCATAATTCTAAAACGTGATTGCTAATTAATCAATCGAATGTCATCGATACCAAATAAAAGTACAGTATATATGGATCAATCAAAGATGAGGAATAGAATCTTCTACAAATTGTTTAGTTCTATATATTATCAAAATGTCCAAATTAGATAAAGATTCCTTAGTTTAATTATTGTATGCCTTTAATTTTTCTCAACTTTTGATGCTGCGCTGCCCCTATAAATATAAATACAACTCTAGCTTAGGGACTAATATTTGCTTAACTTTCACTTGAAGCTTCATTCAATCATGTTGAGCATTTTATAAATACACAAATTAAAGAGAATAGAACAATATATAATATACTTTATTAATTAGTTATTAGCTCATCAATAATAAATATACTCCAACGAACCTAGCTTGTTAAGAAGACCACGTATTAATTATAAAGTTTTATTTTTGTGTAGATTCCATTCCAACAAGATTTTCTTAGAGAGTCATGTGTAGTGTCAGGTCTACTTCATCATGTTTGATAGTCCTTGGAATCCCAAAAGAATAAAAATAAGATAAAAAATTTGAAATTGATATGGTGAAATTGATGAGCGTGGCTATAAGCTTTTGTTTTACAAATTTTGTCATGAAAAGATGGAACTATAGATGGTGCGTGCAAAGCCAGAAGTAGAGACTCATGGATCCAAAGGAGTGATAGGAGGAAGAAAAATGGGACAAAATTGGACAAGAATACGGAAAAATGCTCTGTGAATCACATGACACTCATGCTTTCAATTTCATTTATTTCTTTCCACGGATGCATGCCAATTTGCTTTCTTATATGCATGGATCATAGGCTGTCTAATCACTAACTTTATTATTACCATCTTATTTCAAAACACAAATAAATCTTATTAGAAATTAGAAATTTCTCCACTCATATATATATATATATATATATATATATATATATATATATATATATATATATATATATATATATATATAAAACAAGTATTAAGAGTTTGAATTTTACTTTATTTAATCGTGAGTGTAATGATTTATTGGCAAATAATAAATCGTTAAACCGAGTTCATAAAATTCAATGTATGTTAGTAAAATAGTTTTTCTAAAAAGAAAATATTGTATACATAAAATTAGCATATTCAAACTTTAATAACTTATAAAACCTTTTTTAACATATGTGTCTTTTAAAAAAGATTTTATAAGTTATTAAAGTTTAAATATGCTAATTTTATGTATACAATATTTCTTTCTTAAAAAAATTATTTTGCTAACATACATTAAATTTTATAAACTCAGTTTAACAATTTATTATTTGCCAATAAATCATTACATTCACGTTAAATAAAGTAAAATTCAAATTCTTAATACTTGTTTAAAACTATTCGACTATCACAAATTGGCTAGAAAGAAGTTATATTCTGATATATTGCAAATGTTTCTCACTTCTTTAGCATATAGTTATACTAGTCGATACAAGACATCTGATCTCTTGAAGGATATATTATTATATTTACTTATTTAGTTGTAGAGTAAGAGTAGAAATTAAACTTTATTCAAGTCTAACATTATCTATTTAAATACTAAAATAAATTCAACTGAAACAAATTAAAATTCTAGTATTGAGTAAGAAAATAAAAACTCTTTTTCCCCCTCTGGCATTCATCCAAAAGGTGTAGTAACATGTTACTGATCTTTTCTTGCCGAAGAATTTAAGGGAGTTAAATATGATTAAATAAATTATTTAAATATTTTTCAAATGAATATTTTATTTTAATTCAATGTGTTTAAGAACAACAAATATGAGATTAATTAAGTCGATAAATATTTAAACTTTTTAACTAAAGATATTGGATTTAAATCTTAATCTTTTAGAAATAAAAAAAATATTTACGATATTTTTAAAATTTTATTACTTTCTTAAGTTGTGCAAATTAATAATCTTTTAGGATTAAAATGGGTAATTAAATTTTCAATAGAAACCTAAAAGTAAGAAATTCTTGTTCAGGCCTAACATTTGGTTGATCCAAGAATAGATCCTGTTTGGGAATACAAAAATTTTTCAAACACGATGGCACAACGTTAAAAGAGGTCAAATGCCTTTGTTAAATCAATTTAAATAAGCCTAGTGGGTAATTTACTAATTTATTTAAACAAATGTTGATAATTCGACGAATTTCGCTTTGAGCATGTACCACAATCCAAACAGGGCAGTGTGTTTGGTTGAATCACCTCAGTTACTATTATCTGATATTGCTAATCCACTCTTATCTTGACCTCATTAACCATCTAAACTGCATAGGAGTTACCAATTAGTAATGCACTTAAAACGATTACAACGATATCATACGTTGTACATACTAATAAAGCCTATTTTTGTTTGCCATATATGCATGAGTTGTTAATTTTCTTTTATAATACTTGCTGTTCCGACAATGCAACAAGTTTGATTCAAATAACTTCCAAGTTCCAACATAGGGTGCTTCAGATAAAACTTCTTGTGAAACCTATATGTGCTTGCTTATTAGAACTGAAATTCATAATGGTAATAAAAGAGGCTAATATGAAAGAAAAAAAAATAACATAACAAACAAACCTTTTCATCACCATCAATAAGTAGCAACAACAATTGCATGCACACTGTGTAACACACATACAAATCACTTTCTTTCGGGTGTGAAAAAAAAAGCTAAAGAAAAATTATATATTACCTGCAAGAAGTGAATATATCTCAAGGGTGAAAAATGGGGTAATGGATATTTCAAGCAATAGTTTAAGTGTAGTTGAATAATTATTATTAAGTATTAGGCCAAGATTTTTTATGCAGCTTGTTCGTTCTTGAGCTTCTTTGTGATGGATGCAAGGTACTTTCCTTGGTGGAATGCTTGGTCCAACTCAAGCTGAGATGGCTGCCTTGAGCCGTCACCGGCATAAGTTCCGGCCCCGTATGGACTTCCACCTTTCACATTCTCCATCTCAAACATGCCGGCACCAAATGTGTATCCGATCGGAACGAATATCATTCCGTGATGCACAAGCTGAGTGATAGCAGTAAGCCTGAAATGTATTGCAAAAATGTCTTACATTTACCATTTCATGTGAATAAGAAAGTAAAGAGAGATAAGAGGGTGTTACATACGCTGTTGTCTCTTGTCCGCCACCCTGGGAACCAGTGCTATAGAAGATTCCAGCAGGCTTGCCTGCAAGCTGCTGTGTCCTCCATAGACCCCCGGTGGAATCTAGGAAAGCCTTAAATTGAGCAGGCATCATCCCGAATCTAGTAGGGAAGCCAAAGACAAAACCATCAGCCGTGGCGAGCTCATCGGCGGTGATGATTGGTGCATCGGTCTTTGGTGGTGCACCCATCTTACCAAGCACTTCTTCTGGCAGTGTCTCAGGCACCTATTAGAAAGGCAAGATGACACGGCATTTATCTACAGATGTTGTTTGCTATTTGCAAATTTGCAATTTTATGTTATGACATAATGTACAGGAAACTTTGGAATATAAATATACATGCCTGCCATATTTTGACCTCAACGCCTTCTACCGAAGCAGCGCCTTTCTTGATTTCTTGTGCTAGCTTCTCAACATGTCCATACATGGAGTAGTACCTGCCAAACCACACAACAACTAATATTCAATTCAAGCTTCCAGAATCATGTTCACCAATCCACTTTACTCATAGTGTCCTTATTAGCTAGGAAACATAAACCTTTGTGTTCTTAGTAGAATTAGTAGTAAACAATGTGTCCGTTAATAAATTACTGCAACAAATTTAGGTTCTTATCTCCGTAGCTTACATTGCAGATCATACAATCAGAATATTCGACATAAAGTGCACTAAGAGATTAAGAAACAGAAACCTTAAGAAATAATATCATCGTCCATAACAAAGTTAGTATCACAGGCCAAACCATCAAACTAGTTTGTCATATTTTGTCATGCCAAAGCCTCTGTTACAAGTTTGCTGGATCAACTAAATTCTGATCCACATTCAACTATGAAAAACATCATAAAACCATGATACAAGATACAAAATCAATACCTGCAACTGACAAGAAGTAGAATTAGTTGATCCAAAAATCAAGCATAGTCTTTAAAGTTACCTTTTCTAACCTAAGATAGACTTCAGGATACTTTGCTATTAAATCCATTCTAAATAAAGTGTCATTTTTTTTCTAATTGGCATGAACAAACAAATATTATGAATGGAAAAGACACTTTCTTCACTGATATATATATATAAATACACACACACAACTGGTTCAATATAGGTCTTGGTATCCACCAAGTTTTTTTTTTACTTTTAGCATTCGTCTACAGAGTCAAGTTTTTAACTTTTCATACTCTTCAACTTTTATCTTATGATATCGAAAGATTCAAGTTCGTTACAATTTTAAGATACCGTAGAAATTCAAATATAATTGTTTTGTGTAAAATTGATAGTTAAAAACCGTTAAATAATTTGATATATTAAAAAATATAAATTTAAGACTTCCACAAGACCACACGCAGAATAACTGTGAAAACAGAATCGTGTGAGATGTGTCTATGTGATAGCTATTGGGTATTATTATAGAATAAAACATGAAACCATCTATGTTTAGAACAAGCTATCTATTGGATAATAATAATAATAATAAAGATAGTTAAATAGGAATTCAAGAATCAAATCACTAGGTAAAATTTTGAATCGTAAATCGTAATTCGAATGGAATTGTAAAATTCATAAAACATGAAGTAATATTATAATATTTATATTATATCATTAATAAAATAATATTTTAGACACAAAATTTACAAAACCATCAATATAGATAGTTACGATAGTTATATATAAGGTCCAAAAAACCAAATAGTTACCCACAGAAGAGAAAGAGGTAAATGAAAGTAAGAGAAAAGAAATCAAAACGTACATGAAAACTAAACCATATTATCCAGAATAACCATCCGGATATCAGGATAATAAACATAAAATCATTCATCCCAAAAACTTAAACTAATTTTGGAGTTCATCAAGGATCAAACCCTTCGCCTTTCGGATCTAGAACTCTAATACCATGTCATGAACCCACTTATCCCAAAAACATAATCTGACAGGACAATGTAACACTAATGTCATATTTCTAGTACTTGTTAAACCTCTATTATACACATTATATGCTTAGGCCATTAGCTCCCTATACTTTCTCATATTTCCTCTTTCTTATGGTTATAAACGCACCGTTTGGTGTCCCGTTTGATGCAATTAAATTTTAAATTTTTTAAAATTAAATTCCTATTTTCTAATAAAACATACGCATGGTTTAAGTGCAATATTTATGTTTGAATCTTTTAAATTTTAAATTTTATTTTATAAAATAAAATATAATTTATTACTATTTATTTTATAAATAAAATCAAAAAAAATATAAAAAAATATTCAATAATAAAAAATTTTATTTTATCCTCTGAAATAAAAATTTAAAATTTAGAGGATATACTTATATATAATTTAGGGCATAGTTATTAACATTGATTGTTTTCACTTTTCCTAATAACAATGCGGCATTTATCATTTAAGAGTTGGGATCTTCTTCTTCGCGCTTCAGAGTCTCAGACTCATCTTCTTCTTCGTGTTAAACTGCAGGGTCACTATTTTCTTCTTTTTTTTTCTTCTTTTTTGAATCGTAAATTAACACACAATTCACTATTTCTAATTATATTATTGTGCTCGTTCAATACTAAAACCATTCGATTCTTGCGACTGATTCGAATCGCTGGTGTACTATCTCGTATCTAATTGACTACCATGTTAATAATAATAATAATAATAATAATAATAATAATAATAATAATAATAATAATAAGGTGAAGACTTATGTAGACAAAGTAGTTAGACTGATAATGTAGTCAATTTTTAAAAATTATCTAAAATTTTTTAAATATTAAATTCACAAGACCATGTGAGTTTCTAGCTAATAATAATATTAAGTTAATAACTGGAGTTTTACCTAGACATTTGAAAATATGAAATCCTAGTACTCAATAAATTAACAGCGAAAAAACGGAGTTTTTCCTCTTTAACATTCAAAATGAAATCCAACTCAAAGTTCAAACCAGAATAACGAAGTACAAAGAAAAAACAATTTTAAACTGTACTTTGTCATTGGTCAGTATAATTCTAATTCCAATTACTACCAAACAAGACGTAAAACTATTCTGAGAAAACGCAAATGCATCAAGATAAACGAACTTTCAAACACAATTACCACTCGTATGAGTATATGACACAAAACCAAGAATCAGAAAAATCTAACTACACGGAAGAGAGAGAGAGAGAGAAGAAAAAGAAAAGAAAGTCAAAAAGTGAAATCAAACAATGCATTAGATCCAATGAGATCACCAATCACCACACATCCCAGATCTTCAGGATATCCTATAAAAAGTTTCGAAATTTAAGGACCCAATGGAGAAGCAAAACAAACCCACTCATCAAAATCTCACCTTACTAACCACCAATGGCAGAGCACGGGACCATGAAGAAAGAAGGATAGAGAATTATAAATAAAAAAAAAAGCACTAACGACAAAAGCAGAGATTAACACACAGCATAAGCAGAGATTAAAAACCAAACTAAAAAATAATATAAAAAACTCATGACTATTACATTTAAAAAGAATAAATAATAATAAAAAAGGTTGCGGAGAAACATACACAACATAAACTTTGACAGCCATTGACGAACTCTTGCAAGGTCGAATAATGTTTCAATGTGTTTCTGGACTCTGTTTCTGTTATGCTTTTTTGTTAGCTAATGAAGTTGACGATTGCAAAATGGTGGGGGAGTGGGGAGAGCATATATATAAATATAAATAAATAATACTATAATAATTAAATAAAATTATTATGAGTGTGTGTACTTTGCACACTTAATTGGTAAGATTAGCTAGCCTAATAATAGTTTTTAATTTAATTAGTGGCTAATTTCATTGTGGGTGCGTGGGGCGAGTGAAACGACAGCGTTGCACCTAAAATGATTAATGATGATAGAGTGGTGTCACGCTCACTATGAAAGCCATCATCATAAGCTTCCTGAACTTAGCATTTGATCTAGAAGACCTCTATTTTCCTAAACTTTTTATTTACCTCATTTTCTATTTGCTGTTATTATTATTAACTATGGTGAGTATAATATGCAATATGTTTTTTTAAATATTTTTCTAGATGATTATTAAGATACTCTAAATTGGTTTTTAGAATATCAAATAAGTTATTTTTAATTTTTAAAATTTTAAACAATTTAATCTCTTAAACATATATTTTTAAAAACTAAATATTGAATTATTATTCTTAAAAAATGACAAAGATTAATTAATCTAATATTTAAAAATTCAAAAGTTAACTTTTCATTTTTTTATTAAAAGCTAATTTGTATGGATCAAAAATTTAAAATTGTCAGAGACTAAATAATATGTAATAATATATACCTATATAACTAGTTTTAAAATTAAGATAGAGCCAGCATTAGCAGTAAAAGTGTATAAATTCAACAAAATTGTGTAAATATCTTTCTAGATGATGATATTCTTTCCAACATAATAGGTTGCCATATATTAGTTTAAGTTAAATTTCATGATTATTAAAAAGACTAAAACACTGCAACATGAAGATTATTTTAGCTTTTAACAACTGCTTAACAATGTTAAATATAGTTCCCATAACAAAATCAAGAGTGTTATTATTATCAGATGTAAAACGTGACGCAAGGATCAATTATTCCCATTTAGTGTTAAAATTGTTAATGATGGGAGCTTTTTTTTTTAGATTAGTCGGAAAGAAGAGAAAACTAATGAGTTATGAGTTATGAGTGGTGATGATGTGGTGGGGTAAGTATGAAAGGATTAGTTGGGGTGATCAGAGCCGTTGAAGTGGTTTGGTTGGTCAAATTTAGACCGTAGCATGCATGAGCTGTGAATGGGACCCACATATGAAGTGTGATTAGTGACAAAATAATTACTAATGGGATTTTGAATTTGTGTTTAAGAAATAAAGAAATTGTATTGCAGCAATTGCTGAACAGGGTTTGGTTGATAATGGCCTTTGACTTTTTTTTTAAATGCTTTTGTGTTTTGGTGTCAACAAAAAGGAACTGGATGACATATCATAGGTTGTATGCTGATCAAAGACTGAATTTTAAACTATAATAATATTTTTTAATTATTATTCTCGTACCTTAGAACTACAGTTTCTAGGAGTAACAATTATAGTCAAGTTGAATAAAATCTACAAATTTGTAATAATATTTCGTTATGTACATATTTGCATATTGAATATATTTGGGACACAAAATTCATCCGACATTTGATTATATGTATTTATATTTTTGTAAAAAAATTAAAAATATATATATTTTTTACATTGTTAAGTATACTCAAATATTTATGTAATAATATATTTAATATTATTTTTGATATATATTTTTAAATTTAATTTAAAATAATAATATCATTAATTATTAATATAAAAATTTATCCAAAAATATGTTATACAAGTAAAAAAGATATTAAGAACATTTTTAATATTATTTTGTAATTTAAATAAAAATATTCAGATATTATTATAAATAATTTAAACAATTTTTTCTATTTTAAAAATATTTTGTATCTAAAAATTTAAAATTAATATATCCAATGTCGTGTAGTATTTTGTATTTGTGTCGCCCTTGCTTTATAGAATAAAAATAAAAGATAATTATATAATTACTTCACGTACCATTTACAGAAAATACAGATGTGTATATATGTTTGGTGGGTTTCTTAAGATTGTATATGGTAGCAGTCTTAAATGAAGAAATTATAAGTGCGCATCATGATATATTGACAGAGTTAAATTCTAAAATGGTTTTTGAAATTGGCGTCGTGCACTAAAATTGTTCTTAAGATTTTAATTACACTCATTACATGTACTACGTTAGTCCCCGACCAATTTTCCATTAACAGCGTAATGACATGACATGATGACATAAATTGTTAGTGACATGTGTCACTCCATGATTTGACCACGTATAATGGTATGATGATGCGTTGACCAGTGACACGTAGCATGCTGACGTGGATGGTTGTGCCACGTGTCTGTTTGTGCCACGTGTCGCAACAGTATTCGTCCACGTGTCATCTATTATGTTATCATTGTAGATACATCAAATTAATCCCTTATTTTGTGTTAAGTGACTTATTTCAGTCCCTGAAATTGAATGTCGTATACCAAACTAGTTCCTTCACCAGTTTTTTCTCCTTTTTTTTAATAAATTCAAAAATCTCAATATTTTTGAATGCACTAATTTCAATTCTATTTTTTCACATGTTATTTAAATACAAGTGCTTTTATAAATTTTTTTTTCTTGCGGGTACCCCTAATCGCTGTCTTGGAGTTGTCGTTAAGATATTTCAAGTACCCCTACTAGCATCTCCGACCTCTACTAGCATCTCCGACCTCTTTTGTCTAGACTGAAGACGTCGGATATGGTAGTGAGAGTGCTTCAAGTCCCTTCAGTCTAGTCCATTTACACACAACGAAAACTTGTATTTCATAAAAACCGATAAAAAATATGTATTTTAATTCTTGATTTCTTGTTAAAAATACCTTTTTTAATGAAAAATATGTCTAATCAATTACATAATTATTTTTTTATAATAACATACTTATGTATTACAAAATTACCAATGTTAAATTATTATAGAAAAAATTATATAATTAAAACTAAAAAATTTTAAAAATTTTGATAAAAGCATTTGTATTTAAACGATATGTGAAAAAATAAAATTGAAATTAGTGCATCCAAGATATTGAAAATTTTAAATTTTTAAAAACATCAGAAAAAACTAGGGAAGGGACTAGTTTGGTGCACGACATTCAATTTCAGGAACTAAAATGAGTCACTTAATGCAAAGTGAGGGACTAATTTGGTGCATCTATAATAATGATCTAATAAATGACACGTGGACGAATACTGTTGCGACACGTGGCACAAACAGACACGTGGCAAAATAGTACAGTAACACGTGGCACAACCATCCACCACGTGTCACTGGTCAACACATCATCATACTATTACACGTGGCCAAATCATGGAGTGACACGTGTCATTAACAATCCACGTCATCATGCCATGTTATCATGCCGTTAACGAAAAATTGGTTAGGGATTAATGTGGTGTATTTTTGTCAATTTCAGGGACGTAATTGGTACAATTAAAATCTCAAGAACGATTTTAGTGCATGACGCTAATTTCAGAGACATTTTGGAATTTAACTCTATATTGATATAATTATTATTATTATTGACAAGAAAGATGAAACATAAAAATGGTAAGATATTAGAATAACACGCTTTTGTAAAAAAAAAAAAACAAACAAACAAAAAATCATTCACAAAAATGCAAATATGGTATTTTCATTTTTTTTCTTCTCTGATTATGTTTTCCATTCATGTTAAGAAGTAGTTAGTAATTAATAATATTTCTTTTTGAAAACACATTTAATTGAGAAATAATGTGTTATATTAGCTGGCACACTCATCAGGACTGAGTCTACCATCTACTATATGGCTAATTAATACGCGTTATTACACCATGATCGATCTTAATTATTGCTTGTTACAAAAATTTAATTTCATTCTCTATTTGCAAATATTTATGCAATTTGCTTATGAAAATACTTGATAACTAAAAGAAATCAATAAAAATTAATCAAAATTTTTTATTTAATATTTATTAATTATTATACTAATTAATAAATATTAAATAAAATAAATTTTAATTTTTTTTATCTCTCGCTAACATTATTGTTTGTTTATATATGGTTTATTTGGATAAAATTATATGTTCTTGTTCAGTTTAATTGAGGTATAACTCGTCTGCTGGTGAATGCTTGTAAATAAGGTTTAGCAAACTGGATCAACTATCGAACCATTTTAGTTATAGATTTATTAGTTTACTGGTCTAACCAGTCCAACCGTGGTTTAATTGAAAAAACTGTTTTAGAATAAAATAATAAATAAATTATAAATAAACATAATAAAATATAATTATAGTCTAATATAAATTTTAAAATATCTTTCAAATTTAAAATATTACATGAAATGTCATCAACTAAATCCATATAATCTTATCAAAATATAATTTCAAAAGTTAAAAGAAATATCTAAATATCATGAAGAACTTGTAGACAAAATAAACATTAATACTGTAATTTTTTATTCACTACTTGTAAAGCAATATATTTTCAAGCTAAAACGTTTTTCTTCGTAAATTAGAAGACAGGCGAATTATTACTCACAGATACATTGTTATCAACAACTGTTTTTTGATTAATACTTCTATTCATAACTGAAATTAATAAATTATAATCAAAATTAAAAATAACAACAGTACAACTAGAAATCAAATAACATCCATAAGACCATAACTAAAATAAACAAGGCAACAACGCAGTGAAAAACAAGCTTTATTACAAGCTAACAAGTATTTCAGCATTCAGCAACTTTATTACAAACTTCCTTAGCTTCAAAGGTATTGGCACACTAAAGACCTTACAACATTACATTACATTACTCCACATAAGGGATTTTTCACATTTTTTTTTGTTTTGCCTAATTAGGCCTTAGGAGTTAGGAGCAAGAATCTCAGATAGTGAAAGACCAAGTTCCAGAACAGCAACAACAAATCCAAAAACCACAATTGCCGTTCAGAAACTAAACACTTCTAACCCAACCCATTCTTAAACACAAGACAATGGAACATTGCAGGCAACACAAAACTAAAATTAAAAAATGGCAACATCGCCACAGTTCCAGAGTAGCATTCACACCGGCACTACACTAAATTAGTTTACTAAGAACTAACAAAAATTTAAAAACGGCAACAGCAACATAACAAATCACTTATCACAAATTTCAAATTCAAAACATTGATTACAAATTAATTAATTTTAAATTCAGAAATCACAAATTACTTATTAGAGACATTCAAAATCAAATTCAAAATCCAGAAATAGACTCAACAGAAATCACATTGCCACTAACCTTCCGGTGACAGTAGGACGACGACAGCGAGACGATGAAGACACGACGGCACAGCTGGAAGCCTCGCACAGCAAAGTCACTGGGGGAATGGACGACGTGCCGAGCTAGAAGAAAATGTCTGGCCGTATGGGTTTGGGATAGGGGAAGGAGGAGGCCGCGAAGAAAGGTTTTTATTTCGAGGCTCCCACACCAATTGTTCTTACTCAGTTTGACTGAGGTATAGCTCGTCTGTTGGTGAATGCCTGTAATCTCTCTGTCAAGATGAGGTATGCGTCCGTAGTGAGAAAACAAGGGAGTGGGTACGTACATGTAAAAGGCACTCGACGCTCAAGTAAGTAAGTGAGTAATAAGCTTTACAGAATGCAATGAATTGAACAATTTTCTTACCGTTTTTTTTATATCAGAAAGTGAAAAGTAACTATTATATCTCCGAGTAATGATATTTTGATCGGAAAATAATAGCATATCTGACGTTTTGGTTTAGTTATTAATGACTGATCTATAACGTTTGTGACCAAATTATAACTTTATAACCAACGTATAACGGTCGTATCACTGTATATATGCCATTTCCCATATGATGAGTAAATCCCCATAGTAGTCCCTGAGATTTGCGTGATTACCTAACGTAGTCCTCAAGATCCTGATTTTTTCACTGTAGTCCTCCAGATAGTGCTCCGAGCACTCATAATGGTCCCTGGGCATATTTCTGGTGATGAGTCATCACCGGAGTGCTTACGTGGCGTCGTTTTGCCATGCTGGATGACTCCAACGGCTAGCTGAGCTGGCTCATTTCTAATTTATACCCACATTGGTCTCTCCCACTATATTTAACCCTAAATTCTCAAATTTTGATAAACAACTACAAACAACTCAGTTATATTTGAAATTCTACAGTTACTTAAAGAATCAATCATAATCCATTAACTAAACTAGAGAAAAGAGGCACAATATAATGAAAAAATAAGCAACCTTGGCACCTTTTCACATTGGCACCTGAACTGGGTCTCAGGTGCTTAAAAGTCGACGATATTGTAGCCTGAAAAAGAAGTAAAGCTCGTATTTTCATTAACTAAAGAAAGAAAAATCAGAAGTTTAATTAGTCAATTTTTATGGCAAGGCATTATTAGTACCTGAATCTCTAGTGCCAAATTGTGGCCTCTGAAAGAAAATGCTACGATTCCAAGAGTATTCAAGACAAGAAACAAAGATGTAGAAGATGATGACGATGACAAAGGTTCATAAGAGATGGAGGGTGGCCTTTATTGGCTCACAGATAGAACCCAAACCATGGTGGAGTAAGTAATTGCTGTCACAACACCTATGAGTGAGAGCCCTGCAATTGAATTGAGGTTTGGAAGTTGAGACAGGACAATGGATAGAGAAGTAAAAATCAGGTACCACTCCACTGTGGTTAAAGAATTTGATGTACACGTTGGACCACAAACTATTTGAAAAAAGAGTTTCATGGTTTCCCCTTCTATAAGGATCAATGCAGTTGCAATTCCTACTGGTAAATAAACAGTTGGAAAGAGAGCAAGGCACACTTTTAATCTTTCACCTGAAAAAGCAAGGTTGAAACCTTTTCAAATCAGGCAATGATAGTTTTAGGACTGTTATATGTGTATGAATCTTCAATTAACTTGGTTTGAGTACACAACATAATTTTTTAGGATCAATTATATGTAAAGCATTCTTGCATTGGTAATTATGCAACTTTACATAACAATGTGATATAATAAATAAACTATATCAAATAAACTCACCAAATACTGCTTGAGCAAGCTCCACATATCTATTGTACCTTTTTTCAGGAACAGCTTCATGCAGCTGAACCCAAAGCCATAAAGTGTACAGCTGCCAACAATATCCTATGGTTAAAGAAAGGATTTCCCAAACTATCCACGAAAATTTCAGCTAAAGGCTTAATCCAAATCAAAGCAGTAAATATAAAAAACAGTTGGTTTGCATAAAGGATGGTGTGACCAAATTATCCACAAGTGATCATGGACAAATTGCAACGAATCTGATCTGTTCCAAGCCTAAAGGAACGTGCAATTCTAGCAGCAGAAATGAACAACACCAATGAAAGAAATTCCATGCATTGCAGCAATGAGAACCTTCCAGAACCCATCAAGACCAGCAAAATGGAGGTGAGCATGGTCAAGTCTAAGCCTGAAGATCTGGGCATTCTTCTCGTTGAAATTGAGCTTGTCCTTACTCTTGGGGTGCTTTTTGAGGTCGGGAGCAGGGCCTTTGGGAGTGCTAGGGCGAATAATGGCAGCACGAAAGCCGTTGGAATTAGAGGGTTAGGCATCGGGATGGATGTTGGTTTGGAGAGCGTAGAGGAAGAGAATTGAGAGCTTGAAGAATGCGATGAAAAACGCAAAGAAGAAGGAGAGCGAAGCGTGCAGGAGTGGGACTTTGTACAATAACACCAACTTCGAGAGACCAATGTGGGTATAGTGAAAAATGAGCCAGCTCATCTACAGCGTGGCAAAACGACACCACGTAAACGCTTCGGTGATGACTCATCACTAGAAATATGCCCAGGGACCATTATAAATACACGGAGCTCTATCTGGAAGACTACAGTGAAAAAATCAAAATCTTAAAAACTACATTAAGTAATCATACGAATCTCAAAAACTACTATGAGGATTTATTCCCCATATGATTCATTCTTCAACGAAAAATTATTCTTCTAGATTTTGAGTTGAATTATTCGATACATATATAGCATTAGAATCCACTCCTTCCACTCTATTTGTCTAAGATCAAGATTAGTTTAATTTGTAGATATCTAGATTGATTGTGATAAGTCAAATGGATGTATGAGTAATGAAATAAGAATAATATCAAGAAGACAATAATTTAAAATTATTTTATTTAATTTAATATTTATAATTTTATATTAATATTTATAATTATTTATTTATTATATTTAATATCATAACTACTTATAATTTTTAAACTATAGCTCTCCACAATTTTGTAAAAGAAAACTATAAGCAAATAACTTTTAATTAACTAATTTTAAATAATTATAATTAATAATTATTAATTTTGTATTTTTTAAAAGATAAAATTTAAATAATTATTAATTAATGATAATTTAAAAAATTAAAATTATCAATTGATGACAAATTAATTAGTAATTGGCTGGTTGAGTATTGGTTACCCAACTGAGTTCAATGCCTTCATGATTTGGTGGCAATGTCCCCAATCTCCTTAATTGTTCAATGTAATGCCATCATGTTGTTGCCCCAGGTACTAGATCATATCATATATGAACTTACCTACCGGCATGTCATAAATAATTAATTTGTTTTACATTAATTAATGAAAATTGTACTTCAGCCTCTACTTTTGCAAATGATGTGTCTATGTTTTTTTGCAAATCTTCTCATGCAATTTAAATTAAAATAAAAGAAAATAGGCAAGAAAACTATGGTTTTCCGTCGGAAATAATTAAGCATGTACGTACGACTTAATTAATTGTCCCTTCTTCTTATTATTTTTATTATTATATGTCATTGCTGCTTAATGATTTCATAAGAAGAGTAGATAAAAGGGTCACATTGTCATAAATTGAAGATGAAAATTATTGGCTTTTGCTTCACGGATTAATGTTTGAACCAATATGTTTTGAAACTACAATGTCATCATATCGTTGCTTATTAACAAAGCTTGCTTACTACTATTTATTTTGTCCTATCTCTTCACCTTAACTCCATCCTACTACTAATTAATCTACTATACAACTCCTTTTTTTCTTCACAAAAAAATTTAATAAAATTTTCATTAACGTGGTTGATCAAATGTATGTTTACCCTATAGCAATTGATAATGGAATTAACAATTGATGAGCAATGCTTAACAGGACATATTATTTTTGGCCAACAATTAATTAGTAACGTTTAAAAGTATTGACTAAAAATATGTTATTAAATTATTAAATTAAAAATATTAGATTATTAACCAAAAATACTAACTAATATAAATTAAAATTACTAATCTTTCATCTTTTCTCTTATTAATATCAATTCTGGCTTATAATACTTCTCCAACGACTGCAACTCTTTATGTGAAAAAAGTTTATACTTTAATTTTAATTTTTGTTCTATTACTTAGTAACAACGCTTATGAAATATAAAAGTCAACATTTCAAATCTTTTGATTAAGCTTGGTACCAAAGCATACTGCATGCTCCCGAAGCTTCTGCCTCCTCATATGCAATCTTCATGATTTGGTTCATGCAAAATCAAATGAATTCATGTAGCTGTTTTCTTTTGATATTATTCAACAAAAAAAAAGCCATAAAATTATATTACGTAAGAGCTTGATTTAGGTGCAATAAAATGTGTTTGTTTATGTATAAGGTGAGGATATATAATTTAACTAAAGACTTTGGCGCAACTTGTGATTAAATTGGACCCATGAAAGATGGTTATATAACACCTAACTCAAACATATTATGACCCACAAACTCTAGATCCCCCCCCCCCCCCCAAATTTTGTTTTATTTTATTTATCTTTTTTTTTTATCATAATCTCATCTAAATATTAGCTAAATTGGTGTTCCGTTATTGCTGGTCATGATCGTCCATTTTATGATTATATTCTAATTAACGTAGTAGCTTTAATTTGAAATTTTCAATTTACAACAAATTCAAATGGATTGAAGTGTACTGCAAAGTGCATTATGGAGAAATCTGAACAAGTTATGGTATGCTATTTAAGCATATGGATGCACCTTGCTTTTCATAATGAAGGTTCTTTCATTTATACAAATCTTTTGTGCACGTCTAGGACAAAAAAGTGAAAAACTGTTAGAAGGTCCAAGGTCATCCATCATTTCTTTTTTATTTTGCTTTTTTGGTTTTAAAGTTTAGATATTAAAGAAGATATAATAAATTAAAAGAGTAGTAGTTAGGCAGAAAGCACTTTAAGCAATCTTGGCCCAGCTGAAGCAATTGGAACTTCTTTAATTAATTAGCTGATGTGAACACAAAATAACAAAAAAAAAATCAATAAGCCTCCACAAGAATATAATGTGACTACTCAATTAATTAATGTTTTTCTAATTTCTTAATTGTTCTTAAAGCAGACTATTAGTTGACTTTTTTTTAATGTTATTTAGATAAGTCTTTCAAAACTTGATTGGTCTTAAGCTTCTAGTTTTATTTTCATCACATTCCCTGTCTTCCCATATTTTATATATTTTTTTATTTGTTTGCAAATTTAATGAATTATAATCAATTGACCTGAGTTAAGCTAATAATAAAGCTTTTTTTCTTTTTTTTTTTTCGGGAGATACCGTCAGATAATACGAAAATTTTCATCACACAAACTACGACGAAAGTTTTTTTTTTAAGTATAATATAATTTTTTTATTGTTGTGGTGTTCTAAGACATGAGAAGTTGTATGATATACCATGTTTATTATAAAGAGATTCAAAATGTTGATTTTTAAAATTTTTATCATGATCACTTCTAATTGAAACAATTTTTAAATTTTTTTCGTTTTGAATCTTTTTGTTGAATTTTTTAAAAACAAAAAATATTTCATCCTTATAAATTAGGATAAACATCCAACCGAATTTTATATAGTCATCCACAATAATTATTTCATAACTTTTTCTTTCAAGATTTTGAGTCCTAATAAGTTTGAATAGATCAAAATGTAACAATTTCAATAGTTTTCACTACAAAATTTATATATATTTGTGGGTGTTTTTTAGTGAGAGTTTTAAAAACCTCTATAATATATTTTATCTATGACATTTTGAGAAACTCCCACAAGATAGCTAACAATAAAACCCATTCTTATCATAACTAAGTTACCAAATAATTAAAACTCTTTTCAAAATCCAAAAAAAAAAACACGAAGAGAAAAAGCAAAGGATGAGAGCTTGCTGAAACCCTAACATTGCGATAGCCATCTCCACCGCCATCTCCGCCGTCGTCGCCGCCTTCTCCGCCATTGCTACCGTCGTCACTACTAAAGTTCATCTCCTTTATGCTGTTGCCAAAAAGCTACTGAGATCAAGCCAAGACGCCTCCTTTATCAACGCATTTCTAGATCTTGTCACAATGTCCAAGCCTCTGAGACCAAGAGAAAGAACTTCTTCTGTCAACTCTCCTCCGCCAACGACTCTCGTGTTCTCCATCGGCATTCTCTCGCTTCTGCATGCTCTTCTTCGTTCTACTCATTCTCAATTTTCGGTTCTCTTTCTCTTTTTCCTTTTTATT
Organism: Arachis hypogaea; assembly: GCF_003086295.3. Taxonomy (NCBI): domain Eukaryota; kingdom Viridiplantae; phylum Streptophyta; class Magnoliopsida; order Fabales; family Fabaceae; genus Arachis; species Arachis hypogaea. The sequence goes on from NC_092043.1 coordinate 37,049,975, forward strand.
CATTTTCTTTGTTTTTCATTTTTAGATTCTGAATGCTTTGCTATATGATATAACATTCAATGAGTTTTATTATCTCTTAATCGATGAACATTATTTCAAATTCGCAAGCACTCCAAGTGTTTGATGAATTGTTTATTCTCTTAATCGTTGTATTAATTCTTGTTCGGTGAACCGATACTGTGTCTTATTTTCTCACTGTATATATTATCAGGTTTGTCAACGTTATTGGGATAGATTAGAGCTTTGAGGAGTTGCCAAATTCCTACTGATGAAGGATTTTGTAAGGCCTCTAAACGCCAAATTATATCTTGCAATTTCCCTGCAATAAAATTGAAGATAAACCTTTGAGTTAGTAAGTATAGATTTAAATAACGAGAAATTATTTAAATTAAATTTTTATATTTTTATAATTTAAAAAATAAATGTTAAATTTCTTAATTAATTTTTGTATCTAGCTAATTAGTTTATTTTATTAATTTCTTGGACTATATATTTGTTCATCCAGATTATTCGTCCTCTGATCTCCTAACTAAAAGCACTTGTTTCTTTATGTCATTCACATTCTTATGTATTGTAATTAATTAATTAATTAATTAATTAATTAATTAATTAAGTGGACGTGTATGCACCTTGAACTTTTGAAGTGTGTACCATTTTTCATCTATGCAGAGGATAACTAATGGTTGTGAATTGTGTTTATTATTTGGTAACAGCTTGTGCATTATGTGTTCAATCCTGCACTGGTTGGAGGAAGTTTGGCAGATACTATAACATTTGAGGATTTTGTTACACTGTGAGTAGTAGTTATATTTATGTTGCTTTAATTTTGTTTCTTCTAATTCATGTGTTCTAACTTTGTTTCTTTTGTTAAAAGTGGTTTATGCCAGTGAACATTCTCATTACATTTATAATAGAGTCAATTTTGGGATGGATCCTAGTCAAAATCACAAGGGCTCCCAAAAACCTAGAAAGTTTGATAATTGGTGTGTGCTCTGCAGGCATAGTAATTACTAACCCTCTAAATTCTCTTAATTTGTATACTAATAAGTATTAACACTAATGGATCTGAGAAATCTTAAATTTTTCATTAATGTTTGAACAGGAAACTTAGGAAACTTGCCTATAATCATTATCCCAGCTATATGCAAAGATAAAGGTAGCCCTTTTGGAGATCCTGATGTCTGCTATGTAGCTTTCTTATCTCTTCTTATTATCATTTTAATTTGGGGCTAATTCTTATTTTGTTTTGATTATAATCTCTAGATTGGAGCAGTTTATATATGGAGTTATGTTTATAATATAATGAGGGTTTCAGCAAGTAAATTCCACAGAGAAAGTACTGCAAGCATTCATTCCATTCATTCTATCCATGCTTATGTTTATAGGGATCGTTGGCTACTCGTGTTATCAAACATTACAACAAGTTAAACCAAAGGATGCCACTTATATATGTGAAGCTATACAGATACCAGGTATGTTTTGTTGCCCTTAATATGTTCAGCCATTGCCTTGTTGGTGTTGTGACAATTTGTGTGATATGCTGCAGATCTTTAGGGAATTGTCTTATATTCATCGTTGTATTGGAGTTTGTCACCGTGATATCAAGCCTCAAAATCTATTGGTATGCCTTTTATATATGTTTGAATACATCCGCTATCTCTTTATTTTTTTAATTTTTAAATCTTTTTTTTCTCATGTTTCAATATTAATGGTCTAAACATCGAAGGTGAATATGATTACAGATAGGTACTCTGACTAGTGATATTGCTAATATGAATGATGTTTTGCTTGTCAAGTCTGCTGGCTTAAAGAAGAGTAAGTAGCACATATCCTTGTGCTATTTTTTTTATCTCATGAGAAAATATGATTTACCATTACCTACTGGGAAAGGAAATTTTCAATGTTTTAGCTCTTGAAATAGTGGAGTTGCATGTTAATAGTTGGTCACAAAAAATAACCAAGAACATTAAAATGTTAAGTCTAAATTTTTTTAAACACTCCCATGTCTCAACCTTGGTGGCGAACACTTTATCATTATTATTTTGTTAGTTTTTGGTGAAAGAAAACTTAATTATATGCCTATTTTCGGTTAGATATCCATGTAGTGAGATTTGACATGGGTTATCATACACCAGAAAAGATTACAAAGTGAGTGACATTATGCTTTTCCACCCTTTTAATTGAGAAGCATATTTTTCATTTTCGATGAAGTTTTTTAGTTTTTAATTTTTCATCAAGCTGAAATTATTGATAGAAACTTTGATTCTTATAGATCAGATATGGTTGGAGAAGAGATATGTTGGGTCTTGCCACACCTCGGAATGGTTCAATACTGCAGGCAGAAGTATTAAGACAGAACTCATTGCTAGTGTCATTGTTTCACAGGTAATCATTTTTGTTGGATCAAACACTTATATTCGGCCGAAAACTATGAATTTAAAAGTAATTGAAGTTTGCACAGATTGATGAATCTGTAGTTTAATTTTCTTTTTCACATATGTTTTGTTAATTGCTATGAATTGGTGTAGTGGACATGGGATGCTACAATCTTGCAAAGCTCAAATGTTGCTTGGAAATATGGGGTCAGTGGTCCTTTCTGGTATGCTAGTGGAGTAATAATCTAGGCATGAATCTTATATTACATTAAATATCTCCTCTGCATGCTGCTGTTTTTTTTTTACTTTTTTCTTTTTCAAATTTCAGTCCTCCTAAATTTTGCAATTTGGAAAGTGAAGTAAGCCTGAGATTTGATACGATGCATTGAACATAAACAGGTATTGTTGTTTGGAGTAATTGCTATAGAGATTAAAAGAAAGGCTCCTCATTGTAACAGAAATTCCTAAATATTCTTGTTCTAGCTTCAACAGCTAGTGTAAGCATTAGGACTTGTTAACTGCATTATTAGTTTGTCATTATTTTTGGATGATAATGGTATGGCTAGAAGTCAAGATCTAGTTGCAATGTTTGTAAATACATTTATCTAGTTATTTTCATTGTTCAAGAGTTTGGACATATAAGTCTGTATTTTATCATTTATTTTTTAATATTTTGTAGTTGTAATTAATGTGATTGGAAAATGATGGTAGTGTGCTATATTTTGTTGTAAAGTATTTTTTTATTTTAATTTTCTTCTACATTTTTAATGTCTTGCTTAAATATTTCTTTTTAATAATAAATGATTAGTAGTGTAATTATAGTGTAGATTAATGTTTAAAAATTATATTGACAGGTTTGAAAACTCCACAGAATAACTGTTATTTTCAAAATGAAAAAATCTTTTTGTGGGGGGTTTTAAACCGTCACAAACATTGACCAAGAACTGTCACAAAAGTCCAATATAAAACTCCCACTAAACACACACAAAACCTCCACTGAATAGATTGTGGAGGTTTTTAAAATCCCCCACAAAAGACCTCGTGGCACCTCAAATTTTGGGGGTTTTAGAAACCTCCACAAACTATTTAGTGGGGGTTATAAACCTCCACAAATAAGAAAAAAAAGTGCCACAAATAAACAAAAATCTTGTAGTGTTCTTAGTATAGGGCAAAAATAATACACATTATTATCAAAATATATATTAATTTAAATTTAAAAATATAAAAGTGCACATTAATTATTTGAATACAAAATAAACCAAAAATTACATTAGCTGCTAACTTTCTTCGCTTCAAATCTTGAAGGTACTTCTCTTCTTGTTTTCATATTTTGAAAATGTTGAATAATTGTTTCATTATCAACTTGATTGAATGTCTCTCTTTCTATATATGTAACCAAACAATCATTCAACCACTCATCTCCCATTCGATTACGAAGTCGACTCTTTATGATATTCATAGCAGAAAATGTTCTCTCGACTGATGCTGTTGCCACAGGTAGAATCAAAGCTAATTTCAACAGAAGAAATACCAATGGATAAACAATATGCTTTTTTGTCTCAACTAACTTTTGAGATAGTCCACTGATTCTATTTATATTTGAGAATTGATCATCAAGACGCATATCCAATATAAAATTCTCAAGTTGACTATCAAGTGCCAAAAGTTGAGTAGAAGAGAATTCATGTGGATAAAATTCAGCTAAACGAAGCAACTTCTCCTTATCAAATACAAAAAATGAGTCACTTGGATTCAAACAAGCTATACAAAGAAGTAGCTCGGTATTTACCTCTGTAAAACGATTGTTAAGCTCTTGAAGTTGTCTATCAATCACTTGATAAAATAATTCAACTTGAAAATGATGCAAGTTTGAGACCTTTTGGATTTTGCGCCTTGATCTTCCTTGTGTTACAAATATATCATTCATATTTGGAGCAAGAATATTATGACTATCACAAAATAGTAAAACTTCGTTGAGCAAAGAGGACCAACCATTGTCTCTTATACTTTGCAATCGTTGCTTGGACACTTTAACCAATGTCATAGCATTTATAATGTCTTGATCACTTCTTTGTAGAGCTTGAGACAACTCATTAGTAACTCCTAATATACTTTTCATCAAATGTAAATTGAATACAAATTCAAAAGATTGAATATGATTCAATAATTGGCATGCTTCAGCTCTTTGTTCAGGATTATTTCCATCTTTCTCAATAACTTCAAGAACTTCTACCACGGAAGAAAAAATAGAAATCAAGCTAAGTATTGTACCATAATGTGAGCCCCATCGAGTATCACCTGCCCTTTTCAATGTTGTTTCTTGATTTAAGCCACGCCCACTAGAAACATCTCCATTTTGTAATGCAACAATTGTCTTTTGCATTTGACTTTCACGAAGCATGTCTTTACGTTTACAAGAAGCTCCAACAATATTGCACAAACTAGCAAGCAAATTAAAAAGTAGTGCAATTTCGACCTGTTTCTTTGCAACAACCACAAGTGCTAATTGAAGTTGGTGAGCAAAACAATGAACATAAAAAGCACAAGCATTTTCTTTCAAGATCAAACTTTTTAAGCCATTAAATTCTCCCTGCATATTAGTAGCTCCATGGTAACCTTGTCCACGTATTCTTGCTAAACTTAAATTATGCTTTGTTAATAAAGATTCCAAAGCTACTTTTAACGACAACACATTTGTGCTAGAAACATGGACAAGGCCAAGAAATCGCTCCATTACAATCCCTTCTTTGTTTACATACCGCAAACAAACAGCCATTTGCTCTTTAACAGAAATGTCTCGAGATTCATCAACTAAAACAGCAAATAAATCATCTCCAAGATCATCAATAATAACTTTAGTAGTTTCACTTGCAGCAGCTCTAACAATATCTTTTTGAATTTTAGGTGCTACTAGCTTAAGGTTTCCACGAGCATTTTTGAAAACACGATCAATCTCTGTATTATGTTGAGCAAGAAAGTCAAGAAGCTCCAAAAAATTACCTTGATTATTTGAATTGTGCGATTCATCATCACCACGAAAGGCCAATCCTTGTCGCAATAAGAACCTAATGCACTCAATTGTTGCTGTTAAGTGAGTTCGGTAATCTCTTTTAGCTTGGTCTGAATGCTTTTGAAAAACAACTTCAATATGTTGTTTTTGCTTCATGAGTGCTTCGCATTTTCTTCGAGCTTGATTATGAGCACTATCATGATTTTCAACATGTGTTTGTAATCGCTCCTTCTTTTTCCAATTTGAAAAGCCCTCTTTTACAAAAGCATCACCACTCGCACCATCAGGTTTCATAAGATAGCAACAGAGACAAAATACAGCATCTTTTGAAATACTATATTCCAACCAATTTCCAAATTCATCAAACCAATCAGCATTAAATCTACGGAGAGAAGTTCCAAAATATGTTTGTGGAAAATCATGTTCTCTTGGTTGACAAGGACCTTTTTGCAAATAAACTCGTCTAACTTCATCTCTGACATTTGGATCATAATTTGAAATTTTGGGTCGTTGTCCAGGATCAGCTACCAGACTTTCCACATTGAATTCTAAGAACTTCTTTTTATTAGAAGAGACTAATGGAGTGACTTCAGATTCTAGTGGTAGCTTTCTTTTGAAATATTTCTCCATTACTATTTCTAAAAATAAAATATATATTCTAAATTAGTAAATTGATCAATTCACTTTAAAAATTTATATGCAATCTAATTACATATAATAGAATAGAACGAAAGATAAACAAATAAATAATAAGGATCACTAAATTGAGAATAAAATAAAATATATAAATTCATGAAAAGAATAAAAAATAGATTAATACCTAAACTATAATTGTTTGAATTAAAATTTGTAATTGAAAATATCAAAAAGAGAAACAATGAAATTGAAAGATACATAAAGTCATAGAGAGCTATATAAAATAAAATAGAGAATTTAAAATTTACCTTTTGATGAAGAAAAGATGACCACTAGACAAGGAATAGAAAAAGAAGATTAAAAATATGAAACTAAGAAAAGGGTTTAAGAGAATAAATGAGTGACGGCTAGGATTTAAAAACAGAAGAAGACTAAATTTAATTAGGTTAACTAATAGTCAAAATCATAAAAAGATAAAATGGGCTTAGACTTTTAATAATTGGACTTAGTTTATTTGTAGTGGGGTCATTTAAAATTTAAAGTGGGGGCATATTATATATATATATATATATATATATATATATATATATATATTGGGTTTAAAAATATCAAATGTCACTGGGGCAAATGCCCCCCCCCCCATTCATGAAGGTGGGTCCGTGCCTGGATACCTTCCTTGGATTTGAAAGAAATTTTAGTTTATTTACGTAAAGGTCTCTAACTAATTCTTTTTTGACGAATTTAGAGATTTGGAACATACTAGCATGTTCTAATCTTTTGTGCCACATCTATTTTTCAGATTTCGTTGAAGAAAAACAAGTTACATTTTGAATCTTAAGATAATTTAGAATGATACTATAGACATTGTCACATCTTTTTGCAATAAACAAAACAGCTCCTATTTTTTCATTTGTGACTCTATGATCTAATTTTCTAAAGGTTACTACATATCCAATGTCACATAGTTATAGTTGAGTTATGCTCAAAAAATTATGCTTTAACCCATCTATTAAAAAATACTATCTATACAAGTAGAAAAATTTTTGCCAACTTTACCAATAGCAATTATTTTACCTTTACCATCATCTCCGAAAATGACAAACTCTCCATCATATTTGTTGAATTTGATAAAGAAGGTAGTCTTTTCAGTCATATGCCTTGAACATTCACTATCAAGATATCACATGTTCTTTTTTTTCTTGGATATAAGATAAATTTGTATGTTTTTCAATTAACCTTAATTATTCAAATCCATTTGGATCCTCTTACGTGAAATACTTTTTGTTGTCCTAGAGCATTATAATCGTGAATAATTTTATATAATTTGTTATCACCAAAAAACCTAAAGAAAAGAAGCATTGTTGAGGAACATGACTATTTTTATTGCATTTATAGCAATGGTTCCTAGTTGATAAATTTAAAAGCTTCCAAAAATTTTAGGCTTAACATTTTTGGAAGAAGAAGTTTTAGATTTTTGAAATATTTGTTCAAGAACAAATTTGCTTTCCTCTTTAAATCCAAGTCCAGATTTTTTAAAATTAGATCTTTGACAAAGAAGTAATTTGTCAAAATTTTGTGAACACTGAATAAATTGTGCTAGGTCTCTATTAAAATTTTTAATTTTTCTAATTCAATTTTTTATTTTCAGCAATTAAATTAGTAAAGGCTGAGACCGAATATTTGAGTTTGAATTTATTAATTCAGCTCTTAAGACATCATTTTCTTCTTTTAAAGATTTTTCATCACAAGTTTCGGTTGTTTTTACTTTTTCTAATAAAAATTTATTTTTATTTTTCAATGCCTTATTATTTTTCTTACACTTAACATATTTATCAAAAATTTTCTTTGAGTTCATAGTGAAATCTTTGATAATAGAATGTAGTTCATTAATGGATAAATCAAAGAGATCTACCTCATCCATGTTCGTGTGATCATCCATCAAGCACATTTGAGCCTCATGGTCAGAATTTTCTTCATCTTCCAAATTAGAATCATTTTTTAAATCTTTTCAAGTTGCCATTATCATCTTCTTTTTGTCTTTCTTTGATTTTTCGCCTTTTTTCAATTGAAGGCAGTCAAACTTGAAGTGGTCTGACTCCTTGTAGTGGTGACAAGTAAATTTGGATTGATTTTTTTTTTTAAATTTTTAGATGAAGTAGCTTCTTGGGTTTGCTTTTAAATCTCATTAAACTCCTCATTTTTCTTACAAAAGAGCAACATCTCTTCATCTGAGACGCTGATATCATATTCTTTTTCTTTGGCTATCATTCTTGACTTCAATGCTATATATTTCTTTTTGTCATCTCTGTCTTGAGACATGTGGGTAGTTTCATAGACCAACAACTTGCCTCTTAGCTCACTATAATAATTTTTATCAAATTATTCCTTTCGAAGATGTCAATACTTTTCACTTCCCATTTTTTAGTGAGACTCCTCAAGATATTCCTTTCTAAAGTATCTTAAGAATAGCTTTTTCTTTAAGGCATTTAGGTTGTTGATGAATATTAAGAACTTCTCAAACATCTGATCAATGCTTTCATCTTCTTTTATGGAGAACATTTCGTACTCTTTCACTAGCATGTCTATTCTTGTCTCTTTTACTTGTTTTTCTTCATGGGTGAGTTTCACCTTGTCCTATATTTTTTTTGCAGTTTTGCACATTGAATTTTTTTGCACTCATTAAAATTTATTGCATAGTGCATTAGATTGATTGCCTTTACATTGAGTTTAACCTTCTTCTTCTCTTTTTTTATCCATTCATTGTCTTCCTTTGGTACCACATCTTTATCAATATTTTGCTTTGTTGGGATATCAGGTCCATTAACAATAATCTTTCAGATATTGTAGTCAATTGACTGCATGAAAATTCTCATTCTCTCTTTCCAGTATAAATAGTTGTTATACCGTTGAAGTAAGAAAGTCTATTATTAGACTGACCTTCAGTGAGCATGTACGCCATGATGTTTGTACCCATGTTGTTAGTCATGGATCTTTGTTTCAAGTTGTGAAGCTTGACTCGTTGAGATCGAGCTCTTAATACCAATTGATGGTAATGCTAGAACTTGATAAGGGGTTGAATCAAGTTGATTTCAGAAAATAAGTTCTTTTAGTAATTTTTTGCGAAAGGAGATTATGCAGAAGATTTTTTACTTTTTGTCTCTAAAACTAGAATAGAACAGAGTAAGGAAGAAGAGAATGACACAAGCATGTATTCTTGATTTGATGTTCTTGTGCTATTAAACCTACTCCACCACAATCATGGTAGAATTTTCATTATAATTAAACTGATTACATACACCAATATCAATGAATTACACCCTAATTTATCTAGTATCAACCACTAAGTTTCTTCTCAAACCTAGCCACCACCAAACATTCTTCCATCAATAAAGGAGAACCCACAGCTACTAAATACTATCCCAACTTAATAAAGAAAACTAATTCTAGTTCATCAAATAACAAGTATAAAAAAATTTTCTTTGACTTTTTCAATACATTTCTCTTATCTCCTTTACTCTCGTGACTTTTTCAATTTTTTCCTCGCCATGATATGTCTTTTTTTCAATTACAAAAAGATGAACAATAGATTATCATAACACTGAAATTTCAAATGAAGTACAAAGTTAAAGAAAAATATTTTAGTTCAAGTGTATGAGATAATGCTCATCAAGTGTCACTCTATTTAATTTTTCTTGCCTTCAAACATTGTTGAGAACCAACTATATAGTTGAGAAGCTTGCTTCATTAAATTGGCTGCCTCTTCATTTTTCTTGTCAATTTTACCCGTTGTAGTTATCTTTCTTAGCATGCAATGCTTTTTCATTTTGCTCCACTATCTCTACTGTTCTTGCATATTGTTTTTGTATATCAACCTCTGAATTTTGATCTTTTGTTGTCTTTTGAACTACTCCACTGTCTTTGCTATTGTTGGAGTGGCTGTCTTCCTTGACATACATGCATAGCCTTTTCATTTTGCGTTATTACAACTACTGTCCATAACTTTGCAATTTTTGTTTTGCTCTACCCATCTTTGCTAATGATCTTTTACATTTTAATTTTGTGCGGTCCTTGTGTATTTGCTGGTGACCTAGTACCTCAGTTGTCTCTCATTCTCTATAATAACGCCAAATGTTTCACTTTTTTTTTTAATATTTCAACCATGAATTTTCAGAATCTTCTCTCTTAACTTCTAGGTTATGATAGTTGCTCATTAAATATATTGGACTGAAACTTTAAATTGGTGTATTGAAAATTTGCTGAAACAACATAAATTTGGACTGAGATAAAATATTGTTCCTGCACCACTAACATACACATTAAATTGAATTTAGAATTTTAACCCAATAAATATTTATCATCATATTTATATACCCAAAACCAATCTTAATCCAACAAGTTATGTTGTGAATTCTAAGACATTTCGTTTTCATTCATGAATTTTTTCAGTTCGAGAGAGATCTTTGGTTTGTTGAAAACATATGAATAATTGATACTCTTTTTGCAGAGAAAAGCTAAAAGCTCAAAGAACCACACAATCACTTTTCGTGCACTCTTTTACTCCATGATTTTAGTTATCCAACATCATTCAATTTTAGTCTTTATGTTTATAAGTTAAAATTTAAGATTAAAAATTTATGATTTAAGATAAAAAATTTAAAATAAAAAAAATAATTTTAAAAAAATGAACTGATGTTAACTGAAAAAGATTAATTACTACCTGACATTATTCATTTTGAATACATACGCTAAGCTTAATAATAATAATAATAATAATAATAATAATAATAATAATAATAATAATAATAATGATAATACACAGGGAAAATGATCAATAATTTTATGGTATGCAGTCTAATCAACAATCAAAATGTACAACTAAGAATCTTCAATAATTTATTTTTCATTAGAATTCAATTAGCCGGCTCAAGCAGGCTGGCCGGCAATGTTATTGTAGTGAAATCTTCAATATACCAATAGCATGCAAACCATAGCGTATATATATAGATAACACTAAAACACATAGACAACATTAAAACACAAGCATATAGTATATAGTACTATTATTATTGTAGAGAGAATAATATGAGACAAGCAGGTGCATATTCCGGGATACTATGTGGGGGCATTTCTGGAAGAACAGGGCCACACTCTTTGCCATTGGCAAGGATCAAGAAGATCATGAAGAAATCTGGTGAAGATGTTAAGATGATTTCTGGTGAGGCACCTATTGTTTTCTCAAAGGCTTGTGAGCTCTTCATTGAGGAACTTACTAGAAGGTCTTGGATCATCGCCATCCATGGAAAGAGGAGAACCTTGCATAAAGATGACGTCGCATCCGCCGTCGTCGCCACTGATATCTTTGACTTTTTGGTCACTTTGGTGTCTCATAATCATGGAAGCGCTTTGAATAATGCCAATAATGATGGTGCTGTTATGGAAATTCAGACATTAGAGTATTCTTAAGCTGTCTTTGAAAATTATTTGATGAAAATATAAATACAAAGAGATATTAACGAAGACGGATGTTAAATATACGATAGCTTAATTCTCGACTTGTGAAACTAGGAGATATCGTAAATAATAAACAATTATATATCTTAAAATAAAACATATTTTTTTTATTTCTATTATTTTAGTTTCTCTATATTTTATGTGTCAAAATAATTATGCATCGTAGTCTTAATTTGTTGTTATAGAATATTTTATCACATATATTTTACTACTACAGAGTTCAACAATGACAAAAGAATGTTTAATTTAATTTTACTTCTTTCGGATAAAAATAATAATATTGTCAATTATATATACCAGTGATGGAATAATAGTCAGTTAATTGAATATATTTTTCTTATGTTGGGACAAAAATATTTTACTTTGTTTATACGTTTTAATTTCACATTATTAACTAACTAGTTGGGGTTTTTTGATGATTGAAAAGAAACAAGCGAACTAACAAGAAAATAAATAAATAACAAAGAACAGCTTAAGAAATGGAGTAATTTCGCTAAATGCTATTCTCAAACTTCTTTTAAGGCAATGAGAGTAATTTTTATTATATTTATTTTTGCTTAGTTTTTTTAATTTTGTTGATTTAGGTGCTTTAAAATTATTTCATAACTCATAATGCTAAAGAAAACACAAAGCAACAGTGTTACTCTTAATGATAACAAAATGAAAATTCAAAATATAGCTAATCCAACTTCAAAAACTCTACAAACAACAGATAATAATGCCTTAATTCTTGAAGGATCAAATCCCATTGAAGACTTTTATATCTAATGTGATTTATTTGTATGATTTGTTGAATTGTTGTACTGTTTTATGACATTGTATTAATCATGTGTTTTTATTTTAATTTATGTATGTATCTTGTGTTGTTACTTTAATTGTTATAAGGGCAGATAGGAGCAAGATGGGTACTTGCGAGAGCGGGTTAGGGTACAGTAATTTTCTATCCGCGGGTAGGCATGGGCGGGTAGTCTCTAGGTATAAGAAGGGTTGGGCGGGGACGGGTAGGGTAAAAATTTGCCCCTACTCGCCTCACTGCCATCCCTAGTTGCCCCTTTCTTTTCCATTTTAAAAATAAAAAATTTTGGTTCAAATTCCCAATGCAACAAATAAAACCTTCTTTCAAGATATTCCAAATTCTACAGATACTCTTCCAAACATAAGATTCCCTGTCTCGAGATCGACTGAAAACATATTTCTGAGAGGAACGGTATTTTTCCACTAATACTTGAACCCATAACTTGTTTGGATGATGAAAAAATTGTTAAACTAGCTTTCCAAAAAGAGCAACATTAGCACAAAACGGATTCTCTAATCCCCAAATCCCCAAACTTTTTAGGGTTGATCGACACCTTCTAACTAACCAAATTTATGCCTCTACCATCAGTTTGACCTTTTCAAAGAAAATTTTGCATCATAGATTCTATCCATATTATTAGATATCTCTTTAAGGAAGAAAGATACTTCCATGCGATAAGTATGAATCGCAGTCACTATCGAATTGATCAAACATAGTCTTCCCACCTTGTTAAGCAATCTCCATTGTCAATTGACCAGCTTACCCAAATCTTGTCTATAATATCACTAAAAGCTGCTCTTGTCCCCTGAGAGTGACTAAGGGTAACCCTTAAATACTTGTCCAAGTTATGGATGAATATAATGGAGGACACCCTAATAAAAATCTCTTTTCTTATTGTTGAGACATTGTTGGAGCAAAGGGCTTTAGATTTTTCTACATTAACCTTCATTCCAGAGGCTGTGCAGAAGTTATCCAAAGCTACCATTACATTTTGAACTTGTCGTTTTTCAATTTTACAAAAAAAGAAGTAAATCATCGATGAATATCAAATGAAAAATTCTTGGACCCCCTCTAGAAGCAGCAACCGATTTTCACAATCCCCCTATCAACTTGATGATTAATATAGCATAACAATCTCTCCATCCACAACACAAAAAGATATGGTGACATCGGATCTCTTTGCCTAAGTCCTTGGCTAGGAGTGAAGCTATTTAATCTATCCCCATTTTAAAGAATATACAGCAAGGAGGCAGTGACACAATGCATAGTCAGATTGATTGTAGGAGTAGGAAAGCCAAAACTTACAAGGGTATGTTTCAGGAACCTCCAATCAACTCTGTCATAAATTTTCTCTAGATCAATCTTAAAGGCCAAGGTGTTTTTTTTTACTTCGTCTTTTTCATGAAATGGAGAATCTTTTGTACAATAATGATGTTGTCAGGATCGGGGTTCCCCTTCCTAGAATAAACCCTCCTTGAAGGGACCTAACAATATCCGTGAGATGAGGACGAAGTCTATTGACTAGGACTTTTGTTATAACTTTGTAAACCACATTACAGAGGCTAACGGGTCTAAATTCCTTCATGAAAACTGGTGATTCTACCTTCGGAATAAGAATTAAGAGAGATTCCATCATCCTCAGATCAATATCTATACCAAAGAACGCTTGACTAACTACCCAAATCAATCCCAAAAATTTTAAAAGCAGATATTTTAGTTCCCAAAAAAAAATTAATACACAAAAACATTCTCAAGATTTTATTCCGACAAACAAATCAGTCACCAGTCTATTTTTTGGCGGAGTAATTATCCAAATCAGTTCTCAAATATTCTAAAAGCTGACATTTTAGTCCCAAAAAATATTAATACACAAAAACATCATTAACAGTGTACTTCGGCAAACAAATCAGTCCCCAATTTGTTTTCCGGTGGAATAATTACCCAAATCAGTTCCAATGATTTTAAAGCAAACATTTTAGTCCCCAAGAAAAATAATACAGAGATCAATCCATAATGTTTTTCTCCGTCAAACATAACAGTTTCCGGTCTATTTTGCGGCATGACTCACTAAATTCTTCAATTATTTATTAGATAAAGAATATTAGTAGATATTATAATCAAATTAATTTTTAAGGTTAAATTAAACCTATTTGATTTCTAATATGATATTTTTTTCAAAAGAATATATTATTGAACCATCCTCACTACATACACAATTTCAAATCCAACAAAAAGAGATGTACTAAGTCTCATATTCTCTTAAATTAAAAACATATATTGTGGTTTATTTAGTTTCATATCTTGTTGTTTGTACGTTTTATTGTGTTATATTGAGTATTCTCTAATTCCAAGCTAGATATGTCTTTCATTAAGAAGTGATCTAAACTTTGATTATATACATGTGTATGCACTATAAAAGATTGTAAGTAGATATGTTCATACAATCATCATCACCAAATGCGCATTCAGTGACATTTATTAGTATCAATTACATCACTTAAAAAAATAAAATAATAATAATAATGACGAGTTTGGAAAACTCCAAATTAAATTGACGATGATCCAACATTATTAAAATAATTAATTACAAAATTATTAATTTGATCTTTATTTAACATTTGTTAATTAATGTTTTTGTGATATGCAGATCTTACCTTGGGCCGAAACATAGTAAGCCCAATGGAAAGTTAATATCCAGCTTTGGTTACAAAATGTTAATTATTGTGACTGAATTATTATTAAATTAGATTGGGCCAATATATTGTTGAAACAAGCCCATTTGAAATCCTTCCTCTAAACCAAAAAGGTTGGGTCCGAATTGAAAATGAAGGAGGGAACTTTGCATGCTTTCAACGGATCCCACTTTAATCATTTGGTGGAATTCAAATTTTTGTTAAGTAGAGTTAATGCAGACATTGGAAACATGAAAGAGAAATAGAAATTGAATTGATGGCCTTTAATGATGACACACGCCACTTAGCAAAAGGGAAGTAAAATTAATTCATTTTAATTCCTTCATTCAAATCACATTGAAAGTTTTCTCTCTTCTCTCTCCTTTATCTCAGCACTTTCAGTCATGTCACAGAGAAATAGAAGAAGCAGGTTATCAGAACTTAGGTTCTGTAGTGATGGAGCTACTAGCAAGAAAGAGGCCATTATGCTGATGGCATCAAGAAAAAAAATCTGAAGTATGGAGTGGTTGATATCTTAACCACAAAAGGTAAGATTTGGTGAAGTGATCTCAAGCCTTCCATAACTAAAAATGGAAGAAGATCCATTCAATCAGAGGAAGAAGATCCTTGGAGGGATGGCTCATCTCAGCTTTTGATCAACCACCACAGGAGGTAGCTATTGTAGCTACGTAGAGAAAGAGGCAGAAGTTAGAGCAGATGGAGCTGTCATCATTAAGAACTCATCAAGGGCTAGGAATCCTTCTTGGAGTGCAAGTCAAGATGGAAGGCCCGGATGGATGAAGATTGGTGACAAGGGAAGACAAAGAGGTAATTGCATGTTGGGTTTTACATTCGGTTTCCTCTCTTCTCTCTTTGGCCGAACCGGTTTTTGCATGAAGAAGAAGAACTTTAGCTCGGTTCAAGAGTTTCAACCTTGGAGGCTTCCCCTTCTATAAATAAGGGAGAACAGCCAGAGCTTAAAGCAAGGAAAAAAGTGATAGCACAGTGTTCCTATAGCTACCCCAACTAACAGAAGTTCTTCTCCTTCAATGTTCTTTATTTTGTATTTTTTTGTTTAATTTTTTCTGTCTTGAGTCTCATGGAAAAAAACAAACAGTGAGGTTTGTATAAAAAAGTCATAGAGCGAAAAAAGGTAGAGTATACAAAATTAAAAGAAAAAGCCATAGATGTTCTTAGAGGTCCTTTGTACATCTATGTTGTGTTTTATGATTCTGTGGGAATTCCCTTGCAAGTTAGGTTGGCACTTAGCAGTTGAAAGCTTGGTAGGTTACCAAGTCAAGTTCAGGATTGGGGCTAGATTCTGGACTCGTCCCGGATAGGAAGGGTAGTTCCTAGAGAGAATTGGTGTATGTAATCATGATTATAGTGAAATTCCATCATTATTGTGATGGAGACTGGATGTAGGCTGTATTGCACTTAGCAGCTGAACCAGGATACATCTTGGTGTGATTTTCTCTCTCTTCTACTCCATTTCTGTTTCTGCTGCATAGGAGACAAAACTGAAAAATATCTCTTGGCTGGTTACGAGACAAAAAGAAAAAATCTCTTGACTAGGAACGAGACAAAAACAAGAAATATCTCCTCAAGTTTTCTAAAAGGACAGCAAGTGTTATTAAGCAAAAAGGGGCTAAGATTCAAACCCCCTTCTCTTAGCCACTGATAAACCATCAATTGGTATCAGAGCTTGGTCTCAAAGAGATCAAGCTTTGTAGCTTGGAGAAAAGATCCAAATAGCAGAGAGCAGTGGCTCAAATAGCAGACCTCCTCTTTTCAATGGGAAGAACTACACCTATTGGAAGGAGAGAATGAAGATTTTTGTGCAAGCAATAGATTACAGACTTTGGAAGATCATCCTGGAGGGTCCTCAATTCCTAACAACCACAAGTACAGAAGGAGTAGTCTCTCTTAAAGCCGAAGCCAGTTGGACTGAAGAAGACAGAAAGAAGGTGAAACTCAATGTCAAGGATATCAACTTACTCAACTGTGCAATCAGCTTTGAGAAATACCGACGGGTATCACGATGCACAACGGCAAAGGAAATCTGGGACAAACTTCAAGTCACTCATGAAGGAACCACCAATGTAAAGAAGACCAGGATAGACATGCTGAACAGAGAATATGAAATGTTCTCAATGAAGGAAGGAGAATCAATAGATGAAATGTTTGAAAAATTCAACATAATCATTGTTGGCTTGGATGCTTTGGGAATCAAGTATCCTGAATCTGTGCTTGTGGGGAGAGTGTTGAGATATCTCACAAAAGAGTGGGAAACTAAGGCATTAATAATATCTGAGAGTAGTGGTCTTGACTCTATGACATATGATGATTTGAGAGGAAACTTATTGGCTTTTGAAAATACCTATTTGAAAAAAGATTCAAAAAGAAAAGGAATAGCTCTTACATCTGTTTCTAACCCCCTGGATGATGAATCCAGTGATAACTCCTCTGAAAATGAATTTGTGTTGTTTGCCAAAAAATTTAGAAAAATGGTAAAGCTCAAGGAAAGAAGCAAGGGAAGCAGTTCAAGAAAACAAAAGAAAGATTTCAGCAAGGTGACATGCTACAACTGCAAAGAGATTGGCCATTTCAAATCCGATTGCCCTAAGTTAAAGAAAGAAGAGAAGCCAAAAAAGGGGAAAGAAAAAGGGACTGATGGCTTCTTGGGAGGACTTGGAAAACAACTCAGAAGATGATGAAGAATCAGAAACCAAGTCTCAACCATGTCTCATGGCAGATCACGTTGAACAGGTAGTCTTTCTAAAAAATTAGATGTTTCTTACTTGATAACCAAGATCTTAAATCACAAATCACCATTCTTAAAGCTGAAAATGATTTTCTCAAATATAAGTTAAGGGAGGCTGAAACTGCTGTTGAACTTGTTGAAGAAAACAAGCAGTTAAAGGCTCAACTTAGAATCTGTGAAAGCAATCATTCTGTGGTGGCATATCTAAATTGTTTTAAAGAAAATGAAGAGTTGCTTAAAAAGGTCAAAAGCCTCGAAGATGACTTAGCCAAGTTCACTCAAAGTTCTGAAAATTTAAATCAAATCTTGGCTAGTCAAAAACCTCTTTATGATAAAGTTGGTTTAGGTTTTCATAAAACTTTGAAATCTGTTGAGAAACCTTCTTTTGTAAACATAGCCTCATCTTCTAATGACACAAGGTTTCAAAACCCAACAAGCTTTAACAAAACAGCAACTCCAAGGTTTCATAAATTATGCAACCGGAATGGTCACTTTCCCATTCAATGTTTTTTGTTGAAAGAATGATTGGAAACAAATTTTGTAAAGTTGTTTGTGATTACAATGGCTTGGGACAAAGGAGATGGTTTAACGTTAAAGGATCCAAAAAGATTTGTATACTTAAGGTCATTTGAGCTCATTTTGTAGGTATGCCTAGCATCCAAGCGAAAGGACAATATGTGGTACATAAACAGCAGATGCTCTAGGCATATGACCGGAAGGTAACCTTCTTCATTAAGCTCGATGAGTATGATGGAGGGTTTGTCACTTTCGGTGATGATGGTAAAGGAAAAATAGTGGCCATTAAAAAGTTGGTAAAAGCTTCTCATCTTTTATAAATGATGTTCATCTTGTTGATGGTTTGAAACACAATTTACTAAGTGTTAGCCAATTATGTGACTTGGATATGAAGTCATTTTTAAAAAATTGGTGTGCTTAGTTATTTGTGAAAAATCTGAGGATATTTTGTTTGAAGCCAAAAGGTGCAATAATGTGTATGGTTTGACTCTTGAAGATTTAAAGGATCAAAAGGTAACATGTTTTACCTCTCTTGAATCTGAAAAATGGCTTTGGCATAAGAAATTGGGTCATGCTAGCATGTACCAAATTTCTAAGCTAGTTAAGAAAAACTTGGTTAGAGGAATTCTAAATATTAAATTTGATAAGGATATTACTTGTGATGCTTGTCAATTAGGCAAACAAGTAAAATCTTCTTTTAAACCTAAAGATGGAATTTCTACCAAAAGGCCATTAGAAATATTGCACATTGATCTTTTTGGTCCCACAAGAACTCAAAGTTTAGGGGGTAAACACTATGGCTTGGTGGTGGTGGATGATTACTCTAGATTTGGTTAGATACTTTTTCTTGCTCATAAGAATGATGCTTTTCATGCTTTCTCAACCCTTTGCAAAAGAATTCAAAATGAAAAAGATTTAAAAATTGCCCACTTAAGAAGTGATCACGGAAAAGAATTTGAAAATCAAGATTTTGAAAAATTCTGTGATGATTTTGGAATTGCTCACAATTTTTCATGCCCTAGAACCCCTCAACAAAATGGGGTAGTTGAAAGAAGGAATAGAAGCCTTCAAGAGATGACTAGGGCTATGCTATGTGAAAATAAGGTTCTAAAATTTCTATGGGCTGAAGCTGTAAATACAGCTTGTTACATTTTGAATAGGACTATCATTAGAAAAGGGTTAAAGAAAACTCCTTATGAGCTATGGAAAGGAACCCCTCCTAATCTTAAGTATTTCCATGTTTTTGGATGCAAATGCTTTGTACTTAACAATAAAAAAAATCTTGGTAAATTTGACCCAAAATCCTATGAGGGGATGTTTGTTGGATACTCCACCACTAGCAAGGCTTATAGAATTTACCTCAAAGAACATAGAACCATAGAGGAATCCATACACGTTTCTTTTTGTGATACTAATTCAATTCCCAGTGTTGTGGTAGAAGATGATACAGATTGTGAAGATGTTGTCAACAAGGAAACGAGTGAAGAAAATCCCAAATCTGTCCCTATTGAAGAATCTGTCCGCCCAAATTTATCTCATCAGGATAGAGGAGACATTTATGTTTTGTCTCCTGGGCCAGCAAGAGAATCTGAAATAGAACAACCCGCTGAAACTCATCAAAGTTCAACATCACTCCGGAAACCAAGGGAATGGAAGTCAATAAAGGGTTATCCTCATGACTTTATTATTGGTGATCCCTCACAAGGTGTAACAACAAGATCCTCAACCAAAAGGCCAACCGAACAAAGCAATATTGCTTTCTTGTCCCAAATAGAGCCTCACAATGTGAAGCAAGCTCTTGGAGATTCCACTTGGATCAAAGCCATGCAAGAAGAGCTAGCCCAATTTGACAAGAATGAGGTTTGGACATTAGTACCTCATCTGGATGGTAAGAAGGTAACGGGTACTAAATGGGCTTTCAAAAATAAATTAGGTGAGGATGGAAAGTTTGTTCGTAAGAAGGCTAGATTAGTGGCCCAAGGTTACGATCAAGAATAGGGTATAGATTTTGATGAGTCTTTTGCTCCGGTAGCAAGAATGAAGCAATTCAGTTGCTTCTTGCCTATGCTGCCCATAAGGGTTTTAAAATGTTCCAAATGGATGTCAAATGTGCTTTCCTTAATGGCTTTATAGATAGAGAAGTATTTGTGGCTCAACCCTCGGATGTTGAAAATAAAAAATTTCCAAATCATGTTTTCAAACTTTCAAAGGCTCTTTATGGTCTTAGGCAAACTCCAAAAGTTTGGTATGAAAGGCTTACTGCTTTCTTATTGGAAAATCAACTTCAAATGGGTACCACTGATACTACTTTGTTTATTAAAGCATCTAATGATGATATTCTCCTAGTTCAAGTTTATGTGGATGATATAGTGTTTGGATCGGCCAATGAATCCTTGTGTGAAGAGTTTGGAAAACTCATGACTAGTGAGTTTGAAATGAGTTTAATGGGAGAACTAACCTTCTTTCTTGGTCTCCAAATTAAACAAACTCCTAGCGACACATTTATTCACCAAGGAAAGTATGCTAAAGAATTAATTAAGAAATTTGGCATAGAAAATTCCAAACCAATGGGAACACCCATGCATCCAAACACTAAACTTGAAAAGGATGATGATGGCAAGGATGTGGATGAAACAAAGTATAGAGGAATGATAAGTTCACTCATGTATCTTACCTCCTCTAGACCGGATATTGTTCAAAGTGTGGGTGTTTGTTCAAGATTTCAATCTCATCCAAAAGAATCCCATCTTTCGGCTGTTAAACACATCATTAGATACATTAAGGAAACTAGTGATTATGGCTTATGGTATCCAAAATCTGATGATTTTTGTGCAGTGGGGTTTTGTGATGCAGATTATGCGGGAGATAAGGTGGATATAAGGAGCACATCGAGCATGTGTTGCTTCCTTGGAAGCTCACTTAACATGTGGTCAAGGAAAAAACAAGCCACAGTGGCTCTATCCATAGCCGAAGCTGAATATATTTCTGCCTCCGCATGTTGTTCACAATTAATTTGGTTAAAAACTCAATTGGAGGATTACAAATTAAAAATCAATAGTATACCCATGTTTTGTGACAATATGAGTGCTATAAACATCTCAAAAAATCCTGTTTTGCATTCAAGAACCAAGCACATTGAGATCAAATATCATTTTATTAGAGTACATGTGCAAAAGGGTACTATTGATATTCAATTTGTAAAATCCGAAGAACAACTTGCAGACATTTTTACTAAACCCTTGTGTGAAGACAGATTCTACTCTTTAAGAAACAGTTTGGGAATGATAGAATTAAACTCTGTTGATAATTTGTGATTTTTTTATTCTGTTTGGTTTTGTCTCGTAGGAAAGCAGGAGACAAATTTTAGGATGTGATGAATGGGAATTGATACAGGGGGAGACTGAACTGATGTGAATTATCTTGGGCCCCACCAAATCTCTTTGACCTTACTCTGACCCGTTTTTGAGTTTCTCAATATTTTATTCATACTTTTTGGGAAGTTGTCATATCAAATCTTGTAGGAAGGGGTTGTTGTCAAATTTCAAAAATCTTTATCCTTCCCTCATCCCTTGATTCTAGGAGCTAACCTCTCAATTTTAATTTTAAAATCTTTCCTTGGTTAATAACCACGCCCCTTAATGGGTAATAACTTCCTCAATTCTCTCTCTCCAATCAGCATTAAATGATTTTATAACCTCCCTCTTCTCACCACTCTCTTCGGCCTCTCTTCATCTTCCCTCTCCCTTCTCCATTTTTCATAACATGAAAAAGAAGGTTGCACCAAAGAGAAGTAGCCGAACTCCTCTCCCCAAAAATTCTCCATTTTCTTCTACCCCCCAAACTCATACTCACATTCATATACATTCCACATCTTCTTCGTCTCCTTCACCCTCCTCCAAACAAACCGAAACCATGAGAAGAAAGGTTATTGCCCAGAAAACTTCATATCGAAGGAAGATTGAAAAAGACAAAGAGCCAGTTGTAGAAGAAGAAGAGGAGCCTCACACATCTCTACCTCATTCACCTCCAAAGAAGGGAACTCCTCATGCCTCAGGTCAAAGCTCTCAGTAAGGAAATAGATACACTCTACGCAACACCAAGGAACCACCAAATTTGGAATCACTGGATTTCAAAAACAAATACAACAAGGGTCACTCACACTTTGATCCAGGCAGGTATAACTCATGTGCCTCATATGAGTTCCATAATGAAGTTCTGAAGAAGCGTCACTTCTGTGCTTCCCACATAGTGAACCTGGAATCTCTGGCTGCAAAAGGCGCCAACTTTGTCACTCTCTTTGACAACATGAAGTGGACTCCTTTGTTTAAAATTCAAAAACCTGTGTATCCTGCCTTAGTTCGCGAGTTCTATGCGAACATGAGGCTTATTGATGGTGTAATCCATTCCTATGTAAAGTGGGTTCACATGTCTCTGAACAGAAAAATAATAAGCGCTGCTTTAGGATATGTTGATAAGGGAGCAGCCGCTTATATGACAGAAAAATAGAATTCACAAGTTGGGGTCACATATTAGATAGCTCTGCACCAAACCTGCGAGAATCTCTCTGGCCTGGATGGCACGGTTCCAACCTACAAGTCACTTGGTCTTGAAAGAGCTCTTCTTCACAGAATCATTACTCATATTCTGATGCCTCAGAGTCGTTCAAACCACTTAGAACAATATCTACTGCACATTACTTCTATGAAGGTACCCACACTATGGCAACACATTTCATGTTTAACATAAACATTAATCGAAGAATAAAACTAACCTCAAAGTTGGCTGCCCCGGCAACGTGCCATGTGGCGTTCAGCCTATTAATGTCCACATTGTGCTGATCGGTGGGCGCCATAATCTTCTAGCAACTCGTAAATTTGATTAGAAAAGGGTAAAAGTGGGAGAAAAGTGAAGGAAACGGATGGTTTAAGGCTCTGCCATGCGCTGTGAACGAAACTCTTATATATAGACACTTCTAGTCTTATTTTGTTTACAGTGTAAAGGAAATAATTTTTCATATATTTCGTTTACACTTTAAACAAAATAAGCTCGTTACACAACACATGTGTAAATGTCATACGGCCACCACATTTTCAGTCTTAATTTGTTTACAGTGTAAACGAAATAAGTTATAGGATGCAATTTCAAAAAAAATCTGAAAACGTTTATTTCAGCAAATAAACTATTTATTTAATTTATTTAAAAAAATCCCATAATTAGACCAACTTAACATACACATCTATGGATTGGGGACTGTTATGTTTGATAGAAAAAAACGATGAAAATTGATTTGTATATTAATTTTTTAGGACTACAATGTTCACTTTTAAAATTTTTGGAGACTGATTTAGGTAATTATTCTAGTGAAAAATAGATTGAATGGAGACTGATTTATCTGACGAAATAAAATTTTAAAAATATTTTTATATATTAATTTTTTTTAAAGAATAAAATATTTATTTTTAAAATTTTCAGGACTTATTTACTCGTTGACTAATAAGTTGGGATTTTGTTTTATAACTGTTCTTTATTATTATTTTTTTCCGTATGGTTATGGTTTTTCTCTTTACAGTAAGATGTAGCTTTTGCCTTATTAATATGGAGTTGTTCATCCTTTGGCGTATGTTTATATATTAAGTAATGTTGCATCTTCTATTAAATAGTTGAATTTTAATTTTTTATTTTATTATATTTTATACAAATAGTAAAAATCTAAAAAATAAGCTGTTTATCAAGTTAATTATATTTTTTTTAATTCTCAAATAGACTACATATATTTAAAAAAATAATGTCCACAACATATTATTATCTTTAATAGCAGATTATTTTTTAAAAACTACTATACTTCCTATTTTATCTGGAGCACATACATTAATATTTTTCATCTTTTAAAATTTAATTATCAAGCAAAAAACGTTGTATATATATATATATATATATATATATATCCATACTGAATACTTCGGATACGACATCATATTTCGAAACTAATTCTCAAATATCGAAAACATTTCCTATAAAAAAAAATCGTTACTAGCACCTCTATAATATCCACGCATATCTCAGACACTATAAAGGCAGTTTGGTTATCACCAAATTGACCACGAACAACTTGGAGAAGAGATGCACAAATCGGTTGTCACCATGCAATGATAAATAGAGGGCGGTCACACCTATAGAGGTCATCAAATACAAACTCACTTGAAGACAATAATTTTAAGAGTATTCTTTAGTATTAAGAGTTGACTTGAGCGTCGGAGTCTTTCTTGCAGGTTTGGCGCCTGGGTCAAAACTCTGAGGAGCTGGAAGATTGGCACTAAAGTTTTGGAACTAAAAGCTGTGATGGTGTTGCCGAGCTACTCCTCGGAGAACGGTTATGGACAGGAACATTTGGCGCCCAACGTGGGGCCTAAAATCCATTTTAGATATAACCTTGCGTCTTGCCCCTCTTTTTTGTGTTCTTTTTCTTTGCAGGGTTCTGAATCATGACGGACCACTCTGTGGCTCCACAACCACCTCCAACTCATGTCGAGCTTTTAGCCATGAATGCTTCCCTATAGGCGGAAGTTCAGAGAATGGTTGAGCTTTTGGCGACCAAACAAAATAATGATAATGAGAAGGATGATTGCAAAAATGTCAACGATGGCAACCCCAACGAAGAACACCATTCCGAATCGAACATGAAGACGGGGGAATGCCCCATTGAACGGAAAGGTGGAGGACCAGTCCCTTTTTCGAAGAAATAATGAATTTCGAAATGCCGAAAAATTTTATGCTTCCAACAATGTTGATGCCCTATAAAGAGATTGGAGACCCCAAAGTGCATGTCACTAAATTTGAATTCATAATGTTTTTTAACAGTGCCTTTGATCCCATCTTGTGTCAATCTTTCCCTACTTTTTTGGACGGAGCTGCTTTACTTTGGTTTTTAAATTTTCTTGCAAGTTCAATCTCAAGTTTCGATGAGTTTACTGATCCCTTTATAAAGAACTTCACAACATCTAAACTCTACATGCGGGATTCGGATTATCTCAGCATGATCAAACAATGACAACATGAAATCTTGAAGGAATACATGACCCGGTTTGCAACAGTAGCAATAGAAATTCCAGATCTCAATCCAGAAGTGCACTTGCATGCCTTGAAAAGTAGGTTCTGCCCTGAAAAATTCCAAGAAGCAATAGCAAAACCAAAAACATTAGCCAAATTCAAAGATAAAGCAACAGGTAGATTGAAATTGAACAATTAAGAGAGGCTAGGAAGATGGATAAACCATCACCTCGCAGGGATGATGATAGGCAGAATAGGACGAGCAATAACCAGGAAGGCAAAAATCTGTTCAAATTGACACCAAAGAGGGAAGACATCATAAAGGAAATCTTGCATGCCGAAATCATCAAACCTCCCAGCAGAGCCGAAACATATCAAGACCAAAGGTACGTCGACAAAAGTAAGCATTGTGCATTTCATCAAAAGTTTGGACATAAGACTGACGAGTGTGTAGTAGCAAAAGACCTTCTAGAGCGATTGGCACGACATAGATGTTTAGATAAATACGTCAACGGCCGAATACAGAAGACTTCCGAGAGTCCCCTATGACCAAGGATCATGCGAACTTAGCCACAGTTCCAAATTTAAACGCCGGATGGTCCAATATAAATCCCCTCCCTCAAAAAGAAAAGTCATAAATTATATCTCAGGCAGATTTGCGTGTGGAGGACTTACAAGCTCGAGAAGGAAAAGAAGCTACAGGACCATTCTAACCTTGACAGAGGAAAAAGCGGGACCTCAGAACTCATCCCACTCAGTACCAAGTATCACTTTCACTGATTCTGATTTCCGATCTAAAAGCCAGAACCTGGATGATCCTGTGGTCATATCTGTAACTGTAGGAGAGGCCACAGTTAAGAAAGTACTAATGGACCCAGGTAGCAGTGCTGATGTGTTATTCTTATCAACTTTTTGGAGGATACAGCTAAACCCAAACAGTATGCAACCTTCATCTAGAGAAGGTTAGCTTTTTCGGGAAAAGAGTACCCATAGCAGGCTATGTTTGGTTAAGAACAACTTTAGGGGAATACTCCCATTCAAAAACCCTAGATATCCAATATCTGGTGATTGATTGTGTTAGCCCTTATAACATTATATTAGGGTGACCATCTTTAACCTCTTTTGGAGCTATTGTTTCTACTATTCATCTATATGTTAAGTTCCGTGTGCAGGATAATGTTATTGCAACCATACATTCCGACTATAAGGAAGCGAGACAATGTTATAATGCAGGATTAAAGGTCCCGCAGTCTGTCCCGGATCAATCCAATGAGTTAACTCTGTATACAATGGTGATGATTTGCCGATATTGGCAGAACTTGATCCGAGATCCAATAAAGAATGCCAAACGACACCTACTGACGACCTTTGCAAGGTAATCCTCACTGACAATGAATTGCAATATACTAATATTGGTTATGCTTTGACTACAGATGAAGCAGAACACCTTATCACCTTGCTCCAAGCAAATGCCAACCTAATCGCATGGACTCATGCGGACATGCTTGTGATAGATCCAAATGTCATGTGTCATAGTCTCACCCTGGACCCGATGGCGAGGGCAATACGTCAGAAGAAACACAACCTCAGAAAGGAAAGAAACAACGCAGCAATACAAGAAACTAAAAAATTACTAAAAGCAAGTATTATCAGAAAAATTTGGTTCACATCATGGTTGGCAAATGTAGTTATGGTGAAAAAGATATCAGGCAAGTGACGCATGTGTGTAAATTTCACTGATCTAAATAAAGCTTATCCAAATGACTCTTACCCATTCGAGCATTGATAAGCTAGTAGATAACACATCCAGATTCAAAGTGCTCAATTTTATGGATGCCTATTCAGGCTATAACCAAATCCTAATGCACCCCAAAGATAAGGACAAAACAACATTCATCACAGATCATGGTAATTTTTGTTATAAAGTAATGTCTTTTGGCCTCAAAAGTGCAGGAACAACATTTCAGAGATTGATGGACAAAGTCTTCCGAAATTAAATAGGACACAACATGGAGGTATATGTCGATGATATGGTTGTCAATTCGGACAGTGAACGGAACCATTATTCATAAAAATTTATACACAATCCTTGTTTTACAAGCTTAGATAAAGAAATCAAATTTTTAGAGAATTCTGAAATATAAAAAGCTCTTTCTAAATCTAAAATACAACTAGTACTTAATAAAAGGCTAAATGTTCAAATAGCTTCCACTCGTGAACACATTCGATTGCCCATATAGATGTTCATTTCACTTCGTATCGGTTTTCTTTTTCTTATGAAATCCTGCATGGTATTTAAAATATGAATTTCAGCACCAGAATCAATTTACCAAGTGTCATGACATATTTCAACAAAATTAAATTCAAAACATATTGAAGGAATGAGATCATAAAGGTTAGTACCTTTCTTCTCAGGTCAAGCCTTAAACTTTGGTCACTCCTTTTTCATGTATACTTTCTTTTTGCAAAAGAAACATCGTGCATCTTCTTTCTTCATAGGATGGGATGCAATACCCTTTTCTTTCTACTTATGAGCTTTTTTTTTACCACCCTCATTTGTCACCAACAGTGCACTTTCACTAAATTCTTGAACTATCCTTTCTTCCTCTTGCACACATATCACCAGTAATTCATTAATGAACCACTTTTTTTATGTGTGTTATAAGAAATCTTAAATGGTCTGTATTAGGCAGGAAGGAAATTGAGAATAAGATGCACAAAAAATGAGTCAGAGATTCCAACCTCTAAAACTTTCAGTTGTACTGCTATGTCCCTCAACCTCATGATGTGCTAATGCATACCCTTTACGCCAGTAAGCCTCATGGATGACAATTGTGCCATTAGGGTGCTTGTACTGCCTTACTAGAATACTCAAACTGTTCATCAATAGACTTCATGTAATCCTTGACATTCCCGCAACCAGGAATTGAACCCCATATACTAGTTGAGATACGAGACTTAATGAACATCATACTTAAACGGTTGGATTTCTTCCACCATTCGTATATAATGCTACCTCGACTTGAGTACTAGCATCAGTAGGTGTCGGAAGCTCTTCCCTACAAAGAACATAGTCAAGGTTTTTTCACACCCTAAGTGAAAGAGAACCTTATCTTTCCACTCCTTATAGTTGTCACTACTTAACAAATGAACTTCAGATACAGTTTTAGATATCATTATTGCTGTAAATAATAAATCATGCTAACATTACTCAACTTTAAATAGACACATTAAAATTCTTAACATATGATAATACATGTCAATACAAATTATATCAAAATAAATATGAATCATAGTGTCATTAAAATTTATTTGTGGACAAAGACTTTAACACATATAATATTTACTATATTGACTAAAGTATTGAAACTAAAAAATAAAATATTACTTAATATCTGTGGATTAAATAAAAAGTAAAACATTTTTTATTTTAATTTATTATATATGAATAATATAATAAATTCTTGTGGATAAGTCGTTATATAATTTACAATAATTATAAATATATTATATTAATATTTATGTAATTTCTTTAAATATAATTATTAGGGCAATTTACGTTTTTAAATTGTTTCAACCTCAAATTTACGCAAATGCATTGTTTCAAAAATGGTTACGCAATTACATTGTTTCACTATATTATATAAACCGCTACTGGCAGTAGCGGTTTAGAGATGCACAGAAACCGCTAGAGCCAGCAGCGGATTCTGTTGATTTTTGGTTCTTCATAAACCGCTGCTGCCAGCAGCGGTTTATGTTTGTTGAAATGCGTGCGTAAACCGCTGGTGGCCATAGCGGTTTACGTGTATTCTATGTCATTGGGTTCCCTATATAAACCATGGAGGGGCAAATGTGGAGAGGTAGAGTGTTATTCACAAATGGCTGGGGAGGATAGTTTTGTGGCTCTGGTCCATTGCTTTGGAAAAATTCAAAAGAGCAGACGCCACGGTGTGAAATTCACAGATAGAGAACCGGTTAGTATTTTTATTCGATCTTCAAGTACATTGGCAGAGATTAAGCTCAGCATACTACAGAAGCTCGGTACCTGTGGTACGAAGCAGGTTAAAAAGTTGTTTTACAAGATTCCCATTACTATTGTGTCAACCGGCGTGCGGTTTGAGACCTTTGTGATTGGGTCGGATGAAGACCTGCAGGTCTTGTTTCACTGCAGGCGTAGTTTTCCGGAGGTGAGGATACCTGAGATGTTTGCGAAGTTGGAAGATCGTGTGGATAGCTCTGGGGCATCAGCACCGGGTCCTCAGTCGACCACAGGGGGCGGTGCATCGACATCACTGCCTGTGGTTCACGCGGTAGTTCTACCTCCCGAGCCAAAACGTGCTGAGGTTGAGTTTGAGGTTGGACTGGATCGAGTTGAGAATGCGCTTTGTGATGATGATTCCGATGAGGAGCCGCTCGATATTGGTGGGGACAGTGAAGATGATATACCAATAGGTGCAGCCCATGGAGGTTCCGGTTCTGCAACACAAGAGTACCCTCCGCACCTGTCGTCTTTGAACTTGGATGCCCTTGGTCAGCACCAGAATGTTGAGGCAACATTCGATGGACAGGGTATGCATGATGGGACAGGTTTGACTGAATTTCAGATTGGCCAATCGTTCCAGAGTAAGGAGGAAGCTGTGCTGAGCGTGAAAGATTACAGCATTCGGCGTGGAGTTGAGTACAGGGTTATGGAGTCAGACAGTCTAAAATACCAAGGGAGATGCAAGGAGTTCGGTAACGGATGCACGTGGTTGATCCGGATAGTAATGCGAAAAAGGAAGAGCACATGGGAAGTTAGGAGGTACAACGGACCACACACGTGTATGGCCACATCGATTTCGAGCGACCACAGGCAGCTTGATTATCATGTGATTTGTGCAAGAATCTTTCCATTGGTTAGAGCTGATGCGTCGGTATCGATTAAGGTGTTGCAAGAGGCAACAGAGGCAACATATGGTTTCAAGCCAAGTTATCGGAAAGTGTGGTTGGCAAAGCAAAAGGCAGTAGCACAGATCTACGGCGATTGGGAGGAGTCATATGCGGATCTGCCCCGATGGATCCTTGGGGTCACGTTAACCATGGACGGTTCCGTTGCTTTGCTGAAGACCTCCCCGGTTAGAGTGGGTGACCAGGTTGCAGTCTCAGTCCCCGTGGTCCCACTAGCTGCACCACCGAACTGGGTAGCACCCTGAGGACCCCGACGTCTGCCACTAGACCGGCGGACACAGTGACCGCCCACATCAGCAGCCTCCCCTCCTGCGTCATCCTCGTGCAGCACATATATCCATCGCCACTCTCGACCGGACTCACGAGTACCAACACGATGACGTCTCTCAACACGCCGGTTATCTGGCATATGAGGAAGTTGTGATCTGCGTGGGACCTGTGACAAACCTCTCTGTAATGCCTCCTCAGGTATCTCGGTTCCCCTGGGATCTGTGAATGCAGCCCCTGGGCTAAGGAACCTATGAGCATCGCGGTACCACCAATCTAGGTAATCTGCTGATGGACCCGGATCAGCCACACGCTCAATGGAAATGACTGCATCAAGTCTGCTCCCCCAGTGTAAATGCCAGTCCCGATAGTAATGGGGGAACCACCTATCTCCTCCCCTTCCATCCTTAGCATGCAGCCAGTCTATGTTCAGGGCATCCTCGGGGATATGCTGCACTCCACCAAGCTGTGGGACAAC
This sequence comes from Arachis hypogaea, assembly GCF_003086295.3. NCBI lineage: Eukaryota > Viridiplantae > Streptophyta > Magnoliopsida > Fabales > Fabaceae > Arachis > Arachis hypogaea. The sequence continues at coordinate 37,080,994 of NC_092043.1, forward strand.
CCTATCAACCTGATGCCACTCGATGACAGCAAAGTATATCAAAGAAGTGACCGCTCGCCAGATGCGAGAATGCTCGTCTGTGAGTATCTCCGGATGGACCACAGCAAGTACATCAAGCGCAGAGTAGGGCTCCCATATAATCTGAAAAATCAAAGTACATCAGACGTTGCCATAACAAGTATATATATATTCACGACTCCAAGGCAACCCTAAAACTTAATCATAACAAGTATAATACTTACATCACGAGCGCTCATGCGATCCAATGCAAGCCTATAACTTATGACCCTCTGTTCTTTCCCATCGTTCGGAGGTAAGTAAGCAGACCACCTAATTGTAAATATAATGAGACACAAACTCGAAAAACACAACATACTATTTTTTAAACTATGAAAAAGACATAAACCATACCTGGATGCCGGTGGAAAAGAGAAATAATCAAACCCGGACGGCCTCAACGAGGGAAAACGCCAGAATATCCAACTCTGTAGCAACTGGAGGGGACCCGCAAGGTTAGTAACATTTCTGTTTGCTACCCGACACATACATCGGTACAACCAAGCCAACGCAGCCGAACCCCAGCTATATCGCCCCATCTCATCAAGGTTCGCCACAAATGGCAACCACCGTATATGTACCCGGTTCGCACTCTTGTCCCCAAATAACTGAGTAGATAAAAGCATCATGATGTAGGCACGTGCGTAGATGCGAACTGTCTCCTCGTTCGCATCTGGTGGTAGCACACTAAACCTCTCGTGGAACCATGTAAAGTGGACCGTCATCTGCTTAACCTTACTCGGTGGTGGCAGCTCACCGAATAGGTCCTGAAACCACTCCCAGGCCGGTCGACCACCCTCAATATATGTTTCAAACTCACCTAGGCAACCACTCACAACCTCCCCATCGACAGGCAACCCAAGCTGAAAAGCCACGTCCTGCAATGTCACTGTGCACTCTCCAAAAGGCATGTGGAACGTGTGTGTCTCAGGACGCCACCTCTCAACGAACGCACTAACCAATGGTTCATCCAACCAGAACCAATGGCTGTTTAGCCTGGCCAAATGGTACAATCCAGTCCTCTCTAAATACGGGATGATCCTATCATGCAGGGGCATATTCTGTTGCCGTCTCACACTGTATATACACCTAGTGGGCTGCAAAAAACAGCACAATCAATGCAGGATACAATTAAATTCTCCAATCCATAACGAAATTCCTTATCTAATAATAACACATATCTCCAAAATGTCAACAAATTTTTGACCGGTGAACAAATTAATCCCTAAAACCTATAAATAAGTAGTCAATAAACTAGCGAAATTAAGATGTAAAATATTAACTACAATAGCACAAATGACAACAAACTTAACTTATTAGATAACACCCACAATTATAAAAGTATTACAAACCTTAAACTATAAAATTCCAAAAAAAAATTTCTTTATATTTTAACCTTCATACTATTTTTAAAACTAAAAGGGACTAATCTATAAAATCCATATATGGTTGCATTCATATCATTTTCCTAACTAAAAAATTCCTAAGCCTAAAAAAAGACCAAAATAATTAACTAACCTCGTCACCAATGGAACCGGCAACATGAGCAACACCGTTCAGTCGGTACATGCTCCTTCTGTCTTCTGCCATGATATCCCGCCGGAAGTCGCAGCTCAAATACCTCGGACCCCCTCTCAACTTGCTCTGACCTCTCTCTAGAATTTCCTCTCCCAACCTCCAATTGCATAATCCGCGGCTGGCTCAGCGGTTTATATAATGATGCATACTTAACGTAAACCGCTATAGCCTCTAGCGGTTTACGCACATATCCCCACGCATATAAACCGCTGCTGGCAGCAGCGGTTTATGACCATCGTATCTCAAGCATAAACCGCGATGGGCTGTCGCGGTTTCTATAATGCATTTTTTGAGCAGAATCCGCTGCTGGCTCTAGCGGTTTCTGTGCATCTCTAAACCGCTACTGCCAATAGCGGTTTATATAATATAGTGAAACAACGTAATTGCGTAACCATTTTTGAAACAATGCATTTGCGTAAATTTGGAGTTGAAACAATTTAAAAACGTAAATTGCCCTAATTATTACTAAAAATGATGTGGCTACTATTTAATAAATTATATATTAATCAAAATATGATACAGGCAAGAATTCATATACCATGTAAATATAATGGTTATCACCACATAAATACTTTCAGTGACATATATAATAAAAAAATCGAAAATGTTCTACTGGCTAAACATTTTAATAATTCTTGGATATCCCACTCATGACAAAGTTTGAATTTTTTTAAAATTTTAAATCCGAAGCCCAACAACTCAACTTGAAAAAAAAGGCAACAATTGGGCTAGTATAAACCAAACGCCGAAACACAATATCATATAATAATGATCTAATGAAACAAAACTTATTGAACCTTAAATCGTTGTTCTCTTCTCTTCAACGAGGTCCCTTCTCTTATATTTTTTAAAGAGGAATGTTAGGGTTCAGCAATTTTAGTATTGTGTAATCATCAATTGGCCATCAATAGTATTTTTAATAGTATGAGATTATATCTAATGGTGGGACATCACTCACTTTTTGCTGGTTCCCAGATTTTTCCTTTTTTAAATTGCTATGTGATACTTAACTTGTTATATCATCATCTAATTGAAACAATTAAAGTCACGAATTTTATCAGGAAAGAAAATCTATCTAAGCCTTTTGAGGTTGTTAAGATGGCTAACATGTGTGTGTAATAGGTATGGGATCTATGGAAAGAAGGAAGGTCTTTAGAATTGGTGGATAAATGGCAGCAGAAGGAGACACGGAATGTGTATGAAGTGCAACTCTGTATCCACATTAGTCTTCTATGTGCACAACAGCATTCCTAAGATAGGCCAACTATGTCATCAGTGCTTCTTATGCTTGGAACTGAAATTGATTTACCTCAACCCAAACATCCTACATTTTTCATAACTGAATCTTCTAAAGGCACAAGCTCCTCCTCTTGTAAAAACGAATTGAGCGTTAGAGAGTTGGAACCTCGATAATAAATTAAACATCATATTATATATATATAGACATTTACTAGCCTTAAGTTGCATTTTAGTACGTGATAGAAAGTTGAAAGGTTTGTATCATTAAACGCACTTTTTTCTTGTTACTGACAACTCATGTAAATGTGTAATACGCAACAATACACAGGCTAACAAGGAAAAAAGAAACAAAGGAAAATTACATGACTGCCAAATTTGGCTCATCATATTTACTGCACAAAGCCATTTAATAATGTGTTATTTTGCTACAATTGAAATGGACATTATTAATTCATTGCCAAAAGTTAAATTACTCTTATTTGTCAGCAGAATATTTCTTATTAGAAGAATACTTTAATAACAAATAAAACTGCTTGTTTTTTTTTTTTGGTGACTATAAAACTGCTTGTTTTAGCTTAGGCAAACCAATTTCACTAATTTATAATGATAATAAGAATCTATTTATAGCTAAAAGGTTAGATAGCAAAGAAACGAGGCCAAACAATATTCATTTCCAATATGAAACTGTAGCTAGTCTACCAGAGATTAATTATGAAAGACTCCTTTCTCTTATTACCGATACAGTAATACACAGGTAATCATCACCACATTTTACACAGCTTACACAAGCTAACATGGAACTCAAGAAAACAAAAAATTACACAACTGCCATATTGGCTCGTAATAGTTAACATTATAGAGTCATTTAATAATCTGCTCAATTTTATTACTACATATGCACTATATATGTTACACATTTTTAAGCAATGCTTTCTAAATTAACGTGCTTCCAAAATGGACATACTTAATTCATTAACAGAAAGTAAATTACTCTTATTTAACGAAGAATATTCTCCAACAAATAGAGCTGGTTGTTTTGGTTGAGGCAAGCCAATCTCACTATCTAACATCATAATCACAAACGACATGTTTGGCCTGTCATGTGGATGCTGTTGAAGACACAGAAAACTAATATGGATGCATCGCAATGCTTCAGAGCTGTTGCTAGATTCTTTTAAGTCTTCATTTATCAAATCTAAAGGCCTCCCTTCAATCCATAAATTCCATGCCTAAAAAAACACATCAAATTAACAATCAGTAATATCATTAATTCACAGTGGATAGTAGGAATAGAAATAATAACAGTATATGTTCTGCTTACTTGTTCAATAAGATTTGTATTTTCGTTTTGACGTTGGTCTCCTCTATTTTTCTTTCCTGATACTATCTCCAGCAATAAAACACCAAAACTGAAAACGTCTGATTTTACCGAGAAATTTCCATCTATTGCATATTCTGGTGCTATGTATCCACTAATGAATAATATAGAATAATTAAAAACACGATATTATAGATAATTCTACATTACACAATGGAAATTAAGAAATGATGAGTATTCGTACTATGTTCCAACAACGCATTGTGTAATTTCTGTGGTCTGGTCTCCTCCCAAAATTCGAGCTAAACCAAAATCTGAGATCTTTGGATTCATCTCATCGTCAAGTAAAACATTACTTGCTTTGAGATCTCGATGAATAACTCTATGTCTTGAATCTTGATGAAGATAAAGAAGTCCTTTTGCTATACCGAGAATGATATTAAATCGTGTATGCCAATCCAAAACCATTTTTTTCGTTTGATCTAGTAAGATGTACATGCAATTCAAAATTTTCACATATTCAAAGCAAGAAGTTTACGGCTAATATTAACAATTTTAACATACATAAAAAATCCAGATTTTGTACCAAATATAAAAAAATCCAAGCTTTTGTTAGGCATATATTCATATATAAGTAATTTCTCTTCATTCTGAATGCAGTATCCTTGCAGCTTGACGAGATTACGGTGCTGAAGTTTGGCAATTAATGCAATTTCATTCTTAAATTCCTTGATCCCTTGTCCAGAACCGCTTGAGAGCCTCTTAACTGCTATTCTTTGTCCATTTTCTAATGTTCCCTGCCATTTATCAATTGCAAATTAGCTTAAAATTTCTTCATCTGCTGTTCTGATGTTCTTACAAAAGTAGCTTCGTATGTCTGTTACCTTAAATACAGATCCAAAACCACCTTCTCCAAGCTTGTTTTCGTGTGAAAAGTTCTCAGTGGAAGAAGCTATAACTGATAGGTCATAATATGGGACCTCTGGATCTTCCTCTTGTTCTTCCTTGGAATGATCTGTTAATGTTGCGTTAGTCTCTACAGTTTCCAAGTTATTAATTACTGTTAATTATAAAAGAAGTTTCTTAATGCTCAAAAAAAAAAAAAAAAAAAAAAAACAGAATTTTTACCTTTTAGAGTGCTCCTTTTTCGTCCTTTACGTACCAAAAAGAGCACTAAAACCAGGCCATATAATACGCCAATTGTGACTCCCACTGCAATTCCTATCTTGACCTTGCGTCCATTGTTTGTCTCTTCAATGGTTTAATGTCACAATGCAAACACAAAGGTCTTGGCATCCAATAAAAAGATTAAGGGAAATTTAAGGTCAGGTAAATGTATTACATACCTATCTCCGAAGCTGGCACTCTAATATAAAGATCTTGGCCTGCATCTGGTAGAGTCCTCAAATCATTAAGATCACCAAACCACAAAGCACAACCTTTACCTTCCCCTCGAATATCCGAATTTGCATAAGCCACACAAGAACAATTCCTGAGGCATTTGTCTCTGCATTCAACAAGGTTCGTGCTCTGATTCAGGTATAAACAATTCGAAGTGTCAGGCACTTTCATCTTCACATACTTAACAAACCCATCGGTTTTGCAATTCAGTGGCTTGTCGCGCAAGCAACTTCCTGCACGGTTAGGCCTAAACCCTCTCAAACAATCACAAGCGGACTTATTCCAATCACAATTGGAATTAGGACCACAAACACCATATCGCTCGCAAAAGACTCTTGGCAGTAAATTATAGAGCAGCCATTGTTGGTCAGAATCAATCCAAACTAAATACAGACGCCTGTAGGTGGCTTGGTCCAACGCCATCCTCATGGGAACAGAATTGTTATCAAGTTGGAATGCAAAGTACACTTCATCCTCGTTGGAGAAGTAAACATATTTGAAAAACCTTTCGCCCTCTCTCGTTATTTTGCTACCATAGTCCACTCCAATCCATGGTCCAGAGCTGAACTGTTTCATTGATCCTATTCTCTGCATTGGTTCTGGCCACTTAGTCACGTCCATTTCCCAATTAAAGGTTCCTGGTGAAGGATCTTTCTTGTTCTTCCACGCGGTTAAGCGCCTAACGAAACCAGTCCTCAAATCCTTACCAAGCTTCATCCCTGGCAAGAGTGTATCACCAGGGTAATCAAAGCTTTGCCATACATAATTCTTTTCTTCATTCTCATCATCATTGTTTTGTTCTCTCAGAACAAGATTCCCTGAATCCAAGAGCTGCAGAACTGGATTTTTTAGTTTTCTTGGTACGCTCACGGACCATAGAACATTATTGTTGTTGTGACTAAGGAGAAGTGAGTTCATTGTTGTGTTGTTTATAATCAATAAAACAAAGTTGGGATTTGTGGCGGGTTTTTCACGGTTTGCGACCCATACAATGGTTTGACCTGGGATTTTTTTGTACCAAATGCCAAGGTAATAATGGTTGGTAGAGTTATCAAGAGTGAAGAAACCAAGTTCAAATTCTCCATTCTTGGAAACTAAGGTCTGGCTTTTACTTAGAGACTGGAAGTGAGTGATGGTATCAGTTTCTGCTATGGTTTTGGAAATTGGAAAAATAAGGTAGAAACATATCATTGGTATAACAATAATGAAGTTTTCCATTGTTCTTTGCAGCTTACAATGTTGTGAATTGTGATGACCAAGCAAGGGTGCTGAAATCTATTGTCTATATCTATCTATCTATTTATCTATTATCTATTATCTATTAATCATATATTAAAACAGAACTAAAGTAGTTTCTAGATGTATCATTAGCCTTTTAATTTTTTTTATCATGATGCCACTTTAACTTAAGTGACTAGTTCTTACAACTTGATCACAATCTTTTATCATAGCCTATAGAATTTTATATTTTTATCTCTTCATAATAACCCATCTTTATATATAATGTTATAAGATTTTTTTTTAAATCTTAATTTTTCATATTCTTTCACATTTTATTTTTAGGAAATTACACTATTATTTTCAATATTAATACTAATTTTTTTTAATAGGTATAAATTTGATTAAAATCTAATTCATTATCTTCTCCAGACTCATTTTTATATTTACTATATAAATCAATATTCACTTCACACATTTTTTTTTATCTCTTCTCACATAATTTCATATTTCTTTCTTTTTCTCCTTCTCCTTCTTCATTGTTACTAATTTTTTACACAACTAGAATTCGATTTATAACTGTATTTTTATTTTTATTTTTATAATTTACTAAATATATGTATTAAGTGATTGTGTGATTGTATTCATTAATTTTTCTATTTTCTATTAGTAATTGTATTTAGAGTTATATAGGGTCTTTATAGCCTATGTATCACTTCTTTTTCCTTTCAACAATTTAAATTTTCTTAGTATCATTTATAGCTGTAATAATATTATTAAAAATACATGTTGTCATGATTTATAAAAAATAAAATTAGAAAATTAAATATCTTTTTCAATTATCAAAACATTAATAATATTTATTATATAAATCAACATTCACTTTAAATATTTTTTTGATCTCCTCAAACATGATTTTATATCTCTTTCTCTTTCTCCCTCTTAATTTATACTAATTTTTTGCACAACTAGAATTTAGTTGATAACCATAATTTTTATTTAATTTGCCAAACGTATGTATTATATAATAGTGTGATTGTATTCATTAATTTTTATATGTTTTTGTGTAATTGTATTCATAAGTTATATAGTATCTTTGTGGTTTATATATCACTTCTTTTTTTAAGAACTTACATTTTTTTAATATCATTTAGTTATAATAATATTATTAAAAATATATGTTATCATAATTCATGAAAAATAAAATAAAAAATTGAATTAATTTTAAAAATACATATTGTCATAATTCATAAAAAATAAAATTAAAAAATCTAATTTATGTATAATTTTATTCATTATAATTATTAAATTTTGAATTAATTTTTTATTTTAAATTATCATTTATCATCAACCATTATAAAATTTAAATAAATTTTGATATGCTACTAAACAGAATTTTAAACTTTAATTCTTAATTAATTAAATGTAATTCATATTTTTTTTTCACGGTATATCACAACTCGGCATGTTAAGGACTAATTTGTCGCAGTACTGGGTTCCATTTAAGAGTTAGTTTGTCAGTGAATGGGTTGTTGCATAATGCATACACAAGACAGAATTCGAACCACTAACATTTACTTATTAGACCAACCCAACTTAGTTTTAAATTTGTAGTTCATATTATTATTAATTGAATTTATAATGTAACGGTTAAAAATAATTATTATCTATATTAAAATCGTATTTTTTTGTATTTTTAATAATAATATTATCAAATTATATATAAATTGTCAAATTAAATAAATATATTGTACAATATTTTTTATAAATTAACTTCTAAATTTAACATTAATTTATATATGATCTAATATATCCCTAAATAATATATATATAATATTTTAAATTTATACTATAAAATATAATTAATTTAGCTCTTTGCCCATGGTAGGAATTTTAATTTAATAGTATAAAAAAAGAGACGAGCAGTGTCATCACGAATGAAAGCCACGTAAATTTTAAAGTTCATATAAAATTACCATGACATTCATACAATAACATAAAATAAAGTATTTGTTTTAGATTATATTTATATTATTATAGAAAATGGCATCTATATAATTAATTTAGCAGTAGTTTTATGATTTCACACACTAAATTATTTATTTTTTAAAAAGTATAATATAAAAAATATTAATTCAAATTAATGATGTAAATTCTAATATTACATATACTATTTGAAATATAAATTTATTATTTTACAAAAATTTATTTATTTATTTATGTATCTATCAATTTATTTATAATCTATAAAAAAATCAAAAAATGACACAAATACACAATAAACTCTTAACATATTAAAAAACTTTTAATATTATTACATAAATATTTTGATGAAATTATTATTTTAAAATTTTCTATCATGACATCATTTTTTATTTTTCTTATGTAATATTAAACTTTATCTTTTAATTTCTTTTAACTCTTTATTTTTATGTATATTATTTTGTGTCTTTAATAGCGACTAGTTTTATTTATAAAAATATTTCGTTAATAAAAGAATAACTACAAAATCGATTATATTACAAAGCAATTATCCAAATTAATCTCTAATAATTTTAGGAGCGAATATTTTAGTATTTATAGATTTTAACCTATATTATTACATTTATAAAATATATTGTATACTAAAACATGTACTCTAAGGTAAATGTTGCTGATTAATATGGTTTACTATAATATTATTAATTGACCAATTCTTCCACAAATTTATTTATAAATTTAAACTTTTTTAAGTTGACTAATAGAAACATGCGTGTTGAAATTTATTGTCTGATCTATATCTATTATAATATACAAAAAGTGATTAAAATAGTGTCAATACTAATGAAAGACACATAAATTTTAAATTTCATATAAAATTATCATGGTATTCACACAATAACATAAGATAAAGTATTTATTTTAGAATATATTTATATTATTATAAAAAATAGTATCTATATAATTAATCTAACATTAATTTTATAATTTCACACACTAAATTATTCATTAAAAAAATATATTTTAAAAAATATTAATTCATATCAATGATCTAAATTTTAATATTATATATCCTACTTAAAAAATAAATTTATTATTTTATAAAAATTAATTAATTTATTTATCTATCTATCAATTTATTTATAATCTATAAAAAAATATCAAATACTGACACAAATACACAATAAACTCTTAACATATTGAAAAAATTCTAATATTATCACATAAATATTTTGATGAAATTATTATTTTATAATTTTCTATCGTAACATCATTTTTTTATTTTTCTTATGTAATATTAAAGTTTATCTTTTAATTCCTTTTAACTGTTTATTTTTATGTAGATTATTTTGTGTCTTTAATAGCAACTAGTTTCATTTATAAAAATATTTCGTTAATAAAAGAATAACTACAAAAGTAGTTATATTATAAAGTAATTATCCAAATTAGTCTCTAGTAATTTTAGAAGCGAATATTTTAATATTTATAAATTTTAACCTATATTATTACATTTATAAAATATATTGTATACTAAAACATGTACTCTAAGGTAAATGTTGCTAATTAATATGGCTTACTATAATATTATTAATTGACCAATTCTTCCACAAATTTATTTATAAGATTTAAACTTTTATATGTTGACTAATAAAAGCATGCATGTTGAAATCTATTGTCTAATCTATATCTATTATAATATATAAAAAGTGATGAAAATAGTGTCAATACGAATGAAAGACAAATGAATTTTAAATTTCATATAAAATTATCATGGTATTCATACAATAACATAAAATAAAGTATTTATTTTAGAACATATTTATATTATTATAGAAAATAATATCTATATAATTAATTTTATAATTTCACACACTGAATTATTTATTAAAAAAAGTATATTTTAAAAAATATTAATTCATATCAATAATCTAAATTTTAATATTAATATCCTATTTAAAAAATAAATTTATTATTTTATAAAAATTAATTTATTTATCTACCTATCAAAAATTTTTATTAATCTCAATAATTTTAAAAGTGAATATTTTAGTATTTATAAATTTTTACCTATATTATTACGTTTATAAAATATATTTTATACTAAAACATGTAGTCTAATATAAAGGTTGCTTATTAATTGGCTTACTATGATATTATTAATTGACCAATTCTTCCACGAATTTATTTATAAATTTAAACTTTCATATGTTGACTAGTCACCAAAAAACTTTCATATGTTGACTAAAAAAAGTGTTTTTTGACTGGTGACTTTGCCGTTGGCCTCACGTTAGCCCTCGTTGCAACGCAACTGCCCTCTTGTTTTATTAAAAAATTAGTGAAAATCTCCTGTTTTCTTAAAAAAAGATAAAAGTTTGTATGTAATTATTTTTGTATGAAATTAGAATGAGATGTACATAATATATATAGAAAGATAAATTAATTATATTATATAGTGTATTACTGTATTTTAATATATATTATATTATTTAAAAATTGGTTAGATAATACATAATTAAGTTAATATTAAATTTAAATTATTTATATTAAAAATATTTTACAAAATATTTATTTGATAATTTGTATATAATTTTATATAATTATTCAAAATAAAATATAATATAAATTAAAATATAATTTATTAGTTTAAAAAATTTAAATTTATTTATTTTTAAAAAGGATATAAGTTTTTTATATTAGAATTGTATAAAATTATATTTTTATTTGTTGTTTTTATTTTTATATTTATTTTAGTTGTCATACTTTATCTTCTCATATATTGTTTTTGTCTTGTAAGTAATTGAAAAAAAATTAAAAAACATGAATGAGAATAAAAAATACCGAAATATAATATAAAATTATAAATTAGTTTTAAAATCATGATATATTATTTGAATATACCTAGTAAAGAGATGTACCAAACTTGAACTTACTTGAGTTTAAAAAAATGAATGAGAATGAAAAATACCAAAAATATAATATAAAATTATAAATTAATTTTATAATCATGATATATTTGAATGTACTGAGTAAGAAAATGTGTTAAATTTAAACTTAATTATTTGAAAATTTTTTTATTAATTAGTATGAGAAATTAAGAAATAAAGAGTAATAAGAATGTTATGTAACATGTATAAGTAGACTAAATAATATAGCAGTAAGAGTATTAACATGTATAGTTTTAGAATTTCAATATTTGTAATTGAAATTTTTATAATAATTATTATTATAATATTTTTAATGTATATTTATTGTATTTATAATAGTTAGGTAAAAATTTTTTAGATAACTTAGAAAAGCAAAACAAATATTGGTATATATAATTTTTCTCCAAAGTTGTAGTGTGTGATGATCCAAATATCCAATTACAATTTAAAATGAATTAAATGTAAATTGATAATAATTTGCACTGGTTAATAGCCATTCTGCTTTTTATGTTGAAGAACAAGCTTGTGAGCAGCCTGCAAACAAAGAATCAAAATTATAGTTTTAGTAGCTTCATATTAATAATTTTTATTTATAATAATAAATTAAAGAAAAGTTTTACCTGATATGCATGAATATCATCACTATCCACACAATAGCTTTTCATTGAGAGTGTCCACAATTTGAAATGAACCCTTATCCCTCATTTTTCTGCATAATAATTAATAACCATATGAAATATGAGTATTATTCTTGTGATGATGATTTGATACCCATAAATTTGACAAAAACTAACCTTTTAGAAATTAACAACAAAATTAGCCTAAAGTAAGTTTTTTTAGAGTGTTTATAGTAGATTTTTGCTAGTTAATTATACATTGTAGTAATTAAAAATGTTAAAAAGTTCTTCAACAAAGTATTGTTGAAAGCACAAACCAAATGAAAAATGAAATTGTTTACATACAAAAGTTGAAAAGTCATAACCATTGTCTCCAAATGAATGGTATAACCAAACATCCCACTTAAAATCATACGTATCTAACATTAGTGTTCTAACTCTATTCTGCAAAAAAATATTTGTGCTCTAATTCCAATAGATTCTAATCACAATAACATTTTTTTTCAGTTTTGGCTACAAATTACACGATAAAAAATCAAAATCCTAAAAATTTTGTTCAAAAGTTAAATTTGTCTTTTTTAGTGGATCAATTTTTTATCTTCAATAACCAGATCTAGAACATAACAAGATTTAGTATATAATCTGTCTATTTTAATCCCATTTAATAGTTTTTATATTCTATGAAAAATCGACTCTCTTTGCATAATTATTATAAAAAGCTTCATACTTTTCTATAGAGAAAAATCACATTTCTATATATGCTTGCAATGACATAAAATATGGATAATCAAATACTTTAAAAAAACAAGTTAAAAGGCGTTTGATTATTGACAACAGTGTCAAGATGAAAAATTAAAAACTTATATATTAACAAATTAGAAAAGCAACAAATAAAAAACACTTAAAATCAAATCAGAAATAAAAAATTAACAACATATAAATTAAACACAGCACAAACCTCATCATTAGAACTTGTGGATTCCATTGAATTATGACTTTACTTCAATAAATAGCAACTTTCTTAATCTGGACAATAAAATCGAATCAACACCCTAAGAGAAGAAGAACCAACATAAATCGACGTAATGCTTTTAAAATAAACCAAAATAGAATTCCACCTTTGATTAGGAGAGGAGAGTCAAACGAACTGAGAAAAGGAGAATGAATTGCATTGAAAATAGAAGAGTAACGCGCTGAAAAGAGACTCAACAACGATGAGAAGAAGAGACTCAACTGCACTGAGAAGAGGAGAGTGAAGCGCTGTATGGAGAAAAGAAGAAATTGAGGAGTGAGGAGTAGTGGCGCTCGATCGAAGAACTGGGTTGAGTGGGTTGTGGTTCTCCATTTTGGCGCGAGTTCGTAGAACTGGGTTGGGTGGGATTATGGTTCCCTGTTTTAGCGCGTAAGTATATGTTGAGTTAAGAAATTAACTAACATAATTGATGATGACAAACATTAGAATATTGGGCTAATCACCCAATTAGTTTTGATTATTTTGGTTGAGTATTGCAGGCCAAAATTCCTTGGTGCAGTAGCCCAGTAAAATAGACAAAAAAATCAAAACTGATGGACTGTACAAACAAAGGAAGCCCAAAGGGATCAAAGCAAAAGAATTCAGATGGGCAAATGGGTTGCAAGAATGATAACCGATCCAAGCCCGATTGCATCTCTCATTCAAATCCCTCCAATTTGCTTTCACCAAAAGCAACGTTCACCTTTTTTCCTCTTGGTCAGAAATAAGAGAAGTGAGAGAGAGCTTAGTTCCTAAACTATTCACAAAAGAAGAAAGAAAGAAAAGGTTAAGCAAGAAAGGTTAAGGTCTAATCAACCAAATCAAGCTAAGACAGAGGTCAAAGGTAACACATTTTCTCTTGCATGCATATTGCTTTCTTCTCCTCTTCCCCAACTCTCTGCTAGTCCAAATTGGGATACATGGGAAGATGATCTCTGTTCAACACTGTTGTAAATCTATGGTCAAAAGTGTGTCTTGGGGACCAAGTAATGTTTCAATGGCTAAGATTTGGGTTTACCATTGAAAATATTTGTTTCTGCTGTCCTATGGCTTTCAGTCAACAAAGAAGGGTCAGAACCAAAGTTCCTATTTTAAGGATTAACTGGAAAAATGAAAAAGTGAGTTGGTGAAACACACAGCTCAAGGGTTGACCTAAGAGAGATCAACTCATCAACATGCAAGGAGATACAAAAGAAGATTTTTCATCATTCTGAAGCCAAGGAGAGATAACCAGTATTTTGAGGTTCATGTATTGAGTTAAGATTGATTTTGATAAATAAATTATGATGACAAACATTCTTTAGGTTAAAGCCCAATTTTGTTTAATGTGTATATTAAGTGATGCAGGCCCATTTACATGTTGCTTCAGCCCAAGTTAATGTTGCTTCAGCAACTTCAAGTGTTACAACTCCAAAGCTTCAGCCCATTACAAGTTAATGAAGAAACTAATCAGAACCTATGAGTCAAGAGAGAGATTCGCAAGTTTATGGTTTGAACAAAAGAAGAAAAAGGTAATGGGACATTTGGCACTATTATGGGACAGCTGTGGCTCTAGGAAAAGAACAACACACAAGGACAATGCCACTACACAAAGGACATCAGCAAATCAAAATGCAGAAGATCATTAGCAAGTTTGGAAGAGCAAAACAAAAACGCAGAGCTATGGATAGCAGTTGGAATGGCTCAAAAATGGAAGTACTTTGCATGCCAAGAAAGACAGCAACTCCAAGAACAACAGAGGTTGGTGGATCAGACCCTCCAACAAGCAGCGTTAGTGGAGCAGATGAGCAAGGACTGCATGCCCTCAGAGAAAGCCCCAACGGATAGCTGGGACAAGCAAAAGGATGAAGCTACAATGAAGCCAAGATGATTGTCGAGTTAAACCCCAAAATGGTCCCTGAGATTGGCGTCGTGCACTGAAATCGTCCTTGAGATTCCAATTGCACCAATTACGTCCCTGAGATTGAAAAAAATGCACTATATTAGCCCCTGACCCATTTTCCATTAATGACGTGATGACATGACATGATGACGTGGACTATAAGTGACACGTGTCACTTCATAATTTGGCCACATGTAATGGTATGATGATGTGTTGACCAGTGACACATGGCATGCTGACGTGGATGATTATGCCACGTGTCACACTGTTATTTGGCCACGTGTCTACTTGTGCCACATGTCGCAACAGTATTCGTTCACGTGTCATCCATTATGTCACTGTTGTAGGTGCACAAAATTAGTTCCTCACTTTGCATTAAATGACTCATTTTAGTCCCTGAAATTGAATGTTGTGCACCAAACTAGTCCTTTACCAATTGTTTCTCATTTTTTTCTATAAATTCAAAATTCTCAATATTTTTGAATGCATTAATTTCTATTATATTTTTTCACTTGTTCTTCAAATAAAAGTGCTTTTATAAAATATTTTTTCTCTTGCAAATACCCTAATCGCCGATTTTAGAGTTGACGTGAAGGCATTTCAAGCATCTTCACTACCATCTCCGACCTCTTTCAGTGCTTTTATAAAATATTTTTTTCTTGCGGATACCCCTAACCGCCGTCTTGGAGTTGACATGAAGGCATTTCAAGCTTCTCTCATTACCATCTCCGACCTCTTACGTCTAGACTGTAGAGATCGGAGATTGTAGTGTGGGTGCTTGAAGTGCCTTCAATCTAACTCATTTAGATATAATGAAAACGTGTATTTAATAAGAAAAAGGTGTTTATTTTAATTATTAATTTCTTTTTAAAAACACACGTTTTTTATGAAAAAAATGTGTCTAATCAATCATATAATTATTTTTTTATAATAACATACTTATATATTACAATTTACCAATATTAAATTATTAAAAAATTATATAATTAAAACTAAAATCTTAAAAATTTTGATGAAAGCACTTGTATTTAAACGATATATGAAAACATATAATTAAAATTAGTGTATCCAAGATATTGAAAATCTTAAATTTAAAAAAAATGAGAAAAAATTGGTGAAGGGACTAGTTTGGTGCACGACATTCAATTTCAGGGACTAAAATGAGTCACTTAATGTAAAATGAGGGACAAATTTGGTGCATCTACAATGATAAAATAATGGATGGCACGTGGACGAATACTATTGCGACAGGTGGCACAAACGAACATGTGGCCAAATAACATTGTGACACGTGGCACAACCATCCACGTCAGTATGCCACGTGTCATTGGTCACCACATCATCATACCATTATACGTGGCCAAATCATGAAGTGACACGTGTCACTTACAGTCCACGTCATCATGCCATGTCATCGCGTCGTTAATGGAAAATAGGTTATGGACTAATATGGTGCACTTTTTTCAATCTCAGGGACGTAATTGGTGCAATTGGAATCTCAGGGATGATTTCAGTACACGACGTCAATCTCAGGGACTATTTTGGGGTTTAACTCGATAAAGATATATAACGAGCTTCACTCCACCATTTCAAGTTAAGAAAGAGATAACACATATACTCAGAGCACCATCTCTAACACAGAGCTGGAATCTCTTTCTTCTACTCAAGCTTAATTCTGATCTTTGTGTTATGGCTGTCTTGCGTTATTTTCTATTTTCAGAAAAGGCAATTATGTGAGGTTCAAAAGTCAAGAGAGAAAAGGCAAGAGTGATGCAAAATATCCACTAATTTCTGATGTATTTTGGGTTTATGAACTAGGATTAGTTCCCCTTACTAAGTTGGGTTAGCACTTGGGAAAATTGAATCTGGTTGATTCCCCTTCCTAGTTGGGTCAGCACTATGGGAAGCTAAGCTTTTGGTGATGAAAGCTTAGGGGGGTAGATACTAGTTGAATTAGGGAGTAATTCAATAGTATTGATGTATGTAATCTGTGAATGATTAGTGAAAATTTCACCATGGTTTGTGGTGGAGACTGGACGTAGGATTCATTGCACAAAAAATCCGAACCAGGATATATGCTGGTCTTCATCTTCTCTTCCCTACTCTTTACTGTTTTGTGTATGAGACTATTTCAAATAATCTCCTGCAAATCGTGCTACAGCAAAAACAGAGTTTGAAGCTTTAAGTTTTAAACTAACTTGATTCAACCCCCCTTCTCAAGTTCAACTAGATCCATCATCATGTTCTGAGAAGAGTTCTCTGAAGAAGTTCATCAACTTGGACAGTGCTTCCTAGTCAAAGGAGCATTCCGCCAAAATGAGGAACTAAATCAGAGACAAGCAAATCTGGTTTATCACATAGCAAAGAGGCTGTTAAAGCATTAATCTCCATATTTTACAGATTGTAATTTTTTTAATATTTATCTTTTTGTAATTTTTAGAGGTAAAAGGCAGAATGAGAGAGTTTAAGTAAAAGCCTAAGAGTGGAAAGAGGTAGAGTGATACACTTGAGTGAAAAGTCTAGAGTGATTTCAGATTTTTTTAGGTTGATTATGTGTCTTGTATCCAGTACCAGTGAGGTACCTCTTTCTTAGTTGGGTTAGCACTAAGAGTGAAGAGTTAGGTATTAGCATAACCAAGTCAAGTTAGGTTAGAAATTGAGTGTGAAAAGATTGTGTTATTCCTGTGGAATTGGTGTATGTAATACTTTAATTATAGTGGAAATTCCACCACTATTGTGGTGGAGACTGGACGTAGGTTGCATTGCACAAGGTAACCGAATCAGGATACATAATGGTGTCAGCTTCTCTTTTCCCTGTTCTATTCTGTTTTCTGATATTCATGAGACAAAATGAAATTATCTCATAAATTTTTCGCTGCTAAGTTCAAATAGATTCAGATCACAAGTTTGTTTTAAAATGGTTATTTCATTAAAATAAAAGGTCATATATTCAATCCCTTTTTTTAAGCCTTCTACAACCTTTAATATAGCGTGATTATTTCTACAACAAAATATATATATATATATATATATATATATATATATATATAGTATTTTACTGTATTTATATACGGTGGCTGAAAATACTATATAATTAATAATTTTTGATATATAAAATAAAAATATTTTAGTTATTTTTTATAATAAAAATATTATAGTCAATTTTTTATAAGAAAATATTAATTTAGATCAGTTTAAAATTTGATTTGTCAGTTTTTTTTGTTAAATTAATTTATCTAAATTAATTTTAATAAAAATAACATAATTTAATTAATAATATAAGCTAAATTTTAATTATTAAAAAAATATTTTTATTTAAAGACTGTTAGTGGCTTCCCCTTCGTAAATCGTTGCCCCGAACGGTAAGAGAAATTTGAAATGCTAAATCGTTGTAATGCACACGAATTAGTTAGGCACCCTTTCTCCCTTGATTCGTTCGAGTCGACAACGAACCACAAGTTCAAAACCCTAGAATTTAAACCGACATTCTCTCCTTTTAAGTAAATCGTTGTGATACAAAACTGATGACATTTTTGCCCACTTCTCACCTAAATCGTTGTTACCTAAACTGATTTACGTGGAAATAATAAAATCGGTTTTGGATGCAATGAATTACGGAAAGTAAAAATGATATGCATATATGCATATTCCAAACAGGAAAAACCGATAATATCCTCCCCAAACATTTTATTGATGTAAATTATCCTTATTATTGACTATTAAATGATGCTTGTTGAATTTTCTAAGGTCCCGAAGGCGATGTTGAATTTTGCGTGCTTGTGACGTTTGTGTTTAATTTTGGTTTGTGCATTATTTTTTCTTCTTGTGCACTCATTATCTATATCA
Organism: Arachis hypogaea; assembly: GCF_003086295.3. Classification (NCBI taxonomy): domain Eukaryota; kingdom Viridiplantae; phylum Streptophyta; class Magnoliopsida; order Fabales; family Fabaceae; genus Arachis; species Arachis hypogaea. The sequence goes on from NC_092043.1 coordinate 37,100,066, forward strand.
CATCACATATGATACATGAATATTGACATACATACAGGATATTATATAATGTAAAATATGTAGATATATGAATTTAAAATTTTTATATGATATAGAAATACAATATATATATATATATATATATATATATATATATAAAATATAAAGTATTTTTAGAATAAATTATAATAATATTTTAATATTTTATTAATATTAAAATATAAATTAAATTTTTAAATATTTTAATTTAAAATATATTTTATTTTAATAATTAATAATATATATTATTTATAAACTTATTTTAAGAATATAAGTTAAAAATAAGATTAGATACGCTGACACATGATGATATTTAAGTGATATTTAAGTGCGTTCAAGTACGTTTGGAAAAAAAATTTTATTTTTTATTAAGACACGACCTAATAGACGAGTGTCAATGTGTGTTTTATCTAAAATGCGTCCAACACTAAAATACGACAAATTAAGACAAATTAAGAAAGTGTGTATATTTCATAGTTTATTATTTCTTGTTTATCTTTTTATTTTTAACATTGAAAATAATTTATAATAAAAATTTAATCATATTTATTCCCATACAATATATATAGCTGATTGTTATAATGTCTAAAAATATTTGTTTAATTTATTAAAAAAATAAAAATTAATATTTAATGTTAAAAAATAAAAATAAATAATTATTAAATATTTAAAATTGATCATAAAAAAAAATAAGTTAGATAAAAGTTAGATATTAAATTATAAACTCAGTAGAATTCTTGATATGTATGTATATGGGATGTAATATCTAAATGACAACTAGAGAGAAGAGAAGAAAAGCTGCAGGCAGAAGCATAGAGCGGATGGAAATGGTTCTGAAGTGGATGCTAATAATTAGTAGTGCTCATTTTGTCTTAACTCAACGGAACCAAAGCGAAAAGAGCTACTGCGACTACCCTGGAATTTGTGGACCCAATGAGAACTGCGACGTTAATAAGGCGCAAGCTTGTGAATGCTTGGATGGTTTCACACCTAGGTCTCTCACTGCCTTCGGTAGCCTCGACCTTACGCAGGGGTGTGTCAGAAAGAAACCACTCGACTGTAGCACCGATGTGTTTGTTACCTATCCTGTGCTCCAAGAACCCACTGGAAATGGCACGTATTATTCTGTGCTGGACCAGAGTTTGGGTTGCAAGGAGAACTGCAAGAGTAATTGTTCTTGCATGGCTGCTTATACAACTGGCAGCGGTGGATGCAAATTCTGGAGTGCTGATTTGTCTGATATTAGGGTCATACAGGGAGGACACCAATATCTTTATATTAGAATGCCGGCTTTCGACCAAGTAGCAGGTTTGTTACAAATATTTCTATTCATGTAATTTTTTTGAGTTTAAATTTTTGTAAAAAATGATCAATATTAAATAAGTTTGTTGACCTTAAATTTTTTTATTATAAATCAAATAAGAAGAGAAAAAAATTTATGCAAAAATTAAAAAAATATATATAAAAAGATATTTTAGAAATATAACTGTTTGGACATTTTTTTTTATAAGTTTAAACCTTTGAAAAAATAGTTAAATGATAATTTCTTTCGTTTTTCTGGTAAATTCTAATGCTATTTGTTTGCGATGACGGGGAATTAATCGATCAGAACCCGGACACCAAAGTCACAGGCGCAACGAGCATCATATGGTGGTGGGAGTAGTTGTTGGCAGCGCTGTTCTGATTTTGGGGGTGATCTTGGCTTCTTGGTACATGCTCGCTAAAAGAACAAAGTCAAAAGGTACAGTATATTGCCCTGCTCAGTAATTTTATATTCATTCTATTCTTAGCCTCAAGTATGTTAATTCTGTGAAAATTCAAGCAAAGATATTTAAAATATTTTTAAATAAAAATATTTAATTTTGTTCCTTAAATAAATTGTTATATATTAAATTATTGATATATAACATAAATTAAAAATATTATTTTTGTTAAAAATATTGTTATATTTTTTAAATTATTAATTTAATTCTGATATTAATTTTTTAATTCATTTAAATTTTAAATTTTTAACAAAAAATTATTAGAGGATTGCTTTATTTTTATAAATTTTATAATATTACTTTTTGTTTTTATTTTATTATCATTTTGATATTTTTTATTTTTCGAATTTAATAATTTTTTATGAGTTGAGTTTTCATTTACAATTTTTTTATAATTCTTTTAATAATTTTTCTCTTTTCAATGATTTGTATAAATTTATATTTTAATCTACTCATTTTTATTGCTAATTGTTTTAGTTTTGGTATAGTAATTCTTATCTTTTTTTTGAATTCTTTAAACAAAATTTATTATGAAATTTAGATTTTTAAAAATATATTTGATATTAATTTAAAAAATTTAATGTCATTTAAATTAATATTAGTTATGATATTAATATAATTATTTTTTTCTTAGATCTTTAATTTTATTAATAATTTATATTTTTATTATTAATTTATATTTTTAAAGTATGTTTTTTTAACTGTAATTAAATAAATAATTTTAAAAAAAATTATTTTTGGCATTAGTGGTGCTCAACATTTTATTACTACTCTACAAAGTCGCATAAGACGAAACATGGATTTTTTATTTTAATAAATAAATTAAATATAATAATTATTGAAATAAATAATTTAAAAAATATTTATCGAAATAAATATTTTTTATCTTATTTTTTTTGTATGTATCTTGTTTATAGTATAAATGAATATATATATATTTATAAATAATTAAATATAATTTTTAAAAATAATAAAAAATATTAATGCTTTTAATTTGACCAACTCTTACAAATAAAATATTTCAAATAATAAAAAAGATAAACTGTCTATTTTAAATAATAGAGAAGATGGACTGTCCATCTTCCCTCTTATTTAAAATGAACTGTTTATCTTTTCTATTATTTGAAATATTTTATTTTTAAGAGTTTGGTCAAATTAAAAATATTAATATTTTTATTATTTTTAAAAATTATATTAAATTATTTATAAATGCATATATCTTGTTGCATCGTTGGTGAAAATTTTTTTTTGTAATTTCTTACACAAAGATTCAGAGAATATAGGATTTCCCCCTATACAAACAAATTGTTGACAAAACTCCAAAATAAAGTTTTCTTTTAACCCAATTTTTTTTCTTTATCATTCAAGAAAGACAAGAAGAGTTTGGGATAGTAAATATTTTTTATCTTGTTTATATTGTAAACGAGATCACTTATACTATAAACAAAATAAAAAAATATTTATTTTAGTAAATATTTTTAAATTATTTATTTTAATAATTATTATATTTATTTTATTTATTAAAATAAAAAATCCGACAAAACTTATGTTAGTTCGGAATAAATTTCGGATTCTCCTTTGTAACAAACTTTATCTTATTAAATTATATTACTCTTTTTAATGTCTGGCTCTGGCGTCCTACGAATTAGGGCGGAAAAGGTCTACAAAATTAAGGAGGCCAATCATTTGTAGTTAATAATTGACCAAAATTTTTAATATTATTATTTTATTAGTTTTTTTTAAATAAAATGATATTTTATTCAATAGCTAAATAAATACAATATTCAAAAGTTTGGACAAAAAAAATAAAAAAAGAGAATTTTCAAATATTTACGACCAGATAAAATTATAAAAAGAAATAATATAAAAAAGTAGATAGGGAATAAATCTTAAAGCACTATGCATAAGGTAAAATAGATAGTTCTTAGTTCAACTTAAGTGATGTTGTTAGCACTTTTTTCGAAGGCTCTTGGACATGCTCAAAGACACACCAACACTACAAGAAATTACCGACGACCAATTTAGCAACGAATTTAGCGACCGATTTGGGTGGTCACTAAAACCATGGTCGCTAATAAAAAAATAGCGACCAACTTCAGTTGCTAAACTTTAATAACCGATTTTAGCGATCGATTTATTAACAAGGCCACCAAACCCTCACTAAAGAGTATCGGTTGCTAAATCGATCGCTAAATTGTGACCAAATTTTCTGTCACTAAATCGATCTCTGAGTAAATCGGTCGCTAAATAGCGACCAACCTTTCGGTCGCTAATTTGCAAGCAGTTTTTCGGTCTCCATTTCGCGATCGCTATTTCGGTCACTAAATCAATCGCTAATTCATTAAACATTTTAGTCTCTAATTCGGTCGATAAGTGTGAACCTATATTTTAGCAACCAACATTTTAGTCGCTAAATCAGTCGCTAATTTGCAACCAAGCATTTTAGTTTATCATAATTTTTTAATTATCATTTTTACTAAATTTTTATATTTATGCCATCAAATATTGAAAAACCATCAACAAAAAACCTACACTTTAACACATAAAAGTAAACAACACTTAAACAATAACCAAAATATCATAACACACTTAAACAATAACCAAAATAACTCATCAATTCAATATCATAGACAGCAACAATAAGTAACATTCTCATATTATTAATTACATCATTTAAAGTCTATTAACTAACTAGCATCACAACGACTAATCACTCTTCAGACATACGTTTACCATATTCATTCTTTCCTATATTTGTTTCTCTACATTCTAGTTGAGGAATCGGAAGTTTAAAATTAAGCTTTTTTATCATTTCTTGAAACATACGATTATTGAGTTCAAGTCCTCTTTCTGTTTTTTCCAACCTAGCTTTCAAGTTAATGTTCTCTTCTTACATTTTTTCATTATTTCTTCATGTTCTGACCTTCGCAACTAATCGGATGACTGAGAACTGGAGCCACGATAACTAAATCTTTTGTCAATTGCAGTGAATTCTATTCCAAGTCCATAAATTCTTCCCTTTTCAACTCTAGCTACGTCACACCACACATCCATCTCATTTGATACATTACTTTCTTCTTCGGATACTTTTTGCATGGCCTGTTCTATAGCATTCTTAAATTTTAAATGGTACTCATCCATTATTTCTTAATACATAAAATCAAATATATGAACTAATCAAGTTAACTCAAAAGCAATGCAATCATAATGGAAATATAACCTCCTCCTCCTTAAGCACATGTTATTCTAGTTCGCTTATTTATTCACAACTATAATTTAAAAGATAACATATTTGAACAACCAATTGGTCTCGACCCTATACTAACTATAACCAAAATATAGCTCCCAAACTAACAATGAAGTCAAAACAGCAGAAATTTCATGAAAAATTTACATAACCAAGTTTTATATATCAGATCTGTAGCATGTGGAGCTTTGCAAAAGCTATAAAAGAGGGTTGTCTTCTCTTATGCATTCAATCTCTCTTCTTTGAGTTCTGATTTCTAATTTATAGCTGTTAAAAGCAATGTCTATGCTTTGACTATATATGCAATGCATAACTAATAGGTGAGTGCATGGTAAGATTGAATTGATTCAAAATTAATCTACTCAATTGTATGAAAAACACAACCTGATGTTTGAGAAGGTAACAACATATAATGGTTAACCTATAAGCTAGTAAGTAATAACAGTGGAGTTTACGCAAATGAAGTTATGAAGATAATGACATAAATAACTCTATAGTATCTAGGCCATCAACAGCTAATTAAAAATCCAGCAGAAATTTAAACTGTGAGAGTACAGATTAACTAATCTATAAATTAATTTATAAATAAAGGTGTGGCTAGTGCTATAACATGAATACATATACATGTCTCCATGTGTTTGTTTTGCCAATTGTCACATGTCTCCATGTGAACAGTGGAACAAGAGTAGTGTTCAATAAAATCACGTATATATAACACGGACATAATCAAATGTGAAAAATCAGAATCATCCTCGTCATAACATAAAAAATACACGTTTTTATCAAACTAACATAACAAACTTGTCTTATTGAGTTCTCATTTTTGCAGCCTAATTCAAAGACAATGCATATCAAGATGAAAAATTTACTGAATAGTTCCTTCAAACACCACAGAAACGACAATTAGATCATTCCACCAAAATAAGGCACAAGAAAACCTATGAACAAATATATAATTAAAAATTAATCAAATTGATCAAACTTATTAAAACTCGTAAAATGATGAATGGCATCAAACAAATGTGATCTTATCGAAAACACATTTTCTAGTAGGCGAATCAGATCAGAAAACGAAGAAATAAAAAATAGAAAAAAAAACTTGAAAACATATTTGATTTAAGAGAAAGAGCATTTTTATTTATCTCTTTGAAACATATCTGATTTGCTTCTTCCTTCGTGAGCTGGCCTTAATGCAAACGACGAAAAGCGATAATTAAAAAAGAATTCGGAGAGAGAGAGAGAGAGAGAGAGAGAGAGAGAGAGAGAGAGAGAGAGAGAGAGAGAGAGAGAGAGAGAGAGAGAGAGAGAGAGTAAACCTGGTCGAAGCGGGTGGAGGAGGCGGGAGGTGAGGTGGCGGTTTCTGTGGGAGGAAGAAGACGGTGAAGAGACCTTATGAGATGGTGCCGTGGCCGGAGAAGACAATGTTGACGGGACCTCAGGAGACGGTGGCGAGACGCGCACAGAAGACGGCGGCGAAAAAGACGACAACGCGCGCAGAAGACGAATGACGGTATCTGATCAGAGGAGATGAGAATGGTGTAGGTAACTTAGGGTTAGTGAAGGTAATTTAGATAATATTATTTTTTAACTTAGCGACTGCTTTGTGACTGATTAATTTATAAAATCGGTCGCTAATTTAAAATAGCAACCGATTTAGTGACCATAACTTTAGCGACTGAATTAGTAACCAACCACGTTATTCTATCTACCCATAAATCGATTGCAAAATCGGTCGCTAAATTAAAAAATAGCGACCAATTTTGTGACCAAGAGTCCCAAGGACATTCCTTCAATTCTTTTGTTTTGGATGCTAATTCGGTCGCTAAATTAAAAAATAGTGACTGATTTTAGCGACCGTTTATATTCTAGTTGTATAAAACTAGTCGGTCGCTAATTTAGTGGCTATTAGTGACTGATTATGTTAGTCACTAAAATCAGTCACTAAATTAACAATTAGCAACCGATTTAGCGACCATTAATTTAACGACTGAATTAGCAACCAAACAGTTGTCCACCCTATTTCACTATCAGTTGCAAAATCGGTCGCTAAAATAAAAAATAGTGACCGCTTTGTGACCAAAAGTTCCAAAGACATTATTTCTATTTTGGTTGCTAAATTGGTCGCTAAATAAAAAAATTGCGACCGATTTTAGTGACCGATTTTATTTTGGTTGTATTTAAAACTTATCGATTGCTAATTCAGTAGCTAATAGTGGCCGAATTTATTGGTCACTAAAATCAGTCGCTGAATGTAATTTAGCGACCAATTTAGTGACCAATATTGATTTGGTCCTGGAAATTCTATATTGGTCGCTATTAGCAACCAATTTTTTCAGTCGCTAAAATCGGTCGCTATTCCAATACTTTCTTGTAGTGGCAACACCTCTCATTTCAAATATTCCAAGCTATAATCAAAACCAGTCAAGCTCTTTGAGGACTTGTTCCTTGAAACCCAATTTGTAACACTGAATCTCTCTACCAATTGAAGAACAAGAAACATCTATGATCTGGAATGAGATAAGTTAAAAGACTCTTCTTCCACACTAGATTAGCGTCTCCACAGAAAAATAAACAGTACATGAGTGATTCTAGAGCTGACTTGTAGATTGGACATGTTGTCGGAGTTGATGGGAACCGCTGGTGGATGAGAAGTAGAACATGAAGCTTATATGGAGAATTTTCTACACAAAGAGAAAAGTCTTGTGAGGAATTTACAGCTTCCGTAAATAACTCCAAACTGGTTTCTATTGCATAAAATTTAGACAAAATTTAATAGAGGTATGGTAAAATTGGTAAGCAATCCTGTATCCTGATGTAACATCATATGTTTTTGCTTTGTTCATTACCCATTGAATTATGTCTTCACCTTCTCCTTGGGTTATGGAGAGGATTTGTTGAGCAATTTTTGGAGGAAAAATATTTGAGATTAATACTTTGTTCCATTGTTTATTTGACAAAAACATGTCTTTCACTCATAACTGATGGTAACTATCTAATAGTAGTGTCACAGATGGTGGAACAGTGAAGGGATAAGGAAGAAGGAGCCATGGTTCACTGAAAATTCAGATATCATTAGAACTTAGTTTTCAAGAATACTTTGTCAACCCCCAAGAAGATAAGTTTTCTACTTCTACTGTAAAAACAGAATTAAATCTAAAATATTTATCTTTAAGTATTTTAGAAAGAAGAGAGGTAGGTTGAGTCACGATTTTCCAACACTAGTTACCCAAAAGAGTCAAGTTTTGAGCCCTGAGATCTTTGAAACTATTTCCACCTTCTTTTTTAGGCTTAGTCATCTTATCCCCACTAATTCATACCATTCCCTTTCAGAATCTTACTGCCTTCACCAAAATTGGGTTAGAATACTATGAATTTCATTTAGCAACTTGTCCAGAAGTTTAAAAACATGACAATGTGTATATTGGTATGGCTTCTCCTACTGTTTGAAGTAATACCTGTCTTCCTCCATTAGATAACAAACACATTTTCTATCCTTGTGTCATTTTGAGAACCTTTTCTTTGATTGAGTTGAAGGTGGATTTCTTATAGCGGTTGACAAGAGACGATAGACCCAAATATTTATCCTCTGTACTTATGTGAGAAATATTCAGTTAGGCTACTAGGGAGGTTCTAATCAGCTATGGAGTGTTATTACTGAAGAATAGGGCCGATTTATTAAGATTAACTCTTTGCCCATTGAAACTCTTATAAGATTCCAATAATTCTAGAATAGAGGCCCAACTATTTTTTGAGATTTTACTAAATAAAATGGAATCATCAATGAATAGAAAGTGATTTATAGTTGAGCATATTCTGGTTATCTGAATTCTCCAAATGAGACTATTTTGCTATGCTTTGTGTAGTAAGAAGAAAAGTCTTTCTGCACATAATAAGAAAAGAAAAGGGGATAGAGAGTCACCTTGACAGATGCCTCTATTTGGTTTAAAAAACATAGGATTGACCTTCGACAACAATAGAGTAAGAAACGGTGGTCAACAATTCACGAATTAAGTCAATGAATCTCGATTCAAAACCCAACTTCACCATAATAAACCATAGAAAATGTCACTCCACCCTGTCGTAGGCTTTACTCATATCAAGTTTAAGTTTCATTTTGTATTCCAAGCCTCGTTTCTTTTGTTTAAGGTAGTGCATACATTCGTGTGCTATAAGAATAATGTTATTAGAAATAAGTCTACCTTTCAAGAATGTACTTTGAGTAGGGCTAATTACCTTGTTCATATACCCTTAGAGTCTGTGGACTAGTACCTTTGAAATGATTTTGTAGACAACAAAGGACAAACTGATAGGCCTTATCTAAGTCACATCATTCACATCTGGGATCTTTGGCACTAGACAGATATTGGTGTGGTTAAAAATTTTTGAAATTCTACCTTCGACAAAGAAACTTCTTACAGTCTGGAGCATGTCTTCTCCCACTATATCCTAGTAGAATTGGAAGAATTTAGTCGTTATACCGTCCTCTTCTGGTGCTTTCTGACAGTCGATATTAAAAGTAGTTCTTTTTACCTCCTCTATAAAAACAGGTATTCTGAGCTTACGGTTCATGTTAGCTGTAACTATAGCCTCGAAGTCTGTGAAAAAGGCCTAGGATTCGCCTGATTAGAATATGTGAAAATACTCTTAAAGTAGTACTCAGCCACCTTAGCAATATCAGCATTGGTATTGTCATATCCCCGTTATTCCTCCACAGATGTCATATCTTATTTCTTTTGATTCTAGTTTTAAATTTTCAATGAAAGAAGTTTGTATTTTGGTCTCCTTCCTTCAACTATTTAATTCTATATTTGTCTTTCTAATAAATTTTCTCGTCCAAATATGCTTTTTCAAGCCACTATTCAAACTCAAGTAATTCAGTATCTCCCGTGAAGCTTGATGTCCATTTTTATTTTAGAAGAGTAGTAACTTCTACAATCTCCTTTTTAGAATTAGTAGAACTGTTCTTTTGCCAAAAAATTAATCGGTGTCTAACTAATTTAAACTTTTGAAATAATCTGAATATTACTGAATCTTCTATATCTGAGTTTCAGACCTCGTTGATGAAGTTATTAATTTGTTCTTCACCATACCAGCGGGATTAAAACTTGAATCTCCTTTTTTATCTTTTTGGTTGGTAGTTAGTATCCAAAAGGAGGGGGCATGATCAGAACCTATCTTTGATAGTCTCAAGACCGTCGAATGAGAGTATAATTGGGACCAAGATTTATCAACAAGAATTAGTTCTCCTTTCTTACATCTGTTACTCTAAGTAAATGGTCTACCCACCATTCCCAAATCAATTAATGAGTTATCTCCAATAAAGTAATAAAGGCAACAATAGAATAATGAGATTTAGGATTACCACCAAGTTTCTCACTTTGATTAATAATGAAATTGAAATTACCAACAATCACCAATTTACCTTGGAGTTGGGAGAGCACCAAAGAGATTTCTTATAACTGGAATAACCGAATATTCTAATTACAATTTAAATAAACGGCTACAAAGTTCTATTTAATATTGAGAGAGATATCTTTCATCAAGGCAGTAGTATAGAACTCAGAACAACTGAAAATATGAATAACAAAATCATCTTTCTATGCCAACACAAGTCTACCCGCACTATCAGAAGGATTAACAATTTGCTAATTAGAGTAGCCATAAATCTTGAATTTTTTTTTCACCTGTAGAAATTAGTTTTTTTGTTTCACAAAGAAAAACCAACTCGGGAGAGTAAGATTGAACAATCTCTTTAAAGTTGTGAACGGTCAGGATCTCCTTAAACCCTAACAATTTTCATGACAACATTTTCATGAATTTTGGGGTGCTATTGACTGGATGGCACCCTCCACCCTCTGATTAGTAATTAGGTCTTATTCAACAGATATTTTTTTGGCCACAAGTTCTGTACATGCCTCCAGTATTTTAGAGAAGTCTTTTTCTGTCACAAACACAAATTTCTCCTCTTCTTCCATGCTCCTTGGATTCGGATGAGAATTTACTTCTCTTTTGAGTTCATGATATGAATGAGGATGTAATAATAGAATGAGAAAAATACAAGAAGAGTAAAAAGAATTGAAAAATGATTTGGAAGAATAAAGAAATTAAAGAATAATTAAGGTTAAAAGAAAAAAAACATTTCTTGAGAGCACTGCAAAAACCTTAGCAAAATAATTTAAAAGAGTACATACTTCTCGTACTCCAGTTACAATGCAGAATGATTATTATTACTTTATAAGTTTCTTCCCACTTGTTTGAACATATAAATTAATATAATATAATCTCTAGTCTACACATTTATTGTTAAAAAACATGCATATAATTATAAGGGAATGTTAGGGAGACAATGATTTTATTGAACAATACGAACAATCACTAATCAAATAAAAACGTACTACACCTCCAAATTAACCTTCTAAATTTTAATATTAAAATAATCATCTGTATACTAGTAAAATAAATATCTGATATATCTATTGTTTACATTGTTTAATATTTTTATTGTTCACCTATACTTTTTTCATAATTATATTAGTGCACACATACATGTTTAAGAATATTTTATGATTGTTGGTTATATGTTGATCAAAATATTGTTGGACACTTAATAAATTTGTAGGCATAATAAATTTTTAAAAATATTTGATAACAAAAACAATATTAGTTAAAATTTGTTAAAATTTGTTATTTTTAGCTTTATTTAATGCATTATGCAATAAATAAACGTTAAATAAGATAAATTTAAACTGTTTAAACTTATTATTTTTGTCTCTTTATCATTCTCAATGTGTTTCGCTCCACTTGAGTTTGATGATCACATAATAAATTTCCCTCTTTTGACCATTATTTTCTTACTATATTCTCTTTAACAAATAGCATTGGGAGATATAAGTATTAGTGAGATGTTTAGTGATACCAATGAACAAGAAAGAGAGCTGGACCTTCCATTACTTGACCTATCAAGAATAGTTATAGCAACTGCTAACTTTTCTCTCAACAACAAGCTTGGAGAAGGTGGTTTTGGACCTGTATACAAGGTTAGGTTCTAACATGTTAAATTACTACTTGTAGAACAAGTACCAATTATGCAGCATAATTAAAAGGAATTTTAATTACCTTGTATATGCCATCTGTTATACAGGGTGTATTAGATGATGGACAAGAAATTGCTGTTAAGAGGCTTTCAAATAATTCTAAGCAAGGCTTAAATGAATTCAAAACCGAGGTGAAATTAATAGCCAAACTTCGACATCGTAATCTTGTGAAACTTCTTGGTTGTTGCATTCAAAAAGGAGAAATTAATATTCACCTAATATTTTTCAATATTGTTGGACAGCATACTTACAAGCCTTAATAAGTTGTATTAGTGATGGAAAGTTAGATTTGTACCCATTAAACACCTTTTTCCTGTTATTGACAACACAAGAAATACACAACATTACACAAACTAACACAGAAGAAACAAAAAAAGAAAGAAAGGAATACATGACTGTCATGTTGGTTCATCATGGTAGTTATGGGCACAAAGATATTTAATAATGAGATCATTCTAGTATGACTATACTACAATATTAGAGTGATTATAATATTTTAAAAATAAATATTACTTAATAAAATATTATCAAAATATAAAAAATATGATTTTAATAATATTTATATAATTACTATAGCTACTGTAACATAATCATACTATATTCCACTTTAATAATGTGCTGTTATTTTGCTAAAATTTAAATGGACTTATTTAATTCATTGACAAAAAGTTAAACGGTTCCGCTACGTTACCAACAGCATATCTGTCAACTTCTTCCAATTCTTATTTATAATTGTGTTTCATGGAAGTGTGTTCATGGATGTGTTTAATAAAAATGTCTTTTTTATAACTGTATTTAATAAAAGTGTCTTTATAGATATATTTTCTGGATGTGTCTCTTTATATATGTATTTAAAATATATTAATTATTAGACACATCTACAAACACACTTCCATGAAACACAAATATAAATAAGAGTTGGCAGATAATATGTTAGTATCCTATACTCTTATTAAAAGAAGAATATTCTCTGACAAATAGTGCTGGTTGTTTGGTTTAGGCAAACCAATTTTATTATCTAATATCGAGATTACAAATGACATCGCTGGCTTGTCATGTAAATGCTATCGCATTAAGAGCAATGCTAGGGACCAGTAATTTTTGTGATTGTTAGCCATCAATTAGCTATCAATGATGATTTGATGGTGTGAGATTGGTGTGAGATTTCATCCAATAGCTCACATTTCTCTGCTGGTTACATGTTGGCCAAAATTCAACAAAACTGCTGCCCCCTAGACTTTTTCTTAAAAAAAAACTAATGTGAATGTATCGCAATACTTCAGACAGAGACGGACCTAGGGGAGGTAAATAATGGACTCGACCCCAAAATTTTAAAAAATTATACTTATAATGAGATATGTATTTAAAAAATGAAAAAATATTATATAATTTAATAGTTTTATATGTATTATTTTTTATTATGTAATAAATTTATATTTTAATTATTTAATTCATTAATATTTTTTATTTAATTAATTTAATATTATACTTCCAAATCTTTGTATCTTTTAAATTAGTTTTTATATAATAATTTCTATATTTATTTTTTAAAAAATCTTTTATTTTTTTATATTAATATATTTAACATTCATATTATTATATTAATAATAACTTACATAGTTATATTTTGGTAATCACATTATGTACTTTAGATATTATTTTTTTGTAAAAAATACTCATTTTCTTCTAAATTTACGTTGCTATAAATTATTGGTATTTTATAATTTTATAATGTACTATTAATATTGTTATATTTTTATGATCTAATTATCATATTAAAAATAAAATTATAAAAAAATTATAATTATATATATATCTGAGGTGTTCACCAACCAAGTCCAATGGTCTCTCTTCTATCCACAAATTACATGCCTGAAATAAAAAAAAAATTCAAATTTTTTTGTTATGTTTTATTATTATTATCATGATCTTCGTTATTTACTTGTTATTTAATATTATCAACTTTGTATTGTCTAATTATCATTTAATTCATTCACTTTTATTATAAAACTTAAAAATTCCCTAATAGACGCTATATAAGTGTTAAAAAGATTTGGAAAATTAATAAGCACGTTTAAAAATAAAAAATATTATTTTTTTAAAACAGGGTGGTCATGCGTACGCATGCCACCTCATATGTACATATAACTATAATCCTGTCAAACTCACGTACACAAGCACTTCTCGCGTACACGAGTACTCAAAATAGAGGGGTGTCTCGCATACGCGTGAACATAATCGCGTACGCGTACCTTCAAAATTTGGCTTTTTATGCGTACGCATGGCATGTTCGTGTATACAAGACTTATGGGCAAAGCTCAATGTCCGCGTCGCATGGCATGTCATGTACGCACAGAGTTCAGATTCTTTTAAAAAGCTGTTAAGTTGCAAAAAACCAATTTTACACATCCAACTTCGATAGCGCATAACTTTTTCATTATGAATAGTTTTTAATCCGTTATTCAAAAGACATAAATTTAACGGACCCAATTTTCATTCAAAATAAGTTTTACAAAGTTTCATGATCCGAAAGCCAAGTTATGACCCGCCAAAGTTGGTAAAAAAAAATCAGCCTTTACTAAAAGTTTCCAAACACTAGTTTTCCAAAATCTTCAATCCAATTCACATCAAATACAATAAAAAATCACTACTGTAAGACCCCATATTTTTTGAAATTAAATAATAAATTATTTATGATTTATTATATTTAATTAAGATTATATTTTAAAAAATATTATATATAAATTAAGCAATTTCTTATTTATGATTTAAAACTTTAGTAGTTGAATAATAACAAGAATTTTATATGCTTTAAGTTGAATAATTAGATTTTTAACTTTATTTTATGATTTTAAAAAAAATTAATTTGATTATCTCTAATTATTAAATTAGAGTATTACTTGAAAATAAACTTGTAAGTTGATAATTAAATAGTATTTGTATAAATATTAGTGTTGGATTAAAATTAGTTTTTAATTATTCTATTACTCCTAATCTTATTAAAAATTACATAAATTGCCAAAAAAATTCCCAAAAGACTCTAACCCTAATTTAACCCTACAACTGCCATTCACCCCCTAAAAAACCCTTACTCATCGAAGAAAGAAAGAAAAGAAGGGATTAGAAGCAGGGAAGAAAGGAGAGGGGAAGGGGGGAGAAGAGAGAGGGAATTGTCGCTGCGCCCTGCTGCCGATCTGCCACCGAACTCGCCGCCCCGCCGCCCCAGTTGCCATCTAGTTCACTACCTTGCTGTCATCGAAGTTCCGCCGCCACCGTTGCCAAGTCGCCATCCATAAAGCCATCATCGTCAGCCACGCTGTCATCGTCGAAGGGAAGAGACGTGAACCAGGGATGCGCCAAGGGAGAGGAACTCGCGCTGCATGCAACGCCATTGTGGCCAAACCTCCATGGAGCTATTACTGTCGCACTGCCAGAGAGAGAGAGACAGAACGTGTGTGAAGAGAGAGAGAGAGAGAGAGAGAGAGAGAGAGAGAGAGAACATGTGTAAAGAGAGAGAAGGCATCACGAGGTGGTTCTGCCGCCGTGCATGGTTGCCGGGAGCAGCGTTTACGCTGCTAGAGTTCACCGCTAGAGCTGCGGCTGCTTCGTTCCTGGTTCTTGCTCGGTACAATAAGCTGTTCTTGTCGTGAAACCCTAGCCATTAGCATTTTGTTTTAGTTTGTTGAGGTTTTCGTGACGTTAATGTCTCAGGGTCGAAATTACTGTGACTGCATATGGTGTTTGATGGTTGCCGCTGTTGCGGGTCGAGAAAAAGGGGTCTTTGACGCCTTTTATAGCTTTCAATTTTCGACGAGTTGAAGTAGAGGATATTTTATTAAATTAAATATTTTAAACTTTGAATGCCTAAGAAGTTTACTGAATTATTGTGAATATATGAATGCTTGATCTATGATGGATTTTGGATGCGGAATAAATATGTGACTGGTGGTTAATGAACTGGTTGTTTGATGAGGTTGTGATTGTTGTTAATGTTGATTTATGATTAACTAGAATTAATTTTGTGGATTGTAAATGATTGAAGTTTGGTTCGTGAATTGTTTTCTTAAAATTTGATTTTTATTAAGATAAATTGTAACTTTGTTAATGAATAAGTAACTCTAAAATAATTGGAATTATGTGAGGCTGATCTTTGAATAGTATTTAGAATTCTTGAAGTTGGACGGGTTTACTTTTAAAATAATGATTGACGAAAATTCTGATTTTAGTTGGTGATAGAATGATAGTCGTTAAACTAAATTATGATGAGTTGTTTATTGAGAATCTGTTGTTATGATCACTGCTGACAAAAGGGTTGGTGATTTGTTAAGAAAGAGGGAACCCATAAGGGTGGCTAAGTCCAAGTTTTAGGTAAGATGCTGCCAAAAGTTTTATAAAATTTGAGACTTTGTTTGAAATGCTATTTTAAAAGATTTGGTTTTGGAAAATTAAATTATTTGAGATTTATTTAGTTAAGAAAAGATTTATTCTATTTTGAATCCAATTTATTATAAAAAGTATAATGTTTTAAATCCAATCTTTTGAGAAGAGATTTCATTTAAATTATGTTATGAGTTCGGTTTGATAAGAAAGAAAAGAAGAAGAACGAAAAGTAAAGGAAAGGGAGATAATTAAAGGAATTTCTGCCACAGGAGAGCAAGGAACAAAGATTAAAAGAAATTGAGTATTGTTGGGCCTTAGTGGCAAGTGTCTAGTAAGAACGGTGATGCGTAACGCTCACTTGATACTATAAGGACGGTTCAGTGAGGACGGCGATACGTAATGCTCACTGGAGACCGAAAGGAAGGTTACGACTCAGTGAGGACGGCAATGCGTAATACTCACTAGAGACCAAAAGCAAGGTTCCCCCACGAGGATGGCGATACGTAACGCTCATGGAGGGGACGATAGCTGAGATAAGGACGGCGGTACGAAATGCTTATCTCAGGATCAGTGTCGAGAATCGGGCAACAAACCGACATATGAGCGCATGGCCTGTATAGAACTAGACATGCATCATCCTTATTCGTGCATTGCATTTGATTGTGTTTGCTTATCTTGTTTCTCTGTGATTGTGTTGTTTGTCTTATTGCAATTTGTTTGTGTGTTGATCTGTTTCTCGTGCTATTGTTTCTCTATAATTAGAAACTGAGGTTGTGATTGAGATTTGCTTTAAATTCAGAAATTTAAAGAAGGTAATTAATTATATAAAGTAAAAGTAAAAGGTATTTCCAAAGGTTTAACAAAATAGTTTTATTGAGTAAGTTAACTGTTTGCATTATATTCATTACTTTTACGGCATTCCAATTCCCTACTGAGAACATGTACTTTGTTCTCACCCCAAAATCTTCCACCCTTTCAATGACACAGGTTCGAAGACTCAGTATGAAGCTGCAGACAATTAGTAGATTTACTTATGATTTCTGTCGCTTTTATAAAATTTTTCTTCGCCCTTGTTGCTTTAGTTTCTATTTTATCTAGAGGGATAGGTATTGTATTCGAGTTTTATATTGAATTTATTTGTATAGCACTTATTATTAATAATATTTATATGATTATTATTATTTGAAGATCTTTGATATGTAGTTTTAATTAATAGAAACAAAATTTTGTGGAACTTTCTTAAAAACTGAAACGCGATAACGACGTAAAGGCTCAATATTAAATAGATAATAAAAGAAAATAGGTTAGTAACGCCTTACTTTTGGTACGATCATGACGTGCTAAAAATTAAGGTGTTACAACTACCAATTACCTCTCCATCATTTCTCAACCATTTCACATTCATAATTATTCCTAATCCTCAAATCATCATCATATACAATTCATATATCTCAACAATTTCCTCAACCAAAATCATCAAAATCATTATTATTTGTAAATCATTAACATCATAATCCACTACATACAACTTCATATGCTCATCAAAATCATAATTTAACAAAAACCAACTCATACAACCAATCCAAATAAATCAAGGTAACGTAACTCATTATTCATCAACTATCATCCTCATAACTCGTTGTTATCATCAAACATCACAATCATCATTATTCAACACATTTTCATAATTAACTTCAACAAGTTTTCATCTGACATTAAACATTAACTATGAGAAACCAAAATTATACCTTGATCGATTTCTCTCTAACCAAAAACACCTCAACTTGCCTCACCTTCACAAGCTCCAAGCCCCCAATTGCCAATTTTGCAAGCCCAATCACCCGGATTTTATTTCAAACTGCCAAAATGAACTCCAAATCAACAAGAATATAATCTACTTCACACAACATCATTACAATCATGATAGGGGTTACTAATTCACCAATTCACAGGGTTTAAGATTTTCTTACCGTTACCAACAGGTCAAATAGACTAAACTTAGTGATTTTTTGCTACTAGAGTTCACCCTAAAACATCAAGAACACCAAATCCCTCAACATATAACACCCAAAATCACGAAATTGAAGGGGTAAGAACTGGGCATGAAATCTCAAATTTCTTACCAATTTTTTTGATGGATTTATAGAGATTTTCGAGACGAACGCGTGACCACTGACAACTTGTCAATCGAAACTCCGGATTTGGCAAATTGAAATTTGGGAGGGAGGGTTAGGTTGGTGCTCCCTTTCTTCTTCACAAGTTCAACGTGAATAAGTCTAATCAGTTTGGTTTATTAGTTCAATTTTAGGTTAATATTTTTAAAATTTGTGTCAAAATTCGTATTTTAGTTATTTTTACCTATTCAAAGTATAAAATTAAATTTTCTAATTTTTTAATTAATTAATTAATTAATTAATTAATTATTTATTTATTAATTTCAGAATTTTACATATTTCACTCCCCTTTTTGTTTTATTGTAACAATGACATCTTGTGTATAGGAATTTTAACTGAGCTGATAATTTGTTTGTGGTAGTTGTTAAGGCATGGAATATTTAAACCGGTGCAGATTTTACTCTTGATGGACCAAAGGAGCAAGTCCTTTCCTTGAATGTTGCCAATGATATCCTCCTGGAGCGCAGCAGAGGTAAATTGCCATGTAGTGATTTATGATTTTTGTAATTTCAACCTTTATATATAGTCGGCCATTTGCTACTTTTGTTGTGTGATTAGAACCGGCACATTTCAGCTAGTTCTATTACCTATTAGTTTTTAAATAATTTGTTTATTTAAATTGCAGATTGGTGTTATTTATGCTTGGAGATGCATATCTGATATTAAAGCTGAGTCTCCTTTCGAACTGGTTGCAACACAAAGTGGTTATACTAAACTGGTGGTTTGTCTTGCTATTGGATACTACAAGATGCTTTATTCTAGGTCTGTGGACTATAGCATTAAGCTAATGTTTTTTATGAGCGGATATTTTATACGCTTTTTCACATCATTTTCATATAATTTTTGTTATGTTTTATTATATTTTCATAGGTTTTAGTATAAAATTCACATTTTTGGATTCTACTATGAGTTTTTGTATTTTATGGTAATTTCAGATATTTTCTGGCTGAAATCTGAGAGTTTTGACAAAGTTTAATTCAAAGGCAAGAAAAGCGTAGCAGATGCTGTCAGGATCTGACCTCCGTGCACTCAAGCAAGCATTTCTGGAGATACAGATATCCAAATGGAGCGTTCTCAACGGCTATGGAAAGCTAACATCCAGGGTTTTCCACCAATATATAGTCTATACTTGTCTTTAGAGATGAAGGCCCAAAACGGACGTTCAACGCCAGCCACCTACCCTTTTTCTGGCATTAGACGCCCAAAAGGGAGCAGTTGGCAACCAACGCCCAAAAAGGTGTCCCAAGCAGGCATTCAACGCCCAAGGAGCCTACTAGCACGTGGAGACACCCTTAACTCAGCCCAAACACTCACCAAGTGGGCCCCGGAAGTAGATTTTCGCACTACAAGCCTAAGCCTATTATATTTCTATAATCCTTAGTTATTAGATTAATATATATATAGGAGAAGATCACCCTTGTTTTAGGATCTTCGACCACCATAGCACATTATTTCATATTTTTGAGTTTCATTGTACAGTATGAGCCACTAAACCTCCTAGGTTAAGGTTAGGAGCTCTGTTGAGTTTTATGGATTAAAAAAAGTACTACTGTTCTATTTTAAATTGTGTTTGATTCTCTTCTAAGATGTATCTTTGTTCTTCAACCTTATGAATGAGTTGAACCGTCACAAGTTATCTCTATTCTACATGGGTTCAGTGAGCGTCTTTCATTGGATATTACTAAACTACTAGCTTGAGGATACGTCTCTTAGACAGCTAATCCACGACTTCGTTTGGGACTTCTCGAGACATCAGTTCAGCTGAGGTACGGGGAGATTAAGGTCTTTGTGGTAAAAGCTAGAACCAAGGTGCAACATTCTCTGATCCGAAAGATTCGATCTTGTTTGTGGCGTTTTCAGTAGGATCACCAAGGGGATGAACTGCAGGAGCTTCACCCTCATTCAGACTGGATGCGCACTAAACCTGGTGTTCAGCTTAGAGGAAGATTGGCGGCCTCTCAACCGGCGTTGATCACATACAGCCTGCTATAGAAGAAATCATTTACAGTTGGAGTAAACAGTAAGAAAGGATTGATCCAGAAGAACAAAGCATCTCCGAAGCCTTAACCACCTTCTTAGCATTGAATTCACAACCACTGAGGAACGTTATCTTTATTTTACTTTTATGCGCTTAAACAAATAAACAACTTTTCTATCTGTCTAACTAAGATTTACAAGATAACCACTATTTGATCAAAGCCAACAATCCTCGTGGGATCGACCCTGGCTCACCTCAGTATTACTTGGATGACCCAGTGCACTTGCTGGTCAGTAATACGAAGTTAAATTTCGCACACCAGTTTTCTGTCAACTAGCATTGTGTTTGTTTATTTCAATGTCGGTTATGTTTCATGTAGAGCTTTTACACCATCCTCACGCTATTTTTTGGTAAATGATTTCATTTGTAATTATAACCCTATTGTGTATAGGTTTGTGACGTTGATACATTACAGTGCACGATGGCACTTAACGCACATACTAACGTAGTCACATCACTTAGTTTTCGGGAAGATCATTTGTTATCGAGTTCACCTGATTGCACAGTCAATGTTTGGGTGTGCACTGAGGAGGGAATTCTAAAGGTGGCATACACTCATACTTGTGAGAGTAATAACTACATTTGGAAGAAAGATCTAGTAGGTTCTAACTTAGATAATAATACATTAGTATCATTAAATTTTAAAGAACATTTACTTTCTCATATATCTAACTATGAATTTCCTAAAGCTTTTATGTCAATTTTTTAAGGTTTTGCGGATTTATTAGTCAATTATGGAGGCATTAATACGAATGGACAGAAAGAAAGACAACTAATTCTAAACTTTAAACAAGATAATGAGAACGTGATTACTAATAAATTGTCCATAAGGTATGATTTAATCACACTTCTTACTCCTAAATTCTTAGTATTTGATCACATAAAGATTTTTTATGCAATTAAATCTGATTTTTATTCTATATCTTTTGCTTATATTGATTTAAAGTGTCATGATGGAACAAAAAGAATCTCAGATATGTTATCTATATATTTTTGTTGGCCTCATAGACGTAGGAGTGTTGATGAACTTTATTCTGATTTTATTGCATGTAAGAAAGTTGAATCTCAAACTTTCTTAAGTATGTTGTGCATTCCTTTACCTATTCCTACTCATACATGGATTGATATTTCTATGGATTTTCTACTTGGTTTGTCTAGGATTAGAAAACACACATATATCATTAATTTTTCAGTGGATAGATTTAATATGATATTTCTAATTGCAAGTCAAAATATTAAAGATTACACACACCTTGTTGAGTTGTTTTTCAAAGAGTTTGTTAATGTGCTAACTAATGCTAGTTGTTTGGATGAGAATATCTTAAGCTTGTTTTGGATAAATCTATGCAAGATATGGAGCATCTCATAATTCAGATATTTATAACTTTGCTGGTTGTTATCCTTGTGAATCTCTAAATGTTGGCACTTTAAATCAATATTTCTACAAGAAACAGATATAGAACAAAAATCAGATTTAGTTGCATAAATTTTTTTTATATAATCAAAAACTAAGAATTTAGGAATAAGCGTTGTGATGAAATCATACCATATGAACAATTCATTAACAATCATGTTCTTATTACCTTGTTCAAAGTTTGGAATTAGTTGTATCTCTTCCTTTTCATCCATATTAATGTCTGCATAATTGATCAATGAATCTTTTAAACCTTGAAAAGTTGCATTGACACAAAAGCACTAGGAAATTCATGGTTAGATATATGAGAAAGTAAAGACTCTTTGGAATTCAATGATACTAATGCACTCTTGTCTAAGCCAGAACTTGCTAGATCTCTCTCACAAGTGTGTTTATTTCTCTCAGTTTCTTTTTCTCTCATTGGCTTCTCTCGCTCACTATTCTCTTCTTTTCTCTCAAAACTCTCGCTTTCTAGCAAACATTGATTCTTTTTACTCAAATACTCACTCTCTTTATCAGTTTCTTTTCTTTTTTGCTTTTCAAATTGCTCACATTCCAAGGACTTATTTGAGAAATTTTGCATCTTTGGATCCTTCAAATACACATCCCCATCTACAACATACTCAACAAAGTCTTTTATCTCTAGCTTTGAAGAAGAATCAAAGATAGGCATAGAAGAACTCCTCTTCTTATGTCAATCTATAATATTCTTCTTGAAATCGAGAACTTTGAATTTTGACTTATTCTCAAACTTTGCTCCTTTAGAACCCCGTATAGGATTGGAGTCTGAAGAAAACTAAGTTGCCATAATTTCTTATCATCTATTCCCATGGTGTCCTTTTTTATTCTTCTTCCTTCCACCCTTCCAATCCTTCTACTGGAACTTTAATGTTTTGTCTTAATTAAACTCCTTAATTCTTATCATCTGGTATCAGTTACAGATTGTAGGTAAGTTCTTATTTGTCTACATGTTTTGAAATTCTTGTTTAATCTTTGTTTTTCTCTTTAATTTCTGCAAATTTACTTAAGAATCCAAAACAAAAATTGAAAATTTCTTATTTAATTTTTGTTTATGCAATTATTATATCTTACAGTCAGCGTTTGCAAAAAAAAGTTGTCCATAAAAAAGAGTCACAAAAAATGCAGTTATACAGTTCTCGTTTTCCTCTTTCAAGCTTCTCTAAAAGAATCATACATTTTCAATATTTGTTTTAGCTTTTGAATGACATTATACAAAGAACCCAAGGACGAGGTGGTGACAGATAAAAGGTGAGGAACAAAGAAGTTTCCTAAGATAGGTAGGGAAAGAGGCAAAGTGTGAAAGAGATGGAAGCGTGGAGAAAATGTGGAGGGAGATGGTAGAAGTTATTAGAAGAACAACAAAAGAAAATTTTGGTGAATCTAGAGGGATAGGATCAAGGGACAAGGAGTCCTGGTGGTAGAATGCGAGTGTACAATAAAAGATAAAATAAAAAAGGGAGTGCTTTAAAGAATGGTCTCTATGCCGCAATGCAGATAATTGGAAAAAAGTATAAGGTGGTTAAGAAAGAGACAAAAGTGACTGTAAGTAAAGCAAGAACAAGAACATATAAGGGTCTCTACCAGTCTTTAGACACAAAGGAAGGAGAAAAAATATATATAGAAACACAAAGAGCCGTGAAAGAAGAACAAGAGACTTGGATCAGGTTAAGTACATAAAGGATAAAGACGGAGAGATTTTGGCTCAAGATGAGAAGATTAATAAAAGGTGGAAGAGCTACTTCTATGAGTTATTTAATGAAGGATAAAAGACTCTTCCGAACCTTGGTCGGTTATACACGAGGGAAGAAGATCAAAACTTTGACTACTACCAAAGGATTCAAGACTTCGAGATAAAAGAGACCTTAAAGCGGATGAAAAATGGCAGGATAGTAGGACCCGATAATATTTTGATTGAAGTTTGAAAGGGCCTTGGAGAGAAAGGTATTAGTTGATTAACCAAATTTTTTAATGAGATTTTAAAGTCAAAGAAGAAGTCAGATGAATGGAGAAAGAGCACCTTGATATCTATCTACAAGAAAGGGGATATACAGAGTTGCGTAAACTATAGAGGGATCAAGCTCATGAGCCATACCATGAAGTTATGGACAAGGGTGATATAACGGAGGCTGAGACAAGAGACACAAGTAATAGAGAACCAATTTGGTTTTATGCCAGACAGATCCACCAACAAAG
Organism: Arachis hypogaea; assembly: GCF_003086295.3. Lineage (NCBI taxonomy): Eukaryota > Viridiplantae > Streptophyta > Magnoliopsida > Fabales > Fabaceae > Arachis > Arachis hypogaea. The sequence continues at coordinate 37,124,408 of NC_092043.1, forward strand.
CTACACACCTGTTAAGAAAGATGATAAAGAGGTATTGTAGTAATAAAAGAGATCTACATATAGTGTTTATTGATTTGAAAAAAGCGTACAATAGGGTGCTAAGGGAGGTCTTATGGAAGGTTTTGGAAAGGAAGAGAGTAAGGATTGCATATATTCATGCAATTAAAGACATGTATGATGGGGTTACAACTAACGTGAAGACTTAAGGTAGTGTGATAGAGAAATTTTCTATTGGTATAGGATTACACTAGAGATCATCCTTAAATCCATACATTTTCACATTAGTGTTGGAAGTATTCACAGAGCATATCCATGAACATGTTCCATAGTGCATGCTTTTTGCCAATGATATCGTCCTTATGGGAAAGTCAAGAGATACCTAAATAAGAAGTTAGATTTATGGAGAGAAGCTTTAGAAGTGTACAGTTTGCACATAAACCGTAGCAAGACAGAATATATGGAATGTAAGTTCGGCTGCCGAAGAAAAAACCCTAATACAAAGGTGAAGATTGGAGAAAACATCCTAGAAAAAGTTAAAAGTTTTAAGTATCTTATGTAACACCCTAATTAGCCTAAGCTTTACCTTGCGTCGTAAAGCAAAGGTTAACCAGAGATTACGACATTTCTAAGCTCATATATATATATATATATATATATATATATATATATATATATATATATATATATATACACAGAAAGGATAGTATAATCTAGAAGTCCGATGAAAGATATAGCTCAAAATAGGATTTCAAAAGCGCAAAACGTACTAACGAAGCTACTATCTTAAGGTACAAGAAACAGATGTGATATAACAAAATATAGTAGTATAATATCGTAAAAATCTAGCCACGGCTCGCAGAGTTTAAGCCGGCTAGCTACATACAGACCATATATGAAAACAGACAGTAAACACAGCTTATACAAGTTTTGTTCTCTCAAATACAAGCCTCAAGGCCAAGCAAAATACAAAAGTAAGACACACACACACACACACACACACACACACACACACACACACACACACACACACACACACACACACACACACACACACACACACACACACACACACACACACACACACACACATATTAAATCAAAAGGACTTCAAAAGTATCCAGATCCTCCGCTCCTGTCACCAACCAGACAACTCACCGAGGTGGGTTGCAACCTGCATCTAAAAAAAATACAACAGAATATGGTATGAGAACTGGAGGTTTTCAGTATGGTAACAGTGCCCTGTGATGTAGGATATAAGACCCCGGGACGCCAAAGGCAATCCTAGACTCCATATCCATCACAACGATTCAAGCTTAAAGCATTCTAAACCAAGTAAGCATAATTATATAAGTCTTAACATAACTAAATCATAGCACCATAAAAGGGTAATCTATCTTAGGAGATTTCTAATCTAGTCAAGCACCGCTATCCCACAGCCTGTACCAACCGATCCTCCATGCGATCCCATTGCCACCGCCTTCCGAACCTTCTCAATTCCAGACAAACACAGATAACACAAGCAAGGAAAACACAGGTAATATTCAAGTATCTAGCAAGTATTTCAAGAAGCAAGTAAGCATGTTATATAATTAGGCAAACTCAAGTAAACAAAGCAAACAAGCATGTAGATGATGCATATGATGAATGTCTATCCTATTGGCTCGTGATATCACTTGTCGGTCTATAAATGCAAACCTGACATATTCTTTCGGATGTCGCCTTTTCTGCCACTTCCGATGATATAGCACCTGCCCCGCTCTTGTTCCGAGGATATAGTGCCTGGCCCACTTGCATGCTCAATCCGAGGATATAGTGCCTGTCACACTCTTGTGGCAGAGAAGGAAACAACAACACATATAACTCATCACAAATCATTCCAAGGATATAGTGCCTGGCACACTATCATTCCAAAGATATAGTGCCTGGCTCACTATCCATATCCACAATTCCATCAACCCCAAGTCATCATTATTTCTCATCTTAAATCACTTCTAATTTTCTTCTCTCAATATTCCAAGGATATAGTGCTTGGCACACTCTCCTTCAATCATTATCATTCCGAGGATATAGTGCCTGACACACTTTCCACATTCAACAAAGTCATCATTCCTTTCTTTTGAGTCCTCAACTCATCATAACCATCTTTATTTCCATTAACATCCTTAAACATTCATACTTCTCAAGTTCATCAGTTTCTCAATTCACTGTCAGCAGTCATCCAGTTTACTACCCTCCTTCTCTCTCAATCAAACTCATCCTCAATACACCAGAAACTTAAACCTCCGTGTTCTAACTTTTCATAATAATCATTAACTAAAACCCTTCGCCTATCTCTCATATTCCCATACTCAAATTTAAGCCCAAAAGCCTTAAAATGGTGTTTAAGAAGCTTACAACCTTGTTGGGAAAGGAAAATAGTTGAAAACAAAGTTTAAAATTTTGAAACAGGGCGTGTGCGTCCACGCAGGGTTGTGTGTGCGCACGCCCAGGAAGATTTTTAAAGTGTGAGTACGCACATGTACCAAAATTTATAAGGTCTGTGCGTATGCCAAGGTCGAATGAAGGTGCACTAAAGTCATCTTCCAAATGCTAAGGATGGGGAGGACTGCAAGATGACAGAAGAAGGTTTTCAAAAATAATAAAAAAGCATTATGATATAACATCAAAACTAATAAAAAATATTTTAAATAGAACTTACTCATTAACAGGAGCTTCTTGCTCTGATTCCCTTGTCGAAATTTCTGCGAGGGCATGTTGTTGAGATTGTGGAGGGCAGCTGGATTACATAGTAAAGTGTTTCAAAATGAACCAAAATTATTATGCTATAGCAATAGAAATAATAAAAATGATTTTAAGTAGAACTTACTTATTAATAGAAGCTTTTTGCTTTGATTCCCTTGCCAAAGTTTTTGCGGGGATTGCTGTTGAGGTTGTGGAGGACAGCTGGATTACACAGTAAAATATTTCAAAATGAACCAAAATTATTATAATATAGCATTAAAACTAATAAAATGGTTTTAAGTAGAACTTACTCATTAATAGAAGTTTCTTGCTCTGATTTCCTTGCCAAAATTTCTGTGGGAGCTTGCTATTGTGGTTGTGGAGGACAGCTGGATCACACAGTAAAGTGTTTCAAAATGAACTAAAATTATTATGATATAACATCAAACTAATAAAAAAAATTTAAGTAGAACTTATTCATTAATAGAAGCTTCTTCTGTTTGAGTTTGTGAAGGAACAAAAGTAAATGTTTTTTCTTGTTTTAGCTTTGCCTTAAGAGAATTTGGAAGAGCAATTACAATAGAAACTCTAATGAAAGTAAATAAGAAAGGAATTAACATGCAATAAAGTAAATTGGAAATCTACATTAAATGAAATATGCACATTGATAATAGGAAAGTAAATTGAAAAACTCACATATCCAGAGAGTGAGACTGACTTTGTTTTCAAACTACTAGAATTTGTTCTTCGCGATCAACTGTTGGGCTACTCATAATAAATAAAATTCTGTGTTAATAATTAAAAAAACTTATTATTACCTAAATTTAACAGAACAACGTAAGTATGTCAACTTACATAGTTGCAGGTTGTAAACTCAAATTTTTTTTCATGCCATTTTTTTCTTGTAAAAAATCTAACTGGAGATTAAGGGGTATTATTTCAAATAAAAAATATACGAAATTAAAATTATCAACCAAGATATTCTAATTAGAAACAGAAGAAGTAAATAAATGTTACGAGAAATTACATGGTATTGCTCAGTGCGTTTACAGACCCTTCCAAGCTTGTCTGTGTTTGAAACTTAGGTTCATTTTTACTACCAAAATTTACAGCTGGCAATCTAAGCAAAAAAATAAATATTATTCAGTAAAACCAAAAAAATTACATCAGGTTTTGGGAAAACTTAGCAGAGAAAGAAAAAGAACTTTATATAAGAAACTAAATCTTATGTCTATGATTAGTCATAGTGCACGTCTGTCGAGTCACGGTCATTTCTTTGTGTTTCAGCTTGAGCAACTTTTGTTTTTGCAGGACTGTCATTTTTTTCAATCTTTTTTCTGTTTCTTTTCTTTCTTTTAGTTATCTCCTCTATTTCTTCACTTCTGACAATTCATACAAAAACTTTTGATTTAAAATCAGAATGAACCTTAATCCAAAAAGAAATGAACTGAAATTTTTAAATAATTGCAACATACAATCCACGTTTAAAAACAAGCAGAAAAACAAAAATTAATTTTTAATCAAAATAAATCATCAGTATTTATTAAAATAAAAATAGAATACATATTTATAACAATACTTTATTAGAATATGTAATTAACAATTTATCCATTAATGATGACATGATTTCAACAGAATGATCCTGGTTACAATACTTTAAAGTCTCATACAAGGTTCTATCAATAATGCACTACACATGTTCTATTGTTTCGAAAATGCAATATAATCAGGATAATCATTGGAATACTCAAAAAATTCATACCAAATGAAACTATAATGAAAATAATATAATTATTTGTCGAATAAATGACCATTTGTATTTATAAAAGATGAAAATACTGACATATATATCCATATAAGATCGAAATTAAATTTGTACCCACGTAAGATGCCCTCTATGTAACAAAAGTATTCTACGTGACACTCTAATTCTCCAAAGACAGGATATTTTTGTCACACGGATAGTATCTTAGGTGGGTACAAGTTTACTTTTAATCTAGTATGAATATATATGTCAGTATTTTTATCTTTCATGAGTACAAATAGTAATTTATTCATTATTTATTAGTTGGAACAGTAGTAAAAATCTAGTTTAAAGATCGTATATTAGTTTTCAACAATGTTACTAGCAACACAAACCATTCTCCAAGTCGAGGAAGCTAACATATGAGTGTGCACAAGTGTGTATCTATGTGTAGGAAGAAGTTTGGTAACCAATTGCACCGGATAATCACACAAGTTAGCATCAAGTGCAATGAAGAAGCCCTAGTCGCATAGCAAGAAGATTAAATAAAGCAAACTTTCAGAGATAATTATTGTACTTTTAAAGTTTTTGATTTAAAATAAGGATGAACTTTAATTCAAAAGGAAATGAAATGAAATTTTTAAATGATTGCAACATATAATCCATGTTCAAAAACAAGCAGAGAAATAAGAATTAATTTTTTATCAGAGTAGATCATCAATATTTATTAAAATAAAAATAGAATATATATTTATAACAACAAAATAATTTCTGAATCTTACTCATTTTCAAATTCAGTTTCGATTTCCGAAGATGAATTCGGTTGAACAATCTTCTTTTTTATTGCCATTCTTTGTGGTTGTTTTCGTTTTTTTTTTGTGGTATTTTCTATATTTGTTCTTCTTTGTAATACATACAAAAAAATTTGTTAAAATAACAATATATAACTTTAAATAAATAGATAATTTTTGATAAGTTATTGTGAGAAGTATACTCATATTCAGAATCAATTTTTTCTTTCGAAGATGAATGCAAGATGACAGGTTTCTTTTTTTCTTTCTTCTATTTGTCTTTCATTTTCTCCTTCTTTTCTTCTTTCTCTTTCCCCCTCAGCTCTGCTCTTTTTACGAGGTCACAGAAACTTATTTAGTTAACACAATAACTTATTTCAAGGGGAATGATTTTTTTTTACTTACCATTTCATTCTTTTTCTCAAAGGCAATCCTTTTAACCAACCTCTTCGGTGTCCAGTACACCACCCATGGTTGTCCGGAGTATCATCTGCTACTGCGTCAGTGAACATCGATTCATGAAAATAGATTATTATCAATACAAAAATGCAGCCATTAACTGCAAATTTCTCTCTTGCTTTCTAGGCTTTAATCCCTTGATCAGGAAGTTGAGCACATAAGACGCCCAATTCTATTCTCGGACTGTGTCCACATGAAGGACAACTGGCTTATGGATCGGAGAGACTGTGCTTATTGCTATCGGCAATAAAAAGAATTTCTGGATAAAAATGATGAATGTCCTCTTGAATTTCAGCAGGTTTTCCTCCCCTTCAACACTTATCTCCAGCACAGGTTTTGTTAATAAAGACGCCAAAGTAACACCTTTGAAGTTGTCAACAATTTCCTTCTGCTCCTTATTCAGTTTGTTGTACACAACTTTTTCAGGAAAATTATCCCCCTACAATAGCATCATCACCGAAATAGTTTAATATAAACAAATTAATATAGAAAAATAGCAAAACTTTATTGATAGAATATAGTAGAAAAGCCTTTTTTTTACCGCTTAAATTTAGGCCCTTGCATCTCTTATCTTGGCAGGGGTATGTAGATTTTTCCATGGCACGTCTCCAAGAATTCTTTATAGAGATCGAAGAAAAGTATCAATTCTCTCAAGAGCTTGTGTGAGACATTCAATTATGGATATGTCTCAGTGCACCAAATCCCATTTTCTCGATGATAGCTTTCTTTCGATCATTCATGTTGGCGAATACGTTAGCTATCGTTCTCGTTGAGCATCTCAATTTGTGAGTTTTCTACAAGGATTTGAAACATGTTATATGATATATTTATAATACAAAAATAGAATTGATTTAATGTGTATATGCATACATCGTAAAGTGGCTTCTCCTTTTTTGAGATGGTCTTCTTTGTCATTTTGTAAATACTTAACCACAGCATGCATCAAGTGAACCTCAGTTAATTTACAAATAAACCAAAATTAGTTTATATTTAAACAAGTAATAAAAAAGACTCAATCATCAACAAAAACACATCAAATTCACTTCTAGATCCAAATGAATCTCAATTAAACTAATAAATAAATCGAAATTATTTAATGATAGCATTAGAAAAAATTAAGGAATAAAAATTTTGGTAAATACTTAACAGCAACATCAAGTGAATCTCAGTTAATTCACAAATGAACCAAAATTAGTTCATATTTGAACAAGCAATAAAAAAGACTCAATTATCAACAAAAACAGATCGAATTCATTTTTGGATCCAAATGAACCTAAACTAAGAAATGAACCAGATTATTTAATGATAGCACTAAAGAAAATTAAAGAATAAAATATGTAGTTAATATTTAACAGCAGTATCAAGTGAGCCTCAGTTAATTCACAAATGAACCGAAATTAATTCAGATTTGAACAAGTAGTCAAAAAGACTCAATCATCAACAAAAACACATTAAATTCATTTCTGAATCCAAATGAACGTCAAATAAACTAAAAAATGAACCTAAAATGCAGCACAAGTACTACAGTTTCATTCGATGCCCTAGTCATAGAGAAAAATAAGAAAAGATTGAATCAGAGAAATTCGATCTACTACATGGATGAACTCGATCCACTAAACCCTAAACCGAACTGGTAAAAATGCGAGAAATGCGAAGGAGAAAATTGAACATAATGAACAAGTAGTTTTGTCAGTACCTTGAGGAATCTTTGTTGTTCTTTTTTTGTATTTTTTAATGATGATCTCAAACGCAAAACTGGATTTTCCTGTAGTTTTTGTAGAGAATTTGAAAGAACTTTTAGAGAGATTTCAAATTCATTTGTTGTAGTTTTGAGTAGGAGATGTGAACAGTTTTTCATATCAGAGCGCAAAACGAGAGGTAATGTTTGTTTGGGGTTTCGGGCGCGTGTTACACGCTCTTTTAATGAGAGTAGTTTTTGTTGGTGTTGGACCTACTTGGTTGGACTTGGATGACAATAAGCCTTGAATGTGTAGCAGATCTGTTAAAAATATTAGTTAAAAATATGTTGTTAAATTATTAGACTAAATATTAAACTGGTAATTATATATACTAGTCAATATAAAATAAAAAAATAAGTAACTAACTGGAGGTGCAACCAACTAGTTGAAAGAACAAACTTTTTAAAATTAGAAAAAGTCTAGAGAGTCAACTACAATATAAGTCAACTAAATCAATTTCTTTTTAGTTTTAAGAGTAAAGTATCGTTTTTGTCTCCAACATTTGGGATAAGTCCTATTTATGTTCCTAACGTTTAAATTGTCATATTTGTATCCCTAACGTTTGTAAAAGTGATTCAATGTTATCCTGCTGTCAAGTAAACATCATGAGTTTTAGTAGTTCTAAAAATCTCTTCTTAAAGTTAGAATACAAATTTATGGGTCAGCATCGATGATTCACTCCGGATAATAATTCATTAAAAGTTGAAACTAATCCCTGCAACATTTACATAATTCACTTTTTTAGGAATATAATTAAACATAAACACAAATTTTGAGTACAATATTAAAATCGAACACATTCAAGTGGGAATAATTGAGAAATACAATCTAATCTATTAGTATAATTGACAGCAAGATAACATTGAATCACTTTTATGAACATTAGGGATACAAATATGACGATTTAAACGTTAGAAACATAAATAAGACTTACCCCAAACGTTAGAAATAAAACGATACTTCACCCTATTTTCAATTTTGAAATTCAAAAAATTAGGATAATAAGGAATTATTATTATTATTATTATTGTTGTTGTTGTTGTAAACATATTTTTCCAGCTAGTTAACTTCAGTTGGTTATATTCTTAGTCGATTTCTTAGCAGGATTATTAAAAAAAAAAAATACTTTTGCGTTCAAAAAACACACGCCTCACTATAGGCTTGCTTTTTTTTGCTTTTTTAATTTGTTGGATGCAGTTGACTGCACCTTTAATTGGTTTCTTAATAAAATTGAAAATAAATTTAAATTTTCTTATAAATTTATACATATTTATCTTTTATTTACTTAAAATGTGTATAATAAAAAACTACACTTAATAATAACCATTAAAAAATAGATGTTTTTTATTTAAAAATATTATTTATATATTAAATTATTTGTCAAAATTAGTTATTATATATTTTTATATAAATATATATAATTTAATTTAAGTTTAATATATATTTTATATTTTAATAAATATTTTATATTAATAATTAATTTCAGTGACTTATGTTCATATCTGACTCAAAAAATAAAAATTAGGTTCAATAAGGATAAAAGATCTACTTAAGAGGGTAGTCTCTATCGCATACTCAATCTCTTTAAAGAGGTAGGATACGATGAAAGCGACCGATGTATACTTATCCAAATAAGTAACTGCTTTTTCGAATATCTTTCACTATCTCTATTTTTCGAATATCTTAATAGAGCGGTTACTTATTGTAACACCCTAACTTTTAGCACGTCATGATCGTACCAAAAGTAAGGCGTTACAGACCCGATTTCCTTTATTATAAATTTACTATTGAGCCCTTACGTCGATATCGGGTTTCAGTTTTTGAGAAAATACCAGAAAATTATTTTTAGTAATTAAAATCACCTAATTATTAATAATAATAAATGCTATACAAATGAATTCAATATAAAATTTGAAAACAATACATATCCCTCTGGAAAAAATAAAAGCTAAAGCAACAAAGACGAGAGAACTCTATAAAAACAACAGGTATCACAAGTAAATCTACTAATCGTCCGCAGTTTCATACTAAATCTTCAAACCTGTCACTAAAAGAGTGAAAAATTTTGGGGTGAGAACAAACCACACATTCTCAGTAGGGAATGAGAATGCCGTAAAAGTAATGAATTTAATGCAAATAATCAATTTACTTAGTAAAACTATTTTGTTAAACCTTTGGAAATACTTTTATTTCTACTTTAGATAAATAATTACTTTTCTTTAAATTTCTAAACTCAAAACAGATTTTAATCACAAAATTAGTCATACTAACCATCTCTCAGCCACATAATCATATTTCAACCACAACATCTCACCTCAATACATCTGTGAACTAACAGCACAAGTAAGGGATTCAAACCAACATACAAACAAGTCAAACGACACAATCACAGAGAAGTAATACAAGCAAACACAACCAAATACAAATGTGCAAACAACATGATGCATGTCTATTCCTAATGCAGGCCATGAGCTCATGTGTTGGTTGCCTATCTGCTCCCGACATTACCTGGGCACGAGTCCCAGATATGACTTTCCAGATGCATACAGTGTGCTTATAAGTCGTACGGCTAGGCCGCATACAGTGTGACTTTCCAAATCAATAAGCGTACATCTGGAAAACAGTTCTCAGTGTGTGGGCGTCCACACTTTACATTTGGCACTAAGGCCCAAACAATGTCACATCTGCTCTCCTGTGGCAGTCATTTCATTAATTAATATATTTCTTTAATCTTTGTTCTCTGCTATCCTGTGGCAGAGATCCTTTTAGTTAGTATATTCTTTAATATTTATTCTCTGCTCTCCTGTGGCAGAGGTTCCTTTAATTATCTTCCTTTCCTTTATTTTTCGTTCTTCTTCTTCTTTTCTTTTTTATCAAACCGAACTCAAAACATAACTTAAAGCAAAATCCCTTCTCAAAATATTGAGTTTAAAACATTATACTATTCTTAATAAATCGGTTTGAAAACAAAACTCTTTTCGTAATATATCAAAAACAAGTAATATTCTTAGATTAGATTTGCTTTTAAATAATACTTTAAATAAAGTTTTAGAGTTTTATAAAAATTTGGCAGCATTTCCTTTAAAATCTGGGTTTTGCCACCCTTCAAGGGTCCCAACCTAGCCACCTTTCAAACCTTTTTCAAAACATTTTCAAGTAACAAATCATTTTCAATATTCACACCGTTCAAAATATCAAATAGAATCAAATCATTTTCTTTAAAGCTAAGCCTCTTTCTATTTCAATAAAATTAGCCTGTTTCAAATATTTTTCTTTTGAAATTAAAGGAAATTCATTTTTTCATTCAGACTTTACAAATCCTTCCGACCATACTCATTTAACATTTAATACTAACCAAAATCACCTTCTTGCGTATTTTTATCAGCCCTTCATCAACACATATTCACCATCATACTAATACCAAAAGCAGTTACCATCCACTTCCATAACCATAAATTCCAGCATCAAACACAGTCTTAATTCAAATCCAATTCATAAACTCAAATCACATTTTAATTTAACAAGCAACACCAAATTGACCAACACTCACAATTACAACCAATTCTCATCAATTAGGCACACAAAATACGTATAAATTATTTACAATTACTCAATAACCTTTTTGGCATTTTTAAATTAAAAATTTGTAATTTTAAAAATGAAATCTTCTATCTCCGTATGAAATCAAAATCAACGAAAATTTTGAAAAAACTTTTTGAACGAGCTGTTGAAGAAGAAAGCGTCAGAAATCATCTGTGCCTCCTAGAACTCCAGTTGGCCGAATTCAAAGGGAAGAGGAGTTACGTCACCGTCAATTTCTATCGGATAAAAATAACGCCAATATATAAAAGAAAAAGATACAAACATTTTTATCGAATTAGATTTTTAATTGAAGTTACGAATCTCAATAAATCAAAGCCAAAAAAATCAAAGAGCTTCGGTTCTCTCCCTTTCTCTCGGTCAATTTCCTTTCTCTGATTCTTTCATATTGGTTCGGTGATAAAGAAGCCAATGAAGTTAAAATGGTGATGATTAATAAATAGAATAACATGTGTCATGCTTATATATATATGGGCCTGCTACACATACAAGTAAAAAGGCCGTACAAGTTTTACAAGTTATCAGCCCAAACTTCATTAACACGCGCATTAACTCATTTTAAATGGAGCGTAACTACACGCGCCCCACTCAAACGGTTCCTCTTCATCTTCTTCTTCTTCTTCTTCTTCTTCTCTTCTTCTTCTTCGTCTTCGTCTTCGTCTTCGTCTTTGTCCTCTTCCTCTTCCTCTTCCTCTTCCTCTTCCTCTTCTTCTTCTTCTTCTTCTTCTTCGTTTTTTTTTCGATTTTCATGGTTTCTGAAATTCTTCTTCTTCTTCTTGCTGCACGTTCTTCTTCCTCTTACTCTTCTTCTTCTCCTTTTCTTTCGTTTCTGCACGTTCTTCTTCCTCGTTTTCCTCTTCTTCTTCTTCTTCTTCTTCATTTACGTCTTTTCTCTCTGTTTTCTCTTTTTTTTTTCGATTTTTCATGGTAAAATTATTTTTGAAGAAGAAGAAGCAGCAAAAGATGAGGAGGAGAAAGAGAAAGAGTTCTGAATTATGCATAAGATGTACTTCAACGAATTTTGGGTGTATTTTTTTAAATTCTTTGGGTGTATTTTCTGTAACCCTTTGGGTGTATTCCTATAATCGTTTGGGTGAATTCTTGTAACCGTTTGGGTGTATTTTCTGTAATCCTTTGGGTGCATTTCTGTAATCATTTGGGTGTATTTGAGTGATATCTGACTGATATCTATAGGTGTATCTGGCTCATATCTATGGGTGTATCCTACTGATATCTATGGGTGTATTTTTCATTTCAGAAAAAATGGCAAGCATTACAGAAATACACCCAAACGATTACATAAAATACACCCAAGAGATTATAGAAATACACCCAAACGATTACATAAAATACACCCAAGAGATTACAGAAATACACCCAAACGGTTATAGAAATTCACCCAAACGATTATAGAAATACACCCAAAAGATTACAGAAAATACACCCAAAGGATTTAAGAAATACACCCAAAATCATGCATAATTCAGAACTCTTTCTCTTTCTCCTCCTCATCTTCTGCTACTTCTTCTTCTTCAAAAACGATTTCAGAGCTTGATGTCAAAAAACAATAGAAATCGAGAATAACGAAAAAAGAAAACAGAGAGAAAAGCACGTAAATGAAGAAGGAGAAAGAGAAGGCAAGAAACAAAAGAAAAGAAGAAGAAGAAGAGGAAGAGGAAGAAGAACGTGCAGCAAGAAGAAGAAGAAGGTGCAATGAAAACATGCCGTAACAGTATGTGGAGGAACTAACATCAACGACGAAGAACAAACCAGTGAGAAAGGAGGAGAAAAGAACGATCGAAAAAGAAGAAAAAGAAGAAAGGATGTAGCGCGTGTAAGAAACGTAGCACTTGCAGCGAATTTTGGGGATTAGAGTTTAATTGACTTGTAATACTTACAAGCCCTAATCGCTTGTACGCAGAGTTTTCCCTTATATATATTTACATGCAAGCAACCTTTGTTTTTATTATCTTTACTTCCTTAAAGCTTTCGGCTGCTTCTTTTTTTTTTCTTTTAATAATAATAATAATAATAATAATAATAATAATAATAATAATAATAATAATAATAATAATAATAATAATAATAGTACAATTAGATTAGTGTTATGATAATAATAATAATAATTAATTTTAATTTTTTGCCTATTAAAATAATTTTTAATAAATACTTTAAACTAATAGAATAAGTTATAATTAAATTAAACTTTAATAATTACAAAATTCTATTTATTTATATCGATAAAATAGTTTTTTTAAAAAAAATTTCAATAAATATAATAACTTATAAATAATTAATTATTTAATTTTTAAAAATTTGGGATCTTACACTTATTAATAAAGGTGGAATTATTTCAACAAAAGTGGTCAAATAATTCTATTATAAATATACTGATACTTCTCAAGTATATTCACGTTCCAATCTACTAAAAATCTGCTTAAAATTCTTGCTAACTTAAGTATCGAAATCTTTTACAGATATCACTTCCACCTCCTCATAAAAAACTCATACGACAACATATCGACACCCAAAAAAATAAAATGTTGCCTCACAAAAAATCTAAATCTCACATCGAGACCCAAATCAATTTTCTAAGTAACCCTCTTGGAATAGCTTATAACTAACATCTTTTGAATTTGACATTGCTGCAATGTTTTAAGGGGGGCATTTCTTCAACAACACCTTTAACACGTATTTCAACCGTAGTCGCGACAGTAACGTACACTTACTCTTGGGTCTCCTTATCCTCAAAGACTTATTGCCTATTGACCTTGACTCTTCCCAAATAAAAATTATCACCACAAATTGTGCTTTCATTCTAGTTTTGAAATTAAATAAAATTTATCCTTCGGATATTATAGAATTAAATAAAACATTAAATAAAAACTATTTTAATTTATTTTAGATCAATTTCAATTTTATTATATTCCAAAGGCAGAAAAGAATGCCAAACAAACCCATGAGTTCTACCATTCAAAGGTTTGTTTCTTGTACATCCCTGTTTAAAGATCAAGTAATATTAATAAGCATAATCAGTTGGGGACTTAGGTGTGAAACCATTCAAGCACACAGAAGTGAATACTGAATACACATGTAATGAAGCTATAACTAACTATCAGAAACAGAAAAATAACTAACTTGATGACATCAGCGCATCTAACTAACTAACTAACTAACTAACTAATTTTGAAATAGGAGATTGTTGTTTTGGTTTTCTTTTAAGGGAAAGCCTTTGCCCTTTGCCTTATATTATGGAGGCGATAGCATAGCACAGGATATACATGTACTATCCAAATTGAACTACATTATTATGCAGAACTCCATAGCAACTAACACAATGCACCCAGGCAAAGAAATAAAGAAAGAAATTAAAAACACTACTAGCCATGCCATATTGCATGAGTTTGTTTCATTTACATGTGCAGCATATTGTGATTATTGAGGCATGCTTCCGAATCCTAACGAGCTTCTAAAGTTGTAATACTTAATTCATTGAGAGATGAAGGATGTTGTTGATCCGAATGATCTCCAAGAAACAGAGCTGGTGGATTTGGCTGAGGCAAGCTAATTTCACTGCTTAACATCATAACCACTGATGACATGTTTGGCCTATCATGTGCATTCTGCTGCACACAAAGGAGACTTATATGAATGCAGCGCAACGCTTCAGAGAGATCACCTTTGAGGTATTCATCAACTACTTCTATATGCCTTTCTTCTGTCCATAAATCCCAAGCCTATATATGCATATACCAAATTATGTAGCATTCATTGTGAAGTATAAGTTTGGATAGACATGATCAAATGATAGCTGATCTATACTTACGTATCCAACAAGGTATGTACTTTCGTTATCATGATGGTTTGCTTTGTTCTTCTTTCCGGATACTATCTCCAGCAGCAAAATGCCAAAGCTGAAGACATCAGATTTCACTGAAAAATTTCCGTCTATTGCATATTCTGGTGCCATGTATCCACTAATGAATAATATAAGAAAAAGGATTAGTTTGGTATTGAAATTGTATAATTAAAATTAAGAGGCATTATGAATCCTTACTAGGTTCCAACCACTCGACCCGTAGTTTCTGCACTTTGATCTCCTTTAAAAATTTTGGCCAAACCAAAGTCTGATATTTTAGGATTCATATCACTATCAAGTAAAACATTACTTGCTTTGAGATCTCTATGAATGATTTTTAGTATTGAATCTTGATGAAGATAAAGAATGCCCCTTGCAATTCCACAAATTATTTGAAAGCGCTTCGACCAATCCAAGAGCATTCTTTGCGTTTTATCTAGTCATTTTTGAACAATGTATAATATTTTCAGAACAAACAGACAGTTAATTATGCATTTCTTGAAGTGCCACAACTACTATGAGCAATTTAACATGGATCAAAGCATCTAGAAATTTCATACCAAATATAAATAAATCCAGACTTTTATTAGGCATGTACTCATAGACAAGCAATTTTTCTTCCTCATGAATGCAACACCCATGAAGCTTTACAAGATTACGATGCTGAAGTTTGGCTATTAAGACAATTTCATTCTTAAATTCTTTAAGTCCTTGGCCAGAACTTCTAGAAAGTCTCTTAACAGCAATTTCTTGTCCATTTTCCATTGTCCCCTGCCATTTACCAATAGCAAATACTGTAACTTTGTAAGCTACAAACGGCTTTAGTTTGTTTTTGCATGATTATCAAACCAGCTTATCATGTATATAAATATTACCTTATACACAGGTCCAAAACCACCTTCTCCGAGCTTGTTGTCGATTGAAAAGTTGTTTGTGGCGCTAACTATAACTGATAGGTCAAACAATGGAAGCTCCAAATCCTCTTCCTGTTCTTCCTTGAAATGATCTACTACTGCGGCATTACCTGGATTATATTTTTTGACACAAGTTAATTTATGTACTAAGCCCTAAACATAATTCAGCAAGTTACTGTATGTACATCAACAAAGAGATTTCTTACTTTTCATTGTGCCACTTCGTCTTATGTATATGAAATAAAGAACTAAGAGAAGTACACATAATAAGGCAACAGTGCCTCCAATTGCAACACCAATCTTGACCTTGCTTCCGTTGTTTGTCTCTTCGATGGTTTATTTTCACACATAGCACAAAATTTAGTTGCGATTGTAGATAATAATCAGTATCACAATCTTATGAAAAATTAATTCGATACAAATAAGTATTTGATGTGCATATGGTATATGCATGTAAAAGTACAAAACAGTTTAAAAGTTAAACTGAATAGTAAGGGTATGAGATACCTAACACCGAAGCAGGAACTCTGACATATAGATCGTGTTCTGCATCAGCTAGGTGAACCCTCAAGTCATTAAGATCACCAAACCACATAGCACAACCACTCCCTGATCCTCTGGTGTCTGAGTTTGAATAAGCCATACAAGAACAGTTTCTGAAGCATTTCTCTCTGCATTCAACAAGATTCATGCTCTGGTTCAACCAACTATGTTCTGTATCAGGCATTTTCATCTTAACATACTTAACAAATCCATCACTTTTGCAATCCAGTGGTGTGTCACGCACACAACCTTCATCGTACTTCCCACCTATGTCACACAAGAAACGAAAGAGCTCAACAAATTAAGAGTGGAGCTTACTACAATAAAGAATTAAAGAAAACAAACAAATAAAACAGACACTAAGTAAGATACGTTGTTCCCATACCATTCCATTGACGGGGTGACTTGGGCTTAAATCCTCTCAAACATTGGCAAGCTGGAACCTTGTTACCATCACAATTCCCATTGGGGCCGCAAGAACCGTATTCATCGCAGAAATCTCTGGGCAGAAGAGCATACACCTTCCACTGTTGCTCATTCTGATCCCAAGCAGTATGAACACGCTTCAAGGTGCTCTGGTTCATGACCATCCTAGCTTTGACCGAGGTATTCACAAGGTGGAACATGAAGTACACTTCATTCTGGTCAGAGAAGTATGTGAAGTTGAAAACCATGCTGGGCTTCCTCGTTGGTTTACCACTATAATCAAGTCCTGTCCATGGACCACTGTTGAACTGTTTCTTGGACCCGATTCTCTGCATTGGTTCTGGCCAGTTGGTGACATCCATTTCCCATGTGAAGCTTCCCGGTGAAGGATCACTTTCATTCTTCCACGCCGATAAGCGTCGATCGAGCCCGGTCTTCAAATCCTTACCAAGCTTCATCCCTGGCAAGAGTGTATCACCAGGGTAATCAAAGCTTTGCCATAGATAGTTCTTCTCTTCATTCTCATCAATTTCTTCTCTCAGAACGAGGTTCCCTGAATCCAATAGCTGTAAAATTGGATTCTTGGGTTTTCTTGATACGCTCACGGACCATAGAACCGAGTTATTCTGATGGAGGACAAGTAGTGCGCTGCTATTCTGTGTGATGTTTATCGTCAGCAATGGAGAGATGTGTGTTGTGACAGGTTCTTCTCTGTTTGCTACCCATACAATGGTTTGAATGGCGATCTTCTTGTACCAAATGCCAAGGTAGCGGTTATCGGAGTTGCGGGGAGAAAAGAAGCCAAGCTCGAATTCTCCGTTCTTGGAAACCAAGGTTTGGTTTTCAGTTAGAGGATGTAAGTGAGTTATGGTATCAGTTGCTGAAATGGTGTTGGAGATTAAGAACATGATCATTGCTATTATAACGGCAAAGTTTCTGTTTTCCATTTTTTGCTTGTCTAAAATATTTGCAAGCTCTTCTTGGAAGCATCTTTTAAGCAGGTCTTTTATATAGGATTGCACCACATTAAACATATATTAAAATATAAAATATATAATAAAAATAAATTAGATAGTATATATATTTATATATTATTGAGATATAAATATTTATAAGTGTTTTAAATTTTTACTTTGCAAATTTTGAGATAGAAACTAATTTTAAAATTAGAACGATCTGCATTTTTCTAAATCTTTAACTTTTATCGTTAAATTGCAGTCCAAGCAATTTAGTAATTTGTTTCTCCACTTGAGTTTAGAAAAGTTAATACTTATACAGATAAATTAATAATATTTGGTCATAATCTACAATTAAGATGTCATTTATTTTTTTTTCTTTTTTCTTGTATTGTTTTATATTTTTATGCTGATTCTATTAGGACTCTACTTTTTAGAATAATTTCTGTTTATTTTTTTATTTATCTTATTATTTATATAATGACTAATTTAAATAATTAATTTTTTATATGTATATAATATTTTATTTCTAATGATGATACTATTTGGTTCTCCTAAAATTTTGATCACAATTAAAAACTATATTTAAAATTAAGGGCCAGCTATATCAAATAATTTTAATTAGGTTTTTTAAAAAGTGAAAATTCTTGCAATTAATTATATGTAAAATTGTTAGTTAAAAATTATTAGATGATTTAACATGTTTGATAAAATTATTATCTAATAATTTTTAACTAATAATTTCACATGAAAATAAATGTGTATAAATTTTCACTTTTTCAAGAATTGTCAAATTTTTATAACCGTCATATCGCTATAATAATTTTTTTGTGGTGCAGGTGAAGTCGATTGCACGTAAAGTTGATATCTGAGAGTCGTTAGATAAAAATTATAGTCAAATCAATCAAATTATCTAACCGTTGTCAAGTATCAACTTCACGTGAAGTCGACTGCACTTGCGTTTCCACCTTTTTTCATAAGACGTGCCGCTATAATAAAGCTGTGTTCCATTCGAATTGGATCAATGTATATGTGGGTCTCTAAAACTCATATCCGATTCAATTGTAAGAGTAATCTAACCGCTCTCCTCTACTCGGTTATCGCCTTTAAGTGATAACAACCCTAACAATAAATACTAATTCTCCATTTTACAAGAGAAATAAGTGATATGCATATTATATTATTAATAAAAGTAAAATACCACCATAGTGAAGAACAGTGACAAAACTACCATGTCCAATGACATCACGGCGGTAACTACCACACATGATAGTATTACAACAATATAAACCACCAAACACTCTGATTCTCATAGTGATGAGAACTATTAATAGTACGGTGTCATTGAGGTCCTATACACAATTTACGCATTTTGCACAAACATTTAACATATACAAGGTACTACAATGCAAAAATAAGGAAAAAACAAGGAGAAAAATGCTTAGGTAAGAAAACTAGTGAAGTGACGAAGAGTAGATGACAGAAGCAAAGGTTGCAATAAAAGTTTAGGAGATAAAAAGCGAAGTTTGCAAAGTAAAAAAATTTGGAAGAAATGTGAGGGAGAAAAAGAAAAAATGGAGAAAAGACTATTTATAAAACTAAACAAGCTAAGGAGAGGGACATTAAGGTAAAATCCTTGTTGTAAATAGTTTTAAATGTTGACATAATAACCAATGAAAATCGAAAAGATATGAGAGACACTAAAGTGACACACGTCTTTTTAAAATCACGTAGAGTCTTAGTTTGATCACATTCTTGATAATACGAACTTATCGACGGCATACATATCGCTATCTGACCAACTTGCTACCCCGAACTCTTACCTAAAGATCAAAATTCGAGTAAGGACACTATTTATAACCGAGTTTACACAACACTAATTCAGTCCATTCTCTCTTCGACATGTAGGATACTGTTATGATTGGGCCTACCTAAGTAGGTCCAATAGCGCCAAATACACTACAGAAATTCTGTTTCACTCGAATCGAATCAACATAGATGCGGGTCCCAAAACCCGTATCCGGCCTACTTTGGGGAGTAAGCTAAGCGCTCATTCTCCTTAAACATAGCGGTTAACTCCTCACTTTATAGGAGAGTAACCGTCCATGATATTCAATAGTTATCTATTGGGTTGGATATGCAACACTCTCATTCTCAAGTTTCACTCAACATAGAAATCAGAATATTCGGTACCCCTTCTAGCTAGTAGCTAGTAAGCCCATTTTTGACCAAATTTCCTTTGATTTAACACAATGAAAGATGCAATGATTGATTGTTTCTGAAAATTGTAGACACATCTTCGGCAGGTAGGCTAAATCGATGGGATGCGATGATGAAACTTTTGTAGCACTGAAAATTTTTCATGGAAGCCCCTCTAGAGAAAAATCTTAATTTTCGCTGGGATTTTCAGCTTCCACAATTCTCGCCACAAATTTCGTTGCCTCATAATCTCTGAGCAAAATTCAATGGGAGGATGCGCGAGAACCCATAAGTCACATAGTATCCAGTACTCACTTCATACAAACCACTTTTATTAAGGGCCGAATAAATTTTATCTTCTCCACCCCTAATTGTTGTTAGCATACGCTGACTAGTGCCCTAAGAAAAAATACTTCTAATTAGAGTTTGATTCCACTGACCATTAGAAAGTATTAAATCTTTGACTATCAATAGTAGTTGATTCTGTAGATTAGAATTTTCAGATGAAAAAACAACATAAGGATGTGGAGGAGCAAGACAAAGATCGCTAAAGATTCGGATACTAGACCCATTACCAATTCGCCAGATCGGCCTTTTTTCAATAACTTTACGCCCATCCAATATGCTACGCCACCCCCACGAAAGTATTGTTCCGATATCTGCATTAATTATAGAACTGTATCGAAAATATTTATCTTTGAGAAGTCTAGATAGGAGTAATTGTGGATGAGAGACAACTTTTCAACATTGTTTTGCTAATAGTGCCAAATTTTGAGCCCCTAAATCCTTAAAATCTAGTCCACCTTTCAATTTTGGTCGTATCATAATATCCCAATTAACCCATATTATTTTTTACTCTATACCTTTTTTACTCCATCAAAATTAAAAGAATATGTTGTGAATCTTCTCAATTAAAGTATCAGACGAAAAGTATGAAGGTTAAATCTTCTATTTTCTAATCAGTTTACACATATCTCCTTGAAAAGGTAAAGATAATTTTTTTACTATGGTCAATTTCTTTCAAAGATAAAATTTTATTAATTAATTTTAATAAAAAATAAGATAATTTTTTTAAAAAATAAGATAATTTTTTTAATATAGATATAAAAATATTAATAATATATTAACTATTAATCTTTTTTAATCTTATTTCTTAATAGTAGATTCATATGAATACAATTAATTATTTTAAGATAATAATTTATTTTATTTTTGATATTGTACTTAATAAATAAATTAAATAACTAAAATTATATATTTAATAAAAAATATAATTTTATATTTTAAAATATTAAAAATATATTTTAAAAATAAACCAACTAAATATATTTCTATTATTTTCAACGTTTAAAAATTATTCATCTTTTCAAAAACTAATTGCATATCTTAAGACGTGAAAAATTAAAAATAAAAATTATTTTAAAAAAATAAAAATAAAAAATATTTTCACAAACTAATTATTAAGATATTTATCAAGTCAGAAATTTAATGATTAATCTTTTGAATATAAAGTAGACGATTCTTCTAACCAAGCAAATTTTATTTCGATCTTTCAATATCAAATTCGGAAGAGATGCTTAAGAAAACAGATCCTCTTCCATCTGTTACGTTGACATTAATCAGGCACCCTTAACCATCGTTATTTGTTTGTGAGTCTCCTTGTCCACATTGAAGCCAGGTAAGAAATGATGAAAACACTCAACTATAAACTATTAAATGCTTACTGATTTTTGTTAGGGTCCCGACGAATGCTTGATGTTGATGGAACCGCTTGGAAGTCTCTACTGCGTGACTTTTGTATTTGAATTGTGGTTTTGCATTTGTCCACGAAGTCACAGATCGTGATCGACGGATTTAACTGGGAACACTATCCCACACCATAGACCAATCTTCTTTCTTCTTTTTTGACTGCTTCAAACTTCAAACCATACACATTCTTCCTTCTAACAAATTTTTGACTCGTTCAAACTATTCGCATGGGGTTCTCAGGTTATAAATACTAGTGTAGAGAAATTTATATCAAATGATAGTGGTACTTTCATATTTTAAATTTTTTTTAGATGCATTGTTAGTATAAAATAATTTTATATATATTTAATTACGTAAATATTTGTACAAAAGAACATATGTAATAACTAATAATAAATACTAAATGAATTCTTACTAATGACGTGATATCTTTATCCATCGAAAGAAAACATACATTTCAATGTATTTTGAAAACATTTACAATTTTTTATTATATACTTTTGTCTATCAAAATTTTTTTAAATTTAGGTGATGGAATTATTATGAAGGTGATGGCATATGTATATAAAATTGTTATAATTAATAGACTGCACGTTTTTGGTATCTAAATGTCAATAATAATAAATATAGAAATATATTTTACCAATTTGCTACTATTCTAGTATTCTCTTCTATCTGTGTTGTAATTTTTGTCTGCTAATTATAGCCAAAATAAAAAAATACAAATGGTTATATCATTTAAAGTGTACCTTTTTCTTTAATTTTTCTCTTGTTAATAAATGATTGCTAAAAATATCAAGTTTAAAGTTTTACATGGGTAGAGAATAGTTTAAATGAGAAGTATATAATATAGAAGAGCTATATTTACCTATTATTATTACATTAAGAAAAATGAATTTTAAAAGTAAAAAAAGTATAAGTTTAATTACTATTAGTCTTTTGATTTTTATTTTTATTGTGTATGAATTACACTATTTTTTTTTTTTTTTTTGGTCATGACACTATCTTTAATTAGGGTGAATGTTCTTCCCAATCATCTAATTTTTATTAAAGAACAGATTATAAGACAAGAAAGATAACATGACATACATGTCCCCTTATGAAAACTTAAAAAGGAAGGCTAAGTAGGGAACCCTCTCTCTCTCTCTCTTTGATCACAAGACATGGTGAGATAATTTGTGGGATTGGCTTAGGCGCTTTAACATAATTTGTGGGATTGCTAGGGGCCTATTATATCTTCATGAAGATTCACGAGTAAAGATTATACATAGAGATCTTAAACTAAGTAATGTTCTATTAGATAGTGAGATGAATTCAAAAATTTCAGATTTTGGTTTAGCAAGAAGTTTTAGAAAAGATCAAAGTAAAGAGAATACACATAGCGTGGTGAGAACTTTGTAAGTTGAATTCTCATTTACAATTTTTTTTATATTCTTTTTTAGTAAAGATCAAAAGTTACTATATAAATTCACTAATTGATATATAATTTTTGTTTTGTCAACCTAAAGGGGATATATGGCACCTGAATATATTGTTTACGAAAACTTTTTCAGTAAAATCTGATATTTTTAGTTTTGGCATTTTACTACTCGAGATAATAATCTAAAAGAAAAACAGACAATTCTATTATCCAAATTCCAAAGTCAATCTATATGGACATGTGAGTTTGATACTTTTTCTTCTTATTTTATTTTGGTATTACTCAAATTAAGTTTTTAGTCCTAGTAAAATTTGTGATTTTGTATTCTAATTTCTGCAATTTTCTTTTTTCTTGTAAAGATTAAATGATTTTATTTTGATCTTTACCTTTAGTTTATCTATGTTAAAGCTGACATGATGTTAAACGCAATGTATTATTTAATCTGCTATGGGACATTTAACTTTTTATATCACCATCTAATTGAAACAATTAAAGTCACGGATTTTACTAGGAAAGAAAATCTATCTAAGCCTTTTGACTATATATCCAACCAAATTGATAACAAGGCTAACGTGTTTGTAATAGGCATGGGATCTGTGGAAACAAGGAATGTCATTAGAATTGGTGGATGAATGGTTGAAGGAGACATGGAATGTGTCTGAAGTGCAACATTAGCCTCTTATGTGCACAACATCATCCCCAAGATAGGCCAACCATGTCATCAGTGAACTGAAATTGATTTACCTCAACCCAAACACCCTGCATTTTTCATTGCTGAATCTTCTCAAGGCACAAACTCCACCTCTTGTAAAAACGAATTGAGCGTTACAGAGTTGGAACCTCGATAACAAATTAAACATCATATATATATAGACATTTACTAGCCTTAAGTTGCATTTAGTACGTGATAGAAAGTTGAAAGGTTTGTATCCATTATAAACACTCTTTTTTCTTGCAGTAATGTTAGGGAGACAAAAATATAGTCTAAACTTGTTTATTAGCATTTATTTATTGTAGGGTGCATTAAAGTTTGACAGTTTTTGACTAATATTTTTTTGTGGTGAAGTCTACTATACCCTCTTTAAAATAAAGGGTAAATTACCCCTGGTGACATATACAGTGATTATCATAAATTATCCTTTCACCAGAGCTTCAAGATTCACGTTACCTTCTCTTTTCTTTTCAATTGACGCTATATTTCTCTTAAAATTTGTTAACAATATCATTACATTTTTGAAAATCTTTACACATAGTACCAAAAACATTACCTGACAAGACAAATTTCCTACTGCAGTAGAATTGAGGGATGAAGTAGCGTTTACAAGATTATTACTATTTGGACTATTGTCGCTACCGCCCTGAGTGAGTCCACCTGAAAGACTCAGAACCGTTTGATAAATTGTGGTCACGATGAGAGTAGCAACTACCATGACAGCGTTGCATTGATGTTCTCTTATTTGTATTCTATCGCGATCCATTAGTATGAAAACAAGTGACCAAAGTGACTTAAATTTTAGTTTGTCTTCACGGTTGGAATCATCATCAACCGATGCACTACATTTTGCTTTAACTTTCAATAATGTTTCTGTAATCGTTGGCAAAGCATGAGCTTCAACTAAGTTTAATTACTGTATATGTCGCGAGGGGTAATTTACCCTTTATTTTAAAAAGGATAGGGTAGAATTCACCTTTTTTTGTTACCAAATATTTTTGTTTTTTCTTGTTGATGACAACATATGTAAATGTGTAATACGCAACAATACACAGGCTAACAAGGAAGAAAGAAATGAAGGAAAATTACAAGATTGCCAAATTTGGCTCATTATAGTTACTACACAAAGCCATTTAATAATATGCTGTTCTTTTGCCACAATTGAAAATGGACATAATTAATTTATTGACAGAAGTTAAATTACTCTTATTTGTTAAAAGAATATTTCTTATTAGAAGAAGAATACTTTCTAATAACAAATAAAACTGGTTCTTAGACATCTCTGGCTAAAATGCTGCTGCAGAAACAGAAAACTAACATGAATGCAGCGCAATTGTCTCTCTTCTATCCACGACTTCCATGACTTAAAAAAAAAAAGAATCAAATTATTTGTTATGTTTCATTAATTTACAATGATAGTAAGAATCTATTTATAACTAGAAGGTTAGATAGAAAAAAACGAGGCCAAACAGTATTCGTTCCCAATAATGAAACTGTAGCTAGCTTACGGGAGACTAATTATGAAAGACTTCTTTCTCTTATTACTGATACAGTCTACACAGGTAATCATCACCACATTTTACACAGCTTACACAAGCTAACATGGAACTCAAGAAAACAAAAAATAATTACACAACTGCCATATTGACTCGTAATAGTTAACACTATGGAGTCATTTAATAATTTGCTCAATTTTATTACTACATATGCATTATATATGTTACACATTTTTAAGCAGTGCTTTCTAAATTAACGTGCTTCCAAAATGGACATACTTAATTCATTACCAGAAATTAAATTACTCTTATTTAACGAAGAATAATATTCTCCAACAAACAGAGCTGGTTGTTTTGGTTGAGGCAAGCAAATCTCACTATCTAACATCATAATCACAAACGACATGCTTGGCCTGTCATGTGGATGCTGTTGAAGACACAGAAAACTAATATGGATGCAACGCAATGCTTCGGAGCCGTTGCAAGATTCTTTAAAGTCTTCACTTATCAAATCTAAAGGCCTCCCTTCAATCCACAAATTCCATGCCTGAAAAAAACGCATCAAATTAAGAATCAATAATATCATCAATTCATAGTGGATAGTAGAAGTAGAAATAATAACAGTATATGTGTTCTGCTTACTTGTTCAATAAGATTTGTATTTTGGTTTTGATGTTGGTCTCCTCTATTTTTCTTTCCTGATACTATCTCCAGCAATAAAACACCAAAACTGAAAACGTCTGATTTTACTGAGAAATTTCCATCTATCGCATATTCTGGTGCTATGTATCCACTAATGAATAATATAAGATAATATTAAAAACACAATATTATAGATAATTCTACACTACACAATGGAAATTAAGAAATGGTGAGTATTCGTACTATGTTCCAACAACACAACGTGTAATTTCTGTGGTCTGGTCTCCTCCTAAAATTCGAGCTAAACCAAAATCTGAGATCTTTGGATTCATCTCATCATCAAGTAAAACATTACTTGCCTTGAGATCTCGATGAATAACTCTGTGTCTTGAATCTTGATGAAGATAAAGAAGTCCTTTCGCTATACCGAGAATGATATTAAATCGTGTATTCCAATCCAAAACCCTTTTTTTCGTTTGATCTAGTAAGATGTACATTCAAGTCAAAATTTGCACATATTCAAAGAAGTTTTATGGCTAATATTAACAATTTTACCATGCATAAAAAATGTAGATTTTGTACCAAATATAAAAAAATCCAAGCTTTTGTTAGGCATATATTCATATATAAGTAATTTCTCTTCATTCTGAATGCAATATCCTTGCAGCTTGACGAGATTACGGTGCTGAAGTTTGGCAATTAATGCAATTTCATTCTTAAATTCCTTGATCCCTTGTCCAGAACCGCTTGAGAGCCTCTTAACTGCTATTCTTTGTCCATTTTCTAATGTTCCCTGCCATTTATCAATTGCAAATTAGCTTAAGGGTTTTCCATTCGCTATTCTAATTTTCTTACAAAAGTAGCTTAGTACGTATGTTACCTTAAATACAGATCCAAATCCACCTTCTCCAAGCTTGTTTTTGTGCGAAAAGTTATCAGTGGAAGAAACTATAACTGATAGGTCATACAATGGGACCTTTGGATCTTCCTCTTGTTCTTCCTTGGAACGATCTGTTAATGTTGCGTTAGTCTCTACATTTTACTGTTAATTTTAAAACAAGTTTCTTAATGCTCATCAAAAAACAAAACAGAATTTTTACCTTTTAAAATGCTCCTTGTTCGTCCTTTACGGACCAAAAAGAAAACTAAGACCAGGCCACATAATACGCCAATTGTGACTCCCACTGCAATTCCTATCTTGATCTTGCGTCCATTCTTTGTCTCTGTTTAATGTCACAATGCAAACACAAAGATATTGTCACTCTAATATAAAAGATTAAGGGAAATGTATTACATACCTAATTCTGAAGCTGGCACTCTAATATAAAGATCTTGGCCTGCATCTGGTAGAGTCCTCAAATCATTAAGGTCACCAAACCACAAAGCACAACCACTGCCTTCTCCTCTGATATCCGAATTTGCATAAGCCACGCAAGAACAATTCCTCAGGCATTTGTCTCTGCACTCAACAAGGTTCATGCTCTGATTCAGGTACAAACAATTCGAAGTATCAGGCACTTTCATCTTCACATACTTAACAAACCCATCACTTTCGCAATTCAGTGGCTTGTCGCGCAAGCAACCTCCTGTGTGGTTAGGCCTAAACCCTCTCAAACAATCACAAGCGGACTTATCCCAATCACAATTGGAATTAGGACCACAAACTCCATATCGCTCGCAAAAGACTCTTGGCAGTGAATTATAAACCAGCCATTCTTGGTCAGAATTAATCCAAACCAAATACAGACGCCTGTAGGTGGCTTGATCCAACACCATCCTCGTGGAAACTGAATTGTTATTAAGGAGGTAGAATGAGAAGTACACTTCATCCTTGTTGGAGAAGTAAACATATTCAAAGGTCGATGGGTTCTTTCTCGTTGGTTTGCTACCATAGTCCACTCCAATCCATGGTCCAGAGCTGAACTGTTTCATTGATCCTATTCGTTGCATTGGTTCTGGCCACTTAGTCACATCCATTTCCCAATTAAAGGTTCCTGGTGAAGGATCTTTCTTGTTCTTCCACGCCGTTAAGCGCCTAACGAAACCCGTCCTCAAATCCTTACCAAGCTTCATCCCTGGCAAGAGTGTATCACCAGGGTAATCAAAGCTTTGCCATACATAATTCTTTTCTTCATTCTCATCATCATTGTTTTGTTCTCTTAGAACAAGATTCCCTGAATCCAAGAGCTGCAGAACTGGATTCTTTGGTTTTCTTGCTACGCTCACGGACCATACAACATTGTTGTTGTGACTAAGGAGAAGTGTGTTATTTGTTGTGTTGTTTATAATCAATAGAACAAAGTTTGGATTTGTGGCCGGTTTTTCACGGTTTGCCACCCATACAATGGTTTGGCCTGGGATTTTTTTGTACCAAATGCCAAGGTAGTAATGGTTGGTAGAGTTATCAAGAGCGAAGAAACCAAGTTCAAATTCTCCATTCTTGGAAACTAAGGTCTGGTTTTTACTTAGAGACTGGAAGTGAGTGATGGTATCAGTTTCTGCTTTGATTTTGGAGATTGGAAAGACAAAGCAGAAACATATAATTGGTATAACAATAATGAAGTTTCCCATTGTTCTTTGCAGCTCACAGTGTTTGTAAATTGTGATCACCAAGCTAGGGTCGGTGCTGAAATCTACTTTCTATTATTTATCTATTATAATATATAAAAAGAGGGAGAAAAATAGTGTTATGGCTAATGAATCACACGTAAATTATAACTTTCATATAAAATTGTCATCACATATTTACAATAACATAAAAAATATCTATTTTAAAACATATTTATATTACGATAGAAAATAGTATCTATATAATTAATTTACTATTAATTTCATAATTTCATATATTAAATTATCTACTTTTAAATAAAGTATAATATAAAACTATTAATTTATATTAATAATCTAAATTCTAATATTATATATTTTATTTAAAAAATAAATCTATTATTTTACAAAAATTTATTTATTTATCTATTTATCAATTTATTTATAATGTATAAAAAAAATCAAATAATAACATAATGATTTCTTTACATATTAAATAACTCTCTATTTCTATGTAAATTTTTTTTTTAAGTTAGGAATGAGACTTGAATCTGTGACCTATAGGTGAGTATAAAAAAACTATACTATTTGAGTTATAATTCATTAACCTGTAGTAGCAATGTTATTTCTTTTTAATAGATATAAATTAGTTAATAAAACTTAATTCATTCTCTCTTTTTATTCTATTTTTATTTAGAGGCCTGCTATACATACAAGCATTTTTGGTTTACAAGCTATACAAGTTAGTCTAAGTCCAAGAAAAAAATACGCGCACCACTCCTTTAAAATCGAGCCTTCAACGCATGCGTTCATTATGCCGCACTCTTCCTCTTATTCCTTAATCAAAACGCAAACCGTCAAGATTCGCACTCTTCATCTTTTTCCTCGATCAAAACGCAAACCGTCAATATTCAAACGACATTCGAAACAAAAGATACGTTCCAACTCCTCGCGAAGAGTAAAAAAAAATCAAGAAGAAAAGATACAAATCTCCATAAAAAATCACCAGAAAAAACGATTCTTCTAGGTTTTTTTTAGATTGTCTCTGCCATATGCATCATCCTTAACCAGCAAAACATTAAAAGATTTCAAGAAGAAATATACTGTCTCCTCCATGTTTTAGATGTATTTCTTAAATTCTTTGGGTGTATTTTGGTAATCTGTTGGGTGTATTTCTATAACCGTTTGAGTGTATTTTTGTAATCGTTTGGGGGTATTTCTATAATCGTTTGAGTGTATTCTGAAGTTCCATTATCTTCAAAACAATTTCAAAGCTTGATTTCAGAAACAATGAAAATCGAGAAAAAAACGAAACAAAAAGGAGATCCAACAAATTTGGCAAGAAATTCGAAAAAAGTAGAAACAAAATCTTTTAAAAAATGAAAGTTATATATTTGCACGTTAATTGATTTGAATTAATTTAAAAGTCTGTTAAAGAGGCACGTAACATAAACAACGCGTTTAGTGGGTTTCGTTTTCTTCAAACTTGTAAAGCTTGTAAGCACAAAATACTTATATATAAAAATTAATCATTTTATTTATATTTACTATATAAATCAATATTCACTTCAAACGTCTTTATCTCTTCTCATATAATTATATATAATCATATGTCTCTCACTCTTTTTTCTCTATCTTTTGCTAATATTTTATACAATTATTTAAAAATTTAATTGATGGTCACAGTTTTTTTATTTTACTTTGCTAAATAAGTTGTCCCCTATATATTCCTAAATTAATATAATATATGATGTACAATGTTTTTAATTTTTTTCTATTTTTAATCTAATTCTGTTTAACAATTATATACGGCATTTATCATTTATATATAATTTTTTTAATAATTTATATTTTTCATATTATTTTGTAATAATAATATTTAAATATATACTTTCATGATTCATAAAAACATAAATGTTATTTTTAATTATTAAGATATTATATTTATATTTGTTTTATATTTAATAGCTTTATTTGTAGGTTAAATTTATTAAATATATGTATTAAGTGACAAACTCTTTTAAACACTAAAATATATAATGTCTTTAAAATTTTATTTAAATTTTAATATTAATTTTTAAGGGTTTTTATTAAATATTTTTTATATATAAAAATTAATTCATTTTAGTTCCACGCCACGTGGGTTTAAATTTAGTTATGGTAGTAAAAATTTATAATTAATATTTAAAAATTATTAGATGTAATTTGATAAATTTGACATGTAATGTGTCAAGGGGGATATTTCTTGGGGATATTTCATCAACGTCACCTTTAACACGTATTATTTCAATCGTAGTAGCGACGGTAACGTATCATATTGGTTACTCTTGGGTCTCCTTATCCTCAAAGACTATATGAACTATTGACCTTGACTACTCTTCATAAATGAAAATTATTACCACAAAGTCACAAACTGTGCTTTCACGGAATTTTTTTAAATAAATACAATAAATATAATATTTACTAATTTTTTTAAAAATAGAGTATTTCTATTTTCACTTATACATTTTGTTATTATTGTAAATGAAATATATAATAAAACTATTATTTAAAAATAAGATATATGTAATATGATTTCCTCAAGTATCTTATTTACGACAATAATATCATGCCATTAAATAGTATAACCAAAAGAAATATTTGTAATACAGTTTAAATTAATTTAAAAAATAAAATCGATATAATTTATTATTAAATTATTATATTGATTTGAATTTATCTTGTTTACTATAATAATCATTTAAAAAATTCCATACTTTTCTTGAAGTTTTAGAACTAAATAAATATTAGAAGTATGATATAAGAATTTATCTTTAAATATTATTTGCTAAGTAAAAGGTATATAACATTTTTTATCATATAGTTTAAGATTTAGCCTTTAAAATTTAAAAACACTGCATTTTTTTCCAGCACACAGATTAACATTCATCGGATATAGTTCTGATAGGTGAATATCACTTTTCAGTTAATATGTAATCTAATTCACCTTACAAAATAAGTAAAAACTATTTAAGAAAAAAGTAGATTGTATTTCAAATAAAAATGGACATAAAGTATAATTTTATCTTTATATGTAATTTGACAATTAAAATTGTTAATGAATAATATTTCGAGATATTATCTGAAATTGAATGGCGTTTTGGACTTAGATATGAGATTCAAGCATTTTTAATGAATGTTCTGACTTATTCACCGAGAGAGAAGAATTTTTGATGTCTTCGTATGGACAATAGCAAAGAAATATCCGTAAAAAACTGTGACGCTTAAGTTAGCAATATTTTTAGCAGCTTAAAGTAAAATTAAATTGAAAAAAAAATATCTCAATGATAAGATATTTATAGAATTATAGATGAAATTATTCATCTCTTAAAGACAATTTTAAATTGTAGTAGGTGGCTATTCTCTTTTAAAATGAGAAGTTACCCTCATGATTGAATTCAAAGTTGTTGAGGAATATTTAGCTTAATTCCCGAGTCGGTTCGAATACGGGTTATGGTGACATGTATCTTAGTTGGTTCTATCCATGTGGACGAGGCAACACGAACTAAACCTGTTACTGTTGGGTTGAGTTGCTTAGTAATGGCCCAATCTAAAGGCTAGTTGCTGAGAGTAGATTCTTGGGTTAGACTACATTTAGTTTAGGTATGAACAAATAGTAGATATTTTAGTTACAATTTTGTTATACATATAATTCTTTTTGGCAAATAAGTTCAAATAAATTAATCTTAATCCAACAAAATTCACTTACATTACGCGAGCATGAAATTACATTGTTTTTTTTTTTTACATTCTTCCTCCAATGTTTGTATCCTGCGTTCCACTTCCTTTTACTCATTCTCTTCTTTTTTGTATTCTTTCTCTTTTTTCTTCGTATTCCTTTTTCTTTGCGTGTTTTATCTTTATCGTCGTTCTTTTTATTGCTGCATTTTTTCCTCCTCTTTCTATTAATTTTGCAACATTATATATATATTTTTTTTCTCTGTTCGGTTTTTTCCTTCTATTAAGCTTAGTTTGATTTTGGATTTTATAAATGATGACAAATATTTATTGAGTTAAAGCCCAAATGTGTTTAATTGTGTGCTAAGTGATGTATGCCCAATCAAATGCTGCTTCAGCCCACTACAGCAATGCTTCAGCAAATTAAAGTGTTACATCTCCAAGCTTTAAGTCCATCACAGCAAATAGAAGGCAGCTCATTTGTTTCTTAGTGCTCCAAGAATAATAGACAAGCCCAACTCTCATCATAGCACCGTTCAGTAAATACTAAATACAAGGCTAAAAAAAAGAGGGAGGACAGCGAAAAATAAGGGAACAACAACTATTCAAGGACAGGTGTGGCTCTGTGAAAACAAGAAGGACACAAGCACATCTCCACTATCCCAAGGACATCAGCTAAGCAACATTTGGCTAGTGGGTGAGCAAAACACAAACTTACTAATAGTAGTAGCAACAGGAGTTACGGAGAAAAATGAAAAAGGAGTGCATGCCAAGAAAGAAAGAAAAGCAGAGGACAACAGAGATGGTGGACGGGTTCGTCATCCAGCAGAGGTAGTGGAGCATGATGAAGAAGGACTGCATGACAGCAGTGACAGCTCCAACGGGTAGCAAGGACAAGCAAATGGAAGAGGCAAAAATGTAAGCAAGCTAAAAACATATAAGAAGCCTCATTCCATCATTTCATAACAAGAAAAAGAAAGCACAAACACAGAGCATCATCTCAAACATTGAGCTAAAATCTTTTTCTTCTACTCAAGCTTAATTTCTGATTTTCTTTGTTATGGTTGTCTTGTGTCATTTTTTGTCTTGAGAAAAAGGCTGATCTTGTGAGTTGAAAAGCCAAGAGAGAAAAGACAAAAGTGATGCAAAAGAACCACCGATTTCTGATGTAATTGAGTTGTTGAACTAGGATTAGTTTTCCTTGCCAAGTTGGGTTAGCACTTGGTGAGTTTGAATCTGTCTAGATTTCCCTTCCAAGTTGGGACAACACTTTGGGTAGCTAAGTTTTGGTGAAAAAAACTTAGGGGTAGATACTAATTGAATTAGGAAGTAATTCAATAGTATTGGTGAATGTAATCAGTGGATTATAGTGGAAATTTCACCATGGTTTGTGGTGGAGACTGGACGTAGGATTCATTGCACTAAGAATTTGAACTAGGATACATGCTGGCCTTTTTCTCCTCTTCCATACTCTCTATTTGTTCTGCATACGAGACAAAATGAAATAATCTCCTGTAACTTAAGCTTCTGTTAAAACAGAGTTTAAAACTTTAAGTTTTAAGCCAACTTGATTCAATCCCACCCCTTCTCAAGTTCAAGTAGATCCATCACCTTCCAAGAAGAATTATGAGAAAATGAAATAAGAAGATGAAGAAGAAGCAGCAGCAGAAGTTGAAGAGAAAGAAGAGGAAGAGTTTTGAATTATGCAAAACTTATCAGAATACAAATACGCAGAAAAATTTTCAAAATACACCGAAGCTAGAATGGAACAGATTCATCATAATAATAATTCAAATTCAAAACTCCTACACCGAAATTTTGCTACAAATGCACAAAAATATTTCTTTTAATGCATTTTTCTTCTTCTTTTTTTTTCTTATTTCTTTTTTTCTTTTAGTTGAATGAATATATGTTCATCATCTTTCAAGTAATTTTGCAGCATTATATGTAATTTTTTTCTTTGTTTGATTTTTTTATTTTTATTCTTGTTAAGAGAATAAAACAAGAAGAAACTTGAGAAGGTAAAACAAGAAGGAAAAGATGAATAAGAAAAAAAAGTTGATGATGATGATGATGATGAAAAAGAAGAATAAGCAGTAGCAGAAAATGAGAAGGAAGAAGAGGAAGAGTTTTAAATTATGCATAATTTATTATCAGAAGACAAATACACCGAAAAATTTCTAAAATACACCAAAAGTTTTTCAAAATATACCGAAACGAGAATGGAACAGATTTATCACAATAATAATTCAGATTCAGAACCCTTACACCGAAATTTTGCAACAATGCACAAAAATATTTCCTTTAATACATTTTTCTTATTTTTTTCTTTCTTTTAGTTGAATGAATGTAGGTTCATCCTCTTCCCAGTAATTTGCAGTATTATGTGTTTCTTCTTCTTTGTTTTTTTTTTGTTTTTTTTAAGAGAGTAAAATAAGAAGAAACTTGAGAAAGTAAAACAAGAAAAATATGAATAAGAAAAAAAAAACAGAAGAAGAAGAAGAAGATGATGATGATGATGATGAAAAAGAAGAAAAAGCAGCAGCAAAAAATAAGGAGGAGGAAGAAGAAAAGTTTTGAATCATGCATAACTTATCAGAATAAAAATATACCAAATTTTTTTAACAATAACACATAAGTTTCTTATTTTTTATACCAAAATTTTGTTACAAATACACAGAAATATTTTTTTTAATGATGCATTTTTTTCTTCTTCTTTTTTTCTTTATTTATTTCTTTCTTTTAGTTGAATGAATGTAGGTTCATAATCTTCCAAGTAATTTTGCAGCATTATGTGTTTCTTTTTCTTCTTTGTTTGATTTTTTTTAATTCATGTTAAGAGAGTAAAATAAGAAAAAACTTGAGAATGTAAAATAAGAAGGAAAAGATGAATAAGAAAAAAAAACAAGAAGATGATGATGATGATGAAAAAGAAGAAAAAGCAGCAGCAAAAAATAAGGAAGAGTAAAAGGAAGAGTTTTGAATTATACAGAACTTATTAAAATAAAAGTACACTAAATTTTTTTTAATAATAACACATAAATTTCTTAGTTTTTACATCGAAATTTTGCTATAACTACACAGAAATATTTTCTTTAATGTTACATTTTTTTCTTTTTTTTCTTACTTCTTTCTTTTTTGTAGTTGAATAAATATAAGTTCATCCTCTTTTAAGGAATTTTACAGCATTATGTGTTTCTTCTTCTTCTTTGTTTGATTTTTTTTTATTTTTGTTAAGAGAGTAAAAACAAGAAGAAACTTGAGAAGATAAAATAAGAAGGAAAAGATGAAGATGCAGCAGCAAAAGATGAGAAGAAAGAAGAGTAAGAAGTTTGAATTATGCATAACTTATCTGAATATAAAAATACACCAAAATTTGTTAACAATAATACATAAATTTCTTTATTTTTACACCAAAATTTTGCTACAAATACATAGAAATATTTTCTTTAATGATTACAATACACAAACTGAGTTTTAAAAAAATGACTGAATTATCAACAAAAACACATCCAAATCAATTTTGAATCAGACAACGTCATCAATATAGCAAAAAATATATGATAATGATAATAATAACAACGATAATGATAACGACGATACATATAAGAAGAAAACGATGATGACTATAACGATAATGATCATGATGATGAAGGAGAAGGAGGAAAATGAAGGGAGAGAAGAAATTCCAATGAGAAAAGAAGGAGAAAAAGGAAGTGATGTTGGTGACGACGATAACGAAAGAGAAAAATAATAAAAAAAGAAGGAAAAGAACGTGCGCAGCAAAGGCACGAAGAAGAACGGACACGCGTGAATATGAATGATTTGTTGAACTTGTTTAGTTAATTAACTTGTATATAGAAATTTATTCAATATTTTTTATTATTTTACTGATTTTGAAACATTATTTTATTTAAATCAGGGGAATATATTTTTTCATAATCTATACCGGGTCTTTGTGAAAAATCTTTTGCTACAAGTCGAGTTTTGTAGCATACAACTTCATTTTTCTCATTTTGTTTTCTCACAAATACCCATTGGTATCAAACGGGTTTTACATCTTTTGGTGTATAGACTACAGGTCCAAAGACTTCACGTTTTGCAAGTGAGTCTAACTCAGCCTTCATGGCTTCTTCTCATTTTGGCCAATCATTCCTTTGTCGACATTCTTCGACTATTCTTGACTCAAAATCCTTACTTTCATGCATGATATGGGTTAACCACCAAAAACGTCCCCGAAATTAGTCAAACACTGACAAAAATACACCCGAATTTTACTATCGACAAAAATGCCTTCAAATAATTTAAAAACACAACAATAATACCCAACAGTAAATATATATTTTTAAAAAATACTTTAGAGATTGAATTTTGATGTAATTTTTTGCAGGCATGATTATAAAATTAAGATATTATTATATATAAAAATTGGTGATTTTTTGTTAAGTATATATTTTTTTATAATTTTTTTGTTAACAACTAATAATACTTTTAGAAAATCACAAAACAATATATACAAAACAAAAAATCACCAAATTTTTTAAAAAATAATATCTCATTTTTATAATCATGCTTACAAAAAATTACATCAAAATTCAATCTCTAATGTATTTTTTGAGAAATACATATTTAATGTTAGTTTTTTTGCAAGATTATCTTACATTAAATATGTATTTCTCAAAAAATACATTAGAAATTGAATTTTAATGTAATTTTTTGCAAGCATGATTAAAAAAAATAAGATATTATTATTCTTTAAATTTGGTGATTTTTTGTTGAGTATATATATTTTTTTTTGTAATTTTTTGTTAACAACTAATAATACTTTTAAAAATTCACAAAAAATATATACTTAGAAAAAAATTACCAAATTTTAAGAATAATATCTTATTTTTTTTAATTATGCTTGTAAAAAATCACATCAAAATTCATTCTCTAAGGTATTTTTTGAAAATATATATTTACTGTTGGGTATTGTTGTTATATTTTAAAATTATTTAAAGGTCTTTTTGTCGATAATAAAATTCGGATATATTTTTGTCAGCGTTTGAATAATTCGGAGGCATTTTTGGTGGTTAATCCTGCATGATATTTAATGTCACATTATATGTAAATATTTCATTGACAATTGTCTTATTTCGGTCCTATTTCTTTCCTGTAAAGACATAATTTATTGAGATCTCGTCATTTTCACAATTTTCAGGTACTTGAACGTCTTCTAGCGTTATAACTATATCAGAATTTTGGACAACTGCATGTGTCTTTACTATGTCTTTTTCAATAGGAATAGAATTTCCTCCTTTTCTTTTTTGAGGATTTTTGTCTTTGGAACCAATAGGTCTGCCACGTTTCTGGCGTGAATTTGTTTCAATGGCTATTTTTTTGACTGGGACATCAATTCGAATTGGGGCATTTTCTGTTGGTATATAAGATTTTGTTATCTTCTTTGTATCGAAAAATGCATCAGGCAATTCATTTGCTATTCTTTGTAAATGTATAATCTTTTGAACTTCTAGTTTATATTGTCGTGATCGAGGATCTAAATGCATCAAGGATGATGCATTCCAATTAAATTCCTTTTTAAGAAGTTTATTCTCTTCCCCTAATGTTGAAAATTTTGATTCATCAAAATGACAATCTGCAAACCGAACTTTAAATACAGCTCTAGTTTGTATCTCAAGCTACCTCACTATAAAGGGCGAATCATATCCAACATATATCCCCAATTTTCTTGGGAGTCCCATTTTGGTGCGAGAAGGTGGTGCAATGGGAACATATATCGCATACCCGAGTTTTTTTAAATGGGAAATATTTTGCTGTTGGCCAAAAGCTAATTTGCATAGGAGAGAACTGATGGTAACTTGTTGGTCTTAAATGAATGAGTGCTGCGGCATGCAAAATAGCATGCCCCAAACCGAGGTTGGAAGATTTGTTCTCATAAGTAAGGTCTAGCAATTAATTGGAGGCACTTAATAAGTGATTCTGCTAATCCATTTTGTGTGTGAATATAAATTACTGGATGTTCAATACTTATTCTATTAGTCATACAATAAGCATCAAAAGCTTGGGAAGTAAATTCACCAGCATTATCAAGACGAATTGCTTTAATTGAATTTTCTGGTAACTGTGCTTTTAATCGAATAATTTGTGCAAGTAATCCTGCAAATGCCAGGTTATGAGAAGACAATAAGCACACATATGACCATCTCGAAGATACGTCTATTAGGACCATAAAATATCTAAAAGATCCACATAGTGGTTGAATAGGTCTACATATATCGTTTTGAATTCTTTCTAGGAATTCAGGAGACTCAAACCCAATCTTTACTGGTGATGGCCTTAAAATTAACTTCTTCTGAGAACATGCAGCACAACAAAATTTACTAAATTTAAGAATTTTCTGGTTCTTTAGTGAATGTTTATGGGAGTTGTCAATAATTCTCTGCATCATGGTTGTTTCCGGATGACCCAATCGGTCGTGCCAAGTTATAAATTCATTTAGGTTAGTAAACTTCTGATTTATAATGGCATGTGATTTAATTGCACTAATTTTGGTATAATATAACCCAGATGAAAGTGAGAGTAATTTTTCTAATATAACCTTTTTATTTAAATCATGAGTTGTGATATACATAAGTACTTATGATTTTTCTCATTCATTGTTTCAATATGATATCCATTTTGGCGAATATCTTTGAAACTCAACAATTTCTTCAGAGACTTAGTAGATAATAGTGTATTATTTATTATAAATTTTGTTCCTTCGGAAAACAAAATTATAGCTCTTCCAGAGCCTTCTATCACATTACCCGAGGCAATAATAGTATTAACATATTCTTCTGTTGGCACAAGATGGGTAAAATATATATTACTTTTGAGAATAGTGTGCGAACTTGCACTATCCGCAAGACAAATATCTTCACTATATTTCATTGCCATTCTCTTCAAAGACAAATAATAATAAAATGAATAGAAATATTTGCGCAGTAAAACATCTTGATTGAAAATATTTTTCTAAGAAGTATAGTATATACTAAAAATTTTATTATTATTATCTTGACACATTCAGTAATTTTGAAATTCATAAATATTTTATTATACATCATACTTGAAATTTAGATGCATAGAAAATAAAACTTAATAATAAGTTTCTTACATTATTTATTTACATGAATACTTAACAAATTCACATATTAAACTATTCCATTATTGATCAAATGACAAATATTTCCTTCAAGATCCTCAAAGAAATCAGACACATCATAACGAGTGGCAAAATTTTTAGCATCATTTGAAACAAAATTTGTTTCCTTTCCTTTGTCATCCTTTTTCAAAGATGCATGATAAAGATCGACTAGGTGCCTTAGGGTACGACAGGTACGCGACTAATGTCCATTTCCACCACAACGGATACATTTATCCTCTGCTGATTTATTTTGCCCAATGTTTCTTTCTTTATCCCACTTCTAATGAGATCCTTTCTTGTGAATATAATTCTTCTTCCTTCCATAATTTTCTTGTTACCAAAACCTTGCCATTTACCTCTTATGAGGTAATGATTTGTCGCATTTGCTTCAGGAAATGGGGCGGCGCCAGCTAGACGCGTTTTATGATTTAAAAACAACTCATTGTTGCGTTCAGCAACAAGAAGGCAAGAAATTAGTTCAAAATATTTTTTTAAATCTTTTTTTTGATATTGCTGCTGCAGGAACACATTCGAGGCATGGAAGGTAGAGAAAGTTTTCTCTAACATATCATTATCAGTTATTTTATCCTGACATAATTTCATTCGTAAGGTGATTCGAAACATTGCTGAATTATATTCATTTATGGATTTAAAATCCTGTAGACGCAAGTGCGTCCATTCATATCGGGTTTGAGGAAGTATCAACGTCTTTTGACGATTATACCTTTCTTCAAGGTCTTTTCACATATCTGCAAGATCTTTTAATGTGAGATATTTATTTTTCAATCCTTCGTCAAGATGACGACAAAGGAAAATAATGACTTTGGCTTTATCCTTCTGGAATGCATTATTTTTAGCCTTAATGGTATCTCTAAAATACATTGAATCAAGATAGATTTTAGCATCTAGTATCCATGATAAATAATTATTTTTAAATATATCAAGAGCATTAAATTCAAAATAAGAGAGTTTCGACATAATAAAAATTTGTTATCTAGAATCTTCCTAAAATTTGATTAGAATCTTATGCTGATAACGTGTTGTAGAATAAATAAATAATTAAGGAAGATATAATCAATATAAAATAAAAAAGTATAAATAAAAAACACTAATATTAATATTTACTACAATTAATATCTTAATATAAAAATATTTCATATATAATAGCATATATAAAAGAGAGAAAGAGAGAAAAGTGTTTTAACAATATGAAAAAAGAGAAAAGATTTTATTGATCGTGTATATTATTCTTCATATCGAATCCTCTATTTATAAACGTACAAAGTTAAAGTTTAACTTTAGTTTTCGAACCTTTCACTTGAAAAATGTTTAACATTTTTTTAATTATTTAAATACAAAACGATGCTAATGTTTTAACTAAAAAACTATTAAAAAAACTCCTCCACAAAACGGCAGTGCCGTTTTCATTTTGTAACTTTTTCTAAAATTAAAAAAAATGAATCACGTCAATAACGTTTTAGTTATTTTTAATTTTTGTTATTTAAAAAATTAAAGATCATGGGAAAAGAAGCATCAAACTATGAATGACCTAATAACACTGTATTTTTTTAAATAAAATTTATTATGACCGTTATTAATAATTTTAGCATATTTTAGTGATTTTTTTTATAATTCTCCAAAGAGTAAACAGATAAAATAATTAAAGAGAATAATTATTAATAAAAATAATTCAATAAATTTATTTATTTTTACCATTTATAATTTTATTTTAAATCAAATTAAAAACGTACAAATCTACAAAATTTTTTCAAGTATTTAATCTTATTTTTTTATGATTCCTTCGCTATTATTTTCAATTTTTTTAATTAAAATATTTGAAAACAACCAAAACATCATTCACGTTTTCTATTTTCAGATTTTAAATAAACTTTCAAAATGAAAACGGTACTGCCGTTTTCTGGAAATTTTTTAAAATATTTTTTAATTAAAACGTTGGCACCGTTTTATATTTAAATAATTAAAAAAAGAGAAAGTATAGGGAACCAATGACCTAAGCGTACATTGTCCTATCAGGTTATGCTTTTGGGAATCAGGTTATGCTTTTGGGATGAGTGGTTTCAGGACATGGTATTAGAGTTCCAGATCCGGAAGGTCAAGAGTTTGAATCTTGGTGAACCCAAAATTAGTTTTTTATAACATGAGATAAACCAAAGATTTAGTCCATTGTACACATTGTACGTTTAGTTCATTGGCTCCCTAGCACTACTCTTAAAAAAATATTTTTTACACACAAAACGTAGGTCATGTTTTATGTTTTTCAAAAGTAAAAAATTCCATATACTCACCTACACTAAAATATAGAGGCACATCACATTATTTATTACAATATTAAAAAAAAAATTAGCCGTAAAATTTTCGTCATGCAACTGGACACTACCACCGCCTAGGCGCCTGCCCATGAAAAGTGAATGCCACCAATTTGCTCTGAACAAACCTATGCTAATGGAGGAACGTTCTCATCAAACTCAATTTTTATCATCACTCCATTATTTTAACAGTACCTTAACCAACTTATATATAGAAAATAATTAATACATACAGGACCATAGCTATAAATACCAGCCAGATAACATATATATCCTACATTGATCCCCATACATCAAACCTTATTATACCTTGCTCGATCTTCTAGCCAGATATGACATTCTTGCATTCCACAAATTCAACATCTCTTATTTAGATAAGTAGTTGTTTTCTTGAATGCAAGAATTTGTATTTGGTTGGTCTATCTAGCTAGTAAGATCCGGGCACCCAAAGAAGGGTATCAGTGGCAAGAAAATGACAAACGGGAACAGTTCCAGGCTTAACATTAAGTTGCATAAAAGCAGGATTATCACTAGCCCAATGCCTAGTATTATTATGGCAAATTGCTAGAGCTTTAGCTTTTGTCCCATCTTCGATAGACACCAATGGAACATTATAAGCCCTTGATTCCACTTTGTGGCAGTAGAACACAGCATAAGGGTAATTCAGTTTGTGGCACACTACAGCTTTATCACCATTTTTTGTCACTCCCTTCAGCACACTGTATTCCTCTGCCTTTTCATTTTCCTTCTCCAACTCTGTTGAAAGTAGTTTTATGTTCTTCCCAAGCTTCAAAACCGCAAAGTTTACCAATGAGTCCAGAGAGGTGGCACAGTATTTTTCCTCCCCCTTAATGGCAGGGCTTTCGCAAAGCTCAAGTGTGTCTTTCACTGTCTTAGCATCGGTTGACTCAGCCTCTATGCCAAAACGCTTCAGAATCTCTAGGAGCCTGAAATTGGTAATGCTTAGTGCTTAGTGACATAGTCATCAGTGCTAATTAGAGAATAAAAAATAATATTTATATACTAAAATCAATCAAGACCAATATATTTGTATATAAATATATATATAATTTAATTTATTTTTAATATATATTTATATTTTAACATGTATTTTATACATAAATATATTGATAATTAATTTTGGTGACTGATTTTGATGTATA
This sequence comes from Arachis hypogaea, assembly GCF_003086295.3. Classification (NCBI taxonomy): domain Eukaryota; kingdom Viridiplantae; phylum Streptophyta; class Magnoliopsida; order Fabales; family Fabaceae; genus Arachis; species Arachis hypogaea. Next base: position 37,167,318 of record NC_092043.1, read on the forward strand.
CGTAGCATAGTTATTAAAAAAAACACAAAATTATCTTATTTGATTTAACATGTATAATTTTATAATTATATATTTATTATATTTAAAATTATCTATTTATTTTAGTAATAATTAATGAATATAAATTAAAAAATTGAACTATTTGATTAATTTTTATCATCTTCTAGACATTTTTATATTATTAATAGCAAAAATATTAAGGAAAAAAAATATAAAATCAATTCAGAACAACTGAAGTTACCTTATTTTATATTAAAGTTATTTATTGTAGAATTATAAATTTTACATACATTAAATTAAAAATATTAATTAAACAAGATAACTTTAATTTATTGTTCATTAGTATTATTGTATTAATATTTTAATAGTTAGTTGTCTTTTAATTTGTTACTAGATATATCTAAGTTTATTTATCATAAACAGTTTTAGTCTGCAACAATACAATGCAAGAAATAATAATTGATACATTTAAAATTGACAAGGGATAGATTTTTAACAAGTGTTGTCAATAATAATCACTTCCTCAATACCTGGTACTGGAAAATGGGGTGATCTTTGCAAGTGAGTTTGGTAAAAAGGTGAAGTCACTAGAACGCTTAGGGAACTCAAGTTTGAGTTTCTTGCCAGGATGAAGGTCTTGTTCAAGGAAAAATGTGACATTCAGCACTGTATCTTTGAGTCCATTAGGGTCCCTCAGTTTGCCATAGACGTCAACATCTATTTTGTTGTTGCTTATCTTAAGTCCTCGATCGCCAATTCCTTATTAACACCAAAAGGCGAACAGAGATTAGATAGTGAGATTAGGCTCGGCAAAAATTGAGTGAATTTCAATGTAATTTGAGGGTAGTTTCCTTTGTAACAACCACCACCACCATAAAAACTTAAAAAAGCACTTTGAAATAGTAATTTTTAGTATTTTTAATTATTATTTGATCAATATAAATATTAAATTATTTTTAATAAATAAAATTTATTAATTTATGTATATAAATTATATTAATTTATATATACAAATTTTTATAAATATAGGTACAAATTATATATTTATTTTATATAAAATTTGTATAAATATAAATATAAATATAATTTTTTACTGATTAAATATTAATAAAAAATAATAATATTTATTAATTATATAATATTGTTTAAAAACCTTAGTTTAAAAATTAAAATTAGTTACATAGATGAAATGATGTTATTGCATCCTATTACATCTACAACAGTGAGATCATGCATTTACATATTGATTTTTTTTTAATTCCTTTGTGTAGGATCTTTTTAAATATTTATCTACTATTTTTATCATTTTCTATTTTTTATATGATCCACTCTTTTTAACTAAATGCATTATTTTTCTCCACATGTTCAAATTACCTATATGACAATATTTTATTATCTTTTGAACAATAGGCAGTGTAATATTAAATACAAGTTTTAATCAATAAAATATTAAATACTATTTATTAATAAGTAATAGTCTGAAACAAATTTCAATGCTCATCCCTCGTTGTTAAACCATTATTTATGATTTTATTTAGACAAAGTGATGAATTAAAAGTTAAAAGTTTATATGTCATCTTATTATATTTATAATTTGTCCAAACTCCAAATAGATAATTATTGAAGAATGGAAATAGTATATAAAAAATAATGATAGAATAAATTGAATGGAAATAGTATATAAAAAATAATGATAGAATAAATTTCCTAAGTGGAATTATATGAGTTATGACCTTTGCAAAGTTAAATTCCAACAAGGGTTTTTTTGTCCTTCCAATTCTGTAATTTTTTTTTCGGTTCCTTCTTGTCTAGAGTACTTGTGTGTAATGCAAAGAACAATAAACGACCAAACAACTGAAGTAGATGTAATTAAAGGTTAAATATGAGAAGTGGAAGAATTGGAATCTGGAATCTCAAATTCATACTACCACATACTGACCAGGCTTCGTGAGATCCCTTAATGCTTTAGGCATGTGATCAGGGTTTCCCCATAACATCTCATTTGCTTGGACATGGCTACCTAATAAGAATGCAACCTGCCAAAAGTTTCAATTATTATTATTATTATAATATCAAAAACAAACTGAGCATACATAATAAGTGATTTATCAGAATACTTTTAAAATAGAAAAATGTTAGAAAATTATTAGAATTTATTATTTTTAATTATTAATTAATTATTTATGTTTAAAAATGTAAATTAAAGTATGTTGTCATGTTATTAAACTAAAGAGAATTAGATTAAATGCTTAAAGTAATAATTAAAATAATAAATTCTGATAGCACTCTAACATTTCTATTTAAAATATGAAATCGAAGAGAAACTTTCAAATAGTGAATATAAAACATTTATTAACTATAATAAAATTATTTATCCAAAAAATTTATTATGTTAGGCAAAAGGATTTTCTTTTATTTGTCTTATATTTAAATTATTTGTTTATTTGTAAGAATAAATTAAACATAATAAAAATTAAATCCTAAATAATTATATATCCAGTATTATCAATACTAGTCAAATTCTTTTACAATAACAATTATAATTGGAAAAAAAATGAAGTTTCAAATATATTTAATGTATTGAGCATTTTAATTAAATATATCTAGTATTAAAAACTTGCCTTAATAAATTATAACAACTTTAAGGGCTTCACTTTTATTTTTCTGAATAGAGATAAAACTTACACAGAAAAGTGCCGAGATGAGGCCACAGTGACCAGACTCCATTTACTTCCAGGCTACGAAATACTTAGGACATACAATACCAACAATTTATAGAAATTAAATGCATCTAAATTCAATAACTACTGTGCATAATTCGGATAATATAAGTTGATCAAAAGCCTATGGATCTACTCCTTCCACGTATCTATTTTGGTCATCTATCGTTTTTGGACCTCCATTATTGAGCTTACAGGACGTAACTCTGAATTTTCTACTTTCTTTCCATCCGTTAATATTACACATCAATCATATGCCGGGGGACGGGGACTGATGATTATTTTCATGTCCTATATATATTTTCCAGCTATTTTAAGATTTAATACAACAACAATAATAAAGTTTTATCTCACTCAATTATGTATTATATAGTGATATCACATATGAAATCTGGTTTGATTACCTCATACTGAGAATTTTTTTTAGATCTTCTTTTATCATTATCTATTGATTTATCTCTTATTTAAGGCTCGATTGGATTGATTTAAAAAATATATATATTTATTTTTTTTATCTTTTCAACAAAAATTTGTTTTTTTAAAATAAATATTATTTTATTATTATAAAATAAAGAGAAAATGATAAATTGATCTCTGACGTTTTTGTCTATGGACATTTAAGTCTCTAAAGATTTAAAAATATATTTAAATTCCTAACCTCTTCAAGATATAGAGACATCGACCCCTGTGTCTAATTTGTTCCCTTTTAGAAACTCTTTCACATGTGCATCCGTATCAACCAGATCAGTACAACGGGAGTCACATTTGATTTTTCCATTAGGTCTGATAGACCCAAATAGACATGAGGGATCAATATTACTACAAAAAGGTTAAAATGGCATTTTTTTCCTGGAAATTCCGGCGGTTCCAATCGCCATTATTACCAAAAACGGTGCCTCCAAAAAACGTCGGTATTCTGGGTGCCATTATGGTTATTACGGTGATTTTTGAGGGTTAAAATGGCGGTTTATAACCCTATTATTTCCGCATAAAATAGTGGTTTTTGAATTGTTTAAAATGGCGGTTATAACTGCCGTTTTTATCAGGATGTTGTGACATAATTTCTGTTTAAAATGGCGGTTTCTAACCGCTATTTTTACCATTATAACCGCCATTTTGACCAAGATATAATGACATCTTTTGTGTTTAAAATGACAGTTTCTAATCGCTGTTTTCACCAAAATATAATGGCATTATTTTCGTTCAAAATGGCAATTTTTAACCGCCGTTTCTACCAACGTATAATGGCATCGTTTTCATTTAAAATGGAGGTTTCTAACCGCCGTTTATACTTAATTATGATAACAATTTTATGCTTTTTAAAATAAGATTGAAACCAACAATTTAAAGTAATATTTTCGAAATTCACTTAAAAATCTCGTAATAATCAAAAGGCATAGCCATAAATCAATCATCATAAGATGATTTTTAATTCATACATAATCCAAAAGTCATAACCCACTGAAATGTCATAATCCAAAAACAAAGTATCACAGTAATATTTTTCAATAATATGTCTTAACATATAATCCTTAATATACGTCTTAACATATCAAACAAGGTCATGTTTTCTTATTGTTTGCTCCAAAAGACCTACTTTCTAACTCTTTTAGTGATGGAATCTCACTCTCTTAATTCAATTTCTACAACAAAAATATAATTATTATGAGTACAAAAAATGCAAGAAAAACCCTTAGTAATGGAACTCTTAAATGTTGTATCTCTGGGTGTGTAGGTTTATGATGTTATAATGACAATGATAAATCCTTAGTTGAAATTTTAATTTGAGATGGATTAATCTTTAACATATGGTGTGGAGAGATATGAAAAAAAAATTTCATTAATTTATTTTTTTACAACTAAGATAAAATAATAAAAAAAATTATGCAAAATGCAAAAGCAAAACTAAAATTATTCCAGAGCTTCTTTCTGAATACATGCACAATCTTTGTTAAAATCTGGAACTTTAATTTCCTAACTTTCATCACAAACACAAACCATGATTAAAAGATTTTATGCACAAAAATATAATTGAGAATTGCTGTACAACACTTCACATTTTGATTAAAAGATTTTTGGACACTATATGCAGCTGAGCCACTAATTGAACAAAGCTTGGTTGTTACAGGATTATAACTTCTTAATCTAACAACATTCCATTAATGAATTGAGAAACGATTTTCTTACTATGAACTTAAGAAAAAAACTGAAGGAGATAAAGCAAAGGAGAAAAAAAGAGGATACTTGTATTTGTACATGTGAAACGTGTTGAGTAGGGAACATTTTAGTTAATTGTATTAGAATTTTACTTCCTTCCTTAGAAGCAATATAGAAGACTAGCGCTTGCAATTGTGCTTTAACGGTATCCAACTCTTCTTGCACATTTGGACCACAAGTAGATGATGTGCCAGCATCATTTGAAGAACTTAAATTCATCTAATCCTTGTAGTGTTTTTCTTGAAAGCAACTGTTGGAACAGCTCTCATACCTAAACCTCGAACACGACGAGAATGCTCTTTCCCAAGAACTACTCCAAGAACATCAAGAAGAGAATTAACAGTTGTAGTATATGTCCAAGTTTTTAAAAAGTCAAAAACTTAAATATATTTTCAAATCTTCAAGGACTTAAATGTCCATGGATCAAAAGGTCAATGACCTATTTGTCATTTTCTCTAAAATAAAAGTGTTTTCTAAAGTTATATGAATTCCCTAAATCAAATTCTAAACATGATGAATTCTCTCTTCCTATTTTTATGTAAATCATCACAGCCTAGTTAACTTTAGGTTAGTTAGTTAACCACTAGGGCAAAAACAACTAGTTAATCGTCTCAGGATATTTAAGGTCATGGTATACACGTTAATCATCCATAAATGCCATATTTAATGCTGAAGAAGAGTAAAATATAATTGCTTGGAACGATTTATGTGTTCCTTTAACTCACAGAGGGCAAGGATGCTTTATACGGAAGGGATAAGCTCAGTAGCATTTCGCGATTAACGTCTGATCAATTGGAAGCTATTGTCACTACTGTGAAGCTTGTTGCTAACAGGAGATTAGAAGAAGAAGAAGGTAGCATGCTTATCAATGATGAGTTGTTGGCGACGCAAGTGAACAGTAGTATGCGAAAAAGGGTGGTTTGGACAATGGCATGCACCGAAATACGGTGAAGAATAGTAGAGCTATGATCACTCAGAGATGGTTTAGGGAGGATGGATGCCTTACGAGAGGGAAACATGTACCAGTTAGATGGTATTGCGCATGTGGTCAGATTTATCGATGAGGAGGTTAGTTTTTAATTTTTTTTTTGTTTTACCACTTGATTTACTTGGTGAAATTATTCTAATTTTATAATGTATATGTATTAAAATGATATATTAGTGACTAGCAATTGATAAGAAGTGTTTTTCACATTTTTTAGTTATTGATGATACCATTGAGTTAGTTTTATGTTTTGAAATGTCTTTAGTTGTTGTTCGAGTCATCCACCGCTCTAATAGAAGAAGTACATAACACAGCTATAGTACCAGACATATATATTTGAACTCTGATGACCCATTTTGGAATCGGGTGGTAAGACTCTTCTCAATCTCCATATATATTATATTTATATATATGCGATCGTCTTTAGTTTAGTTATAGCTATACTTTTCTGTAACTTGGTTTGAAACCATATTTTGATGCTACCACATTCTGCAAAACCTTCACAGAGATTTATGCATCTTCCATAACCAATCATAGTATCGGCATACATATGATATGATAATCAAGCTTCCTATGATCGGTGGATATCTCTATTGCTAAACATGTGCGCGACCCGTTGTATTTTTTCACTTTTCAGTAGTCTTTCCTTTGCATCATGGTCATAGGTATCAACCAGTTATATTCATTCTCAAACTGCACAGACTTTATACTCAACACCTTAGCGAATATTATAACTCTTCACTGTGAGTACAACTTTCTCTTTGCTTTGGAATCGCTTGCCGATTTTAAACTCGTCTATGCCAAACATCCCAGGTCCATCTCCATGAATAGCAGGGAGTTGTTGATCTAGAAATGCAGATTGGTTTATTGCCTCAAGATCCAAATTACTGAAATTAGAGAAGTAAAGAGGGTGTTGTTGTGTCTGAGAGCTTGACTGAACTTGAGATCTTCCGACAGGTGTTGTGTCTCCTTCGCTCTCGTTATCATCACCAATAATGGGTGGTTCTGAATCTAAATCATTGTCTCTTAAGGCTTTTGTAACCGGATCTCTATTTCTGACCTCCATGAATACAAGTGCACCTTCCAATACAAGTGCTGCTCTCATTGTAGGTGCAAGCTTCCCAAAGGTACGCATATCAACCAAGTCATCTCCATTATCTGCCTGGGCATGCAAATATACTGCAAATGACGAGGACGACACGTAGGCACTAACCTATTGACCTATTGGAATGACACTATAACTACCCTCTATCCCGCCAGTTGGAGAATTCGGGGCAGATCCACTTAAATTACCATCCACATCAACTATCCTCGCAAACAACTCTATAGCACCCAAATATAAAAATTTAACTTGACTATGAAATGTAATTCACATGTTGTCATCCCAGGTCAATCTCCATGAATAGCAGGGAGTTGTTGATCTAGAAATGCAGATTGGTTTATTGCCTCAAGATCCAAATTAGAGAAGTGAAGATGGTGCTATTGTGTCTGAGAGCTTGACCAGACTTGAGATCTTCCGACAGGTGTTGTGTCTCCTTCACTGTTGCTATCATCACCAATAATGGGTGGTTCTGAATTTGAATCATTGTCTCTTAAAGATTTTGTAACTGGATCTCTATCTCTAACCTCCATGAATATAGGTGCACCTTCCAATACAAGTGCTGCTCTCATTGTAGGTGCAAGCTCCCCAAAGGTACATACATCAACCAAGTCATCTCCATTATCTGCCTGGGCATGCAAATATGCTGCAAAAGACGAGGACGACACGTAGGCACTAACCTATTGACCTGTTGGAATGACACTATAACTACCCTCTATCCCGCCAGTTGGAGAATTTGGGGTAGATTCACTTGAATTACCATCCACATCAACCATCCTCGCAAACAACTCCATAGCACCCAAATATAAAAATTTAACTTGACTATGAAATATAATTTGCATGTTGTCATCGTCTTGAATTTTATAATTTTCAAATTTAACATAGTCTTGCTTAAGTGAGATAGAAATTCTAAAAAAAAAAATACTTACTTCACACTTTTTTGCTACACTTTCCCAATTTATGTACTAGGTTATCTTGTAAATCCATCAAACTCGTTGATGGATTTACAAACACACCAATATGCATTTTACCAAAGAAAGTAACATTTGGCAATACATACCCTACCCGCGGGTACCTAATCCGACCCAACCCGTTCGGGTAGGATAGGCTACTCGACCTGCAGGTAGGATAGGCTAATATATTGCATTTGTATATTTATGAAGTTATCATAAAATAAAAATTAAACAAAAATAAAAATCATATATAATTCATGATTCAGAAATCAGAAACCCTAAAATTAAGTGGGAGGCTAGGAGCGCCGTTTCTTCCCAAAGCCATAAGCCTTAGTGCCTCACCGCAAGCCCCAACTCTCCTTGGGTCCTTCCTCGTTCCTCCATTGCTGCAACTCTTCTTCCTCCTCTGTGCTCTCCTCGCAACGCCACTGATTCGTGACCTTGTCTCCTCTCTACGCTGCTGTTCCATGCTCTTCTTGGTATTTTTAGCATGCTTATTTGTTCTTCATGTAATATTTAGTTCTTGTAAATTTCGTGTTCATCATGTTGATTCGTTTAGTTGGTTGAACATGAAAATTGGGGCTTTACTTTGTGTTTGAATCTGTGACCTTGTTTCCCTACTGATTTATCCTTTTTAGCACACTTTTGGTCTTCACTGAAAATTTTCTCAAAGTGATCTTTGACTTGCAATATTTTGGGTTCTTTTATAATTTATTTATTTATTAGGGATTTTGTTCCTTCTCTGTATTCAAAAGATTATATTTCTAGTTCTAGGGTTCATGCTTTTTCTATTTCTATTGGTATTTTTTTGGCTAGTTGGTTCCTCCTTTAACTCTATGCCTCTGAGGCCATGATTGATTTTTTTCCCATTTTTTTCTGTTTCTGTTGCATGCATATATTGCCTATTTTTCGGTCCATGCAATTAGATATCTATAGTAACTTTTACTATTGAGATATTTTGGATGCTACTGAATTATTTGGTTATAGTTATTTAAATTGGATATTGGTATATTAGTTGAAGAACCGTAGGCAATATCCAACTAGGAAAAAGGATACATGGTTGTTACAGCACACTACAATGATAGTTAATGGGATTTGCAAATGCGAGTATTGAGGTAAACCTTAAACTTTGCTTCTAGTATAAGATATGCTCTCTGATGAGTTTGGAAAACTCTAATTTAATTTGATGATGAACAAACATTATTAAAATAATATATTACAAAATTATTAATTTGAGTTTCATTAATCATATGTTAATTAATAATTTTGTGCTGCAGGTTTTGATATTGGGCCGAAAATAAAAAAGGAAAATTGATGCAAGCCCAAATTAAAGTTGCCATTTAGCCTTGCTACATGCTTCTTATCAAATGGCTGAATTGTTGTTTTAATGGGCCAAACTCAATGATATTATAACCAAGCCCGTACTTAATTTTTGATAAATGCTTTCCATGCTTGATCCGAAATCAATTTTATCAGGAAAGCAAATGTTAACCAAATGGGCCAGTTTTAATCTCAATGTTACAAGCCCAAATTCTATTAGTAATAAAAGGTTCCAAGCTTGGTCCGAAACCAAGAAAAAAATGAAAGCAAAGTGCTTCCAACGGAACCAAGTCTTTAACCATGTGATGGATTTCAAAATCTATTACATTATTAATTAATGCATGGGGAACATGAGAGAGAAAAATTCAGCTGAATTGATTGATGGCTATTATGTCAAACACGCCACTCTAAGCTAAGGGAAGCAAAAGCAAGCTATTCTCAAATTAATGTGTTTAACCACTCTACATTACTTTTCTTCAGATTCTTTAATTCTCTCTCATCTCTTTCTTCTTCTTTCTTCGGTCCTTGTCCAGGAAACAATGGAAGAAATGTTCTTCAACCAAGAAAAGGAAGAAGCTGCATGCATCAAGACCATCAAGCTAATGATGGCAAGAAAACACACCAAAATAAAAGTGAGCTGTGGCTAAGATATTCACCAAATGTGGTTAGATTTGGTGAGATTATCTTGAGCCTTTCATGCTCAAAAATAGAAGAAGAAGATTCGGCCAGCTAGAGGAGATTCTTGAAGCATGGCTTGTCTTTGATTCTGCTCAACCACCACAGGGAGTAGCTAGAGTGGCGAAGTGATGGTTGAAGGCAGAGATTGAAGCAGATGAAGTCATTATCATCATGAGGCATCAAGGGCCAGAAATCTATCTTGGAGAGGAAGCCAAGGATGGAGAGCCCGGATTGATGAAGGGTGATGATCAAGAAAGGACTAGAGGTAATTGCATGTTGGTTAATGCATGGTTATCTCTTCTCTCTCTGTGTGGCCGAACTGGTTCTATGTTGTTGAAGGAGGAAGAAGTTGGTTCGGTTTTGGCTTCAAGTGTGGAGGCTTTGCTCTTCTTTAAAAAGGGGGAACAACCACTGTTTGAAGCAAGGAGAAAATTTGAGAGTGCAAGGCACAGTGTTCTCAGAGCTACCTGAGCTAACAGTTTTCTCTTCTCCTTCAATGTTCTCTGTTTTGTAATTTTTCTGTTTAATTTTGTCATGTCTTGAGTCTCATGGAAAAAGGCAAACAAGTGAGGTTTGTATGAAAAAGCCATAGAGCGGAAAAAGGCAGAGAGTGCAAAATTAAAAGAAAAAGCCATAGATGTCTTAGAGGTCCTTTGTTCATCTATGTTGTGTATCATGATTCTGTGGGAATCCCCTTGTAAGTTGGGTTAGCACTTTACAAGTTGTAATCAGATTGATTATAGTGAAATTCCATCATGTTTGTGATGGAGACTGGATGTAGGCTGCACTGCACTTAGCAGCCGAACCAGGATATATCTGGGTGCAATATTCTTCTCTTTCTACTCCATTTCTGTTTTCTACTACACAGGAGCAAAAACCAGAATTATCTCGTGCAAAGTGATGAGACAAAACAAAAAGTCTCGTGGCAAGGGACGAGACAAAACAAAGTTGCTCGTGTCCAGTGACGAGCAAAAAACAGAAAAGTTTTCTCTGAAGGTCAGCAAGTGTTAGCACAAAAAAGGAGGGCTAAGATTCAACCCCCCCTTCTCTTAGCCACTGAAACCATCAATTGGTATCAGAGCTTGGTCTCAAAGAGATCAAGCTTTGCAGCTTGGAGTAAAGATCCTCATGGCAGAAAATAGTGGCGCAAATGTGGTGTCTTACAATCTGGCTGAAGGTCAATCAAGCAACAGACCTCCCCTTTTCAATGGGAAAAATTATACCTATTGGAAGGAGAGGATGAAGATATTTGTACAAGCAGTAGATTACAGACTATGGAAGATCATCCTAGAAGGTCCTCAATTCCCATCTACCACAAGTGCTGAAGGAGTAGTCACTCTTAAACCAGAAGCAAGCTGGACCGAGGAAGATAGGAAGAAGGTGGAATTAAATGCCAAAGCAATAAATCTGCTCAACTATGCTATCAGCTTTGAGGAGTACCGACGAGTATCACGATGCACAACGGCAAAGGAAATCTGGGACAAGTTGCAAATCACTCATGAAGGAACCACCATTGTAAAGAAAACTCGGACAGACATGTTGAACAGGGAATATGAAATGTTTGCAATGAAGGAAGGAGAGTCCATTGATGAACTGTTTGAACGGTTCAACTCCATCATTGTTGGCTTAGATGCTCTGGGAATTACACATTCTAAATCTGTGCTAGTGAGAAGAGTGTTGAGATGTCTTACAAAAGAGTGGGAAACAAAAGCTTTAATTATTTCTGAGAGTAGTAGCTTAGATTACATAACACTTGATGATTTGAAAGGAAATCTACTTGCTTTTGAAAACTCCTATTTGAAAAAAGATTCAAAAAAGAAAGGAATTGCTTTTTCTTCTGTGACTAACCCTCTGGATGATGAATCCAGTGATAACTCTTCTGAAAATGAGTTTGTGTTGTTTGCAAAAAAATTCAGGAAAATGGTGAAGCTCAAAGGCAAAGGCAGCACCTCAAGGAAGATGAAGAAAGACCTTAGCAAAGTAACTTGTTACAATTGCAAGGAAATGGGTCATTTCAAATCTGATTGTCCCAAGTTGAAAAAGGAAGAGAAGCCGAAAAGAGTGAAGAAGAAGGGACTGATGGCCACATGGGAAGATTTGGAAAATGACTCAGATGATGATGATGAAGAGTCTGAGACTAAATCACAGCCCTGTCTCATGGCAAATGAGATAGATCAGGTATCATTTCAAAACCCTGACACTGAAAACCTTCATCTTATGATAGACCATCTTTCTGAAAAAATAAGATGTTTTCTAACTGAGAATCAAGATCTTGAACAACAAAATTTCATTCTTAAAGCTGAAAATGACTTTCTCAAAAAAAACTAAGAGAGGCCGAAACTGCTTGTGATCTTGTGGAAGAGAATAAGCAGTTAAAAGCCCAAGTTAGAAGCTGTGAAAGTGACCATTCTGTCCTTGCATATGTGAATTGTTTTAAGCAAAATGAAGAGTTGCTTAAAGAGGTTAAAAGACTTAAGGAAGACTTAGCCAAGTTCACCCAAAGTTCTGAAAATTTGAATCAAATCTTGGCTAGTCAAAAACTTCTTTATGATAAAGCTGGGTTGGGTTTTTATAAATCTGAAAAATCACATTTTGAAAACATTGCTTCATCTTCGAATGACGTTAAGTATCAAGACCCAACTTCCTTTAACAAAACAGCAACTCCAAGATTTTGTAGACTATGTAACCGAAGTGGTCATTTTCCAGTTCAATGTTTCTTTGGAGAAAGAATGATAGGTGATAAAGTTTACAAAGTTGTTTTTGATTATAATGATCTGGGACACAAGAGATGGTTTAACGTGAAAGGATCCAAGAAAATTTGGATACCTAAGGTCACTTGAGTTTATTTTGTAGGTCTGCCTAGCATCCAAGAAAAAAGAAAATATGTGGTACATGGATAGCAGATGCTCTAGGCATATGACCGGAAAGACAACCTTCTTCATAAAGCTTGATGAATATGATGGAGGACTTGTCACTTTTGGAGATGATGCAAAAGAAAAAATAGTGGCTGTTGGGAAAGTTGGTAAAAACTTTTCATCTTGTATAAATGATGTTCTTCTTGTACATGGATTGAAACATAACTTACTTAGTGTTAGTCAATTGTGTGATTTGGGTTTTGAAGTTATTTTTAAGAAGCTTGTTTGCTTAGTTGTTTGTGAGAAAACTGGGGATGTTTTATTTGAAGCTAAAAGATGCAATAATGTGTATGGATTAACTCTTGAGGATTTAAAGGAACAAAATGTAACATGCTTTACATCTTTTGAATCTGAAAAATGGCTTTGGCATAGAAAGTTGGGACATGCTAGCATGTATCAAATTTCTAAGCTAGTCAAAAAGAATTTGGTTAGAGGAATTCCAAACATCAAGTTTGATAAGGATCTTACTTGTGATGCTTGCCAATTGGGCAAACAAGTAAAATCCTCTTTTAAATTAAAAGATGGAATCTCAACCAAAAGGCCATTGGAAATGTTACATATTGATCTTTTTGGTCCTACTAGAACTCAAAGTTTGGGAGGTAAATATTATGGTCTTGTTGTGGTTGATGATTACTCTAGATTCGGTTGGGTACTTTTCCTTGCTCATAAGAATGATGCGTTTTATGCTTTTTCCACCCTTTGCAAGAAAATTCAAAATGAAAAGGATTTGAAAATTGCCCATTTGAGAAGTGATCATGGAAGAGAATTTGAAAATTAAGACTTTGAAAAATTCTGTGATGACTTAGGGATTTCTCATAATTTTTCATGCCCTAGAACGCCCCAACAAAATGGGGTGGTTGAAAGAAGGAATCGAAGCCTTCAAGAAATGACTAGGGCCATGCTATGTGAGAATGAAATTCCTAAATTTTTATGGGCTGAAGCTGTGAACACAGCATGTTATATTTTGAATAGAACAATCATTAGAAAAGGGTTAAAGAAAACTCCTTATGAGCTATGGAAAGGAACCCCTCCAAATCTTAAGTACTTTCATGTTTTTGGATGCAAATGCTTTGTACTTAACAATAAGGAAAACCTTGGAAAATTTGATCCAAAATCCTATGAAGGAATGTTTGTTGGATATTCCACCACAAGCAAGGCTTATAGAGTTTATCTCAAGGAGCATAGGACAATAGAGGAATCCATACATGTTACCTTCTGTGATTCTAACTTAATTCCCAGTATTGTGATAGATAATGATTCAGATGGAGAAGAAGCTGGAACAAGCAAAGAAAATCCCAAATCTGTCCAGAATGAAGAATCTGCCAGTCCAGTTTTGTCTCGTCAGATTGAAGGAGAAATTTCCGTTCTGTCTCCTGAGCAGGCACGAGCAACTGAAACAGTGAGACCACCAGAAGTTCATCAAAGCTCTACACCTGTCCGAAAGCCTAGAGAATGGAAGTCTATGAAGGGTTATCCTCATGACTTCATCATTGGTGACCCCTCCCAAGGAGTAATGATGAGCGGATAATTTGTACGCTTTTTGGCATTGTTTTTAGTATGTTTTTAGTATGATCTAGTTAGTTTTTAGTATATTTTTATTCGTTTTTAGTTAAAATTCACTTTTCTGGACTTTACTATGAGTTTGTGTGTTTTTCTGTGATTTCAGGTATTTTCTGGCTGAAATTGAGGGACCTGAGCAAAAATCTGATTCAGAGACTAAAAAGGACTGCAGATGCTGTTGGATTCTGACCTCCCTGCACTCGAAGTGGATTTTCTGGAGCTACAGAAGCCTAATTGGCGCGCTCTCAACGGCGTTGGAAAGTAGACATCCTGGGCTTTCCAGCAATATATGATAGTCCATACTTTGCCCAAGATTTGATGGCCCAAACCGGCGTTCAAAGTCACCCTCAGAATTCCCAGCGTTAAACGCCGGAACTGGCACAAGAATGGGAGTTAAACGCCCAAACTGGCATAAAAGCTGGCGTTTAACTCCAAGAAGAGTCTCTACACGAAAATGCTTCAATGCTCAGCCCAAGCACACACCAAGTGGGCCCGGAAGTGGATTTTTATGTCATTTACTCATCTCTGTAAACCCTAGGCTACTAGTTCTCTATAAGTAGGACCTTTTACTATTGTATTTTCATCTTGGTTCTTCTGGTTCCCTCTCTGGGGCCGAGGCCAATGATCACACTATCACTTATGTATTTTCAACGGTGGAGTTTCTACACACCATAGATTAAGGTGTGGAGCTCTGCTGTACCTCGAGTATTAATGCAATTACTATTGTTCTTCTATTCAATTCCGCTTGTTCTTGTTCCAAGATATCACTTGTTCTTCAACTTGATGAATGTGATGATCCGTGACACTCATCATCATTCTCACCTATGAACGTGTGCCTGACAACCACCTCCGTTCTACCTTAGATTGGGTGAATATCTCTTGGATTCCTGATACACGATGCATGGTTGATCGCCTGACAACCGAGTGCTCGCCTGACAACCGAGCCAGCCATTCCGTGAGATCAGAGTCTTCGTGGTATAGGCTAGAACTGATGGCGGCATTCAAGAGAATCCGGAAGGTCTAACCTTGTCTGTGGTATTCTGAGTAGGATTCAATGATTGAATGACTGTGACGAGCTTCAAACTCCTGAAGGCGGGGCGTTAGTGACAGACGCAAAAGAATCACTGGATTCTATTCCGGCCTGATTGAGAACTGACAGATGGATAGCCGTGCCGTGACAGGGTGCGTTGAACATTTCCACTGAGAGGATGGGAGGTAGCCACTGACAACGGTGAAACCCTTGCATAAGCTTGCCATGGAAAGGAGTAAGAAGGATTGGATGAAGACAGTAGGAAAGCAGAGAGACGGAAGGGACAAGCATCTTCATATGCTTATCTGAAATTCCCACCAATGAATTACATAAGTATCTCTATCTTTATCTTTATTTTTATTCATCATTCATATCCATTTGAGTCTGCCTGACTAAGATTTACAAGGTGACCATAGCTTGCTTCATACCAACAATCTCTGTGGGATCGACCCTTACTCGCGTAAGGTTTATTACTTGGACGACCCAGTACACTTGCTGGTTAGTTGTGCGAAGTTGTAGTGATCACAATTTCGCATACCAAGTAACAACAAGATCATCCACCAAAAAGCAAACCGAACCTAGCAATCTTGCTCTCTTGTCACAAATAGAGCCCAACAATGTCAACAAGCTCTTGAAGATCCATCATGGGTCAAAGCAATGCAAGAAGAGCTTGCTCAATTTGACAAGAATAAGGTTTGGACACTAGTACCTCATCCCGATGGTAAGAAGGTAACGGGTACTAAGTGGGTGTTTAAAAACAAACTTGGTGAGGATGGACAAGTTGTTCGTAACAAGGCTAGATTAGTGGCCCAAGGTTACGATCAAGAAGAGGGTATTGATTTTGATGAGTCTTTTGCTCCGGTAGCTAGAATGGAAGCAATTAGGTTGCTTCTTGCCTATGCTGCCCATAAGGGTTTCAAAATGTTTCAAATGGATGTTAAGTGTGCTTTCCTTAATGGTTTTATTGATAGGGAAGTGTATGTGGCTCAACCCCCCGGTTTTGAATATAAAGAATTTCCAAATCATGTTTTTAAATTAACTAAGGCTCTTTATGGTCTTAGACAAGCTCCAAGAGCTTGGTATGAAAGGCTTAGTGCCTTCTTGTTGGAAAATCATTTTCAAAGGGGAACCACCGACACTACCTTATTCATAAAAGCATCTAATGATGATATTCTTCTTGTTCAAGTTTATGTTGATGACATTGTATTTGGTTCGGCCAATGTTTCCTTGTGTGAAGAGTTTGGAAAACTCATGACTAGTGAGTTTGAGATGAGCTTAATGGGAGAGCTTACTTTCTTTCTTGGCCTCCAAATTAAGCAAACTCCTAGTGGTACTTTTATTCACCAAGAAAAGTATGCAAAAGAACTTATCAAAAAGTTTGGCCTAGAAAATTCCAAATCAATGGGCACTCCTATGCATCCCAATACTAAACTTGAAAAGGATGATGATGGCCAAGATGTGGATGAAACTAGGTATAGAGGAATGATAGGTTCACTTATGTACCTTACCTCCTCTAGACCGGATATAGTCCAAAGTGTGGGTGTATGTTCAAGGTTTCAATCTCATCCAATAGAATCCCACCTTACGGCTGTTAAACGCATCATTAGATACATTAAGGGAACTTGTAAGTATGGATTATGGTATCCTAAATCTGATGACTTTTGTGCAGTAGGTTTTTGTGATGCAGATTATGCGGGAGATCGAGTGGATAGGAGGAGCACCTCCGGCATGTGTTGCTTCCTTGGAAGTTCACTCAACATGTGGTCAAGCAAGAAACAAGCCACAGTGGCTCTATCCATTGCTGAAGCCGAATATGTTTCCGCATCTGCTTGCTGCTCACAATTAATTTGGTTAAAAACACAATTGGAAGATTACAAATTAAAAATCAATAGTATACCCTTATTTTGTGATAATATGAGTGCTATAAACATTTCAAAAAATCCTGTTCTGCACTCAAGAACTAAACACATTGAGATAAAATATCATTTTATTAGGGAACATGTGCAAAAGGGTACTATTGATATTCAATTTGTAAAATCTGAAGACCAAATTGCTGACATTTTTACAAAACCTCTCTGTGAAGACAGATTCTGCACCTTGAGAAAAAGTTTGGGAATGTTTGATTTAAGCTTCATTGAAAATTTGTGAATGTGTGACTCTGTTCTGTTTTGCTCGTAGGTTTGGACGAGATGAAAATAATGGCATAATGGAAGAAGCTGTGGTCAAGAGGGAGGCAACGCAGAGTTCAAATTTTATGGGCCCCACCAAAATTCCTTGACCCCACCATGACAGTTTTGTTAGTTTCCCATTCTGTTTGAAAAATAAATCCACAAAATCTCTTGATTGTCTTATCATATCTTTTGGAAGAAGCATAGGTCAAATCAAATCCTTCTTTTTCAACTAATCCCTTGATTTAAGGAAACCATCTTTTCAAACTCTTGGAAACCACCCTGGTCATTAATCACCCACCTTGTGCATTAACTATCTCATATTCTCCTTTCATTCAACATTTATTCCATCCATTCTCTCTCACACAATTAGGTTCAATTCATTCTTTCATCTTCTACCCTTTCACTCTCATTATCATGAACAAAAAGGACACACCCGAAAAGAGCACTCAGAAGTTTAAAGGGATTGCTTTGAATAACACCAAGGAGCCAGCAAATTTGGAGTCATGGGATTTCAAGAAAAGGTTTCATAAGCCACATTCTCACTATGATCCATCTAGGTTCGACTCATGTGCTTCCCATGAATTCCACAATGAAGTTCTGAAAGAACGCGATCTCTGTGCTACTTATCTAGTCAGCCTAGACTCACTCTCCAACAAAGGGATCAATGTCTCCTCTCTGTTTGATAATCTTCAATGGACTCCTCTGCTTCACATCCGGAAGCCAGTTTACCCAGGTTTAGTCCATGAATTCTACGCCAACATGAGACTTATTGATGGCACAATCCACTCATATGTGAAGAAGAGTCATATCATTCTTGATACTGGAACTATTGAGATGGCTCTAGGTTACAAAGAAGAAGGACCAAGAGCATACATGTCTAAGAAATGGGACTTACAGGTTGGAATCACCTACCAGATGGCTTTAAATCACACCTGCGAAAATCTCTCCAAAATGGATGGTATGGCACCAACTCTCAGAGAACTTGGTCCAGATAAGACAATTCTTCTTTACAAGATCATATCTCATGTTCTCATACCACAAAGTGGTCCACGCCATCGGGTAACAGTGTCTGACTTTCTTGTCCTTTTTGCTCTCGTTACTTCATCTCAAAAATCATTTGCATACCTTATGATAAGGCACATGTGGAAATCTGTCAAAAGTTCAAAAAGGCCTAATCTTCCATATGGGATGTTTCTCACCTGCATCTTTGAATTTTTTAAAGTTGATCTAACAAATGAAGATGTTGAGAATAAGGTTTCATTCATAAAGGGAGAAGGAGATGGTGACAAGAATGCTGATTCTGAATCAAGAGTACAATCTATCTGATGTCTTATGTGAATTCTAGTGTTATTCGAACTTTTGATTGATTACTTTTGTGATACTCTGTTAAACACTTGATTATTTTGGATATTGGTTATATTTTGCATATTTTGTTTCATAGAATAAATTCTGTTTGCAGTTGCCCCCATGATGACAAAAGGGGGAGGAAATTTAGATTCCAAAATTGAAATTGGAACGAAACAGGGGCTGAAAAAACAGGGGAACAAGGGTTGAAATTTTCATTTTTGAAAATTCATGATCACCCTTGCTCAAAGAATGCATGTTGTTATTGCATTGGTTTTACTATGGTCACTGCTGTTTTAACTGCATTTGGCATTTGGTTTATCATGATTAGTTTATTTGGCATTTGGTTTATAATGATGTTGGATTTATTTTGATGCCTGGCTGTTGATTCATCATTGATAAACTTGATTGGATTGAAAATTTATTTTTGGCAGTTCCTTTAAATTGTGTTAAATATCAAAACTACCTTGTTTTGTTCTTCAAATATTTTTCAGCATGTTGTTTTGCTCTGATATCCTAAACAGGAAAATGTTTGAAAAATATTTGGATACTTTTTGAAGTTTGAGCAGTAAATCAGTTTATGATATCAAATGAGTTTTGATTATCAATTAAAACTGCTCATAAATCAAGCATTTAGCATTATAAAATTTGCTAAATAACATTGTTATTCTTGAAGCTTGATTTTAAATGTTACAGGTTAGTGCTTCCCTTGGTAAAATAAGCATACATCAAGGGGGAGCTATGTGACATTTAGAAAGGGGGAGAAATTCAAATTCAAAGGGAGTATTCTTTACTCAATCTTTAAATTTCTTTCCATTTCAATTTTAATAATGTTTGTCATCAAGGGGGAGATTGATGAGTTTGGAAAACTCTAATTTAATTTGATGATGAACAAACATTATTAAAATAATATATTACAAAATTATTAATTTGAGTTTCATTAATCATATGTTAATTAATAATTTTGTGCTGCAGGTTTTGATATTGGGCCGAAAATAAAAAAGGAAAGTTGATGCAAGCCCAAATTAAAGTTGCCATTCAGCCTTGCTACATGCTTCTTATCAAATGGCTGAATTGTTGTTTTAATGGGCCAAACTCAATGATATTATAACCAAGCCCGTACTTAATTTTTGATAAATGCTTTCCATGCTTGATCCGAAATCAATTTTATTAGGAAAGCAAATGTTAACCAAATGGGCCAGTTTTAATCTCAATGTTACAAGCCCAAATTCTATTAGTAATAAAAGGTTCCAAGCTTGGTCCGAAACCAAGAAAAAAATGAAAGCAAAGTGCTTCCAACGGAACCAAGTCTTTAACCATGTCATGGATTTCAAAATCTATTACATTATTAATTAATGCATGGGGAACATGAGAGAGAAAAATTCAGCTGAATTGATTGATGGCTATTATGTCAAACACGCCACTCTAAGCTAAGGGAAGCAAAAGCAAGCTATTCTCAAATTAATGTGTTTAACCACTCTACATTGCTTTTCTTCAGATTCTTTAATTCTCTCTCATCTCTTTCTTCTTCTTTCTTCAGTCCTTGTCCAGGAAACAATGGAAGAAATGTTCTTCAACCAAGAAAAGGAAGAAGCTGCATGCATCAAGACCATCAAGCTAATGATGGCAAGAAAACACACAAAAATAAAAGTGAGTTGTGGCTAAGATATTCACCAAATGTGGTTAGATTTGGTGAGATCATCTTGAGCCTTTTATGCTAAAAAATGGAAGAAGAAGATTCGGCCAGCTAGAGGAGATTCTTGAAGCATGGCTTGTCTTTGATTCTGCTCAACCACCACAGGGAGTAGCTAGAGTGGCGAAGTGATGGTTGAAGGCAGAGATTGAAGCAGATGAAGTCATTATCATCATGAGGCATCAAGGGTCAGAAATCCATCTTGGAGAGGAAGCCAAGGATGGAGAGCCCGGATTGATGAAGGGTGATGATCAAGAAAGGACTAGAGGTAATTGCATGTTGGTTAATGCATGGTTATCTCTTCTCTCTCTGTGTGGCCGAACAGGTTCTGTGTTGTTGAAGGAGGAAGAAGTTGGTTCTGTTTTGGCTTCAAGTGTGGAGGCTTTTCTCTTCTTTAAAAAGGGGGAACAACCACTGTTTGAAGCAAGGAGAAAATTTGAGAGTGCAAGGCACAGTGTTCTCAGAGCTACCTGAGCTAACAGTTTTCTCTTCTCCTTCAATGTTCTCTATTTTGTAATTTTTCTGTTTAATTTTGTCATGTCTTGAGTCTCATGGAAAAAGGCAAACAAGTGAGGTTTGTATGAAAAAGCCATAGAGCGGAAAAAGGCAGAGAGTGCAAAATTAAAAGAAAAAGCCATAGATGTCTTAGAGGTCCTTTGTTCATCTATGTTGTGTATCATGATTCTGTGGGAATCTCCTTGTAAGTTGGGTTAGCACTTTACAAGTTGTAATCAGATTGATTATAGTGAAATTCCATCATGTTTGTGATGGAGACTGGATGTAGGCTGCACTGCACTTAGCAGCCAAACCAGGATATATCTGGGTGCAATATTCTTCTCTTTCTACTCCATTTCTGTTTTCTACTACACAGGAGCAAAAACCAGAATTATCTCGTGCAAAGTGAGGAGACAAAACAAAAAGTCTCGTGGCAAGGGACGAGACAAAACAAAGTTGCTCGTGTCCAGTGACGAGCAAAAAACAGAAAAGTTTTCCTCTGAAGGTCAGCAAGTGTTAGCACAAAAAAGGAGGGCTAAGATTCAACCCCCCCTTCTCTTAGCCACTGAAACCATCACTCTCTAATGCTTGTTGTACTTGTGATATTTTTTATCTGATATATTTATAACAATTTTCAACTTTACTTATGTTTCTGCTCCTCATTCAAATGAAGTTCTCTCTAATGCATTAATGAAAGTTTTGTTGGAGTGGAACTTAGAAAATTATCAACTATTACATTGGATAATTGTTCTACAAATGATGCTATGATTAATGTGTTGTTAGGATGTCTAGACTCAAATTATTTATTGCTAGGGGGTAAGTTATTGCATATGCATTGCTGTGCTCATATTTTAAACCTAATTGTGAAGGATGGTTTCAATTTAGTTAAAGAAAGTATGGAAAAAATTCGTAATAGTGTGGTGTATTGGACTTCAACTAGTAAAAGACATGAAACCTTTGTGACTTGGTGTAGTAAGTCAGGTGTTCCCTTTACAAAAATATTTTCTCTTGATTGTATGACTAGATGAAATTCCACTTATATAATGTTAGAAACTGCATGGTTGTACAGAGATGTCTTTGTTCAACTAAAACAAAAAGACTCCAATTATAAAAGTGTGCCAAGTAATGAGGAATGGAAACTTGCAAAAAAAATTTGTGGTAAATTAAAACTTTTTTATGATGTGACTCAGTTATTTTCTGGAACTCAAGTTTCAACTGCCAACATTTACTTTAATAAAGTATGTGATATACATGTTGGATTGAAAAAATGGGTTGTTTCTCTTAACCCAGTTATTAGTAGCATGGCATGTATGATGAAGAGAAAGTTTGATAAATATTAGGAAGAAATTTATGGCATTATGGGTGTTGCTGCAATTCTAGATCATAGGTATAAGCTTGATGGGTTTGAATATAAGTTTGTTAGAGTATGTGAAGATCCTAATGAATGCACAAGGAAAGTTGAGAGAATCAAACAGGCATGCTATGAGTTACTTCATGAATATCAAAAGAATACATCTAATTTAAGCAATATGTCAGTGGAATCTATACAAGAGCTTAGGTTAATGCAGATGAAGATGATGATGTTGGTTATCAATTGTATATTAGACAAAAGAAGAAGGAAAAAAGTTCATTTGTGAAGATGGAATTTGATCACTATGTAGAGGAAGATGTTCATCCTCTAACTCCTGATTTTGATATATTAGCTTGGTGGAAGATGAATGGAGTTAGGTTTCCAATTCTTCAAAAAATTGCAAGAGACATATTTGTCATTCATGTGTCTACTGTTGCTTCTGAGTCTTCTTTTAACACAAGTGGCCGTATAATTGCTACTCATCGTGGTAGTCTTCATAAAGATACGATAAAAGCTCTTATGCGCAATCAAAATTGGTTGTGGGCAGAATATTATAAAAGAAGTTATTTATGTTTTCAAGTTTTTTAATTTGTTTAGAAATTATAATTGTGTTAAAATTATATATAATTTGTTACCATGGTACAAATGGTTTAGGAAAGAAACGAAGAATTATTTAGAAAAGTATTATTTTTATTATTCATATTTCTCATCTGTAATTACAAGGTAATTACCAATATATAGACCAACAGTACGCTAAGAATATACTCGTTATGGAATAATATCCTAATAAATTGCATTGATTTTTTTTCTAATCCTCTTTGATATTTTTCTCATTTTGTTCCCTAATTATGATATTCTAATACTCCCCCTCAAGGTGAGTAGTGGGATCACCAATAATCAACTTGGTTAGAACTTTAGCAAGGGCTTGTCTTGAAACTGCTTTAGTAAGAATATCAGCCAACTAATCTTCTGATCTCACAAATGGAAGCTCAATAATTTCATTTTCAATTTTTTCTTTGATAAAGTGTCGATCCACCTCAACATGTTTTGTTCTATCATGTTGTACGGGATTCTCTGAAATGCTGATTGCGGCTTTGTTGTCACATTTCAACTGGCTTGGCAATTGTGGTGGAAATCCAATCTCAATCATCATTTTTCTTATCCACAATACTTCAGTGATGCCTTTAACGATCCGTCAAAATTCTGCCTCCGCGCTTGAAAGAGATACAACTTTCTACTTCTTACTTTTCCAAGTTACCAGGTTGCCTCCAACAAGTGTAACGTAACTAGCTGTTGATCTTCTATCATTTGGGATGCCCGTCCAATCTGCATCGGTGTATGCCTCAACCTTCAAATGGCCATTCCTTTTGAAAATGATTCCACTTCCTGGAGCTCCCTTCAAATATCGAACCATCCTCATGGCAGCTTCCATATGATCTTCTTGTGGCTTATGCATAAAATGACTTACTATTCCCATAGCATAAGCTATGTCAGGCCGAGTATGTGATAAGTAAATTAGTTTTCCAACCAGTCACTGGTACCTTTCTTTATCTGCTAGGGTGGCACCTTTTACTATCTTCAACTTGTGATTAACTTACATGGGCGTATCTATTGATTTGCAATCCACCATTCCTGTTTCTGGCAAAAGGTCCAAGATATTCTTTCTTTGGGAGATAAAGATTCCTTTGCTGGATCATAGAACCTCTATTCCTAAGAAATATTTTAGTCTTCCCAAATCCTTCATTTCAAAGTCTGTAAATAGGTTCCTTCTTAATTTTTCAATTTCTTCAACATCACTTCCCATTATGATCATATCATCTACATAGATTATTAGGGAAGTGATTAAATCTCCCCGTTTTTTCAAAAAAAAAAAAGGGGTATGATCAGAGTTACTTTGCTTGTACCCATACCTTTTCATGGCATCTGTAAATCTTCCAAACCAGGCATGTGGAGATTGTTTAAGTCCATAAAGAGCCTTCTTTAACCGGTAAACTTCATATTTTCTAAATCATGTTGAGAAACTTGGAAGAGCTTCCATGTACACTTCTTCTTTCAAATCTCCATGCAAGAAAGCATTCTTGACGTCAAATTGATGGAGTGGCCAATCTTCATTTGCTGCTATTGAAAACAACACCCTAATAGTATTAATCTTTGCAACTGGTGAAAAAGTTTCACTGTAGTCGATACCATAGGTCTGTGCATAACCTTTGGCCACCAACCTTACCTTGTACCGTTCAATAGTGCCATCTGCCTTGTGTTTAATGGTGAAAACCCATTTGCATCCGACTGGCTTTTTTCTGACGGTAGGATACACTTTTCTCAAGTTCCGTTCTTCTCTAGAGCTTCCATTTCTGTATTCATGGCCTTTCGCCATTCAGCTTTCTCATTGGCTTCGCAGACAATTCTTGGAATGTCTTCTGTTAAGAGTCTGACAAAAAAAGCCTTTGCAACATCTGCTATCCCTTCTCTAGCCACTCTTATCGGGTATCTTGAGTTACGGGGAATATGTTCTGGTGAGTACCGATCAGGAGGCATCCCTCTATTTCTTCTTGGAGGAAGAATAAAGGTATTGGACTATGGTTCTTCATGTTTCAGTGCTATACTGTTATTGTTAGTGGCTTCATTAAAAATAGAGAGTAAATTATCAGATTGACAATTACTTACCTCTTGTCTGACATTCTCAAAAGGACTCTCACTGGTTGTATGTACTGAGTTATTTTCTACGTTGAGTGAAGTATGCTCGGTGGCTCCATCTACTTGCTCTGTTTGAATAGTTTCTGGGCAACAAAAGTTATTTAGCCAACTTGGTGATTCATTATTGTTCTCCCCCTGAATGCCATGTTGGCGGCTGAAGTAAAATTCAGATTCTAAAAAATCACAATCCATGGTCACATGAATACGACGAGTGATTGGATTGTAGCACCTATACCCCTTTTGGTGTGTAGCATACCCAACGAAAACACATTTTCTGCACAAGGATCAAGTTTGGTTCTATTGGCTTTGGGAATATGGACAAAGACGGAACATCCAAATACTCGAGGTGGTAAGGTTAGAATAAGCGGAATTGCAGTTTGAGTAGCCAAGACTTGTAAGGGTGTTTTGTGGTGGAGAACTTGGATAGGTAGGCGATTTAGTAAGTAGGCAGAGGTCGCTATAGCTTTAGGCCAAGAAAATTTTGGAACTTGTGCATCAAAAAGCATGGCTCGGGTCATCTCAAGTAACTTACGATCATCACTCAGCCACACTATTTTGTTGGGGTGTATTTGGGCAGGAAGTTTGATGAATAAGACCATTTTTCATAAAAAAAATTGCGCATTGATTAGTTTATAAATTCCCCACCATTATCTGAGCGAAGTACTTGGATTTTCTTGTTGAATTGAGTTTGAATCATTTGGTAGAAAGCAAAGAACTTATCAGGTACTTCAGATTTGTGTTTTAAAAAATATACCCAAGTCATGCGAGAGAAATTATCCACAAATAATACAAAAAATTAAAAATTATTATGGGAAATAGGAGCTGAATCCCACACATCTGAGTGTATTAGAGAAAAAATGGAATTGACTCTAGTGTTGGTTGGAGGAAAAGAAACTGTGATTTTTTGTACGAATATAAGTTTCACATTTGAGGGGTTCAGTACTACTTGTAGAAAGATTAGGAAATAGTAACTTGAGGTACCCAAATGAAGGATGTCTGAGACGCCTGTGCCATAACCAAAGTTGTTTAGTAACCGTTCCGTGATCAAGCATGGCATGACCCTAGTGTGCTACTTCATCAACGTAGTAAAGGCCTTCTCGCTCAGTACCACGTCTAATGATCTTCGTAAGAATGTTCTGTAAAAGACAAAAGGTAGAGTACATGAGTACCACACAATTTAGTTCTTTTGTTACTTGACTAACAAACAATAATTTTAATGATAGTACATGGACATAGAGGCAATTTTTTAATTTCAATTTTTTCTGAAAAAGTAATGGAGCCTCCTCCTTTAATATCAATTAATTTTCCACTAGCTGTTTCAATATGGGCTTTTGAGGGTATAGTCATGCTGTTAAAATCATGAAGGTCATGAGTCATAGTATCGGTAGCCCCACAATCGAAAATCCATTCATTTATCTTTTTAATTGGATTCTGATTTTGGGTTTCCCCTTTATATTGGGTCGCTGCTGCCTTGCGCTTACTGTCGCTGTTGCCTTGCCATCATGACTTGCTTCCTCTCTTCTGGCCTCGCCACTGCTGGTGACCTCTGGGATGCTTACAGCGGTGGCTCCCTTACTCTGATTTTTTGATGATTTGGGATTATTTTTCTACCAATAACCCACAATCTTAAAGCAGTTTTTTGTGTGTTTCTTCTTTCTTCTTCTACCAATTGCTTTTTCCATCAGAGTTGCCGATAATGGATAATTATATCCGTTTAGTTTGAAACCAATTGACAAATTGTTAGAATTGGTTTGTGATGAACGCATGCCAAAACTATTGCATGGCATATTTGCAATTTGTAATGTGAATTCGTCCGTTTGAATTCTTAGAACCTAACTTTACTCTAATACCATGTTACCATGGTACAAAGGGTTTAGGAAAAAAACGAAAAAAAAGTATTATTTTTATTATTCATATTTCTCATACGTAATTACAAAGTTCTTATCAATATATAGACCAACAGTACGCTAAAGTACACTCATTATAGAATAATATCTTAATAAATTACATTAATTTTTTTTAATTTTTTTATATTTTCCTGATTTTATTCCCTAATTATGATATTCTAATATAATTGTGTTACTAACACCCTCATTTATGTTTTTATCAATTTTTTTCGGTGATGAATTAACAAACAACAATATTTTTTTAGTGGGAGTACGTACTCCTCATCTAGCGCCCGACGCTCTGCTAGGGTTTCACTGCGCCACCTCTATGGTTACACCTTTCTTTGTCTTTTCTTCGTCAAACTCTTTTCCATCTTCTTCTATTTTTTATTTTTTCTTAATTTCTTTTTCACTTAGCTCCCTAATTTTCGTTTTCTCTCCCAATTCATTGCTCTTTTAATTCATTCCATTTTCTAATTCACTCATTCCATATATCTTATGTCTCTTTGGAATCATTGAATACCAATTCTGATTTTCTCTACACCATGAACAACAAATCAGAGACTCAGAACCCTCATATAATTGCTATGACAGTGGAGGGTGCCAGCCTTCAAGTGGTACCCAAAGAAATATGAAACTGCTCTCGTGGAATTGTCGGGATTTGGGGAGACCCCTGACAATCCACAATCTTAAAGGGATTTGCAAATCCTACTCCCCCAAGGTTGGTTTTATCTGTGAAACAAAAAATCAATCTCGACAAGTTGAAGGAAAACTAAGATCTTGTGGTTTCAAGGAATGATTTATTGTAGATCCGGATGGATTATCAGGGGGTTTGCCAATGGCATGGAGGGATGGTTGTACTGTTCAGATTTTACAGCATGGTAGATTTTTTATTGCGGCATCAGTTCTAACAGCTGGTTCTAATGATCCCTATGGTGTTCTAGGTGTTTATCTCAGTTCAAATGATCAACATAGAATGGCTCAATTTGCTGAATTAACTTCAGTCACCCAACAATTCGATGGTAAGATTGTGTTAATGGGGGATTTTAATGCCATTTCTAATGAATTGGAGAAAGAAGGTGGGGGTGCTAAATCTCCTTCTTCTATTGGAACCTTTAATAGTTTTATTGATGATAATTCCCTGATTGATATTGGTATGGTCGGAAGACCATTCACTTGGTCAAATAGACGGAGGAGTGATGAGTTGATACAGGAAAGACTGGACCGATTCCTGGTAGGAGTTGATTGGCAGCAACTCTATCCCAATGCAACGGTTCTTAGACTGTCAGAATCAGGCTCGGATCATGCCCCTCTTATCCTAGACTCTAATCCGAGAATTGAGAGATCTAAACGCCGATTCAAATTCCAAGAAAGATGGTGTTCCAATGATGAAATACGGCAGATTGTTAGAGAGGTTTGGCATGAATAGATTGATGGTTCAGCCATGTATATCCTAGCTCAAAAAATAAAGCGTTGTCGGCATAAGATTGTCAAATGGCAGCAAGAACACAGATCTAATTCGAAGGTGGAGATTGATTTACTACAGTCGGAATTAGAGGAACTTCGTTTAGCAGGAATTCATAGAGGCGACATCATTTCAGAAATAGAGGACAAACTTGAAAAAGCATTGCAAAATGAGGAATCTTATTGGAAAGATAAGACTAGAGTCAAATGGCTCAAATCTGGTGATCAGAATACAGCTTTCTTCCATCAGAAATTTAGAAATCGAACCCGAAGGAATAGAATTTGGCAACTAACTGGCAATGATGGTGAAGTGGCTACTTCAAATGCTGGTATTGCTTCTGTGGCTGAATCTTATTTCAAGGACATCTTTTCCTCCACTTGTCATGAGAACCCTGAACCTCTATTTACTGATTTTGAACCTAAGGTTACAGCTCACATGAACCGTAGGCTTCAAAGACCAGTGACTATGGAGGAAGTGAAACGCGCAACATTTAGCATTCATCCTCAAAGTGCCCCAGGAGATGATGGTATGACAGCAAAATTTTTTCAAAGCTTCTGGAACATACTTAGTGGTGATGTGTTTCGAGCAGTTAAGAGCTTCCTTTCTGGGGGCAGAATCTTGAAGGGTTTTAACCACACTCAGATCTGTCTTATTCCCAAGATCTCTGATGTTAAAGATATGACTCAGGTAAGACCAATAAGCCTATCTTCAGTCTTTTACAAGATTATCTCCAAAGTATTTGTACATAGGCTTCAGAGTATGATGAATAGACTAATTAGCCCTACGCAAAGTGCTTTTATTAAAGGCAGATTAATCTCTGATAATATCCTAATTGCTCACGAGTGTATGCATTACTTGAAGAACAAAAAAGGGGTCTCGAAAATGAAATGGCGCTAAAATTAGATATGAGTAAGGCATATGATAGGGTGGAATGGCACTTTCTTTGGTTTATATTGGAGAAGTTTGGTTTTGACTCTCGATGGATCATGTGGATTCGAGAATTAGTGACAACTGTTTCTTATTCTGTTATTGTGGAAGGACAACCTTATGGTTTCTTCAAACCAAATAGAGGTATTCGATAAGGAGATCCTCTATTCCCCTATCTTTTTCTTTTTTGTGCAGAAGGTCTCTCCTTCTTGCTACACAAGGCAGAACAAAACAAACTAATTCAGGGTCTTCAGATACATAGGCGATATCCCAAGGTCAACCACCTCCTGTTTGCTGATGATTCCATTTTATTCTGTAAGGCTAATCCTAAAGCATGTTCAAATATCCTGCATTTATTGAATTCTTATGAAAGCATCAGTGGCCAGAGGGTAAATCTTAATAAATCTGCTGTATTCTTTAGCCACAACACTCTGTCCACTACTCGCACACTACTGGCTAACTCTATGAATATTAATCATATTGGGGCTCAGGATAAATACCTTGGTTTGCCTTCTACAGCCTCTAAATCGAAAAAGGCTTCTTTTAGTATGATCAAAGAAAAGGTTCGGAAAAGAATCCAAGGGTGGAAGCGCAATCTTCTTTCGTCAGGTGGTAGACACGTATTGCTTAAGGCAGTGGGAGAAGCTATTCCTATTTATACATTGTCTTGCTTCAAGTTGCCTGATGGTTTAATTTCGAAAATTCACTCTCTACTTTCTCAGTTCTGGTGGGGACAAAAAGGTTCTAAAAGGAGGATGGCTTGGATTAGCTGGGACACTATGACTCGCTCACGAAAAGAAGGAGGCCTTGGATTTAAAGATCTCAGAATCCAAAATCTGGTACTTTTAGGCAAACAGTTTTGGCGACTTGTAACACAGCCTACTTCCTTATTATCCAAAATCTTAAGAGGTAAATACTTTAGCAATGGTAATGCTATAACGGCAGAAATTGGAGTCTTACCTTCTTGGGGATGGAGGAGCATACTGGAAGGCCGAAAGATTGTTGAAAAAGTTCTTAATTGGGATGTGGGTACTGGTGAGGATATCCGAACCTTTGAGGATCCTTGGCTGCCTCCTCCGTATCCTTTAATGATTTCTGACATGCCAAATAGACAGGCTATTTCTGAGTTGTTTCCAAGAGTTAAAGATCTAATTACTGAAGATAGAAATTGGAATCAGAATCTCATTCAAGAACTATTTCCCCAAGACGTTGCAAACAGGATTTTGTCAGTTAAAATTCAGCAGAGTAGGGACAAATTGCAATGGGATTTGAACAAATCCAAGCAATATGATACAGCTTCAGGTTACAAAATTGGCTATTTATTTTACCATCCGCCTCTGGAGCTTTGCCCTAATTATATGCAACAGAAAAAGCCGTGGATTGATCTATGGAAGTTGAACTTGCCTCACAAAATTAAGCTATTTATCTGGAAAGCTCTCCATGGCCGACTTTCGGTGCTTACTCAGATTCATCACCACATCCCATCTATATCACCAATATGTCGTTGCTGTCATGAAGCAACGGAAACAATCACTCATTGTTTGATCGATTGCTCTAGAATTAAAGACGTATGGTCTCAGAGTTATCTTCGTGACTGTCTTCCCCCTCAGAGTTCTAACGACTTTTGGACATGGTGGACTGCATCAACAGAGATACTTAACCCGTTGAAGAATGCTGACCGTAATCCTCAATTGCTTGCCATCATTTGCTGGAACTGCTGGAAAGCTCGCAACCAGTTGATTTTTGAAGGTTCTACTTCTATGTCGTCTGCCATTCTAGCAAGCTCTGTCAAGTTGCTCCTTGAAATCCAAAGAACTCCCAGTTTAAGTCGTCATCTCCATGAGACAAGCTCTTAGATGCATTCAATTTGATTTATCATTATTTATTCTTTAAGATTTTTCTTTGTTTTTCGACCACGCACCGTTGGATGAATACCTTCAGTGTAGTGTTTTTGGGAAATCTCCACCTTTTATTATGCTGTACTGCTTTTGGACATCTTTATATTTCATTTTTTAATAATTAATGAAATATAACCTATTATCTTTGAAAAAAAAAATTAACAAACAATACACTCTCAAACATTTTTCTTTTCTTTTTACACGTTTAGACACGGATTACGTCATACCCCTTAATTTATAGACTTTCTCTCCATATAAATCGTCACAGGTTTTTTGCACTTTAGCCATTCATACATAAGTTGTAATGAGTCTTTGTATTTTACCTATTCTCACGTAAATCGTCCAATCCAGATATGTTTTAAGCTAGAAAAATGTTATGTTTAATATCTTGGGACGATTTAATTATATTTTTAAATACTTATTATCCTTATAAAAGAAGTTTTAAACATAAATTATCCTAGACCGCATTGTTTTATATATATAGAAAGAGATGATTAGTGTGTTAAAATTTTTTTAGGGGATTCATGTCATTTTGGTTCCTCTTCAATTTATTTAAGTAAAACAACCTAAATCTGATATTATGTATATTTTATAGGAATAAAAAAGGGGTACATGATCACACGATGATCCAATGTGAAGAATTAAAGAGTAAATCTTTATGGAGACTAATTACCATGAAAAAGACTTATTCACTCAACTTCATTCTCTCCACAAGTTGTCAGCTTCCTTCAAAACAAAATCCAAGTGAAAGTGTGAAACTAGCACTGCTAGCAATGCGGGTCAACTGCGGATCGATTTAAGTCAACCTTTTTTCTTTTTTCGGGTTGAAAAAAAAAAGAGAGAACTAGCGGACTTCCCTTCACCTTGAGTTCCAATCCATGTCCCATCCTGCGGTCTGGAATTGGAACTCATCACAACACCGAAAAAATAAAACGCAGATGATGGAAGTGGTTCTGAGTTTGATGCTAATTAGCAGTGCTAATTTTCTATTAACTGAAGAGAGCCAAAACGACAGCGTATCATCCTCTTCTGGAGGAAACGAAAGCTACTGCGACTTCCCTGGAATTTGCGGACCCAATGGAAACTGCGATGTTAATAAGCCGCTAGCTTGTGGATGCTTGGATGGTTTCACACCCAAGTCTCCCACTGCCTTCGATAGCCTCGACTACACGCACGGCTGCGTCAGAAAGAAACCATTCAATTGTAGCACCGACGTCTTCGTTGCCTATGCTGTGTTCCAAGAACCCACTGGCACGTCTTATTATCATTCTTTCTTCAACCAAAGTTTGAAAGCCGAGGGTTGCAAGGAGAAATGCAAGAGTAACTGTTCTTGCATGGCGGCTTATACAGAAATTGAGAGTGGTGAATGCAAATTGTGGAGTGGTGATTTGTTTGACGTTAGGGTCATACAGGAAGGACGCCAATATCTTTATATTCGAATGCCTGCTTTTGACCAAGCAGGTTTGATTTGATTTCTTTCGTTTCTTTTGTAAATTCTAATGTTATTTGTCTGCCATGACCGGGTATTAATCTATCAGAGCCCGGAGGCCGAAGTCACCGGCGCAGCGACCATAAGGTGGTGGGAGTAGTTGTTGGCAGTGCTGCTGTTGTGATTTTGGGTATGATCTTGGCTTCTTGGTACATGCTCACCAAAAAAACAGAGCCACAAGGTACATTATATTCCTCCTGCTTAGTAATATTAGAGAAATTATAATTGTGCTATCTTTTTGGATTATAAAGAGAACGGTGATGATACATGACCTACTCATTCTGATAATCAAGTTAGTCCAATAGCTTATTAGCACAACAAAGACCAATTGAAGAAAAAAGAAGAGATGCATAAGAAGAAGAAAGACTTGGTTAAACTTGGGTTATATAAATAACTTGTTCAACTAACATTTTTCTTAAATGAAATCTGAACTTGGGTGCTTATGTGCCGAATAAATTTCGGATTATCCTTTATATAAAATAAAATGTCCTGTAGTTCATAAATTCATTAAATTACCCAAACTTTCACTATTTCTTCCTTTGCTCATTCTGTAGTTCACACTTCATAATAAATTTCTCTCTTAGACCATTATTTTCATACTATCTTCCCTTTGAGAATAGCATTGGGAGAAGTAAGGATTGGTGAGATGCTTAGTCAGACCAATGAACAAGAAGGGGATCTGGAGCTTCCATTACTTGACCTATCAAGAATAGCTATGGCTACTGATAACTTTTCTCTCAATAACAAGCTTGGAGAAGGTGGTTTTGGACCTGTATACAAGGTGAGGTTCTAACATCGCTAAATTACTGCTTGTAGAACATACAAGTACTGAGTATGCAACTAAGGGAATATTAATTAATTTGTATATGCCATCTGTTATTCAGGGCGTATTAGATGATGGACAACAAATTGCTGTAAAGAGACTTTCAAGAAGTTCTGGACAGGGTTTAAATGAATTTAAAACTGAGGTCAAACTAATAGCCAAACTTCGACACCGTAATCTTGTAAAACTTCTTGGTTGTTGCATTCATGAGGAAGAGAAATTGTTGGTATATGAATACATGCCTAACAGAAGTTTAGACTATTTTATTTTTGGTTAGTACCCAACAAGTTACCCTATGTCTCTAGTTACATATATAGTTAGAGAAATGAAGTTAACTGATGTTTGCATTATTTTTGTATGTATATATTCTTTTGTACACTCTTTTAAAGAGAGAAAAAAAAACTACTTCTCTCACATTTTATCAATTACTTTAACATCAAAAATAGATGTATAAGAGAAATATACACAAAAATAATGCATATAACATTCCTCTATGTAGTTATAGTCAATTTTCACAACATTCTAATTTTGATGAAAATATTATTGCATCATGACTAGATCAAATGCGAAAGAAGACTTTGGATTGGCCTAAGCGCTTTAACATCATTTGTGGAATTGCTAGGGGCTTATTATATCTTCATCAAGATTCAAGACTAAGGATTATACATAGAGATCTTAAAGTAAGTAATGTTCTATTAGATAGTAAAATGAACCCAAAGATTTCAGATTTCGGTTTAGCTAGAAGTTTTGGAGGGGATCAAAGTAAAGGAAATACACATAGAGTAGTGGGAACTGTGTAAGTTGAACTCTACATTTCTTTTATATTCTCTTAAAGAAAAATTAAAACTTTTTGAGTGTTTACTAATCAATGCATAATTTTTATTTTGTCTATGTAAAGTGGATACATGGCACCTGAATATGCTGTTCATGGAAATTTTTCGGTAAAATCTGATGTCTTTAGTTTCGGTATTTTGCTACTCGAGATAATATCAGGAAGAAAAAATAGAAGATTTTATTATCCAAGTTCCAATGTCAACCTATATGGACATGTGAGTTTGATAATTTTTCTTCCTCTTTTGGTATACCTCATATTAAGTTTAGTCCGGCAAAATTTGTGATTCGTATTTTGAATTTTGCAATTTTTTGTTGGAGGATCTACAAAGATTAAATTAACTATTTAATTTTGATTTTTACTGTTAATGCTCTGTCAAAGATGACATAATGTTAAATGTCAATGTGTTATTGAATCTCCTACTTGATATTTAACTTGTATCACCATCTAATTGAGACATTTAAGCCTTTTGACTATATCCAAGTTGATAACATTACTAAAATGTGTGTGTAATAGGCATGGGATCTATGGAAACAAGGAAGGTCATTAGAATTGGTGGATGAATGGTTGAAGGAGACATGGAATGTGTCTGAAGTGCAACGTTGCATCCACATCAGCCTCCTATGTGCACAACAGCATCCCCAAGATAGGCCAACCATGTCATCAGTGGTTCTCATGCTTGGAACTGAAATTGATTTACCTCAACCCAAATATCCTACGTTTTTTGTTGCTGAATCTTCTGAAGGCACAAGTTCCTCCTCTTGTAAAAACGAATTGAGCGTTACAGAATTGGAACCTCGATAACAAATTAAAAACATCATATATAGATTTTTTCTTTAGTAAATTATTTTTGGGCAGCATATTTACTAGCCTTAAGTTGCATTACTGATAGAAACTTTAATGATTGTATCCATTAAACACTTTTCTTTTCTTGTTACTGACAACACATGTAATACACAACATTACACAAGCTTAAATGGAAGAAAAAACAGAAAGGAAAATTACATATGGCATCTTTTTCTGGCCAGCTAATTATCAAAGACTCCTTTCTCTTATATTCCATAACTCCACAACTATTAGACCAAACGATCACCTTTTACTATTTGAATGCTCATCACTTTGAACTATACCCAATCGAAACTGTTGTTTAACTTGTTCACTATACTGTTAAGGACTAACATAGAGACCAATCACACTACAAATTGAAACCATTGATAAGTAAAGTTAGCACCCCTGTCCCAAAACATTCTTTCACTAGTTTTACGTGTCTTAATTTTTTAGCAACATTAACACCACCTATTGCATGCAGTCACTGTGATTAAGATATCTATATTCACTAGCCGCTCTAAGCTTCAGCCTATCTGCAATGGAGAAAAATCAACGGTGTGAGTAAATACTTACAACTTCAACTGAGCTTAAAGAAATCACATTGCAGAGGCAACTATAAAGTATGCATAAATTGGTGATGAATTTACATATAAAGTTTAGATAGGGCACAAGTTACTTTTTCTAACAAAACTGTTCAAGTTAGTGAAATGGAATTGGCATATATCAGTTACTTGAAAATTCTTGCATGTTTGAATTTTAGCCTCACAGATTTTCCCCAGTGCGCTGAAATGAATTTCGATCAATTTTCCCTGAGCCGAAATAAAGGCTTATATCAGTTAAACTTCTCAGCCGTTCAATGCAATCCACAAAGTGCACATTGAAAGGAATGAGTTCCAGTATAATGAAAAGAAAAACAAACTCGCAAATCTGCTAGCGTTTCTCGACAAGTTCTTCAAGTCTTTGTTTCTGATCGTTACTTTCATGGCCACTACTCTTGGAGAAGATTTTTCAAGAAAGCACTCCATTTTGACGAAGTTCATGGTTCTATTTCTTACTCTGCCTACTGGGAACAATGTTTTCAAAGATGCTATTCTGGATCATGTTACTAACTGCATGTGTTTCTTCAATTCTGATTTTGACCATTGTATCTCTACTCCAATCACACATACATTTAAGAAATTGGTTGAGAGCTACCGTACAAGAAATGAATGTGTATAAAGTTTGTTATTTATATTATAAAAAGAAGATATACAAGAAATATATGTACAAAATATAATGCAAACATCATTTTCTCTAAAAGAAAAGTAGTAACTAATTTTCTGTGGTAGAATTATGTTTGCACTTTTTTTTTTTTTTTGTCTCCCAAGGGTTTGCCGCTGGCCAATGGGTTGCTGCATGCACAAGGCGGGATTCAAACCCCGACAATTGCTTAAGCGGACTAGTGAGCTAACCACTAGACCAACCCAACTTGGTAGTAGTGTGTATTAAAAAGAAAAGGTAATTGTCCTACTATTCAGTATTATATAACTACGGATATTTTACAAAAAAAAGGGATTAATTTGGCAATTAAAAAGAAGGTAATAACCAACAAGGCAACAACTATAGCATAATAGCTAGAATTTCGATTTAGTTTTTAAAATTTTTTGATATTATAATTTTAAATAAATTAGTCGATTTTATAAAATTTATACTAAATTTAACAATTTTAATATTTAAAATTTAAATTTTGTTACGTTTTATATTTTATGTAATTAATTTACGTTTTTTATTTTAGATTTTCTCTCCTTTAGTTTTTATCTGGTTCAAACGAGTGCAAACATGGCAGCGGATAGTCTTGCTAATGGTCATGAAACAACCTAATACTATATCTAAACACCTGTGGCTGTAACCAATAACGAATTAACAATGTGTAAACTACATAAAAAAATAATGTGCAAAGCACTACCAACATATGATTTATCTTGAATTCTTGATTCCACAGTAATATTCGAATAAAGGAAATAAATAGTCAGTTTTTCTTTAAACAGCAAGACCAGCTCTGATAATTTGCTTAAGAAATAAGAAACAGGGAGTGAATATTGTTATTTCAAAATTGATAATGTTATTTTAATTTAATAAGAAATTTTTATAGATATATTTTAGATTGAAGTAGTATCACCCAAATCAAAAGAGATATGATCAATCTTGGAGTGGTAATATTCACTTCTTAGTGAATTCATGTTTGAAATTAAAATTAAAATTAAATAAAAAAAACTAAGTGCGTTCTGTGGCGTCAGTTTTCCTGTAACTATGGTGGCTACAAGGAGCCAACCAATGAGTTTTTGACACCTAGATATCAAAGGGGGCTATGACTTTTTGCTGGCTGGTCATAGTCACGGTAAAAATGCTAACACCGAAGGTAAATAAAGAAAGAGTAAAAGGCAAATAGGTTCTTAACATTTTTTTTCGGATATTCTCGTTATCAAAAAACGGAAAATACATTCAAATTTCTTACTCTCGAAAAATGTGGACATTTCAACTCTTCCGTTTAATTCAGGCGTTTGGGTTGGACCGAAAACGCTGACCTGGTAGAGGTGGCGCTGACCTGGCCGTTATGGAGCCTACATGGCAGGAAGCTTTTCGAAACAGGACACATAAGTCTCTGGAGACAAAAACGACACCGTTTCGTTACCAAGCAATCTTTTAAATTTTTCTGCCCTAATCCCTCATCTGCACAGAAACGGCGAAGTGGGTGTTGTGGGGAGTGGAGGAAGAAAGAAAATTCTTTTTTCCATGGCATCTGAAGGAGTATCATCAAAGTGGAGAAGAAGTGAAGATGGGGGAAGAGAAAAGAACTCCTCATCCAACATTTAGTCCAAAATTTGTTAGCTGAACAAGTGAAAAATAAAGGGAAGATTCAATTTAATTCAATTCATGTTATTTATCTTAAGTAAATATATAATTCAGACTAGTTCAAAGAGAGCCACAAGGACCACATCTTAGGACTTAACTTACAAAATGATTTTAACTTACAATCTTATTAATATAAGTACACTAAGAGCACTATCATGTATACCTAACAATAACATTGTTGCATTGCATTAACATGCCACATGATAAATATATAATCTTTTCTAAAAACTTATTAGTTTTTGGATATGAATGCTTCAAGCTTTTCCTTCAATTGTATTGCAGCAGTCTTGCTGTCCTGCGCTTTTATGGAGAAAATTCTTTATAAATTTTGAAAAAAAAAATCCACCAAATTTGAATTAATTTTACTTCTTTAGATGTAAATATATTTTTTTAAACACCAAAAAAAAATTAAAAATATTTGATTCAAAGGCTTATGAAAGCATTATTGTAAGTTACTCCACAACTTACACAACTAGCAAAATTTATAAAGTTTATCCTCAAAATACTAGAATTATTTGAGGAGTCCATTAAATACGAGTAAGCATGGGTTGGCATTGTCCATTTTTTCCTTTTTCAACAATTCTTTAGCATATTTTTGCTAAAATACTAAAATCGAACTATCGGTAAGACAAGAAATTCTAAACCAAGAAAGTAACTAAGTTTGTAAAGATCTTTAAAAAAAAAAAAATTGATTCAGTGTTGAAATAAGTGTATCAATTTCTATGTTGTCACTTCCAGTAACAACTATATCATTGATATATACCAAAAGGAAAGTAGTAGAAAGAGAAGTATGATTGACAAATAAAGAAATGTTAAACTTTGTTATAGTGAAACCAAATCTGACCAGGGTTGCAGTCAATGTATTGAACCAAACTTTTGGAACTTCTTTTAATCCATAGATTGCTTTTCTTAATTTTATTTGATAACCAGGAGGTGGAGCATAAATACTTCTTCCTCTAAATTGTCATTTAAGAAGGCATTTTCGAAATCAAATTACCTTAATGGCCATCCAAAAGACAATGCAATAGTTAAAATGATTCGTATAGTTATAGGCCCCTCACAACTGGACTATATAGATTTGGCCATAGTCAACCCCTTCAACTGTAAAAAGCCTTTAGCAACAAGTCTGGCTTTCTATCGAATAATGTTGCCTAAAGGGTCTCTTTTAATTGCAAAGTCCTACTTAGAGCCTATGACAGTCTTATTGTGTGGGATTTCAACTAAATCCCATATTTTACACCTATTAATAAGAGCTTGAATTTCAGAATCTTATCCTGCTTTCGATGAGGACATTGAATAGTTTGTTTCACTATTTTTGATAAATTCTGCACCAAATCAGAAGATTCTGAAGCAATTGCTAGAAGAGCTTGAGATAGGAAATTTTTAGTTTTAGATCTAGTCATCATAATGTGGGTGTTAGCAGAGGTAGGTTCAGTTTGGTAACCAACTTAATTAAATTTTTTTTGATAAAATAACTTAAATAATAAATGATTCTGTTAAAAGTAACTTATAAATAAGTTATTTTGTGTTTGGATTTTTAACTCTAAAAATGTTTATTTTATTGAAATGTGATGAAAAGTAGAAGTATTATGAGAGAAATCATTTTTTTAACTTCTTTATAAGCTCCAAAATAGCTTCTTAGAAAGTTGTAATTTGATTTTAAAAATTGTACCAGACATTAATACTATTACTTTTTATAAGTCAAAAGTTAAAAAAAGTTACTTTTAAAGTTTCATAACGGGCTCGTAGTATTCGTACTGGTGGAAGGAGATGTTAATGTTGCAAGTGTGAGGTATATGAAATTAGTCTCACATTGGAAAAAAGCAAGAAAGAATGAAGAGTTTATAAAAGTGAAGAGAATCAAATAGTAAGCAGATCTCAAGACCTAAAATAGGGACAATATTATTATGGGAAGTTTCATTGGGAGGAGTAGTTTCTGCAGTTACTTGAGGGTCAACGCATGTAGATGGTAAGGTTTAAGTTGCCAATTCTGTAACATTAGTAGTAGTAGAAGGTGCATGCATATCTGGTATGGTGTTGTGACTTGTGAGTTAGAGTAAAAGGAGTTTTTGTAGTTGCTTGAGAATCAAGGCATGTAGATATTGATGTTGAAAAACTAGCAATTCTGTAACATTAGTAGTAGTAGAAGATGCACTCATATCAGGCATGATGTTTTGAGTTGGAGTAAGAGTGCTAAATGTAAAAGTCGGCAACTCACTTAAAACACTGTTAGTTGGAAAAATCTGATTAGAGAGAAACATTGATTTGTATAAAAAGTCAGTTTCATCAAAGATAACATGTCGAGAATAATGAATCTTACCTTCTTTTGTCATGCACTTATAACCTTTATAACTATTATCATAACCAAGAAACAAACATTTGTCATATTTAAAAGCAAATTTTATCTTATTATATGGTCTAAGATATGAAAACAAGCACCACTAAAAATTTTTAAACACTTATAATCTGAAAATTTATCAAATCGAATTTTAAATGGTGGCTTAAATTCTAAGGCAAAACTAGGCAACCTATTGATGAGGAGGACGCTTCACTAAATCAAGGAAATCGGCCTCAATGCTAATTGTGTGGACAAGTAGGTCATGTAGTGCAAATCTATTATTTTCACATATTTGACCCTAATTTCCAAACTTATAGCACCAATTCTCAATCACAACAATCTGAATTTTCTTATTTCAATATTCAACCATCACAGCCACCACCACCTTCTCAATTTTATCAATCATGTGCTTATTTTTTAAGTCCAGAGCACTGTCAAAAATCAGTGCGGTACCCAAATTCTGGAGCAAGTCATCATGTGACACTAGATTCTCAACTAACTATAACTAACTCTATTCACTCATAGTAATGAATAATGATATTTGGTATACGAAAATAATAGAATCAGAATTTAAGTTACTTATTTCATTTCATTCAAGTATTCAACAATTATTTAACTTTTTTTAATTACAAAATTTGATAATATTTACACGTCCAAACACATTAATTTTCTGCATGGACATTTTCATAATTTGTTGTTCGTTTATTTATAGTAATTTAAATAATAGGCTTAACACACTAACTTTTTTTTTCGCTATACTATTACGAAATTATGAATATGAGAACGTAGTCTTTTTTTGGGATCTTATCATTATTTTTTATTGAGTAAGGAGTGTTATATTTTTTGTTAATTAAATAAATCATAACTTTTTATTTATTATATTTTAGATTAATAATTTAGATTTATAATTTAAGATTTAGAGTTCAGAATTTTAAAATTTATAGTTAAATCTAGACCTTAAATCTCAAGAAACGCTGCATTTTTTATTTTCTCTAAAATGCATTAGAATTCTTTCTGTTTTTGGACCCTAAACAAGTAAACATTTATCAAGAAATAATTGCAAATATATCGTTATATATATTTTGGTTTTGGACATAGGATGATGTAATGGTTTTAAAATAAAAAAAATTATATTTGTAATATTTTTTATGTACAAATTTTTTTACTAAATGAAAAGCTAATTTTTTAATTTTTTATTTTTGTCAATTATTTTTAATCTAAAATATAAAAGAAATAATATACACAAAAATAAATCATATATAACATTTCTACCTAAAAGAAATCAGAAGGCAAAATAGTACGGAAAACAAAAGTCGAATAAAACGTTGAGGCCCACCGTTTTTTATTTCCCGTAGTAGTATAATACAGTTCGGTCATTAAGAGAATTTTTTTTCTTTTTCTTTTCCCTTTATCTATTTTAATTTCTCAAAATCTTATTATCCTACTTCGCCAATTAATAATTATACTTCACGTACGAACCCGCCCTCTTAGTCAAAGACTCAAAGTAGTATAATACGTTTAGTACCCTAAATATAATAAATAAATAAAGAACTAACATAAGCCTAAGTGGGAAAATTTATATAATACAAAGTTCATAAATAACTCTAACTCGCCCTCTTTGTCATGGCACTATTTTCCTTTTCTAGCTGAGAGTTCCCTGATATGGATACTACACACAGAAATGGAGCTCCAATGAGGTAATTAGTTCGTATTAATTATTAAATGCTCATTGATAACACTAATTAAGTGATGAACTTCTGAATTCTTTGCTTCATTTCAGTGTTTGTCATACACTATATATTATCTTAGAACCTTTGTTTTGTCTTCTTAGGGAGGAAAACGAAGATGTGGCTGCTAAGTTCAAAGAATCATTGGAAACCATTGTTATATACCTCAACCTTCAGCTTTCTCTCGTTTCCTTCTTCAAAGGTCAAGATTTCTTCGCAACCCACCCCAATGTTGGGGTGGCTATGGTTTTCTTTGTTCAGCTCTTGTTCTTTGTGGGGCTTCTGGGAACAATGCTTGGTGGCCGGGTCTCGATGAAGATCCTACGGTGGATCATACTAGTTCTTGGAGGAGTGTCCTCTGTTTTGGTTCAGACTATGATGATATAGTCACCAATTGCTTGCTTAAGATTAAGGTTGTTGTTACCATGAGCTCTGTAAACTATTTATCTCTTCAGCTTTTGGACTTAGGGAGTGTATCGAATATGCTGTAACTTTCTCTGTGTTTGTGTTTGTGTTTGTGTTTTTTTTTTTTTTTTTTTTAATTGTTGGTTTGTACCAATTTGCTTATCTTGAATGGATTGTATTAAACTATTAATTAATGCAAATATTCCAAAAGTGGGTTTTAGCAGCTAACGAGGAAAGAGTTTAGATTTTATTATGACCTTTTTGTAGGCAGGGCAAAAATAAATGATGAAACTTGGGAAGAAAGATCTTGTCTGAAAATTAATATATAATCTTTGTAGATCTTTTATTTGTTTCCATTTTCTCGGTCCACAGTAAAATAATAATAATAACAGAGTCATATAATATTTTTACACAAGAAAAAAATAATGAAATTTGATAATACAAAACAAGCAACCCAAATTTTGTAAGAAGACTACAGCAAATATTGAAAACTCAAAGATACAATGTCTTGTCTTTCGTTCAACAATTACACAGTAATTATCGCTGCTAGTCATCCACATTCTTATTACTGATACAAGTAATCATCATCACATGTTACACACCCAAAAAAGAAAAAAAAATTACACAACTGCAGATTTATGAAGCCATTTAATATTCTTCTCATATTTTGCTAGGAGATAAGTACCATATATGTTATATTTTTTTTTAAGCATTATTTTCCAAATTAACGCGGTTTTAAAATGGACATACTTAATTCATTAACCGAAGGTAAACTACTCTGATTTAATGAAGAATGTTCTCCAACAAATAGAGCTGCTTATTTTAGTTTTGGCAAATAAATTTGACTGCCTAACATCATAACCACAGTCTGTCCACAGATGACATGGTTGGCCTGTCATGTAGATGCTGTTGAAGACATCGAAAACTAGGATTTGTCTATGGTGGGGAAAGAATTTTATGGTTCTTTAAGAACTCATTAATAAGATTCTAAATTTGTGGCTAATATTACATCGTACAATAATTATATATATTTGTAGTGTGGCCCAAAATATTTTTTAATAACAAATTGATTCCCTGTAATTCATTGATTTGTTGGTGTATATTCTTTATTAATAGCCCGTACATTATTATTGAAAGTCCAAAAAAAAAAAATTATGAATGATTATTTTTTTGTTTACTATTTTTTTTGGTGACTATATTTTTTTTAGTATAGTTCTGATAAATATTTTTTGCTTTGTTATATTTATTTGCGAAATAATAATGAAATAAGTAAGAAGAGAAGAGTAAAAATAAATTTGTTTTTAAAATTAGATATCATCCGATTTTTTTTATTGATGGTCTATATAGTTTTTTTCTTAGTTCGAAGGAGGACTATTTATTTATTTTCAAATATAACTCGAAGAAAAAATATATATAAAAATGACA
Source organism: Arachis hypogaea (assembly GCF_003086295.3). NCBI lineage: Eukaryota > Viridiplantae > Streptophyta > Magnoliopsida > Fabales > Fabaceae > Arachis > Arachis hypogaea. The sequence continues at coordinate 37,211,478 of NC_092043.1, forward strand.
TGTTGAAATTGATTAAATTAATCTTTTTATAAATTTTTTTATTCTTTTATAATTAACTTAAAATTTTATATTTTTTAATCTTATTGATTTTAATCTCGTTTTTTACACTTGGACAAGTAAATTATTTTCACTGTTATAATATTTATGTCATTATGATCGAGTGAAATTCTAATAGGAGACTTAAAGAATGATAGAGAATTTGACTAACATAGATGAGACTACTTCTTATTATGTATTACTCTTTTTTTTAAAATATATTACATAACTATATATTATATTTTTTAATTCATATATATAATCTAAAACATTCAATTAAATATTATTTTTATATTTATTAATTTTTTATTTTATATCTATTTTTTAAATTAATTATTTTTAATTTATAAAATTTTTAAAATAAATATTAAATTGTATTAAACATCTATAAATTTAAAAAATAAATATTTTATGATTAATAATTTTTTTGTTTACTTTTTATAGATGTTTAATAAAATTTAATATTTATTTTGATAATTTTGTACAACTAAAAAAAGTTAATTTTAAAAAAGTGAATATAAAATAAATATAAAAATAATATTTACTTAAATATTTAAGAAATATTAATATTTTAGAATATATATACCGATTTTGTTGTGTAAAAAAAAAAGTTAGAAACGACCTATACTTTATAGACTAAAATTATACTTAACCCTTATTATTATTATCAATAATTTTATTATTGTTAATATAGTTATTATTTTTCTAGTTAAGCAACTTTACTTATGAGTTTTAATTCATAAACTATCAACGTAAGAAAAATTTTTTTATACTAATGTTCGATATAGGTTTTACATATGAAGTTGAAAATGTTATTTTAACCTAATAAAAATAAAAATTAATATTTATACACATTTTTTTAAAGTTTATTTTACATTGTCAACATAATATATACTTCACAAGTTTATTGGGCTTTTATAAACAATTAACAAGAAATAGTTTTTATATGTCTAAAAAACAAAAGTAGTGCCATGTGACTAAAGTAGAAGCTTTTCAGAAAAACTGCTATTAACCAAACAACTCTCACACTATTCCATATTATGAAAAGATTCACGTCTTTAAAGGACCCAAATATACTTTTCCCACCTTAGAATCGTTCCGAAAACTAATATGGATGCATCAGAACCACTAAAAGATTCTTTTAGGTCTTCACTTATCAAGTCTAAAGGCATCCCCTCCATCCACAAATTTCATGCCTAAAAAAACACATCAAATTAAGAATCAATAATATTATTAATTTATAGTTTTAAAGTTTATAGTAGAAATTGTTACTATAATAAAAAGAGTTTAGGAAAAAAAATAAAAAATTATTTAAAAAAGTATTATTTTTATTATTTATATTTTTTTTGTAATTATAAGGTTCTTACCAATATATAGATCAAGAGTATGCTAAGAGTACGCTAAGAGTATACTCGATATGAAATAATATCCTAATAAATTACATTGCTTTTTTTTTAATCCTCTTTTATATTTTTTTAATTTTGTTCTCTAATTATAAAATTCTAATATTCTCCTCAAGGTGAATAGTGGGATGACCAATATTTAGCTTGGTTAGAACTTTAGCAAGAACTTGTATTGAAACTGCTTTAATAAAAATGTCAACCAATTGATCTTCTGATCTTACAAATGGAAGCTCAATAATATCATTTTCAATTTTTTTTGATAAAGTGTGATCCACCTCAACATGTTTTGTTCGATTATGTTGTACGGGATTCTCTGAAATATTGATTATGGCTTTATTGTCACATTTCAACCGACTTGACAATTATGGTAAAACCCAATCTCAGTCATTAATTTTCTTATCCATAATACCTTTAATAATTTCTCGAAATTTGGTCTCAGAGCTTGAGAGAGCTACAAGAAATATTATTTTTATTATTCATATTTTTATTATGTGATCACAAGATTCTTACCAATAATAATAGAGTCATATTTTTCTTCTATGATTACAAAATTTTTACTAATATATAGATCAAAAAGTACGTTAAGAGTACGCTCATTATGAAATAATATTTTAATAAATTATTTTAATTTTTTTTAATTTTCTTTAATATTTTTCTGATTTTATTTTCTAATTATGATATTCTAATAGGAATAGCAACAATGACAATAATATATGTTGTGCTTACTCAAATACTCTAAGATATTTGAGTTAAAAAAAACTAAAAAATCAATCAATTAAATAACTAATACTACATATATTATCATCAATGATTCATTTAACATTCCAACAGTTTTAGCTATAAGCATGGAGCGATTGTGGGAGGCAAAGTCTTTCGGACTTTTTGGTGGGTTTACAAGAAGCATGAGCATCCTAGCCAATAACCCTATATATATGTATCCATTGATTGATTGTTTTCGTGGCTCTTTTTCTCTCCTTTATTGCTCATCAGGTAAATTAAGATTTCTTTAATTTTTATCCTCTTTAATTTTATTTTAATTAGGAAAAAAAGGTAAATGAGATTGAGACATAGGAATAGAGTTGATTATAGAATATGGTAGTGTCAAACATTTGTTCAAAGAGCTTTTGCCAATTCATGGTAGCTATCATGAACTAAAAAGTTGAGTTTTTTACCAATTGAAATGCTTTTCATGTACACTTTCATAAAGAACGTGTTATAGTTGCTGCAATCATTTGCCAATTCAGCATCTTGTGAACTACTTGCAAGTGGTAATGATGTTGATGATGATTGGATTTGTCACTGCCCCTAAGATGTAACAACAACAACAACAACAGGATTCAAAGCCACCCCATTCCTTCTGGCTTTGTCACACCTTTGTCACTGGCTGTTAACAATTATTATTATTTTTATTTTGGTAAAAATTACTATTATTTTGATTTATTATTTTAGATGTTAATTGTTGTAAATCTTTGTTTTATCTTCTCCTTTTATGTTTATACATGCTTAATCTCTGAGCATTGTGTCTTAATTTATTATGCCCAATGATATTTAACACAAAATGTAATAAGATAGTAGTTATCTATAATTAAAAATTTCAAAATCTTGTTGGAAGATTTGATGCACACCATTGATTTAATAGCTATTTATGAGCATTAAAATTTTCTAAGCCATGAGATTTGAGGGTATTTTATATTTTTACCTACTTATACTTGGAAGTTAGAACTTTACGTGACGAGCAAGGTTTATTGGTTTTGATATGATCTTGAGACTTAAATAATATTTTAGTTATTTTAGTGGCTTAAATTTGCTTTAGTCCGTTGTAAATTACTTAAAAAGTTAAAATGCTTTTCACTTGTTTATACTTAAAAGTTGGAACTTTACGTGACAAGCAAGGTTTCTTGGTTTTGATATGATGTTGTGACTTAAATAGTGCTTTAGTTATTTTAGTGGCTTAAATTTGCTTTACTCTGTTCTAAATTAATTAAAAAGTTAAAAATGCTTTTTATCTGTCTATACTTAGAAGTTGAAACTTTATGTGACAAGGTTTATTGGTTTTGATATGATGTTGTTACTTAAATAGTATTTTAGTTATCTTAGTGGCTTAAATTTGTTTACTCTATTTTGAATTACTTAAAAAGTTAAAATGCTTTATTGAATATTTGTTTTGTTGAATTTCTTTTAACTAAATGGTTGAATTGTTGTTGTGGCATTGAATATAATTCTTGAATTTTTGTTATGCTGATATTTTTTGTTCAAATTGGATTGTTAAATTTTTGTTGTTGAACTTGGATGGTTGTAATTGGAATTGATCACAATTTTATAATTTTTGTTAAATTGTTGAATTTTTGCTGTGATATTAAACTGATTCGTTGAATATTTATTGTTTTAATTTTTTTCTGAACAGAAATGGTATCGAGTCAAGCTAGTGCAAGTAAAAATTCGACTAATATTCCAACTTCTCAGTCATGAAGTAGAGTTGGAATTGTTAGTAAAAGAAAAGTTGCTAAGAATGCTCTTGAAAGTAGAACTAATGTAGGATGGGAGCATGGGATATTTGTTGAAAAAAATAGAAAGAAGATATAATGTGAATACTGTCATAAAATTTTTTCAGGAAGAGTTTATAAATTGAAACATCACTTAGCAGGAACTAAAAAAAATGTTCTGACTTGTATAGCTATTAGTAATAAAGTTAAGAAGCAAATGTGGGATGTTGTGAGCGGGTTGCAAATGAATTTGATGAAAAAAACAAGCATGGGTGGGGCAAGCCTAGGTGAAGCTACTAAAGAAGTTGACACTACCAGTGAAAAAAGAAAGAAAAAAGAACTAGATGACAACATATTCAAGAAAATACGCATTAGTACTCAAACAACAATCAATAATATATTTAAGAAGAATTTAAGAATTTGAGAGAGGAAGTATGTTTAGAGATTAGTGCTTTTTTCTACAATAATGGTATCCCCTTTAACTTATCAAGGAGCGAGGAATACAGTAGAATGTTTGAGAAAGTTATGAGATATGGACAAGGATTCAAGCCACCATCCTACCATAAATTAAGGGTGCCTCTTTTGAAAAAACATGTGGAGCTTGTTCAACAATCACTAGAGGAACATAGAGCATATTGAAAGCAGGTTGGTTGCACAATAATGACGGATAGTTGGACAGATAAGAAAAGATGGACCATCCTAAATTTTTGGTTAATAGTCTTAAAGGGACTGATTTTTTTAAATTTATTGATGTCTCTCATATTACTAAGACAGTTGACAAAATCTTTAAAATGATAGATGATATGGTTGAAGAGGTTGGAGAAGAAAATGTCATCCAAGTTGTCACCGACAATGCAACTAACTACAAAGCTACAGGAGAAATGCTAATGAAAAAGAGAAAAAAATTATTTTAGATGCCTTGTGTAGCACATTACATTGATTTAATGTTAGAAGACTTGGAAAAAAAAGTAATACTTCACAAGGATACAATTTGTAAAGGTAGAAAGATTACTACTTACATATATGCTAGAACTGCTCTTATTACACTACTACACATCCACACCAAAGGGAAAGATTTGGTGACGTCGGGTATGATCCGTTTTGCAACTTCTTACCTTATTTTGGGATGTCTCAATAACAAAAAAGGTTATTTAATAAGAATGTTTCTTTCTGATTAATGGACTTCTAGTAAATTTGCAAAGACAAAAGATGGAAAGATAATTGCAAGTGTGGTGTTGGATAAGATGTTTTGGAAAAAAGTGGTAATTTTGGTTGAGGGCTACCTACCCTCTTCTTCATGTGCTTCGTATGGTGGATTTAGAAGAAAAGCCGGCAATGAGGTTTATTTATGAAGAAATGAAAAGTGCAAAGGAAAAAATATGAGATGCATTTCAAGGAATTGAGACAAGGTAAATTGTCTAACTATTTTTTTTAATTAATGCATGAAAATATTTTTTATTTTGTAACTAATTTATTAATTTTTCTATGTTTTAGTTATATACCTATTTAGAATATTATTGATGAAAGATGAGGCAACTAATTTTATAGGCCATTGCATGCTGCAAGTTATTATTTGAATTCTCAAATTCATTGTAGCTCTGGTTTTAAAATTGCTTATGAACTTAAGAAACAGTTTTATGCTTATATGGAAAGGATGACAGGAAATCTAGATTTAATCACTAAGATGGATGTTCAACTTGAAGATTTTAAGATTCGAAAAGAGTTTTTTGGTAGTAAAGTAGCTCAAAATTCAATTTCTACTAAAATTCCAGTTCAATGGTGGGATTCTTATAGAGATCAGCATTCAGAGTTCCAACAATTTACAATTTGTGTTTTGAATTTGACATGTAATTCTTTCGGATGTGAACGTAATTGGAACGCTTTTGAGATGGTTAGTAATTAAATATAATTTTTTGTTTCTCTTCCCCCGTACAATTTCAAGTAATAAAATACTAAAACTAAAGACGTCAGATTTTATAAAAAGGTGTCCATTCGCAACATATTTTGGAGTCATATATTCACTATAAGTATATATTATTACAAACAAAAAAGATAATTAATATAATATTACTAGGAATATTTTATGACTTTGATTAAAAGAGAAAAGAATGATAAACATTAAAGATATATATAACTTACAAAATTCCAACAACTCTATTTGTAGTATTTCTTTTACTTTGACCACTTTCAAAACTTCTGACTAAACCAAAGTCTGATATTTTGGGTTTCATCTTACTGTCCAATAAAATATTACTCGTTTTAATATCTCTATGTACAATTCTCAGTCTTGAATCTTGCGATTCCTCTAATAATATTAAAACGCTTAGACCAATCTAACATACCCCTTCGCACATGATCTGGTTATATAATATGCATTGATATTGTCATAAGTAACATATCATGGTAAAGGAATTAAAATATAGTAGTAAAACATTTAGACTAACAAAAATATCATCATATACATACTAACCAAAAATAAAATAGTCCAAGCTTTTATTAGGCATGTATTCATATATCAGCAATTTCCCCTCCTCTTGGATGCAACATCCAAAAAGCTTTACAAGATTACGGTGTTGAAGTTTAGATATTAGCTTTACTTCGGTTTTGAATTCATTTAGACCTTGTCCAGAACTATTTGAAAGCCTCTTTACAGCAATTTGTTGTCCATCATTTAATATACCCTAAACAACGATACATTAAAAGCAAAATTTATTAGATATAGAAGTGTTAATTGTTCTATGAACCATAATTTAGTAGCATATCTAGAACTTGACCTTGTAAACAGATCCAAAACCACCTTCTCCAAGCTTATTGATGGGGGATAAATTATCAGTGGCCACAATTATTCTTGACAGATCAAACAAAGGAAGGCTCATGTCTTCTTCCTTTTGTAGTATTTGTACATTGGTGTCATGAGTAACGATCTCGTTAATCCTTACATGTTCCAATGCTATTTATTAAGGAAATAAAAGAGAACAATTAGAATGTATTTGGTAACACTAAAAAGTTAAACTTATTTCTATAGTTTCTATTTATAATTTGCTCTAAGTGCGATGAATGAAACTCAAATATGAGTAAGCAAAGGATTGAGTATGGCACTTGCATTGTATCCTCAAAGAATTGAGAAAACAGGGTAATCAATTTTAGGCAATGTACCTTTTGAAGCAGTTCTTTCCCTGAACATGTACCATGAAGCGATGATTATCATGGAAATCACAACACTGCTCCCCACAACTATTCCTACCACCATTCCCTCATTTCGCCCCTGTTTTTTCCCACCTGCCTCTGATTCCCCTGCATCATGCCAAATAAATAGTTACAGGAACTAACTTTTTCTTTTAGTTTTTGCGTTTTTATTTTCTGTTTTTATTTTTAAATTTTTTAAAAATATCAAAAGAAAAATTCCAAATTGAACATAGATCATAACTTCTGTATTCTATCTATCTATGGCTGGCCTTCAATTCTAACTGACAACTAATACGTGAGTTTTGGTTGTTAAATTCTTGGACATTATTTGCAGTTGACTAGAGACTATATATGGTCGTTCATTTAGTTTTCTACCATTTATGTGTTTAAATCAAAGAAAAGTCTGAGAGCTAACATAAATTCTGTCAGTCAAATCAGCTAATAATTAAGAAAAGCAACATAAGATAAAAGAAATATTCAAAACTAAAAACAATAAAAATCATTTTTTGGAAGATATATAATTTAGGATTTATTATTAAAGAAAATGGAGGTGCAGGTGGGTGGCTGGTAGTGTGGGAGTAAATTTCTGCTGCTAGAAGGAAAGAGGAAAAGGAAATGAGAGTAGATAAAAGGATAACTTTAAAAAAATTGATGGTCATAATGTAATAATTAGTTACGGTAAAGTGTTAAATTGATCCTCTGAGTTTGGACGTAATTCTATTTTAGTTCTTAAGGTTTAAAGAATCTTATTTGAATCCAATAAAGTTTTATTTAATTTTAATGTAGTCCCACCGTAAAGTCAAAATTAAATAATTAACGAAATATCATACATAACAGCAGTATAAGAACAAGATTAATAATTTAAAGAACAAGTACAAGCTCCAGAGGCAACCATGGATGCATCAATATATTTATTTATTATTCTCCTTTAGTTCTATAGAAAATATTTCATTTAAATAGTAAGAAAAATGATAAATAAATGTATTGATGCATTTACGGTTGATTTTGTACTTTTACAACTTGTACTTGTTCTCCAAATTATGGATCTTATTCTTGTACTACTGTTATGGACATTCCATTAATTATTTAACTTTGACCTTTCGGTGAGACTATATTGAAACTAAATGAAATTTTTTTAAATTTAAATAAAACACTTTAAACTTTAAAGATCAAAAGAAGATTACGAGACCAATTTAATATTTTACCCTAATTAGTTTGATAGTTTCAGTGGCTAAGAGAATGGGGGGTTGAATCTTAGCCCCCTTTTTTTTTATTACACTTTCTGGTCTTTGAGGAGACTTTTCTGTTTTGTCTCGTCCCTAGCCACGAGACTTTTTACTTTTGTCTCGTCACTTGGCACGAGACATTTTTTATTTTAGCGCCTGTGCGGCAGAAACATAAATGAAGGAGTAGAGAGAGAAGATTACACCCAGATATATCCTGGTTCAGCTGCTAAGTGTAATGCAGCCTACATCCAGTCTCCATCACAACAATGATGGAATTTCACTATAATCATCCAGATTACAAATTGTAAAGTGCTAACCCAACTTACAAGGGGATTCCCACAGAATCATGAAACACAACATAGATGAACAAAGGAACTCTAAGATATCTATGGCTTTTTCTTTTAATTTTGCACTCTCTGTCTTTTTCCGCTCTATGGCTTTTTCATACAAACCTCACTGTTTTTCTTTTTCCATGAGACTCAAGACATGACAAAATTAAACAGAAAAATACTAAACAGAATACATTAAAGGAGAAGAAAAACTGCTAGCTTAGGTAGCTTTGAGACTTCTGTGCCTTGCACTTTCAAATCTTACTCCTTGCTTCAAACTATGGATGTTCACCCTTTTTATAGAAGAGTGAAGCCTCCACAGTTGAAACCAAACAAACCAAGCTTAACTTCTTCTCCATGCAGAACAAACTGGTTCGGCCAGAGAGAGAAGAGGTAACCCATGCAAAAACCAACATGCGAATACCTCTAGTCTTTCCTTGGTCATCACCCTTCATCAATCCGAGCGCTCCATCCTTGGCTTGCTCTCCAAGATGGATTTCTGGCCCTTGATGCTTTATGATGATGATGGCTTCATCTGCTCCAATCTCTGCCTCTTCCATCACTTCGCCACTCTAGCTACTTCCTGTGGTGGTTGAGCAGAATCAGAGACAAGCCATCCTCCAAATATCTTCCTTGCTGGCCGAATCTTCATCAACTATTTTTGGTATGAGGAAGCCAAGATCTTATCACAGAATCTTACCATAAGTGATGCAGATCTTAGCCACAGCATACTTTTCTTTTGTTATGTTTTCTTGCCATCATTAGTTCGATGGTCTTGAAGCATGCATCTTCTTCTTTCATTCGGTCTTCCATTGTTTCCTGGACAATAACCGAAGCAAAGAGAGAAAGGGATGAGAGAGAGAGTAAGCAATCTTGGAAGAAAAGCAATTAAGTGAGTTAAACCAATTAATTGGTAAAAGTTGCTTTTACTTCTCTTAGAGTGGCGTGTAGCAAGAATCATAATGATTCCCATCAAATCAAAGTCAAATTCTCTCTCATAGTTCCCATGCAATAAATGGTAATGTAATGAATTTGAAATCCATCATATGGTTGAAATGGGTTCCATTGAAGGCAAACCTTGCTTTCATTCAAATTTGGTTTCGGACCCATCATGCTTGCCTTCAAGCAATTTTAATTTTGGGCTTGTAACAACAAAATTCATCCTGACCCATTTAACACATCATAAATTCAGCTACATATATTAAATCATTTTTGTACCAAAGCTGATGGATTTAACCAATTGGGCTTAAGTAACAATTTCTGGCCCAAATATGATTTCAGCCAACGTTATCACAATGTCTTAATACCAAGGCTGAATATTTTTGATACATTTGGGCTTGATATATTTTTTCTTTTCTTTTCGGCCCAATTTATACCTGCACAGCAAAATTTATTAATTAACATATATGAATCAAAATTAGATTAATAATTTTGCTGTTAATAATGTTTGATCATCATCAATTTAAATTAGAGTTTTTCAAACTCATCAATCTCCCCCTTGATGACAAACATTATTAAAATTGAAATAGAAAGAAATTTAAAGATTTGAGTACGAGTACTCCCTTTGAAGATTGAATTTCTCCCCCTTTCAAATTATCACATGGCTCCCCCTTGATGTATGCTATTTTACCAAGGAAAGCACTAACTTGTGTCATTTAAATCAGGCTTCAAGTAACAATGTTATTTAGCATATTATGTGATGCTAAATGCTTGATCTATGAGTAGTTTAAATTGATAATCAAAACTTATTTGACATCATAAACTTATTTTTTGCTCAATGCACACAACATAATCAAGCAGAAATAATTTTTGCTGTTCAAATTGGTTAAAAAATATTTTCCAACAAATCATAGCAATCATAGTTATGGTAGGAAAAATATTTTTCAAGCAAGATATAATCTTTCCAAACACAGCAACTATTTCCATTAAGAATTAAGAAAAACTGCCAAAAATAAATCCAACATTAAGCATTTTATCAAGGTAATTCAAATGTATCATAAACACAGTAAACACATTTTACCAAGATAAAAATCAAATGATGGCAGCAATGTGTTCAAAGCAATATTCAAAGCAGTTGCATCACAATAAAAACAGATACTTCAAGCATTAATCCTATTTAACAGGAATGATCATGAATTCTCAAGAGAGAATTTCAATCCCTGTTTTTCAATTTCAATTTTTTTATTTTTCTCTCCCTTTTGTCATCAAAGGGTCACCTGCAAACAGTTGTGATATAGCAAGCAAAATATTCAAAATATAGTCAAACACAACAGAGTATCACAGGGTATCTCAGAGTTATAAGAGTTTCCAACCCAACAAAAAAAGTACCAGATTGAGCCTACTTAAGCCAATATCCTAAACCTTAAAACAGAACATTAATCATCAGACAAATTGAGATCAGAGTCTCCAACATCTTCTTCACTGCCAACTCCCAGATCCTTCTCCAAGTTTTCCAGCATCAGACCCACTCTCTCTTTACATCTCCCCCAAGCCCGTTCATTTTCATAAGATAGCTTGCGAGCAGCCCTATGAGATTGCACCATGAGTGCAGACATATTGGAGAATTCGGTGAGGATTTCTCTTATGGATTCGGTTGCTTTGGAGGATTCAAACTGACTTTCAAGGTCGCTGTCCATTGGCATTGATTTCTTACTCTTTGTTCCTTTTACAGCACCACCACCTTTGATCATAGAAAATTTGTTCTCCACAACCTCATTTGTTAAATCTACCTTATAGTACTCAAAAATACACGTGAGAAACATTCCATAAGGTAAATTAGCTTTCTTGGTACTTTTTACAGACTCCCACATATGTCTAATCATGAGATAAGCAAATGAAATAGGAGAAGAAGTAACAAGGGCAAATATTATTAAAGAATTAGATACAGTTACCCTATTGTGAGAACCACTTTGTGGGGTTAAAATGTGAGTAGTGATGCGGTGCAGCAGTGAGTTGGTTGGTCCAAGAGCCTTGTGAGTAGGAACAGTGCCGTCCAATCCAGACATGTTTGCACAGATATGAGAAAGAACTTGCTTGTAAGTAAACTCAACATGTTCATCCCATTTGTCACTCATGTATACCCTCGGTCCTTCATCCGTGTAGCCAAGGGCAGCACTGATGGTTTCAGTGTTCAGAGTGATATGCACACGCTTCACATAGGAGTGAAGACTACCATCAATCAGTCTGAGATTTGCATAAAATTGCCTAACCAATTTTGGATAAACCATTTTGTGAGTGAGGAGCAATGGGGACCATTTGATGTTGTCAAACAGAGGTTGCAAGTTGATTCCTTTGGCTGCCAGTTGCTCAAGATTCACCAAGTATGAGGGACAGATATGCCTCTTTTCCAAAATCTCTTGATGGAATTCATAGAATGCACATGTCAAGAATCTGGATGGATCATAGTGAGAGTGTGGCTTGTGAAATTTGTTCTTGAATTCCAGTGACTCAAGATTTGCCGGTTCCCTGGTTTCATGCAACACAAAACCTTTGGGCTTCTGAGAACTTATGCCTGATGTGTGTGGTGTAGCCTTCTTTGGTAAACGTGGCGGTGCTGAAGGAATGGGTGAGGTGTGAGATGATTCTTCCTCAACACTGGGCTCCTTGTTTTTGCCACGGCCAGAACTTTTGTGAGCAATCTTCTTTCTCATGGTGGGTGTTTGTTTGGTAAATTGAGAGGGAGAGGATGAAGATGTAGAGTGAATGTGAATATGTGTGTGTGATTGTGGTGTGGACTGTTTTTGAGAGAGACGGATTCTTTCACTTTTTCTTGATGCAGTTTTCTTTTTCATTATGTGAAGAGAGACAATGAGGGTGGAAGAAGAAGGGATGGCCGAAGGTGAAGAGTGGAGGGAGGTTAAGGAAGCAATAAATGTTGATTTGAGAGAGATAGTGGGGGGGTTAATGGTCATCATGCGCGGTTATTAACCAAGGCGGTTTCCCAAGGATTTGAAAAGGTGGTTCCTTGAATCAAGGGATTAGTTGAAAAGGAAAGATTTGATTTGACATTATGCCTCTTTCAACTAGATATGATAAGACAACTTTGAGATTTGATTTTCAAAAGGGTGAGGAACTAACAAAACGGTCAGAGTGGGGTCAAAGAGATTTTGTGGGGCCCATTGGAATTTATTTCTGCGCAGTCTCCCCCTTAATCATAGCTCTCCCATCATGCATTTATTTTTATCTCGTCCATTCCTATGAGATCAAACTTAACAGAATCAGAATTTAAAAAAATTTTCAACAGAGCTTAAATTAAACATTCACAAGCTTTTCCTTAACAAACAGAATCTATCTTCACAGAGGGGTTTTGTAAAAATATCAGCAAGTTATTCTTCAGATTTTACAAATTGAATATCAATAGTACCCTTTTGCACATGTTCTCTAATGAAATGGTATTTGATCTCAATGTGCTTAGTTCTTGAGTGCAAAACAGGATTTTTTGAAATATTTATGGCACTCATGTTATCACAGAACAAGGGTATATTATTGATTTTTAATTTGTAATCTTCCAACTGTGTTTTTAACCAAATCAATTGTGAACAACATGCAGATGCGGATATATATTCAGCTTCAGCTGTGGATAGAGCCACTGTGGCTTGTTTTTTACTTGACCACATGTTGAGTGAGCTTCCAAGGAAGCAACACATGCCGGAAGTGCTCCTTCTATCCACTCTATCTCCCGCATAATCTGCATCACAAAACCCTACTGCATAAAAGTCATCAGTTTTAGGATACCATAAGCCATACTCACTAGTTCCCTTAATATATCTAATGATGCGTTTAACAGCCATAAGATGGGATTCCTTTGGGTGAGATTGAAATCTTGAACATACACCCACACTTTGAACAATATCCGGTCTAGAGGAAGTAAGATACATTAGTGAGCCGATCATCCCTCTATACTGTGTCTCATCCACTTCTTGGCCATCATCATCCTTTTCAAGTTTAGTGTTAGGATGCATTGGTGTTCCCATTGGTTTGGAATTTTCTAAGCCAAATTTCTTTATCAATTCTTTTGCATACTTGCCTTGGTGAATAAAGGTACCATTAGGAGTTTGTTTAATTTGGAGGCTAAGAAAGAAAGTTAGCTCTCCCATTAAACTCATTTCAAACTCACTAGTCATGAGTTTTCCAAACTCTTCACACAAGGACTCATTGGCCGATCCAAACACAATATCATCCACATAAACTTGAACAAGAAGGATGTCATCATTAGAAACTTTAATGAACAAAGTAGTGTCAGTGGTTCCCCTTTGAAAATGATTTTCTAATAGGAAGGCACTAAGCCTTTCATACCAAGCTCTTGGAGCTTGTCTAAGTCCATAAAGAGCCTTTGAAAGTTTAAAAACATGATTAGGAAACTCTTTATGTTCAAAACCGGGGGGTTGAGCCACATACACTTCTCTATCAATAAAGCCATTAAGGAAAGCACATTTAACATCCATTTGAAACATTTTGAAATCCTTATAGGCAGCATAGGCAAGAAGCAACCTAATTGCTTCCATTCTAGCTACCGGAGCAAAAGACTCATCAAAATCAATTCCCTCTTCTTGATCGTAACCTTGGGCCACTAATCTAGCCTTGTTACGAACAACTTGTCCATCCTCACCAAGTTTATTTTTAAATACCCACTTAGTACCCGTAACTTTCTTACCATCCGGATGAGGTACTAATGTCCAAACCTCATTTTTGTCGAATTGAGCGAGTTCCTCTTGCATGGCCTTGACCCATGATGGATCTTCAAGAGCTTTCTTCACATTATTGGGTTCCATTTGTGACAAAAATGCAAAGTTGTTTGGTTCGGATTGTCTTTTGGTTGAGGATCTTGTTGTCATTCCTTGGGAGGGATCATCAATTATGAAGTCATGAGGATAGCCCCTCATAGACTTCCATTCTCTAGGCTTCCTTTGTGGTGTTGAGCTTTGATGAGTTTCTGTTGGTCTTACTGTTTCAGTTTCTCGTGCTATCTCAGGAGACAAAATGAAAATTTCTCCTCCAATCTGACGAGACAATTTTGGACTGGCAGATTCTTCTATTTGGGCAGACTTGAGATTTTCTTTGCTTGTTCCAGCTCCTTCACAATCTGAATCATTATCTATCACAGTACTGAGAATTGAGTTAGAATCACAAAAAGTAACATGTATGGATTCCTCTATGGTTCTATGTTCTTTAAGGTAAATCCTATAGGCTTTGTTAGTGGTGGAATATCCAACAAACATTCCTTCATAAGATTTTGGATCAAACTTACCAAGATTTTCTTTATTGTTAAGTACAAAACATTTGCATCCAAAAATATGAAAGTACTTAAGATTTGGAGGGGTTCCTTTCCATAGCTCATAAGGAGTTCTTTTCAACCCTTTTCTAATTATTGTCCTATTCAAAATATAACATGCTGTATTTACAGCTTCAGCCCATAGAAATTTAGGAACTTCATTCTCACATAACAAAGCCCTAGTCATTTCTTGAAGACTTCTATTCTTTCTTTCAACAACCCCATTTTTTTGAGGTGTTCTAGGGCATGAAAAATTATGAGAAATTCCAAAGTCATCACAGAATTTTTCAAAGTCTTGGTTTTCAAATTCTTTTCCGTGAACACTTCTCAAATGAGCTACTTTTAAATCTTTTTCATTTTGAATTTTCTTGCAAAGGGTTGAGAAAGCATGGAAAGCATCATTTTTATGAGCAAGAAAAAGTACCCAACCAAATCTAGAGTAATCATCTACCACTACCAAACCATAGTGTTTACCTCCTAGACTTTGTGTTCTAGTTGGACCAAAAAGATCAATGTATAACATCTCTAATGGCCTTTTGTTGAAATTCCATCTTTTGGTTTAAAAGAGGATTTGACTTGTTTGCCTAATTGACAAGCATCACAAGTAAGATCCTTATCAAATTTAATTTAGGAATTCCTCTAACCAGATTTTTCTTCACTAGCTTAGAAATTTGGTACATGCTAGCATGACCCAACTTTCTATGCCATAGCCATTTTTCAGATTCAAGAGATGTAAAACATGTTACATTTTGTTCTTTCAAGTCCTCAAGAGTTAATCCATACACATTGTTGCATCTCTTAGCTTCAAAAAGAATATCCCCAGTTTTTTCACAAACAACCAAGCATACAAATTTTCTAAAAATTACTTCAAATCCTAAATCACACAATTGACTTACACTAAGTGAATTATGTTTCAAACCATTGACAAGAAGAACATCATTTATACAAGATGAAAATTTTTTACCAACTTTTCCAACAGCCACTATCTTTCCTTTTCCATCATCACCAAAAGTGACAAGTCCTCCATCATATTCATCAAGCTTTATGAAGAAGGTTGTCTTTCCGGTCATATGCCTAGAGCATCCGCTGTCCATATACCACATATTTTTCTTCCTCTTGGATGCTAGGTATACCTACAAAATAAGCTCAAGTGACCTTAGGTATCCAAATTTTCTTGGATCCTTTCACGTTAAACCATCTCTTATGTCCCAAATCATTGTAATAAAAAATAACCTTGTAAACTTTATCACCAATCATTCTTTCACCAAAGAAACATTGAAGTATTGAACGGAAAAATGACCACTTCGGTTACACAATCTACAAAACCTTGGAGTTGCTTTTTTGTTAAAATAGGTGGGATCTTGAAACCTTGTGTCATTGGATGAGGAAGCTTTATCTTTAAAAGAAAGTTTCCTATCAGATTTATAAAACCCCAAACCAGCTTTATCAAAGAGTGATTTTTGACTAGCCAAAATTTGATTTAGATTTTCAAAACTTTGAGTAAATTTGGCTAAGTCATTTTCAAGACTTTTGACCCTTTTTTAGCAACTCTTCACTTTCCTTAAAACAGTTTACATATGCAACTACCGAGTGATCACTTTCACAGCTTCTAAGTTGAGCTTTCAACTGCTTATTTTCTTCCACAAGATCACAAGCAGTTTCGGCCTCCCTTAGCTTTTCTTTGAGAAAATCATTTTCAGCTTTAAGAATGAAAATTTGTTGTTCAAGATCTTGATTATCAGTCAGAAAACATCTTATTTTTTCAGAAAGGTGATCTATCATAAGATGAAGGTCTTCAATGTTAGGGTTTTGAAAAAATACTTGATCTACATGATTTTCCATGAGGCAAGGCTGTGACTTGGTCTCAGATTCTTCATCACTGTCTGAGTCATTTTCCAAGTCTTCCCATGATGCCATCAGACCCTTCTTCTTTCCTCCTTTTTTCTTTTCCTGCCTTTTCCAGTCTCCATCACAACAATGATGGAATTTCACTATAATCATCCAGATTACAAATTGTAAAGTGCTAACCCAACTTACAAGGGGATTCCCACAGAATCATGAAACACAACATAGATGAACAAAGGAACTCTAAGACATCTATGGATTTTTCTTTTAATTTTGCACTCTCTGCCTTTTTCCGCTCTATGGCTTTTTCATACAAACCTCACTGTTTTCCTTTTTCCATGAGACTCAAGACATGACAAAATTAAACAGAAAAATACTAAACAGAATACATTAAAGGAGAAGAAAAACTGCTAGCTTAGGTAGCTTTGAGACTTCTGTGCCTTGCACTATCAAATCTTACTCCTTGCTTCAAACCATGGCTGTTCACCCTTTTTATAGAAGAGTGAAGCCTCCACAGTTGAAACCAAACAAACCAAACTTAACTTCTTCTCCATGCAGAACAAACCGGTTCGGCCAGAGAGAGAGAAGAGGTAACCCATGCAAAAACCAACATGCAAATACCTCTAGTCTTTCCTTGGTCATCACCCTTCATCAATCCGAGCGCTCCATCCTTGGCTTGCTCTCCAAGATGGATTTCTGGCACTTGATGCTTCATGATGATGATGGCTTCATCTGCTCCAATCTCTGCCTCTTCCATCACTTCGCCACTCTAGCTACTTCCTGTGGTGGTTGAGCAGAATCAGAGACAAGCCATCCTCCAAAGATCTTCCTTGCTGGCCGAATCTTCATCAACTATTTTTGGTATGAGGAAGCCAAGATCTTATCACAGAATCTTACCATAAGTGATGCAGATCTTAGCCACAGCAACTTTTCTTTTGTTATGTTTTCTTGCCATCATTAGTTCGATAGTCTTAAAGCATGCATCTTCTTCTTTCATTCGGTCTTCCATTGTTTCCTGGACAGTAACCGAAGCAAAGAGAGAAAGGGATGAGAGAGAGAGTAAGCAATCTTGGAAGAAAAGCAATTAAGTGAGTTAAACCAATTAATTGGTAAAAGTTGCTTTTACTTCCCTTAGAGTGGCGTGTAGCAAGAATCATAATGATTCCCATCAAATCAAAGTCAAATTCTCTCTCATAATTCCCATGCAATAAATGGTAATGTAATGAATTTGAAATCCATCACATGGTTGAAATGGGTTCCGTTGAAGGCAAACCTTGCTTTCATTCAAATTTGGTTTCGGACCCATCATGCTTGCCTTCAAGCAATTTTAATTTTGGGCTTGTAACAACAAAAATCATCTTGGCCCATTTAACACATCATAAATTCAGCTACATATATTAAACCATTTTTGTACCAAAGCTGATGGATTTAACTAATTGGGCTTAAGTAACAATTTCTGGCCCAAACATGATTTCAGCCAACGTTATCACAATGTCTTAATACCAAGGCTGAATATTTTTGATACATTTGGACTTGATATATTTTTTCTTTTCTTATCGGCCCAATTTATACCTGCACAGTAAAATTAATTAATTAACATATATAAATCAAAATTAGATTAATAATTTTGCTGTTAATAATGTTTGATCATTATCAATTTAAATTAGAGTTTTCCAAACTCATCATAGTTATTTGCTGAAGTTTGGTAATCCTTCATCGGCAATAAACTTAAAAATTAAACCATATTTGCTTACATGTATTATATGATTGGTCCATGAAACCGTCTTCGTTTAATCTTTATTTTTGTATAAATTCCTCTAAAGTAAGGCGAATAAGAAAATGTAAGATGATCTTTTGATGCATAATTTTCTCTATTTTCAAATTACCCCACAATTCACTTGCATGCTTATTCACTGGTGATGTTATATGATTAAGTCATTTTAGTGAATAAGTTTAACTGAGTCCAATAACTTATTGACACAATAAAAATTAGTTGAAGAAGAAAGATAAGACATAAAAAGAAAATAAAAAAACATTTCATTGGACTTTGTTACAAAAATAACTTAATCACCTAGTATTTATCTTTTTCTAATTAATTAAATTTCAAATTCATACCATAAATTTAGTTGTTGAAAAACATACATAGAACTTGCATTAATTAAATTTCAAACTCATACCATAAATTAAGTTGTTGAAAAACATACATAGAACTTGCATTAATTTTGTTTTTTTTTTTTTGGGAGGGGGGGGGGTTTGAGGCAATACATAAAACGTTGACTTTAAGAAGATTGAATGAGTAAGAACATACCAATAGATAGAAGAAAAGTAGAAATATTAGTAACATTTTTTAATCTTTATCTTTTAATAGGAATAGTTGTGAAAGTGAGGTAACATGGTGCCCAAGTGTGGATTTTCCATTGAACTGATGGTAAAGAAAGTGTAGTGATTGGAAGATTCATAGCTCAGAGTCAAAACCTATTCTGTTGATGCTATGTGTTGTTGTAGTTAATTGTTCTAAAATAAATAGAATAATGTTCTGGAGTGGGGAGCGTAGAGTCATTAAAGGAGACATCATTAATTATTATAATTTGGGCGAAATAGTCTTCTCTTATCTAAGAATTGGTGTACTAAGATAATATATTTTCTTACCCCAAGTAAATGAGTATCTATTTGTTTCATTTCAAAGTTTGATTCGGCATAATTATTTTCACTGGATGAAGATTAATGCGCTTAAAAAAAAATAGAGAATCATGTTTATAGCGTCATTTTTGTGTCACGAATTTTAAAAAATGAAAAAAATTATCTAAACCTTTTAAAAGAAAGAAAATTAAATATCTGCGTATATTGAATCGCACCGAAAAGAAGTTCAAGAATCCCTATGATATTTTGAGCTCAAATTCAGAGATTATTATAATGTAATTGAGATTTAAGAGATCAAATTGATCAAAAAAACTTGAATATGAGAAATGAAAAGTTAGTGAGGTATTCATCAACTAAGTCCAATGATTTCTCCTCTATCCATAAATTTAATGTCAAAAAAAAAATTCATAAAATTATTCATGCGTCATTAGTTCACAATGATAATAACTAGTAAGATCTATTTGTAACCGAAGGTTAGATAACCAATAAGCTAGTATTCCATCCCAATATGAAGCTATAGTTCTGAGCAAAACAAAGTTGACATTAATAACTCTCTTGAATCTTGATAAAAATTAAAAAAAAAACTGCAATATTACAAATTATATCAAAGCGTCTTAGCCAATCCAAGACGACTATGTTTTTAGTGTCTTTTTGAAAAACTTCAAAAATAATTTTTTTTAGTTTTTTACTTATAAAAAATAGTAGTATTAGAGCAAGTTTGGGAAGTAGCAGAAGCTACTTTTTTTTTTTTTTTACTTTTGGATTATAAAAAGTTACAATTTGCGTGTTTGACATCATTTTAGAAAAAGCTTTTAATTTCTCGAAAAGTTAATTTACAGTTTTTTAAAGAAGTTGAAATATATGACTTCTCTACTTCTCGATAAATCATTCTACCACTTATTTAAAAAAAATTAATTTCAAAACAAAAAAATCTACTTTTCTTCTTCACTCTGTGAAAAATACTGACCCTTCACCACCATTTTCACACAAGATTTGCTGGAAGCACTAACCCTCCACCATAATTCCATCATCATTTTCACGCAATATTCCAAACCTCACCATTTTCATCTTATGCCTCCACCACCATTTTCAGACAATATTGTATTTGAACAACCTACTAGTATTGTATATATTCCTTTTAAGTATTTTTTTTATCATTTTATCACTCTATTTTTTATTATTAAATTTATATTTAACTGTGTTATGAAATTTCAGTTTTAATTTTATTTTTTTTATATGTGATTTTATAGCTTGCTATTATTTTCATAGTTAATTATAGCAAGTTTTTGACCTCAATAAAAGAGAAAAGAGTTTTAATATGAGTAAAAAAATAAAAAATAGCAACAAAATATACATTGACACACATTTTATATTTATTTTTTATTTTCACCTATCATATCATACACAATATTAGTGATTAGGTTATGTAAAATTAACATTCAATATTGGAAAATATTTGTTATCATTGTTATTTTAATATTCATTCTCTTTTGTAAAAATTTTTTTTTGAGTTATTTATCCAAATACTAAAACTTTAAAATAAGTATTTTTATAACTAAAAATTCAAACACAAAATAACTTATTTATAAGCTGCTATTAATCAAAGTTCTTATATTTTAATTTCTTTTTCTAAAAGAACTTATTTAAGTTATTTATCTAAATTGGGCCTTAGTCTGATGCAAATTTCAAAATCAAATAGTAGCTTTTTAAAAAGCTATTTAGGAGTTTATAGAAAAGTTAAAAAAATGACTTTTCTCATAATACTACTTCTTTTTATCACATTTTTAGAATTAAAAACTCATATAAAATAACTTATTTATAAACTATTTTTAATATAGTTATTTATTATTTAAGCTATTTTTTCAAAAAGAGTTTAATTAACCTGTTTATCCAAACTGGACTTAATCTAATAAGATATAAACACAAGTTAATAGTGCTACAAATTCTAATTAAGAAAAAAATTTTAACTTGAATTTAAAATTCAATAAGGTGTAGCTTTTGCCTTGTTAATATACTGTTGATTTAAGATTTGCCTTATAAAAGCCAAGATAAAGTAGGAAAATGTGCACTGATAATACCAATTTTTTTTTTAAAAAAAAATCATTAACTTCAACGTTCGCTTACGGTTCGACCCACTTGTATTATCCAATATGTCAAAAATCTTATAGAAGATATTATTAATCAAGCACCCTTCATAACAATATTACACAAGACAATTAACTATCAGATTGTCTCATAATTAACATTAGCAAGCCATTTAATAATCTGTTCATATCTTAGTAAGATATATGCAGTATATATATTACAAATTTTTAAGCAATTATTCCTAAATCAACGTGGTTCTAAAATTGACATACTTAATTCATTAGTAGAAAGTAAATTACTCTTATTTGGTGAAGAATATTCTCGAACAAAAAGAGCTGGTTGTTTTGGCTGAGGCAAGCAAATTTCACTACCTAACATCATAACCACAGATGACATGCTTGGTCTCTCATGTGGATTCTGTTGGAGACACAGAAAACTAATTTGAATGCATCGCAATGCTTCAGAGCTATTGCAAGATTCTTTTAGGTCTTCACTAATCAAGTCTAAAGGCCTCCCTTCCATCCACAAATTCCATGCCTGAAAAAAAAAATCAAATTAAGAATCAATAATATCATTAATTCACAATGGACAGTAAGAATAGAAATAATAACAATATATGTTGTGCTTACGTGTCCAGTAAGGTTTGTATTTTCTTTTTCATGGCCTCCTGTGTTTTTCTTTCCTGATACTATCTCCAACAAGAGAACACCGAAGCTATAAACGTCTGATTTTACTGAGAAGTTTCCATCAATTGCATATTCCGGTGCTATATATCCACTAATTTAATAATAAATATGATTAAAATGAGAAGCAGTTTACATAATAGCTAAACTACATATTAGAAATCAAGAAATGTTGAGTATCCTTACTATGTTCCAACAATGCGATGCGTAATTTCTGCAGTCTTGTCTTCTCCCAAGATTCTAGCTAAACCGAAATCTGAGATCTTTGGATTCATCTTATCGTCAAGTAAAACATTACTTGCTTTGAGATCTCTATGAATAATTCTAAGTCTTGAATCTTGGTGAAGATAAAGAAGGCCTCTCGCTATCCCACATATTATATCGAATCTTGTAGGCCAATCCAAAAGCATTCTTTGTGTTTGATCTACTAAGATGTACATGCAAGATAATATTTGCCACATTCAAAGTAAGAAGTTTTACAAATACTATTAAACAATTTCAGATATGCATCTAAAGAATTTAGTGTTCATACCAAGTATAAAGAAATCCAAACTCTTATTAGGCATGTATTCATATATAAGTAATTTCTCTTCATTCTGAATACAATATCCTTTTAGTTTGACAAGATTACGATGCTGAAGTTTAGCAATCAATGCAATTTCATTCTTAAATTCCTCGGCCCCTTGTCCAGAACCAATTGAAAGCCTCTTAGCTGCTATTCTTTGTCCATTTTCCAATGTTCCCTGCCATTTATCAACTGCAATTTAGCTTTGAAATTTTCATTTTCTATTCTAAGATTCTTATAAAAGTAGCTTAATATGTCTATTACCATGAAGACAGGTCCAAAACCACCTTCTCCAAGCTTGTTTTTATCAGAAAAGTTATCTGTGGAGGAAGCTATAACTGATAGGTCATAGAATTGAACCTCTGTGTCTTCCTCGGAATGATCCACGAATGCTACAATAGCCTCTACATTATCTTAAGACAAGTTAATAGTTACTCTTAATTATGATTCGATAATTTACTTATTACTCAAGAAAATTAGATAATTCTTACCTTTCAGAATGGCCCTTTTCCTTCTTTTCCATATCAAACACAAAGCTAAGAGAAGGCCACATAATACGCCAATTGTGACTCCAACTGCAACTCCAATTTTGACATTGCGTCCGTTGTTTCTCTCTTCAATGGTTTAATGTCACAATACAAACATAGTTTAAACCATGTGGCATAATTTAGGATTAAAGAAAGATTAAGAGCAGTTTAAGGCTAAGTAAATGCATTACAAACCTAACTCTGAAGCAGGAACTCTAATATAAAGATCTTGGCCTGCATCTGGTAGAATCCTCAAGTCATTAATATCACCAAACCACAAAGCACAACCACTACCTTCACCTCTAATATCCGAATTCGCATAAGCAACACAAGAACAATTCATCAAGCATTTGTCTCTGCAGTCAACAAGGTTCATGCTCTGATTCAAGTACCAACAATTCTCAGTGTCCGGTACTTTCATCTTCTCATACTTAACAAACTCATCACTTTCACATTGTAGCGGCTTGTCGCGCAAGCAACCGCCTGCGCTGTTAGGCCTGAACCCTCTCAAACAAGCACAAGCATCAACTGCGGACGTGTTCCAATCACAATTGGAATTAGGACCACAAACACTATATCGCTCGCAAGAGTCTCTTGGCAGGGAAACATAGACCTGCCATTGTTGGTCAGAATCAATCCAAACAAAATACAGACGCTTGTAGGTGGCTTGATCCAACACCATCCTCACGGGAACAGAGTTGTTATCAAGGTGGAATGCAAAGTACACTTCATCCTCATTAGAGACAAAAACTAAGCTGAAAAATGCTTGGCGCTTTATGGTTGGTTTGCTACCATAACCCACTCCAATCCATGGTCCAGAGTTGAACTGTTTCATTGATCCTATTCTCTGCATTGGTTCTGGCCACTTAGTCACATCCATTCCCCAATTTAACGTTCCTGGAGAAGGATCTTTGTTATTCTTCCATGCAGTTACGCGCCTATCGAAACCAGTCTTCAAATCCTTACCAAGCTTCATCCCTGGCAAGAGAGTATCACCAGGGTAATCAAAGCTTTGCCATAGATAATTCTTTTCTTCCGTCAGAACAAGGTTCCCTGAATCCAAGAGCTGCAGGATTGGATTCTTGGGTTGTCTTGATACGCTCACAGACCATAGAACAGTGTTGTTGTCTTGACTAAGGAGTAGTGTGTTCTCTGTTGTGTTGTTTATGATGAATAGAAGAGAGTTGGGTTTGGTGGCGGGTTTTTCGCGGTTTGCGACCCATACAATGGTTTGACCTGGGATATTTTTGTACCATATGCCAAGGTAATAACGGTTGGTGGAATTATCAAGAGTGAAGAAACCAAGCTCAAATTGTCCGGTCTTGGAAACTAAGGTCTGGTTTTTACTTAGAGAGTGGAAGTGAGTGATGGTATCAGTTTCTGCAATTGTTTGGGAGATTTGAAAGAGAAGAAGGTAGAAACTGATAATTGGTATAATAGTAATAATGAAGTTTCCCATTGTGATGGCCCCTTTAATTTGCGAGGGTGCTCAAAAGAGAAAATATAACATATACCTTTAATCACAAAATGATTTGACATATGATATTTCTTCGACACATATAATATGTATTTCAACAATGATTTCTTCGATTGTTGATTAGTAGCTATTGGAGTCAATGCTAACAGAGGTGATTGCGTATACGCATTGATTACTCTTGGGTCTCCTATGACCTTGACTACAGTTCACAAATCAAAATTGTCACCACAAATTATGCTCTATTTCATTCTAGTTTTAGAAATGAAACTACTTTTTAGTGGTTAGATATTTAGTATAATTCAATTCTGATGCATAGAAAAGGTCATATACTTAAATTTATTGTGTTTGGTGATCAGAGATTGTTTGGAAACACAACACTTTTAAAATATGAGAACTCTAAGAATTGAAATTTTGAAATAGAGACTAAAATTTTAATATTTTTTTTAAAATAATATACTTATCAATCTCTATATTTATAGTAAACTAAATATAATACTAAAATATAATTCAGTTAATACATTTTATACCAAATATAACACAGAGACTTAATTTAGTCGTTGTCTCTGAGTCTGTCTTTCAATCTCAGGCTCAGTTTCAATCTCAGTCTCAGTCTCCTTTCTAAATGTAATATAGTTTTTTATTAAAGAAAGTTTTAAGTTAGTGTTGTGAACTTTTCGCAGAGTAATTCAATTGGAAAATTTTAGGGGCAGCAATTTTATTACATTTTAGCCAGCATGTAACCAGCAGAGAAAGGTGAGCCATTGGATGAAATCTCACACCAATCTCACACCATCAAATCATCATTGATGGTTAATTGATGGCTACCAATCACAAATATTACTGACCCTAGCATTGCTCAATTCAATTTTCTTCAATTTCTTTTGTTTCACAGTGGCATATTATTGATAATAGTATCAAAATAGTGATAAATCCAATAATAATTTTTGAGAAAATTTTACCCTAATAAAATCCATGTTGACTTAGGAAAGAAAAAAAAAATCTTTCATATAATTTTTGTTACCGAGCTTCCATCTCTGTAATGCTTAATTCGTTTTTACAAGTACTGGAACTGGAACCATCAAAAGGTTCACACAAGAAAAATGTAGGAGCTTTGGGTTGAGGCAAATCAACTTCGCTTCCCAACATTAAAACCACAGAAGACATTGTTGGCCTATCATGTGGATATTGCTGTGCACATAGGAGGCCAATATGAATACAACGTTGTACTTCACTCAAATTCCATGAATCTTTCAGGCATTCATCCACCAACTCCAGTGACCTTCCTTGCTTCCATAAATCCCACGCCTATATTAAACACACATATATCAACCGTGTTATTTATTCCATTCATCAGTTAAGAATATTAAACTTAAAATTGCAACACACTTACGTTTTCATACAAGCTTTCATCATTGTCACTTGCATAAAATAATCTTCTATTTCTCTTTCCAGATACTATCTCAAGTAATAAAATGCCAAAGCTAAAGACGTCAGATTTTATCGAAAACAGTCCATTAACAGCATATTCTGGAGCCATGTATCCGCTAGAAATATATATCAAAAAAGATAATTAGAACAATATTACTAGGAGTATCTTCTTATTGTGATTCAAAGAGAAAAAATTACATATGGATATAACTTACAAAGTTCCGACAATTCTCCTTGTATTTGCTTTACTTTGATCACCTCCAAAAGTTCTAGCTAGACCAAAATCTGATATTTTGGGTTCCATCTTAATGTCTAATAAAATATTACTTGTTTTAAGATCTCTATGTATAATCCTTAACCTTGAATCTTGATGAAGATACAATAAGCCTTTAGCAATTCCACTAATAATGTTAAAGCGCTTGGACCAATCTAAAGTACTCCTTCGTTCTTGATCTGTCATAACATGCAACAGTATTGTAGTAAGTAAAATATCATCATAAAGGAGTTACAAGAATACTAACCAAAGATTTAGCTAACAAAAGTATTTTAATGGATACAAACCAAAAATAAAATAGTCCAAGCTTTTATTAGGCATGTATTCATATATTAGTAATTTCTCCTCTTCTTGAATGCAACATCCGAAAAGCTTTACAAGATTCCGGTGTTGAAGTCTAGCTATCAGCTTTACTTCGGTTTTAAATTCATTTAAACCCTGTCCAGAACTACTTGAAAGCCTCTTGACAGCAATTTGTTGTCCATCTTCTAATATACCCTAAATAACAGTACATCAAAAGTAAAATTTCTTATTAATTGTTCTTTAAAACATAATTTAGGAGCATATCTAAAAAACTAACCTTGTATACAGGTCCAAAACCACCTTCTCCAAGTTTATTGTTTGGGGAGAAATTATTAGTGGCCATTGCTATTGTTGATAGATCAAATAATGGAAGCCCCATATCTTCCTTTTGTACATTGGTGTGATGAGTAACAAGCTCATCAATCCTTAAACGTTCCAATGCTATGTATTAAGGAAATAAAAGAGGACAATTAGAGTGTATTTGGGAATGCCACTAACAGTGTATCCTCTAAGAATTGATAAAAAAAAGTAATTCAATTTAGGCAATGAAGTGAGCAGCATGTCCATTGTTCACATTATATTCAGATCAATGTATGTACCTTTTGATGCTGTTTTTTTCCTAAGCATGTACCATGAAGCGATAATTATCATGGAAATCACAATAGTGCTCCCGACAACTATTCCAACCACCGCTCCCTCCTTTCGTCCATGTTTTCTCCCTCCTGACTTCTCTGCATCATTCTAAATACCATAATACTAGAAAGACAATAACATAAAGTTATTTTATTTAATATAAATATAACATCTATAAATATATAGTTATTACATCTAGCTAATAACCTTTTTAAAATGAATGATCGATCAACAAAATTAAATAGTTCATGGGAAAAGATCAAAAGAAAGAAGAAAAATTTTAGAATAAAGCGGAATATTAGTTGATTATTTTTTGTTCATAAACCATAATTAAAAAGAAGACAACGCAGTACCTTGTTCCTCTGAAACTGCCATTCGAATATAAAGATCTTGTCCACCTTGCTTGACCAACCTAACATCAAACAAATCACCATTCCACAATTTGCATCCACCCAAAATTACGTTATACGCCATACAAGAACAGTTGCTCTTGCATTTTCCCATGCAATCCTGTTGGTTGGACAAAGAATAACCACCACTGGGTTCTTTAAGAGAAGAATATCTAACAAACACGTCAGTGCTACAATTCAAAGGTTTGTTTCTCACACATCCCTGTGTAAAGTTCAAGTAATAAGCATAATCAGTTGGGGACTTAGGTGTGAAACCATCCAAGCAAACACAAGTTTTTGCCTCATCGCAGTTCCCGTTTGGTCCACACACTCTACTGTATTGGTCACATATGGTGGTGCTATCATTTTTATTTAAACCAGAAGATGAAGAATTAGAGGAAGAAGCTTCCACAAACATGTAGGTGTAGGAAACAAGAACAAGAAAAATAATAAGAAAATTTTCCATCAAGTGTAATTGTTACGGTGCTTTTTTCAACCTTTTGGAAATAATCATATACAGGGCCAAAATATCAAGGAAAAGTTCCAAATTGAACATAAACCAGGCATACTAAACAGTTTTATATTCTATCTATCTATCTATATCTGGCCTTAAAGTCAAACCGACGTTATTTGATGTTGATTAATTTCATTGACGTATTCAAATTAAACTATATTTTTTTGTTTACACTTTATGTTAGTGTTGCAAATGTGAGGAGTGTCGAAGTTAGTCCCACATAAGAAAGTAAGGAAGACTGGAAGAGTGAGGAGTTTATAAGATGAGAGACCCATTAACTTGACATTTTAAGGTTTTGAGTTGGATGTGATGTCTTCTCTTCTTATGTTTTTTCACTTGATTCTTTCTTAAAGTCTCTCGGTTGGCCCAACACTTTACACATGTTGTTATGATTGGTCCATGAAATTCATTTTTATTTAATATTTTATTTTCCTTTATTTTCAAATTACGCCATTCACATGCATGCTTACAATTGGCACCCCTCCACTCTTGTTAATAATTACGTGACTGAAGAAGAGTACACCTGATCAAGACTCATTCTTGGGGATTAATTAACCTATAATCTTTTGGGTTCAAGATGATTAAGGACCATTTGAAAAATTTTAAAAGTAATTTTTTTGAGTTTTTTATTATAAAAAATAGTAATATTAATGTCTAATGTAATTTTTAAAATTAAATTGTAGTTTTTTAAAAAATTATTTAAAAATTTATAGAAAAATTAAAAAAAATCTTTTTTTATAATAAAAAGTTTTTTATCACATTTTTTTAAAAATAAGTATTTTTAGAATTAAAAATCTAAATATAAAATAACTTATTTATAAGTTACTTTTAATATGAATATTTATTGTTTAAGCTATTTTTTAAAATGAGTTTAATTAAATTGTTTATCCAAACTTCATCCTAAATGTAAAAGGAAGCTTGTATTGACTTGTAAAGATGATCAAGACTGAACCTTATTGGATCAAATTAGTGAGTAACTTTCTTGATCCATTTCAATGTTTTTCTTTTATTTCTCTTTTCTTCAAATTAATTAAATTTCAATTTTATACCATAAATTTAGTTGTTAAAAAACATACATAGTACTTGCATTAATTTGGGGGTGGTGGTTGAGGCAATACATAAGACGTTGATAGTTTTACAATCGGTTATTTAAGAAGATTGAACGAGTAAGAATATACCAATACATAGAAGAAACGTAGAAAGCTTGGTAAGAATTTTTAAATCTTTATTTGTTAGTAGGATCGGAATAGCGGTGAAAGTGGGGTAACATAGTGCCAAGAGTGTGAATTTTCCATTGAAATGGTGGTAAAAGAAAGTTTAGTGATTGGAAAATTCATAGTTCAAAGTTAGACCAACTCTATTTGACTCTTATGTGTATGTGCTATTAATTGTTCTAAAAGTAAATAGAATAATGTTCTGGAGTGGGGACTGTAAAATCATTATGAGAGGAGATATTATAATTTGGGATAAATATTCTTTTCTTATCTAGGAATTGGTATATTAGGATGATGTATTTTCTTATCCCCATGACGATACCAAAAAAGCAAATGAGTATCTATACTATGGTTTTCCATTTCAAAGTTTGATTTTGTTGGTGAAATAACAATTTTTTTATTTTATTTTAAAAAATTCCTATTTAATTATAGTTTTATTATATAACATTGAACTTTAATTTGAATTTTTTATTTTGATTATTACTTTAAATGTGTTTGATTATAACTGAATTTTGTAAATGATTTGAAATATGTATGATTATAATCTAATTATAACATGAGTTTAAACTTTGATTTAAATTTTTGAGTTTGATTGTTACTTTAAACACATTTGATTATAATCAGATTTTGTAATATGATTTGGAGCGTGTGTTTAAAATTATAATTAGGGACATCCAATTCCAAAATAACTTGTCTAAAAACACTAAAATTTAGGGTGATTTTGACAATAATCAAACATAATTGTGTATAATTAAACATAAAGTCAATCAAATTATTATAGTAGCAACAATTTGTAACCAAATTATTATACATACTCAAAGTTTAAGTTTGTGTTTTTTCAACCTCACATATAGTATTAGTAGTCTTAACATACAAGAACGGTGTAATTAATACATAAATCTCATTGCATAAGAATATAAGCTAACTTAAGAGTAACAAATATTAAAGAACTTGAATCAATCAAATATTGTTCCGAAAATTAATCATACAGCAATATACTGATAACCTAAAACAAAAAAGTAACAAACTAGCACTAACAACCATAAAAAAGAAGCCAACCTCCTATAATATTTGATTAGTGTAACTAGATATCTTTTAAATATTATTTTTTATTCAATTTTTAAAAAAGAGAAAAAATAAAAAATATTTTTTTTTATTTTTTGACCAATTAATACATAAAGTGGATATTTAAATTAATTAAATAATAATAAATTTTTAAAAAATTTTACTAAAGACTAAAAATTAAAGGACATCAAGCATTTCTCATATTTAATATAAATAACTCTTTTAATGTAGCTGTTGAAATGACATTATCAAGTTTAGTTTAACTTGAAATGCCTCAAAATCAAATTCTTAACATTAATGTTGAGTCTATACTAATTTGAATTCAGAAAGCATATATTCATTCACCATAACTAACTAAAATTTATATATTATAAATATAAATTTTAGTATTAGGAATTACCGGCATAGTTGTCAGAACTGAATTGGTAATCGAACTAGTAAGATTATTGGGTCACTGTATTACTAGTTCAACTGATAAGTTATTGGTCGAACCGGTTAACTCGATATAATTAAATAATTATATAAAATTTAATTATTTTTTATTATTAGTATTTTTATTTTTGTTTATATAAAAATAATTATCATATTTAACTTTTAATATTTTATTAATTAATTTATATTTATTTTATTATTATATTATTATAGGTGAAAATTCACATACAGTTGTTTTTGCTGTGAAGTTGATATTTATGAACCGGTAGATGATTTGACGAATTTAACTAAATATCATGTAATAATTTTTAACTATCAACTTTATATGAAGACAAAAAATAAAATAATATATTAAAAAATAATATTAATAGATATTATATAATCATAAAACAATGTGATTAATTAATTTTTTTGTTTATCTTTTTAATTTGTATATATTTAATAAAATTTATAGTTAAATAAAATATAATTAATTTAAAAATGAATGACTTTAAAATTAAAATAAATTGAATATAAGTGAAAAGAAAGATTACTATATGTATTATAATTTGTATATAAATTAATGAGAATCACTGTAGCTTGGTAGTATACAAGCATGCTTGTTGTATCGAGCCCCATACGAAGCATTTTGAAAATTTTTTCAAAAATCATCACAAGCCTTGACAGACACTTGGCAACGCTTGAGGGCATGGAGCACATAGAGCACGGTGGAGTTGCAGATCGCTAGTCTATGGTAGATTCACTTTTAACTTTGACCGAGTGGCTCGAACTGGACCGGTATTGGATTCGGTTTATCGGTCGAACCGGTCGGTCCGGTCCAGTTTTAATAACTATGATTAAAACTTTACCGAGAATAAAACTAGATCGATTAACCTGGCTCTAATACCACTTGTTGGGCCGTCGTGGGGAGCTCTCGACCACCGGAAAGATTTCGGGAAAAAATCAAGTGAAATAACATAAGATGAAAGATACCAAATTCAACTCAAAACCTTAAGATAATAGGTTAATGAGTCTCTTATCTTATAAACTTCTCACTCTTCTTTGCTTTTTTTGATGTAGGACTAACTTCATACACTCCTCACACTTGCAACATTAACAATAATATTTGTTGGACTTTTTTCTCTCCTTTGTGAGACCTAAGCTCAATTTTTTGGGTGTCTCTTTTGCACCTATTATGTCACAACCCTAATCAGATTTTTGGGTCAATTTTGAGAGAGAAAGAAAGAGAGAGTATAGCTACCAAAGTGAGAGAGAAGAGGGTAAACAAAATTTTTGTTTTTATGTAAAGCAGCAAATTTCAAATAGCAGTTTCTCATTCGTTCACCGTTGGATCGACGTGAAATTTAAATTACGTGTTTCTGTCATCTTGTTCCTTATTATGGACAGTGAAGATGTTGATTGGAAGTCTAGAGTGGGAGAAATTGGCTTTGCAAGAGAGAAAATAGATTTCCCATTTTTACATAGAGCAACAATCTTTGAACAGCAGTTTCTCATTCTTTCACCGTTGCACTGACGTGAAATTTGAATTGTAGATTCTTCTAATCTTGTTCTTCATTCTAAACGGTGAAGATTTTAATTGGAGATCTGAAGAGGGAGAAATAGGCTTCGAACAACAGCTCTATTTTTTGGATATTTTTCATTTTTTTGCTTCTCATTTGTAAGCTTTGGTGCTTTGGTGTTTTGGCTGATTATATGCACATTTTTGGACGACTCTTGATTTTTAGCTCTCACATTGAGGAAATTTTCCACGTTAAAATCTCGGTGTTTCCTTGTTATTGCTCGACTTGCTATATTTGCTTGTTCATAGTAGCTGCCATATTGTATTGTGAGTACTTCTATATTGTTCTTGTGTTTGATATTTGTGTTATTTCCGCTGTTAGGCTCTTTCATACTGGTATCAGAGCTTGTTGGTATTTTTCTGAGCTTATGATTTTGTGAACAATGAAAGCTAATACTAATACTAGTAGGATGATTACTCTTAATGGTCCTAATTATGATTTGTGGAAGTTAAAGATGGAAGATTTGCTTTTATGTCAAAAATTTTCATCAACCAGTTTTTGGTACAGAGAAGTCTAATGATAAATCTGATGATGATTGAACTTTATTGCATAGACAAGTTTGTGGATATATTAGGCAGTGGGTTAACGATAATGTGTTGAACCATATTATTTGAGAGACACATGTTTGGACTCTTTGAATTAAGCTTGAACAGTTGTATACTCAGAAAATTAGGAATAACAAGATGTTTTTTTATCAAGCAGTTGTTGGCTTTGAAGTATACAGGTGGGACATCAATGACAGATCACTTGAATAATTTCCAATGGATTATGAATCAGTTTTCTTTCATGCGTATCAAGTTTGATGAAGAGGTTCAAGAAATGTTACTTCTTGACTCCTAACCAGATTCGTGAAAAATTCTCAAAATGTCATTGTCCAATTCTGCTCCTAATGGTGTAATCTTTATGAATCTTGGCAAGAGCAGTGTTTTAAATGAAGAAATGAGAAGAAAGTCACAAGATACTTCGACTACACATTCAGATGTTCTTTTTTATGAGTCTAGAGGGAGAAACAAAAGTCGAAGTCCTAAAAGTAGAGATAAAAGCAAAACTTTTAAAGAAAGTATAAAAATATTGATTGTCATTATTGTGGTCAAAAGGAACATGTGAAGAAATTTTGTTGGTAATTAAAAAAAGAGACAGCCAAGACAAGTAAAGACAAGAGCACAAATAAAGATGGTAATAGCAATGAAGACAAGGTATAACTAACCTTATTGATAATAGGACTAGTTTAAAGTTTTGAATATAATTTGAAATTGAATATTTAGGAGAAAAGAAATAGCAAATTCAAAAGGTAATAACATGCAGAAATAAAAAAGAAAAAGATTAAAAAAAAACTCTAAAATATACTTCATCAAAATGCAGAAATAGAAAAGATGAAGATGGTAGTGGGTGTGACAGAGAGAAGAGTGGAGGAAGAGGTAATTTGGCATGTGTGACTTAGAGGTATAAGAGGGGAGGAGCGTGTGTGAATGAGTGAGAGTGATATTATTTTTTCAGTTTTTAAATTTTTGTATTCGTATAATAATAATAATAATAATAATAATAATAATAATAATAATAAAAACTAGCGTCACGAATTTTAGAAGAACGAAAAGGTTATCAAAACTTTTTGAAAGAAAGAAAGAAGGAAAGGAAGGAAATTACATAACTCCGAAATTAACTGGTCATAGTTACAGTACAAAGCCATTTAATCTGCTCTCATTTTGCTACACAATATATATACTCCCTAACGAGCTTCTACATTGGAGATACTTAATTCATTGACAGAAGCTAAATTACTCTTATTTGATGAAGAATACTCCTTATTAGAAGAAGAATATTCTCTAACAAATAGAGCTGGTTGTTTTGGCTTAGGCAAACCAATTTCACTACCTAACATCAAAATTACAGATGACATCTCTGGCCTGTCATGTGGATGCTGCTGCAGACACAGGAAACTAATATGAATGCAACGCAATACTTCAGAAGCATTACAAGATTCTTTCAGGTATTCACCAACCAAGTCCAATGGCCTCTCTTGTATCCACAAATTCCATGCCTAAAAAAGAACACATCAAATTATGTGTCATTAATTCACAATGATGGTAAAATACAGAAATTATAACAGTATATTATTGCAGTTAAATTGCTACTAGTCCTATAGTTTAAAAGTTTACAGCCAAGTTCTTCTATTGCATTGTTAATTGAAAGCGATAGTAAACAAAAAAGGAAATAATAACAATAATATATTTTGTACATACATGTCCAATAAGGCTTGTACTTTCTTTTTGATTGTGTTCTCTGTTTTTCCTTCCTGATATTATCTCCAACAGCAAAACACCAAAGCTAAACACGTCTGATTTTATTGAGAAGTTTCCATCTATCGCGTATTCTGGTGCTATGTATCCACTAACAAACAGTATAAGATGACAATTAAATACCATTATTAAAATATTCTAAATTATATAGTGAAAGTTAAGAAATGTTAAATGATCTTACTAAGTTCCAACCACCCGACGTGTAGAATCTGCAGTTTGGTCTCCTCCCAAAATTCTAGCTAATCCAAAGTCTGAGATTTTAGGATTCATCTCATCGTCTAGTAAAACATTACTTGCTTTAAGATCTCTATGAATTATTCTAAGTCTTGAATCTTGATGAAGATAAAGAAGACCTCTTGCAATGCCACAAATTATATGAAATCGTCTTGGCCAATCCAATACTGTTCTTTGCGTTTGATCTAGTAAGATATAAACACGAGTTAATATTGCCACAAATCCAAATAAAGAGGACAATTTTAACATGAATCTGGAATATAGATTTCTTACCAAATATAAAGAAGTCCAAACTTTTATTAGGCATATATTCGTATATAAGTAATTTCTCTTCATTTTGAATGCAATATCCATGAAGTTTTACAAGATTACGATGCTGAAGTTTGGCTATCAAGGCAATTTCATTCTTAAATTCCTTGATCCCTTGTCCGGAACTAACTGAGAGTCTCTTAACTGCAATTCTTTGCCCATTTTCTAATGTTCCCTGCCAGTTATCAATTTCAAATATTGTAAGAGACACAAGAGAATTTCATTTGGTATTCTAAGATTGTTAAACAGAAAAGTGGCTTAATATGTCAAATTACCTTAAACACAGGTCCAAAACCACCTTCTCCAAGCTTATTTTTATCTGAAAAGTTATCAGTGGAAGAAGCTATAACTGATAGGTCATATAATGGAACCTCTGGATCTTCCTCTTGTTCTTCCTTGGACTGATCCTTTAATGCTGCATTAGTCTCTACATGATCTTAATACAAGTTATTAATTAATCTTATTATAATAATTCAAGAAGTTACTTTATGCTCAAGAAAAGCAGAGAACTCTTACCTTTCAGAGTGGCCCTTTTTCGCCTTTTCCATATCAAACAGAATGCTAAGAGAAGGCCACATAAAACGCCAACTGAGACTCCAACACCAACTCCTATCTTGACCTTGCGTCCATTGTTTGACTCTTCAATGGTTTAATGTCAGCAGAGAACACAAACATTTATTCATGAGACAGTGAGAATGCCAGAAACCATGTGGCATAGTTCAAGATTAAACCATGGACCTCAGTTTGTATAAAATCAAACACACCCTAGTCCTAACAGTGAGATAATTTATGTTGGGTACAAAGATCTTTCAAAACGTAAGGTAAATGGACATGAGAATGTGTATTATATATATAACCATAAGAATAAATATAACTGGATCATAAAGTACACATAGCTCAAATGCTATTTCAGCAAAAATACTTTGATTGCAAGATTTGATTAAATAATTTCTTTCGTTGTAACATTAATAAATACCCACAAGTATCTAAGCAGTAGCAGTAATTTGTAAATTTTAAATTGTAACTACTTATCAAGAGTCAAGTCAACCATTTATTAAGAGCACGCAAGCACCTAACCTTCAAAGGAGATAATCAAAGAAGCATTTATATAATAGAAACAGCAAAGATGTTAGTCCATAAAATTAAAAGCTAAAATTAATGGCATACCTAACTCTGAAGCTGGCACTCTAATGTACAAATCTTGGCCTGCATCTGGTAAAATCCTCAAATCATAAAGATCACCAGACCACAAAGCACAGCCACTACCTTCACCTCTAATATCCGAATTTGTATAAGCCACACAAGAACAATTCCCCAAACATTTCGTTCTGCACTCATCAAGATTCATGCTCTCATTCAGGTACCAACAATTCACAGTATCAGGCACTTTCATCTTTTCATACTTCACAAACTTATCGCCTCCGCAATTCAGTGGCTTGTCGCGCAAGCAACCGTCAGATCGGTTCTGTCGATTCCATTCTTCCGGCGACTTGGGCCTAAACCCTCTCAAACAATCACATGCCTGAGCAGGCACCTTTGACAAATCACAGTTCCCATTGGGGCCGCAAACGCCGTATTGCTCGCAAAAATCTCGCGGCAGCGAGTTATAAACCTTCCATTCTTGCGAACCGTAGTCCCAAACCGAGTACTGACGCTTGTAAGAAGTTGCATCCAGCACCATTCTTGTTGGAACAGAGTTGTTAACAAGATGGAACATGAAGTAAACTTCATCCTCATTGGAGACATAGACATAATCGAAAGTTGGTTGGCGAATTCTGGTGGGCATGCTGCTGTAGACCAATCCATTCCACGGTCCACTGTCGAATTGTTTCTTTGATCCTGTTGTTTGTATTGGGTGTGGCCAGGTTGTAACTTCCATCATCCAAGTTAAGTTTCCCAGTGAAGGATCATCCACGGTTTTCCACACGGTCACGCGTCGATCCAGGCCGGTTTTCAAGTTCTTCCCTAGCTTCATCCCTGAAAGAAGCGTGTCAGAAGGGTAATCAAAACTCTGCCATAAATAGTTCTTTTCATTTTTATCATCTTGTTCTCTCAAAACAAGGTTCCCTGAGTCCAGTAGCTGAAGAACCGGATTCGAAGCGCGTCTTGACGGCGGTATAGACCATATAACAGAGTTGTCCTGGAGGACGACAAGGGTGGTGCTGTTTTGTGTGGTGTTTATCTTCAAAACAGAAGGGATGTTTGTTGTGATTGGTTTCTCTCGGTTGGCGACCCATACCACGGTTTGAACCGGGAGATTGTTGTACCATATGCCGAGGTAGCGGTTTTTAGAGTTGTTAGGAGTGAAGAAACCAAGTTGGAAGGTTGTGTTGATGGAAAGTAAGGTTTGGTTTTCGGTTAGAGACTGGGAGTGAGTTATGGTGTTGTTTGCAGCACTGGTAAAGAGAAGGAGGTAGAAGAAGAAGAAGAAGAAGAAGAAAGTGATGACGGAAATTGGCATATTAAAGAAAGAGTTTGCCATTGTATGTGGCCGCTATGAATGGGTGTTCATATTTTAAGGGATTACCAACCTTCCAACAAGGTTGATCATATTTTAAGACGTATAAGGTCCCAGAAAAGGACCTTACATTTCTCTAAATTGGAATACTATTCCTTCCTCTAGTAATATTAGTCTTCCTGTCAACTTCAAAGTGTTGTTTATATACTAAGTGAAGGAAAAACAATAAATTTTGATAATTTTTTAATATTTTTTATATTTTATACTAAATAATTAATTTTAGTGGTTAATTTTGATATTTTCGTAATATAAATGTAGGTGAAAATATAACTGTAGTTAATTTCATGTAAAGTTAATAATTAAGAGTCGCTAGATAAAAATTTAGTCAAATCAGTCAAATTATTTAATAATTCTCAATTATCAACTTTACATAAAGTTAACTATACCATAAATATATCAAATTTATTTTTTACCAATGTCACCAAAAGTATATATATCACACCATGTTCACACTTGTACTCGTTATTTTGGTTGAGTTAGGTATCTTTTTCACTTTTAAAAACTTTTTTTTGAAATAATATTATATGTATAATTCTTTTTAATTAAATTTAATTAAGTTAATATAATATTAACAAAAATTATTTTTATTATTCTCACACATCCAGCGGCCTAAATTTATTATTTAACTTAATTGAATTTAGTTCATAAAAAAAATTTATATGTGTAGTAATTTCTTTTTTTTCTAATGAATTTACTTAAGAATATAATAATATAAAATTTTTGAAGTTCTTGATATATTTAATTTAATAAAAATGTAAAAAATATCTTTTTAATAATTTTTAGTAAACTATTTTTTTATAATAATTTTAAAATATTTTCTTAAAAGTTAAAACACATATTAACAGGATTTTTTAATTTCTTTTTAACATCTTACCCTAGTTAATACAACACATAAATTCTATGAAAAACAACCCAAATTTCCTTTGCAATTAATACAAAATTTTCCTCAAAACAATACATAATTTTTTTTTAAAATAACAAAAAAATCTACAAAGCCGTAAGATAGAAATTATATACCTACTATGCATATATCTTTGATCGTAATTATCGTATGCAATTCATATAAAAAGTATATATATTTTAATATTTCGTAAATTTGAACACACAACTTTTAATTAGTATGTAAATTTACTACTTGTTTTGGGAGTTACTGAAATCGGATTGATTGGACTTAAATGTGTGGCTCAAACATGGGAAAGAAGAGGTCTTAGGTTGGTTAGCGTTCGTAGCTGCCTTTCGAGTTGTTTGTTTTGAAGAATGGGGGTGGTACCTGTAAAGACACTCCAATATCTAAGTCAGCAAGGGGTTAAACAGATTTAGAGTATATTGGAACTTAAATTTACCTGAGGGTGTCAGTGTATTTATAGGGAAGGAACCAATAACCACCGCTAAAATAGTTCCACTTCTAATGGTGGATAACCGTCCTTTTATCTTAGGGTTGTTGGATCTCTCTTCTAGAAGTGGGTGAGAGATTTAAGGAGGCAGTTATTCACTTGAATAAGTGCTGACTGCTTGCTGGTGTCGACCTCGACTTCTTAGTGGAGGTCGGATAGTTAGTGAAGGCCAACCTTTAAGATTGGGCATCTTGTCTTGATTGGTCCTGGCTTATATTTTGGGCCAGGGTATGAACATTGCCCCTACTCGAGTCCGATCTCTTAGTTACGAGTTTGATTCGAGTATCAGTTGAGCTCGGAGACGCTTAAGTCGATATTTCCTTTCAAGTCGGAAAACCGACGTGATTTTAGTTTTGAAACCGATATGATTTTGAATTTTCAATCGCCGCGTTTAATCAAACGTCGCGTCTGTTTGGCTTTTGCATTTACACGTGGAGGGGGAGAGGGGGCAGTTACATTGGTAACGGCATGTTCTTTTAATGACTGAACCGTCTTAGGATTATGTCCCTAACGTGTTATAAATACCCTTCATCTCTTTCCATTCCTTCTTTTCAAGTGTTTGCCTTCGTACTTTCTTTCCTATTCGAAAGACCTTTGTGCTCTGGTGCTAGCTGTTTCCGTTCCTGAGATTTTTAGTACTTTTGGCGTTTTTCTGTTCTTGCTGTCAGTTTTCTTTTATCCAAGAAAAGTTAGTTTCTCCTTACCTTTACTCTTTATTTGGCTTTCGTGGCGCTTTTGTTGTATGATCAAGGAAGGATTTTTGAGTAGGTCCTTATAGCCCCTCTATTATCTGTGGTAGAAAATTTTAGATTTTTTCTTTTTGCAAAAAAATAGTTTCCTCTAATGTGGTTAACTGTTTGAAAAGAGACTATCTTGTTTGGAAATCTATTTTTGATGGTTTTCTTTTTTTCAAAATTCTTTTTTGCTGTGAATGTCGGTTCTTCCCGTCCTTTTGTTTGAAAAGAATTATTTTTTGGACTGGCTTTTTCCCAAATTCCTGAAGTCCTTTTGAGATGGGTAAATGCTTCTGTCCTCTTTGAAAATTCTATAGTGGATGACCTTTTTATAACTGAACTCCAGAAGCACCATAGGATTTGTAGCCTAGATTCTGATGAACCCAAATATGAACTAGTAGCTCTGGACTCTGAAGACCGAGTTTGTTACGGGAGGATTAACGACTTTGACCCCCACTTCCTTTTCATGTATGATTGCTTCATTACCCATTTGGGGGTTTCCTTTCCTTTTTCTGACTTTGAGATGAAGATTTTATCCCACTGCCGAGTAGCCCCGACCCAACTCCACCCTAATTGCTGGGGTTTTTTAAAAATATACCAACTTGTCAGCCAAGAGCTTGACTTCCCGACTTCTTTAAGAATATTTTTCTACCTTTTCCACTTGACAAAGTCTTTTAGTGCTAAAAATAAGCAACAGTGGGTGTCTTTCCGAGCTATCCAAGCCCGGAAGGTTTTTTCCATTTTTGATGAATCTTTCTATGATTTCAAAAATTTCTTCTTCGAGGTCCAGGTTGTGGAAGGCCATCACCCCTTTTTCCTGAATGAAAATAATGAGCCCCAATTTTCTCTGTATTGGTTAGAGACTTCTTCTGTAGAAAAATATAGCCTGGTTGATTTGAACGAGGTAGAGGCGGCTGTGGTAGAATTTTTTCGAAAGGCTTGTGGATAGGCTCCAAACTTAGACACCAAGAAATTTTTTCTTGGATCTCCGAGCTTTGTCAAGACTGAGCTAGGTAGTCTTTTGCTTTTCTGGTTTTGTACTTAATTTCGGTTTTTTTTTACTTGCGTCAGTCTGCTTGCTCGTAACCGACTTGTATGCTAATTATCTTTACTTATTTTACCTTGAAGAAAAAATGAAGAAAAATGGGGCGACCTCTTACCAGAAGTTGCAGGAGGCTAAAAGGAATGCTCGCGCCTGGACTGCTGCACAGGAGATCAGGGCATCATCTACTCCCCCTCATCAGAGCTCGGTGCTGGGAACTTCTTTTTCTAGGCCTCCCTTGGTAAATCTTACTCCTACTCCTCTCCTTCCTCCTTCTACTCCTATCCCCCAGTTCATCCCACCTTAGAACCCGAAAAGAAAAAATGCAAGACCGTGGAAGCTAGCGCCTCTAGTGTTGGGGACGCCGGTTTTGATGGACCCAAGTTTACGAGGAAGCACATCCTTTCTTATAGCCAGATTGCTATGGATGATGCTACTATTCGTAATCATCTTCAAATTTTGATCTGAGGGGGAATTAGGACTGCTGGGGTCTGTACCTCCCTTCTTGATATTCTTGACAAGACTCCCTTGAGTTAGTATTTCCTCCCTTCTCACCAACAAGGTGGTCACTAATGGTGAGATAGTATTTTCTCCTTGTCCCGAGACTGATTCTGAGCCGAAGACGGCAGGACAACGTATTATTGAATCCCCTCCCCGTGAGGTAGATATATCGTCTTCTTCTACGACTCCCAAGTTGATTTCAGCTCCTGTTGCTGAAGAGATCCCACGACCCCTCTAGCTTCTGCGGCCGAACCGACCTCTTCTCTTGCCGATGACTCAAACCCTCTTCTTGGTCCCAAGTGATGATATTTTTAAAGGTCCGACTTGTGAGTCTTTTTTGTGAACTCTTTTTATTTGTTTCTATGTTTTTGCTGGTGGTTTCTTGACACTTGGTCTTTTTCTAGGATCTTTAACAACAATTTTTGTTTTATTTGGTCCTTTTTAGATAGAACCATTAACAAAGTAGTTGCTTTATTATTCATGTGGTGACATTTTGTTTACTATTTAATTGAAACTTTTGTTGAATGGTTTAAGGATTTTCGTATAAAAAACCTTTTTTGTACCTTAGTTTCGTGAAGCTTTGAAAAACTTTTCTAAGATAGTTTGACTGTGGCTTCTGAGAAACTTTTTGTTAAGTAATCTCAACTTTGATTAGATTCCTATGGGAATGTTGCCGCCTTTGATCTTTAATGGACTTTTATATCTCTCGCTTTCCATTACTTTATTCGCCTACACTTCAACTTCGTTGTGCTTATTGAACTGTTTTCATAACTTAGGTTATTCTTGTGATGTATTTAGTTTCGATCGGGCTTTCCGACTTATAAGTTGTTAGCTATATTGTTTCCGAGCTGCTTATGATCAACTTTTATAACATCTTTACACTGACTTGTACCTCGTCACTTTATCTAGCCGACCATGTTAGGTCGGTCAACGGATTTTTGCACTTTTTCGAGCTTAAGTCAGTGTGTGTCGTAGAGTAATAATGGAATTTCTAAAGAGAAAGATAAAGAGTTAAAAGAGAGATATTATTACTAATGCACTGTGGCTTTTACAAGGGTGCTTTTGCTACTAAGGGATTGAATTTTCTGCCCTTAGCCCTCGCTTTGATGCCTCGTTAAAACCCCGTCCAGAAAATCCCTTTTTGGGAAGAAATAATGAAGTCGGAAAAAAGAGTACATTAGGGAGCGAGGTTCGCTTTTAGCTATAATATCTCTTCATGTTGCAAGCTGCCACGACCTAGGAAGCTCGGAACCTCCGGGGTCGAACACTCTATAATAGCCCTTTCCGAATACCTCGACAATC
This sequence comes from Arachis hypogaea, assembly GCF_003086295.3. Lineage (NCBI taxonomy): Eukaryota > Viridiplantae > Streptophyta > Magnoliopsida > Fabales > Fabaceae > Arachis > Arachis hypogaea. The sequence goes on from NC_092043.1 coordinate 37,254,376, forward strand.
TTATATGGTCCCTTCCAGTTTGCAGCGAGTTTTCCTTCTCCCGTCTTGTTCACTCCGATGTCATTTCGGATGAGGACTAAGTCGTTGGAGGCGAAGCTTCTTCAAATGACCTTTTGGTTGTACCTTGTTGCCATCCTTTGCTTTAACACTGCTTCTCTTATCTGAGCTTGTTCTCGGACTTCTGAGAGCAATTCGAGTTCATCTTTGTGTGCTTGGATGTTTCCAACCTCATTGTAAAATCTCACCCTTGGGCTTTTCTCATTTACCTCTATGGGGATCATGTCTTCAATGCCATAAGCAAGTCGGAAAGGTGTTTCACCAGTAGTTGAATAAGGTGTGGTTCGGTAGTCCCATAGCACCTGAGGAAGCTCTTCAGCCGAAGCTCTCTTTCCTTCTTGAAGCCTTTTCTTTAACCCTGCCAATATAACTTTATTGGCGGCCTCTGCTTGTCCATTCGCTTGGGGATGCTCGACCAAGGTGAATTAATGCTTGATTTTCATGCTAGCCACCAAACTTCTGAATGTAGAGTCAGTAAATTGTGTATCATTATCAGTTGTGATGGAGTATGGGACTCCAAATCGAGTGATAATGTTTTTATACAGAGATTTCTAACTTTTCTATGCTGTAATAGTAGCTAATGGCTCTGCTTCTATCTACTTAGTGAAGTAGTCTACTCCCACAATGAGAAACTTTACTTGTTATGGCGCTTGAGGAAAAGGTCCAAGTAGGTCCAGTCCCCACTTTGCAAAGGGCCATGGAGAATTTACACTATTGAGCTCTTCTAGGGGAACAACGTGAAAATTTGCATGCATCTGACAAGGTTGACACTTTTTCACAAAGTCGGTGGCATCTCTTTATAGGGTTGACCAGAAGAACCCAGCTCGAATTACTTTCCTGGCTAGGGATCTGGTTCCGAGATGGTTTCTACATATGCCTTTGTGTATTTTTTCCAGGACTTCTGCCGTCTTAGAGGTTGAGACGCACTTCAACAATGGTGCAGATATCTTTCTTCTATAAAGGACATTTTGCACCAAGGTATAATTCTGTGCTTCCCTTCTAAGTTTTTGAGCCTCCTTTTGTTCTTCGAAAAGGATGTCGAATTTTAAGTATTCAATCAGAGGTGTCATCCATCCGAGTTCTAGGCCGGAGATTGGTAAGATGTCCAGCCTGTTATCTGCCTTTGTGACCGAGAGCTCTTGGAGAGTTTCTTGTATCAGACTTCTATTGTTTCCTCCCGGCTTGGTACTTGCCAGTTTGGAAAGGGCATCGGCTCTGCTGTTGAGCTCCCTTGTTATGTGTATTACTTCAGTTTCGAGGAACTACGTAAGAAGCTCGAGCATTCTTTCCAAGTACCTTTTTCATGTTGGGATCTTTTTCCTGGTACTCTCCATTAATCTGGGAAATCATGACTTGAGATTCACTGAAGGCTACTACTTTGGTTGCTCCGACTTCTTTGGCTAACTTTAGCCCAGCAATCAGGACTTCATATTCTGCCTGATTATTGGAGGCCGAAAATTCAAATTTTAAGGAGACCTCTATTTGAGTTCCTTCTTGATTAACCAGTATTATGCCTGCACCGCTTCCAACTTTGTTGGAGGAGCCATTCACGTGTAATTCCCAGGTTGTGGAAGCCTCCTCTTGATCTCCTGCGTATTCGGCCATAAAGTCGGTGAGGCACTGGCTTTGACAGCTGTCTGAGTTTCGTATTTCAAGTCAAACTCAGATAACTCTATGGTCCATTGAACCATTCTGCCCGCAATATGTATTTTCTGGAGGATTTACTTCATGGGCTGGTTCATTCGAACTCTTATAGTATGAGTTTGAAAATAAGGCTGAAGCCTTCTAGATGCTATGACTAAGGCATATGCGAACTTCTCGAGTTTTTAGTACTTTAGCTCAGGGCCTTGCAGCACCTTACTTGTGAAGTAGACAGAATATTGTCCGACCTCATTTTTCCGTATTAATGCTGACGCCACGGTCTTTTCAGCGACAGCTATATACAACACGAGTTCTTCCCTTGTTATTGGCCGGATAAGAATTGGAGGTTGGCTTAAAAACCTTTTGAACTCCTGAAAGACTTCTTCACATTCAGAAGTCCATTCAAACTGACATCATTTTCTCAGTAGGGCTAAAAGTGGTAAGGATCTTAATACTGATCTTGCCAAAAACCTGGATAGAGCTGCAAGTCGGTCGTTTAGCTGCTGAACTTCCTTTAAACAGGTCAGGCTTTTCATTTCTAGGACCGCTCTAGACTTATCGGGGTTAGCTTCGATCCCCCTTTGTATCAGCATAAATCCGAGAAATTTTCCAGCCTCCACTGCAAAGGTGCAATTATCGGGATTTAATCTCATCCTATGCATTCTTATGGTGTTGAAGACTTGCGTGAGGTCACTCAGGAGGCAGGTGTCATCCTTGGTCTTCACCAACATGTCATCCATGTATACCTCTATTAGTTCTCCCAAGTGAAGTGCAAACACCTTATTCATTAGTCTTTGATATGTGGCCCTAGCATTTTTTAGTCCAAATGGTAGCAATAGTTTACTCTGGGCGTGATGAACGATATTTTCTCTTGGTCCGGCTTGTACATCTGGATTTGATTATATCCCGAGTAGGCATCCATGAATGACAAATATTGATATCCCGAGCTAGAGTCTACTAAGGTATCAATATTGGATAGAGGATATGGGTCTTTGGGACATGCCTTGTTGAGATCGGTGTAGTCAACACACATCCTCCGTTCTATTTTTTGACCAATACCACATTTGCCAGCCAGGCCGGATACTTGACTTCTCTAATAAAGCCTGCCTCTAACAGGGCTTGCACTTGCTCTTCGACCAATTGAGCTCGTTCAGGTCCTAGCTTCCGTCTTCTTTGCTGAATAGGTCGGGATTATAGATGAACAGTAAATCAATGTGACATAAGTTCAGGATCTATTCCGGACATGTCGGAAGCTTTCCAAGCGAAGAGATCAGAATTCTCTTGCAGGATTTGTACCAATTTTTGCTTTAGGTCTTCTGCAAGATTGGCTCCTATGTTCGTGTTCTTCCCTATCTCTTACCTGATCTGTACCTCTTCGGCCTTTCCTTCGGGTAGTTGCCGTAGTTCTTCTTTAACTCGGACTCCTCCGAATTTAATGGTATTGACTTCTTTGCCTTTACGTCTTATGTTCATGCATTGTAACACTTTCTCGCCAATTTCTGGTCTCCTCTGATGGTAGCAATCCCTTCCAGTGTTGGGAATTTTATGCAAAGATGGGGGGTAGAAACAACTGCTCCAAGCTGATTTAGGGTTGTTCTGCCTATCAGGACATTGTAGGCAGAGGATACATCGACGACAATGAAGTCGATGCTTAGAGTCTTGGATTTCATCCCCTTTCCAAAAGTTGTATGTAGGGGCATGAAACCCAGTGGCTTGATGCGAGTGTCCCCTAGTCTGAAGTGAGTGTCAGGGTAGGCCTTTAGCTCTTTCTCGTCCAATCCCAACTTGTCAAATACTGGTTTGAATAAGATGTCAGCTGAGCTCCCTTGATCTATCAGCATTCTATGCAGATGAGCATTGACGAGAATCATAGTCATTACTACCGGGTCGTCGTGCCCGGGCACAATACCTTGCCCGTCCTCCTTGGTAAAAGAAAAAGTTGGGAGGTCGGGCCCTTCATTCCCAACTTGGTAGACTTCCTTCAAATGCCTTTTTTGAGATGATTTGGTCAACCCTCCTCCTGCAAATCCTCCTGATATCATATGGATATGTCGTTCTGGGGTTTGTGGAGGCGGACTCCTTCGTCCATGACCTTCATCATCTATTTTTCTTTTTCCATGATTGTCTTTCCTTTCCATGAGATATCTGTCTAATCGACCTTCCCTTGCCAGCTTTTCTATCACATTTTTTAGGTCGTAGCAATCATTAGTGGAGTGTCCATACAACTTGTGATATTCACAGTATTCATTACGATTTCCCCATTTTTTGTTCTTAATAGGTCATGGGGGAGGAAGCTTTTCAGTATGACAAATTTTCCTGTAGACGTCGACTAGGGCAACTCGTAAGGGAGTGTAGGAGTGGTATCTTCTGGGCCTCTCAGACCCAACTTCTTCCTTTTTTTGGGCTCACTCTTCTTTTCTTTTAATTGGTGAGGGTGTCCCAGCCGCCGGCTTGGTTTTCGTAATCTGGCATTCTCTTCCATGTTGATGTACTTCTCAGCTCGCTCTTGTACATCACTCAAGGAAGTCGGGTGTCTCTTTGAGATGGACTAGGAGAAGGGTCCTTCTCGAAGTCCATTAATGAGACCCATTATCACTGCTTCAATAGGCAAGTCTTGAATTTCCAAGCACGCCTTGTTGAATCTTTCCATGTAATCTCTCAGGGGGGTTCTCCGACCTCCTGTTTCACTCCTAGTAGGCTAGCTGCATGCTTGACTTTGTCCTTCTGGATTGAGAAGCGTGTGAGGAACTTGCATGAGTGGTCGTCAAAGTTGGTGACCGACTTGGGGGGAAGGCTACCGAACCACTTCATGGCCTCCTTTGTCAAGGTCGTCGGAAATGCCTTGCAGCGAGTAGCGTCCGATGTGTTGGCTAAGTACATCCGACTTTTGAAGTTATTAAGGTGATGCTTAGGGTCAGTCGTCCCATTATATAGATCCATGTCAGGGCTTTTAAAGTTTCTAGAAACTTTAGCCCTCATGATGTCTTCAATGAATGAGTCTTCTTCTCCCAATGGGGTGTCCTCTCGATCTCCGCGGGAATCCTTATTTCGGAGGTTGGATTCCAACCTTGAGAGCTTTTCTTCAAGCTCTCTTCGTCGCTCGATCTCTCTCCTTAGGCTTTGCTCCGCCTCACGCTGACGTTCTAGCTCATGTTCTAGTTGCTCGAGTCGACCTTGGTGGCCATGTAATAGTCCCATTAGGTCAGTAGAGTGAGGTTGCCCAGCTTTTCCTGGATGATGAACTTCAGAGGAGATTTTTTTCGACCCCTGGGTATTCGAGGGGCCTTCACCGTGTAGTCCTTCTGCTCCTTGTAGAGATATTATTGCTCGATCATTGTTGACCGCGTCCTGATGCTCTTGTTCGGACTCAAATGTAATGTGTCCATCTTCATGCTGGTTGTTCGCCATTATGCGATGATCTCTGGGTCCCCGACAACGATGCCAATGTTTCAGGAGTAACCTAAAACCAGACTGATTGGGCTTCAATGTGTGGCCCAAACGTTGGAAAGAATGGGTTTTAGGTTGGTTAGCGTCCGTAGCTGCCTTCCGAGTTGTTTTTTTTGAAGAATGGGGTGTAGTACCTGCAAAAACAATCTGATGCCTAAGTCAGCAAGGGGTTAAGCAGGTTTAGAGTGTATTGGAACTTAAGTTTATCTGAGTGTGTCAGTGTATTTATAGGGAAGGAACCAATAACCACTGCTGAAGTAGTTCCACTTCTGATGGTGGATAACCGTCCCTTTATTTTAGGGTTGTTGGGATCTCTTTTCTAGAAGTGGGTGAGAGATTTAAGGAGGCAGTTATTTCACTTAGATAAGTGCTGACTGCTTACTGGTGTCGATTCCGACTTCTTAGTAGAGATCGGATAGTCAGTAAAGGCTAACCTTTGGAATTGGGCCTCTTGTCTTGATTGGACCTGGCTTATATTTTGGATCAGGATATGAACACTACTTATATTTTTTGTGTGCAGCTGAGGTCTATCTCAACTGGTTAAATCTTATGCCTCTTAATATGCTGCATCCAGGTTCAAACCTTAATGAGTGTATCAAGTGTTGAATATGAACCCTTAAGTGTTGTGTGAGTGAGTATGTAGTGTGGATATATTGTAATATCTAAAATTGGATGAATCCTTAAGTGTTGTGTGGGTAAATGTGTAGTGTGGATATGTTGTAATACCTAAAATTGGGGGTTGTCCAATCCACTTGACCTAAAAAAAAGAACACTACTTATTTTTTATTGGCTTCACATTTATTATTAATATAATTATAGATAGATTAATACACATTTATTTTTATAATACGCATTACCTACTATAGATAATTCATGTTATGACTTTAGGGTGATGGCATTGGCATGAAAGAAGAAGAGGAGAAGCAGGACAAATGGAAGAGTAAGAAGATGACGCAAGAGAGACGAATAAAATTTGAAAATTGCTAAGAGAATAAGTTTGATTAAATTCAAAAGGAGATTAATGAGCTTCTTTTGTTGATAATAGGAAGAAAATATTTGATACCAGCAATTAGTTTATCGAAAGTAATTTTTTGGTAATGTTAGAGAAATAAAAAAAATATGCTAAATATAAAAAAAATGACACAAAAGAGACGAATAAAATTTGAAAATTGCTAAGAGAATAAGTTTGATTAAATTTAAAAGAAGATTAATGAGCTTCTTTCGTTGATAATAGAAAGAAAATATTTGATACCAACAGTTAGCTTGTCGAAAATAATTTTTTGATAATGTTAGAGAGACAAAAAATAAAATAGAATATATCTTATTTAACATTTATTAATTATTACAATAATTAATAAAAATTAAATAAGACAAATTATGGTTATTTTTTATTAATTTTTTAATTACTTAATATTTTCAATAATTTTTAAACGAACTTTATCTAAAAAATTAGATATTCTAATTCTGAAAAAGTTTGAGCTAATGTTTACTATTACAAAAAAGAGAAAACTACTAAAATTGCTCCCAATTTTTAAATACGCTAACAAAAATATTTTTTTATTTTTATTAACAATAAAAAATATTTTTAAAATATAATAAAAATATCTAAAATTAAATATAAATTCTCAAAAATTAATTTAAAAATTGAATTTTAATACATTTTGTACAAATATAATTAAAATAATGAGATATTTTTATTTTTAAAATTTAGTAATTTTATACTAAGTATTTTTTTGTAATTTATTTTTGTTGAAGACAAAAAAAAATGAAAAAAAATCTAGAAATCAAATTTTATTTATTTATCAAATACAAAAATTGCTTGACATATAAAAAATATTTTTTAGTTATTTTTGTCATGTTTTATAATATTTTGAGGTTATTTATGTTGTTAGCAAAAGTACTAGTAGGTATAGGAGATGGTTTTGGTGGTTTACCCCATTTGAAATTATGAAAAATTATTTAATTAAAAATATACTTTAGGGCATTGCTTACAAATATGAAAATAAAAAATTAAGCCATTCAATATACTCAATGTATAAAAAAAAATTTAAAAGAGTTATTAGCTTTATTAAAATATTCTAATTATAATAATTTTAATTAATGTTATAACAAAACCCTGATTTAACTATTATATATTATTTATTACATTTAAACGAGATTTTCTAGTATCCAAATTTACATTCTTCCAAATAATGGCCATTTATTTGCCACTGTCTAATTAGAATAATCGTTTTAATTTTTTAATAAAAATAGGGATTAGGGAGTGGATATCTGGGAAACTGTAGTATCCGAGGGAGGGAGTAATTCATTAAACAATTAATAAGAGCATTAATAAAGCTTCCGCTATATATCTTTTCACCTAACATATATTTCTAAGTTATTGCAATTTTTTTTCTTGGCCAGTTGGCTGTGTAGGCTAATGTTTCAACAATAATTGATGTATAAAGTGCCAAAATGCAAAATGCGACGACGGGGGTCAATGCCTAACCAATATAATAATAACTAATAACAATATTCATTAATGTGCGATCGAGTTAACGCCCACTCTCGCAAGGAAACGAGTATGACGTTGATAGTCTTGACTCTTGACAAATGAAAACGATGATCAGTTGATCACAATACAAATGATTTTCAAAAGGTTGTGGTGGGGGGGGGGGGGGGTGGTTATGATTTGTGCTTTGGTCAGTCAAGCCAAAAAGATTATGATATTATATTGAATTTTGAAGGTTATCTAATCCTGGAGACCCTTTCAAAATTGTACGATAGATATTTCTAGGCGAATTTAATGCAACATTTCGTTTAATTGTGTTTTTGGAACCTTCTTTTGTGGTGGGACAACAACATCGAGGAACTTTATTTGGAGTAGTTATGACTTATGATTTATGAATTATGACTTATGACACACCGTGCAAACTTATAATGGATAAGAACCATATTTTATTATTTTTTTTAATATTTAAATTGATCTCTTATATTTGGATGTAAATTTATTTTAGTTTTTAAGATTTAAAATGAATTATTTAAATAAAAAAATTTTTATTTAGTTTTAATATAGTTTTATCGTGAAGTCAAAGTTAAATAATTAACAAAATGTCCTAAATAACAACAATATAAGAATAAAGTCGATAATTTAGAGAATACGTATAAGTTCTATAAGCACAAAATTAACTGTGGATGTATTAATACATTTATTTATTATTTTTCTTATAATTTAAATGAAATATTTTCTATAGAACTAAGGAGAATGATAAATAAATATATTGATGCATCCACGGTTGATTTTGAGCTTATACTTGTTCTCCAAATTATCGACCTTATTCTTGTATTGCTGTCATGTAAAATATTTCGTTAATTATTTGATTTTGATCTCACGGAAAGACTACATTAAAATTAAATAATTTTTTTTAAATTTAAATTGGACACTTTAAACTTTGAATACAAAAATAGAATAACGTCCAAATATAAGAGATCAATTTAGTATTTTACCCATATTTTTTATTCTAAAATTTAACTTATTTCAGATTGTTAATATTCTAAAATATTAAATAAAGTGATAAATGTGTATATCTTTAATAATCAAAGTGTCTAAAATTACCTAGAAACGAAGAAAATTATTGCAAAGGAAAATTTCTCGAAACATGTTTAGTCTTTTCTCTAAATGAAGGTACACGTTGTGCTTGAGGACTCTAGTGAGAGGGGGAAAAAATGGTAAAGAAAGAAAAAGACAAAGGGGTCATGGAGAGGACACCCAACATTTTCTTCAGTTTTTAGAACCTTCTTTGTGTTGGGAGAACAACAAGAACTTTATTTTGGGTAGTTATGAATTATGATATGGTGAGCAATTCGTTGGCTTGAATACTATATTTCGTAGATAAGTTATTTATTTCCAATAAAAACTAAAAAGTAAGGCCAACAAAAATATTGCCATATTGACACAATTATTAATTCTTAAGAATACTAAATATTTTTTATAATAGTTAAATAGCTGTTAAAAATATCCTTAAAATTCTTTTGACAATTAGTAACCATAAAAAGTATTATATTAAAATATTTATTTTTAGCTGCCATTTAAATTACCCATTTTTTAATCGTTTAAGTATATATTGTCATATTAATAAAAAGTTTTTCAGTTAATTATAACTATGATATAAATATTAGAAATAGAAATATGTAGTTGAATGATAATATAAAATCTAAAGAGATCAAAGATATGATTCATTTATAACATACATAAATTTAGTTATAATTTGTTTATATATATATATATATATATATATATATATATATATATATATATATATATATATATTCATTGGATTATTAATGTTGCACCAAATTTTAAACCGACAAATACATTAATATTTGTTCAAATATAACATTTTTAACATATTGCTTTATCTAAATTTATAATTCATAATAAATATAAAATGGAGATAATAATATATAATCCTCATCATAAAGACCACATTGACTTGTGGAAGCCAATGGAAAGTGACGCAGGTAGCATAAAAGTATATGTATATTTTAAAACGTTCTAGATAAGTTCAATTTTTGCTAATTAATAACTGAGACATTTTGTTGGTGAATTCACATTAAGAATCCCTTTAGCCAAAAGTTTATCTGTATTTTAAAAGACTATAGGTTCACATTTTCGCTAACTACCATATGAGACTTTATTAGTAAATTCACACATAAGAAACCCTCTAACCTTTACATAAAAAATAGAAAAGTTTGGTAATAATATCTAGAAGAACATTGAGAAATCTGACTCTATACTATCTGTATCTGATTACAACTATACAAAACTTTATGATACACATAAATAATGCAACTATAATCAGAAATCTGACTATACTATCTATATCTGATGACAACTTCATAAATAATGCGACTATAATGGCTTAAAAAAAAATCTTATATGTGATTTTGGTCATCGAGCTTCCATCTCTGTAATGCTCAAGTCATTTTTACCAGTGGAGGAGCTTGAAGCATCAAAAGGTTCAACAATGAAAAATGTAGGAATTTCAGGTAGAGGCAAATCAAAATCACTTCCCAACATTAGAACCACAGAAGACATGGTTGGCCTATCATGGGGATATTGTTGTGCACAAAGGAGACCAATGTGGATACAACGTTCTACTTCACTCAAATTCCATGAATCTTTGAGGCTTTCATCTACAAGCTCTAGTGACCTTCCTTGCTTCCATAAATCCCATGCCTATTATTACACACATTGTTAACCATGTTAATACAGAATCCACCAAATTATTTAATTAGAATTTAGAATTTAAAACTTTGTTACACTTACATGCCCATATAGGCTATCGTTGTTGTTTGAATAATAAAACTTTCTATTTCTCTTTCCGGATACGATTTCAATTATTAAAACTCCGAAGCTAAAGACATCAGATTTGACTGAAAATTGTCCATTAACAGCATATTCTGGAGCCATATATCCGCTATAGAGAGACATAACAAACACATAGATTGATTAGTATCAAATTCTAATAATTTATTTTTTAATATTGAGAGAAAGAGAAACAGGTGATCAAAGATGAATACAACTTACAAAGTTCCGACAACTCTGTTTGTATTTGCGTTACTCTGATCCCCTCCAAAACTTCTAGCTAAACCAAAGTCTGATATCTTGGGGTCCAACTTATTATCTAACAGAACATTACTTGCTTTAAGATCTCTATGTATAATTCTCAACCTTGAATCTTGATGAAGATAGAGCAAGCCTCTAGCAATCCCACGAATGATATTAAAGCGCTTAGGCCAATCCAAAACATTCCCTTGTGTTTGATCTGGTTACAATGCAGTCATATTGTAATCACTATTAATATATTGTCATAAAGGGATTTGCTACTATGTTAACAAGAGATTTATACTAATATGTAGAGTAGTCTAATGGATACTTACCAAAAATAAAATAGTCCAAACTTCTGTTAGGCATGTATTCGTAAATGAGTAGTTTCTCCTTTTCTTGGATGCAACATCCGAAAAGCTTTACAAGATTTCGGTGTTGAAGTTTAGCTATTAGTTTTACTTCCGTTTTGAACTCATGTAGGCCTTGACCAGAACTACTCGAAAGCCTCTTCACAGCAATTTGTCGCCCATCATCTAGTATACCCTAAAGAACAATATCACATAAAAAGTAAAGTTCTTCAGATATAGTTGTGTTGTTGTTTCTTACTTTCTTGAATACTAATTTAGCATATTAGAACTTTACCTTGTATACGGGGCCAAAACCGCCTTCTCCAAGCTTATTGTTGGGGGAGAAATTATCAGTGGCCACAGCTATTCTTTTCAGATCAAATAATGGAAGCCCCAGATCTTCCTTTTGTTCATTGGTATGAGTTTGATAACTAACCATCTCATTTATCCTTACATGTCCCAATGCTATTTATTGAGGAAATGAAAGAGGGAAATTAGCCATATACCACATAGTATCTGGTGATAATTATAGTTTTTGGAGCTTCACTAAAGAATGTGAAGGAGAAACTGTGAATTACATTGGTAAAAGGAGAAATGTTAGATGACTACTATGATTGTATGCCATTATAAGCTTTTCCCAACTGTCATGAAGAAAACTAAACAAGCTAAGTAACCTATGTGCTAAATTAACACAAACCATATAAATAACAAGAGCTACGAATTCTTGATCAACTTCTTGCCGAGTTACATAAAATTTAACATAATATTACTGAGAAAAGATTTAGTTATTTTCATTTTGTAAAAGACAAAAGCTACATTTATTCATATTTCTCCTTGTGACTTAAAATTTTTCTTGAATTGACCATGCCACTAACTTTTCTCTTCTAAGAAAAGTGGGGGAAAAAAAAAACAGGGCAATAAAGTCAAGCAACTAGCACATATTGTAAACAAACATCATCATCAATTCATCATCATCATTAATCAGCCACCAATAACTAATTCAGAAGGAAACTAAATACTATTCTGATCAGTAATGGATGTACCTTTTGACTGTGTTCTCTTCCTGAGAAAGCAACAAGAAGCCAGAATCATCCCTGAAATCACAATTATCGTGCTCCCAACAACTATTCCTACCACCAATCCCTCATTTTTACCTTGATTTCCCCCTCCACCACCCTTTTCCCCTGCTTCATCATCACCAAACAAATAAAAACAAACGCTAGTTACTAATTAACATCGAATTACTATTTGGCAGAAACTAACGTGCAATTATTTTCATATAAAGTTAATAGTTTAGAACCGTTAAATGACAATTTAGTCAAAACTAACAAATCAAATCATCTCATGATTCTCAGCTAGCTATCAACTTTACATGAAGATAATTGCAGGAGACTTCACCACTACTACTTATTAGTATTCACTAACACTAGCATAACTAGAAAATAATTCAACACATGCTTAACCCCAAGTGAAGAAAAAATCATACCTTTATCCGAAGCTGGTGTTCTAATATAGATACCTTGACCTCCTTCCTTAACGAACCTAACATCAAACAAATCACCACTCCACAATTTGCAACCACTCCCAATTATAGTATAAGCCATGCAAGAACAATCACTAGAGCACTTTCCCTTGCAATCTTCACCTCCCAAGCTTTGTTGGTTCAACAAAGAAGAAGTTCCATTTGGTTCATGAAGCACAGAGTATCCAACAAACACATCAGTGCTGCAATTCCATGCTTTGTTCTTAACACATCCCATTTTGAAGTCTGAGGAATCATAGGAAGTTGGGTCCTTTGGTGTGAAACCATCTAAACACACGCATAGTTTTGGGTTTGTAAGATCACAGTTCCCATTTGCTCCACAAAATCTGTAATAGTCACACATGGTGTCATTTTTCAACCCAGAGGAAGAATCAGCTGAGACACTGGTGTAGGTGAAAGGAAGAAGAACAAGAAGAAGGAGATGAAGATTGAATAGGATCAAAGAAAGAAGCACTTCCATCGAGTGCTTCCTATATTTTTTCAACGCTTTGAGGTGTGGCTGTTCACAATTTTACAGAGAGAAATGATTATTAACTATGATATTTTTTTTTTCATTTTTTCTTTCCCCTAAAGATGAGCACTGAAGAAATTGATGTTGTTTGTATGCTAGTTGCTAGCAAAGCCTAGATTAGATTTTAGATGTGATATTTAAGAAACTGATGTTATCATCTTTGCATTAAAAATAAATAAATAATAAAAATAAAAATCCAATCAATAGGACGGAACCGTCAATATCCAATATGACAATTGACAGTTGACTTCTGGCACTGGCTTGCCAAATATTTTGGTTCGTTATATTATATTACTAGTGTTAAATCCGTGCGATGCACGGGCTTATATTTAAATTTGATAAATTAAATTAAAAATAATATTTTATAATCATATATTTTTTAAATTTAGTATAATACTATCATTATCGTTATATAATAAACGTGTTAAATATGTTATTTTATCTTTATTCAAAGTAAAATATGAATAGAAGAGTTCGAAATTTATAATATTCTTGAACCATAAGGAGGGAGATAAAAAAAAATAAGAACATATATAACTGTAATAATAGCATGTTAATTTTACCCTAAATTTTATATCAAAAAGCTAATAAAAATTTATCAACAACCTAATATCTTACTAACTTCATTAGAAAATCATTGGATGTTGTGCTCCTTGTTACACATTTCATTTCAAATTTGAAAAAAGAGTTATAGATAAATTAGTTATATCTATAGTAAAGATTTGTACAAAAGTGTAAATCATAACATGCTATTAAAATGAAAATAATATTATTCTTACCTAAATATTATTAAAAACCTCTTTGAATACGACATTTGTTGTTGATGACTTTGGATTGCCGTCTTCGTTTAGAATTAAAACCCTGAGGCCACTGCGACTCTTAACTCTTGACAAAGCAACATAAAGTTGTCTATGGATGAACATTGATTTTGGCAAATAAAGCCGTACATGTGATAATGATTGATCCTGACTCATGTTAATGGTCATTGCAAAGCATACTGTTAATGAAAATTGTCTCCGTTGGAACTTAAATGGCAATCCTGAATCTGAAGGGATCAAGTTCATTCTTGGAATGTACACTTTATCTCCAATATTTCTACCGGTCACTACCGCCGCTCCAATTACGTTGCTGCCAAGTTTGTTAACTATTAATCTTGTCCCGTTGCATAAACCTGAAGTCTGGTCTATGTTTCGCAGTAGCATTACAGCGACTCCTGGCTTCAAAGTCAACTTGTGATTGAGGAGTCCCGAACATTTGATGTCATTTAGAAACTCTGGTGTGAACCACTCTTGTTTTACATCTTCATTCTCATCAGCTTAATATGTTGTGTCAGAGCTCAAATACTCCTTTTCCATCCCTGGAAAGATTGTTAAGACAAAATCGTTTACTTTCTCGACACTCTTAAGTGTGGGTGCAAGAATTGCTCTATTCTGAAAATACCTGTAATCTGATATGTTTTGCAACAAATTTGGATATGCAAAGTCTACCAAATGAGAGAGAGGATCATCAGTAGTTGTAATCAATAGATCATCTGGAATTTCAACTTCTAATTCATCACCAACAACAGAGCCAATATTTCCATTTCCAACATCAAGTATCCAATTAGCAAATATCTTCATTTCATCTTCATCTTGATCCGAAGAAGACATTAGAAGCCTCATATTCGTATGCAGTTTTAGAACCTTACAAAATGACCACAGATGGGATGAGTTAATAGCGGATGCTAATATATCGTGTCTACTTCCTTTCGGAATCACCGGAAGTATCTATCTAAAATCACCTCTTAGAACAACAATCTTACCACCAAATGTTTGATGTGTCTTATGTTGATCAATAACTGACATAAGATTCCTGAGCGTCCGATCAAGTGCTTCAAAACGGCAGTTGTACCTTCCCTCGCATACAACATATTGAGAACTCAAAATTGGATCCTGTTTTGGACTTCTCTGATCTCTCCTCATACCACATCATGGCGTCGCAATGCCGACAAAAAATTCTGGGTCACCAATATCTATCACATCTAATAATCACCAAGATAATAAATTATTTTGGTTATATCTGCAACAAATACTTTATATAAAAATATACCTTTCTTTCACCATGTTAAGTATAAAAATAATATTTATAAAAGATTACCGAAGAATGCAATTTATAGATTAAAAAGATGAGATCATATAATATAATTTCATTGTGCCAACTTCAAGATTTAAGTTTTACAATAAATCAATGTTCAAATACAAAAATTATAATATATAATCATATCTTAGTTTGAATTTTAAAACTTGAACACTAAATGATAATTTTTTGTTTATAAAAAGCATAACAATAGTAAATAATAAAGTGCTGATATTGCTACTTCTTAAATTACCTGTATTCTTAACAACATCGAATATGGCTGGGTATTAAATTTGCACAGAATCATCTAAAATAGTCGTATTTTCAGTAATATCCTCAACTTCTTGAAAAATTTTTGAAAGATTTGTAGTCAATTCCTTCAAAAATATTTCTCTTTGTATCAGGTGTCTTTTTTTTTCAGCTATGCACACTTCTTCTAATTCTTTAGTATCTAAATTTGAATTAAATGTACTTGCTCCTATAATCATTAGAGATAATACATCAAGTACTTTATTTTATAAAAAAAGAAAAATAAATATATGTTAAATGTTTAAATCAGCTGAATTATGAATATATATTATGAAGGTAGTATTAAAGATAAAAGAAGTAAAATTTTAGCTTTGTGATAATTACAATCTATCATGCTTATTTTACCATGTCTCTTTTGAAATAGCATAGTCTTCCTATTCAGTCTTACATCCCTTTGCAATCTAATTCGATTTGTGTATTCCAATGAATCTATAATAATTATTTAGCATATACCAATGATTGTTTGTAATAGACCAATTAAAAAGTTAAGTGTTTGGTCTTTAAGTAATAAAAACATATTAACATAGTAACTGGTAGATATTATTTTATGTTTGTTGAAGATGTTGTTGACTTGTCTGATGACATGGACTATCATATGCTTCATGTGTGATACTCGAATTACTAATATCACTAATATTGGAACATCATTTTTTTTCATCTACAGAGTGTAGATTAGTAGTTGGAGACCTTGATCAATATGGTGTTGGGTTATTACCTAATAAGATAACTCGAGATATTAGTTTTGAACATATTTTCTGTTAAAGTTTATAATTGAATAAATAATAGGAAAATCAAAATACATAAAGTGCATGTACATTCCCATAAGCAAGTTCCAAAAAAAATCATCTAAAAATAAATATGTATTAATGCTATTTGTAATGTTCGACAACACCGATTGAAAATGCACACCATTGGAACTATCACTTGAATTTTCTGTAATTTTTTCATAAACAAATTTAGTAACATATTACGAAGACAATGTAAATTAATAATTTATTACTTGTAAATAGCTAAATAATATATAGAAAATATTGTATTTTATGGGCTTTCATTCGGCCAAAATACTCATGACATGTTAGTTATTTTGTATACCCAATAAAAACTAAATATATAGAACTGACATACTTTAAAATACCAAATAAAAAAATATATTATTCTAACCTAAAAACAAAAATGATAAAATAATTAATTTATTTTTTTATATGAAATATACCTTGAATTGTGCTTTGTTTTGTATTTTCTTTGTCTTTTAATATCAATTTTCTTTTCAATATAATCTTACTTCTCTTTAGACTTCTTGCATCTTTCAATATATACCTAAAAATATTAAATAAATAAATTTTTTAACTAATTAAAAATATATATACATTATACATAATACATTTTTATTATCAAATTTTTTTATATTATTAAAAAAAATAAAGTAGTACACATATGACAGCGTCTGTTTTTGGTATACATGTCCATCAAAATATAGACACAGGAGTACATGTATGGTGTTTGTTTACTGAGACAAAAATGATGAAAGACATAGTCGTACACAAACACCCATTAAAAACATGTATTTTGTATCTCTCTAAAATGCTTAAACACTAATTTTTAACTTGAGACACTAATTGTTTTATAATTTTTTCTCATGTCTAACTTACCAAATAGAATATGAAATTAGTGTCTTATTATATCTATGTAAAATCGCACAGATTTTATTTTCAATGGCTGCTTTAATTTCTTTTTTATTCTCATTTATTTAGTTACGTAAACATATTTTATAGAAAATAATATATATTTTTTTACAAAAGTATCTTTTTTCAAATAAATATAAGTTTAATCTCACGATCAATAAATTCAACTTATAGTTAAAGAGATTGAAAATGAACAACTTATAAGTAAAAAGAGAGAAAAAGATAAAAGTACCTCTATTGTTATAATCTAAAAAATAACAATGTAAACGAAGTAAATAGAAAAAAAAATTATAAATATGACAAATAAAAAATTTAAATTTAAAAATCAGAACGGTTAAGAAGCCACTTAATTAGAAATTAGTATTAGAGTTTTAAATTTCAAATTTTTAAATAGAATTTTCTAATTAGCTAGTGCAAATTTAAAATTTTTAAATAAACTTTTTTAATTAAACGTTTGTTATTCATTAAGAATATAGGAATTTGTTAATTTAAAAATAATTTTTATTAGTTTCGTCATAAATAGTATCAATTTTATTATTTATCGATAAAAATAAATAAAATTAAATACAATCTAAAAATTAATAACCTTATAAATTACATAAATTAGAAAAAATACTTGAAAAGAGAGAAAAAGATAAAAGTACTTCTACTGTGGAGAGACAATCTAAAAGATAATAATAAAAATTTATAAATGTGGCAAGTAAAAAAATTTAAATTAAAAATTGAAATAGTTAAAAACTTATTTAATTAGAAATTAGTATTAGAAATTTAAATTTAAAATTTTTAAAATAGAATTTTCTAATTAGCTAGTATAAATTTTAAATTTTTAAATAAAATTTTTTAATCAAACGTCCGTTGTCCATTAGCAATATAGAAATTTGTTAATTTAAAAATAATTTTTTTAGTTTCATCATAAACAGTATTAACTTTATTATATTTTTTCTAAAATTTAAACAGTATTACATTTTTTTAAATAGTATAAATAATTTCACATCTAAATAAAACTGATAATTCTATTTATTTTATTATAATTCTTTGTAATTAGCATAGTAACTTATAAATTATATAAATTTTTAAAAAATATTTTCAAATTGCTTACGTAAAAATTCAAAAAAAAAACTATATTTGAATTTAAATTTAAAATTATAAACATAATACTTTAATTAAAAATTATAATTAGATTTTTTTTAAATAAGTACACATTAAAAATTAATAACTAACTTAATTGTATCAATAATAATTCAGAGAAGAAATTTATAACTTTATGACATTAAATATTAAATTAAAAATTATCAAAATATCAACGGTGAAAATCAAATTAAAAAGAAAACCACAAGTAATAACCAAATAACTTCAATTTATATTTAAAAAATTCTAAATTCCAAACATAAAAATCGAAAAGAACCAAAAGAAAAATAACAACTCAAGAAAAGACAATGTTTCCACCAAAACAAACATATACTTGACATTATTCTATTAGATAGACTCTAAAAGAGATTCCAAAACATGTGCATCCAAATTCTCAAGTTTCTTTCTCAATCTTGATCTTCTTGCAAGTTGAGGTATCTCCTTCCACCTTCGAATCTTCCGACTCCGAGGATAGTCACTTAGTTGGTGTAATAGCACTTTCCAACAATTCAGATTCATCGTTGGCCGTAACTTCATTGGAGAATTCAAGCAACAAATTCTGTACAAAAAATCATGTTAAATTAAAAACTTCTTTCTAACATTTGATTTTATCTCACTAATATTTTTTGAATAAAATTAAGATCTAATTTTGAGAGAACAAACAAAAAAAATTATTTTTTGAACAAATACCTTAGTACCTTTTACTTTCTCCCCTTCAATGATTGTGGATGTCTTTGAAATTGGAAACAAACCACCGGTGTAGTCAACATCCTAAAATTATAATTAATTATTATTTATAAATTAGATACTACTAATGACCAAGAAAACAAAAAATAAATTAATTTTTAATAGAAGTACACTTATATATACTCACCATTTGAATAGGGTGAGCCTCTTTGAATTTATTTATGAGATCCACATTATTAGTCATCTTCTTAATTTTATAAGAAGGTGAAAAATATGAAATATCAGATATTTGAACTTCAACGATGAAGAGAAAGATCTTATCAATTAGGTTGAGTAAAAGTGTAGGTGTATCTGATAGATCTCCTTTCTGCAGGATATTACATAATATATTAATAATAAATAATATAAAAAGTACCAATACAAATATCTTCACTAATGCTTTTAGAAATAAATATTGGTTAGATCTTACCAATAGGAGTGGATCAAGTATCTCTACACAGCTCTCTTCCAAAACTTGTTTTGCCTCCTTGTCAAAGACTACATAATATGCACAGTCGAATCATCAATGACACCAAGCTTTATTTGATACCTGCTTAAAAAAGAAAATAACATAAGAAAAAGTTAAATATAGACTTATTTAATATCTAATCTAATGTACATAGACTTTAATTTAAATAAATAAATAAATAACCTTGGAGTCATGGATAAAAGGATATTAGTAGAAAACTCGCGTCTTCATCGAGTCAAACCATCTCAATTGAGTATGGCAATGGAGAATTTCTGTAACTTGATAGTGTCCATAACCATATCACTCGTATACGTACACACAAATTGTCGATTGTAGGATTGATGTCAGCAATTTTGTGAATATCAACCATTGGAATAAGTAGAGAGATTTTAGATATATGTAAAGAAAGGGATTGATGTACTTTAAATTGTGGTGCTTTACATCTCTCATAACTTATCCTTTTATAGTTGCATCATAACTAAGCTTTTTAAATTTGGTTGACTTTAATTTAAAATTTAAAAAATAACAAACTAAGTAAAACAACCCAAATTTAAAATTTAAAAATAATAACTTAAATAAATAATAATTTAAAAATTCTAAACTAACATAAATATTTATTTATTGTAATATTAGTATGTAACAACTGAAGAATAATTAACGTAAATTTTTTTAAAACTCTAAATTTCTTTAAAAGAATTTATGTAGCTGCAATTTAAAAAAAATCAACAAAATTTTAAAAAATTATGCTAAAAAGAATTAACAGATTTTTAAAAAATAGTGTTAAAATATAAAAAAGAACAATCTAAATAAAATTTAAATAAAATTTAAAAAATAACAACTTAAATAAAATAATGTAAAATTTAAAAAATAACAACTTTTATAAAATAACCCAAACAAATAAAACAATTTAAAATTTAAAAAATAACAACCTAAGTAAAACAACCCAAATTTAAAATTTGAAAATAACAACCTGAGCAAATAATAATTTATAATTTATAAATATAAATCTAAAAATTTCTAGTGATTACACGTAAGCAAATAAACTCCCAGACTCAACGTATGAGCGCCACGTCAGCAAATGAGCTCCCCATTTGTATTACTATAAAGATAAAGATGTATGGTTTCAACCTAGCAACATTATACTAAATTATTATTCCAAAAATATTATTTATATATTAAAATTAATCATTATATATTTATATATAAATATATATTAATTTATTTTTAATATATATTTTATTTTAATTAATTAATTTTAATATATATTAACATAATTATTATTATTATTATTGTATGTTTCTAATTTTGAAGGAAAAATTTTATTGTATGATAGATTTCTACTATTGCCATGTGTAGGGTTTACCTAATTTCACCCAGATCATTTTAATTTGTCCTTAATACTTTTGTTCCTTTCATTTTTAAGACTTTAGTTTTGTTCTTTCTAATCATCCGTATTATATAATCTCTATATATATATATATAAGTTGGAGTAATTCAACTTAAAAAAATTATCTCTCTCTCTCTCTCTCTCTATATATATATATATAAATAAGTTGGAGTAATTCAACTTAAAAAAATTAACTCAAGTGATAGTGATTATTTTACACTTTATAAAAATTAACACAGGACTTCTAATACAAATTGATTTTACAGAAAAATTCTGCATACAAGCATTAACCACTTGTATGCTTTACAAGTTACTTAACACCTTAAAACCTAAAATGCGCTCCAATGGCTACGTCGTATACACGCGCTATATATAACTACCAAATTTAAAAGATTTGTTTTCTTCTTCGTTTTCCTTATTTGCAGATTTGCTCGTTCTTCTTCTCGCGAAGCTTCCCCTGGTTTCTTCGATCGTTCTTTTCCCCTCCTTTCTTACTCGTTTCTTCTTCGTCATTTACGTTAGTTCCTCTCTCTGTAACTCCAGCTTCGTTTTCTATTTGATTTTTTGTTTTCTGAAATCAAAGTTTGAACTCGTTTTGAAGATAATGGATGATTCAACCTCAGATTGTCAGCTGAATCCAAGCAAAGTGGATTATGAATTTGAATCTAACGAAGTTCCTGAGGTTTGATTTACATAGGATTACTATGAATTTTGTTGCAGTAATTTGTATAACATTGTGTAGGTGAATAATTCGTGAACATTGACTGTCAAACTAACGCATGAAGATAAATCTGTGGATTGAATGTAATATATTAGTTTTGATTAATTTTCTGGAATTTATAGCAGACGATCAGGTGTAGATCAGAACTTTTTTGGGTGTATTTTTTAGGGAAGTGTGAGTGTATTTACAGTTTACTGGTTTTTTTGTTATTTTAACTGAGTTGTTGTGGTTTGGGTGTATGACAAACCCCAATTTGACGGTTTATCTTGTATTGAATTTAGGGGATTTTATCACTTTTTTCCCACATTTACCCAATGAATTAGCATGGTTTTGTATATTCTCCTTTAATTGTGCTTAAGAGTGAAAACATGCTTTTTAGGTCTTAAAATAGCTAAATTTAATTCACCTTGATTCTATTAGATGCCTTGATATGTTTGTTAAGTGATTTCAGATTTAGGAGGCAAATATTGGATCAAGGGAATGAAGAAAAAGCATGTAAAGTTGGAGAACTCATGAAGAAATGAAAGAACCGGAAATCTGTCAAGCCGACCTCTTCGCACTTAATTGACCATAACTTGAGCTACAGAGGTACAAATGATGCGGTTCCAGTTGGGTTGGAAAGCTAACATCCGGGGCTTCGAAATAATATAAATTTTGCCATATGTTGCTTCGCGTTCAGGGGCGCGCACGCGCACTTTGCGCGCGCGCGCCGATTCTGTCTGTGGCCCACTTTAATGAAATCGTCCCCAGCGGTTTTAGGAGCCTTGTGGGTCCAATCCAACTCATTTCTGATGCTATTTAAGTCAAGTATTGAAGGGGAATCAATATACTTTAGATACTTTTGATCATTAGCTTAGTTTTAGGAGTTAGAGTTAGTTTTAGAGAGAGAAGCTCTCACTTCTCTCTAGGATTAGGAATTAGGGTTAGATTAGGATCTCATAGTTCTAGGTTTAATTCAAGTCTCCTTCTACTTCTACCTTCAAGTGGTGATTGCTACACTTTGGTTCTTCTTTCTATCCCTATCCTCTTGTTGTAATTTCTCTTATTTTGTCTCTAGGTTTTGTAATTGAGATATTCTTGTTCTTTTGTTTCCTTTTAATAATGCAATTTGAGATAATTCATGTGATTGTGATGTTGTTGATTGTTGATGACCAGTTTGTTCCCAAGGTTGGAATAACCTTTACCACCCTTGAAGATGCTGGAAAAGTTTACAGGAACTACACCAAGGCTGCAGGGTTTTCTACAAGAGTTCGGAGCACAAATAGGAAGGGAAACGAGATTAAGAACCAATTGATTACATGTAGCAGAGAGAAAAAATGGAAATCTAAAATATCTCAAACAGCACAGGGAACTAAGCATGTCCATTCGTCGTACAATAGAGAATAACGAGGAGGCTGGTATTAGACTAAGAAAAACTTACCAATCATTTGTTGCGGCTGCCGGGGGTCATTGCGAGTTAAATTTTATTGAAAAGGATGTGAGAAATTATATTACGAGAGAAGTGCGAGAAGCGTGGGTGTGCTTAAAGACTCATTTGATAGGAATTGAAATGATTTTCTGCTGAATTTTGGCCTTGTGGACAACAAGTGGCTTTCAGGTAATGTTTGTTTAAAATCTGCAGTAGAGGTGTAAATTTAATTTTTTTTCGGGTGTATTTATAGTCTGTGTTTGGGTGTATTCTGCAGATCTCTATGAAGACCGTCATATATGAATTCCAATCTATCTGGATCACCACTTCTGGACAGGGATGAGAAGCACACAAAGGAGCAAGAGCATGCATTCTTTTGGGTGTAAAAGCAGTGTTCTTTTGGGTGTATTTCTGAATTTTCTTGTATTTCACATTTTACATATATATACATATATATACTTCAGAATCTTGTTTTTATGTTATAAAATACTATTTTTTTTACAACGGTTTAAGGGTTTTAGGTATTAGGGTTTAGGGTTTTAGGGTTTACGGTTTAGGTTTTAGGGTTTACGGGTTAGGGGTTAGGGTTTAGGTTTTAAGTGTTTAGGGTTCGGGATATTAGGGATAAAGCATCAGGGGGATAGATTTTTGGGTGTATATTCAACTTTTTTTGGGTGTAAAAAATGGCAGGTTATGGGTGTATATTTGGTTTGATGTTTTCCTTCATATTATAGTACCTGTAATTCATACATTTTGAATACAGCAGAGAGAGTTTAATTATTGAAAGAAATTTTACAATAAACTGGATTATAATTGGAAAATTTTTACAGCATGTGTTCAATTTGTTACAGGACTATATAACATTTACATTAATCAGTGTCAATATCCTTAGAATCTAGCTGACAATTTGGTGATACACCCTTAGCGGCGGGATGTGCATCAGGCCACCAAATCCCAAATCCCTAACAATTGTTTTCTTCTCCTCGCTCATGTTTCTGAATTTCTCACTTAACAAATGTGTTGCACACTTAAGGTCTTTGGTTTGCTGTAAACAAAGCAAAATTATAGTCAGATATATTTCTATTATATAAAACTGATTTCATCTAAGACATATATTTGTTCTTACATTTTTTTTAGCTTGGTTTCTGCCTGCCATTTTTTTTGAAATGAAAAATACACCCATAGATATCAGTAAGATACACCTATAGATATGATTCAGATACACCCATAGATATGAGTCAGATACACCCATAGATATCAGTCAGATATCACTCAAACATGCATTAATATACAAGGTCAAGCAATATACACCCATGGACAAGCAAATATTAGAATAGTTGCAACTGTTGACTATATTACAGTATATCAGTTCAGAAATATACACCCAACAAATTATGCTATATACACCCAACAAAATACTCAATATACACCCACCAAATCACGCAATATACTCCCAAAAATCAGTTACCAGAAGAACTAGAACACCAAGAACAGTAACACCTAGAACAACTAAGAAGAACAGAATAACCTAGAAGCAAGAATAACAGTAAAATCTAGAACAAGTAGAACATTAAAAACTGTAAAATGAGACCTAGAACAAGAAGAACAGTAAAACCTAGAAGAACATAGAAGATATCAGTAAGATACACCCATATATATGAGTCAAATACACCCATTGATAACAGTAAGATACGTCCATAGATATGATTCAGATACACCAATATATATCAGTCAGATACACCCATAGATATGATTTAGATATACCCATATATATCAGTCAGGTATCACTCAAACATGCATCAATATCAAGCAACATTACAAGGTCAAGCAATATACACCCATGGACAAGCAAATATAAGCAAGTGCTGACTATTACAATATATCAGTTCAGAAATATACACCCAACATTTTATGCCATATACACCCAACAAATTACTCCATATACACCCACCAAACTACGGAATATATCCCCAAAAATCATTTACCACAAGAACTAGAACAACAAAAACAGTAACACCTACAAGAACGAAGAAGAACAGTGTAACATAGAAGCAAGAATAACAGTAAAATCTAGAACATTATAAATGGTAAAATGAGACGTAGAGCAAGAAGAACAGTAAAACGTACAACAACGTAGAAGAACAGTAAAACCTAGTTCGAAATCTGGAAAATATACAGGAATGGTAATGTAACGTACCTTGAGTATTATAGCTTTGTTTTCTCTGGAGATTCTTGATCGAGAGTTTTCGAATGTTAGCGACGAATCGTATATCTTGAGTTTCGAATGTTGCTCGAAAATAGAAGTGTTGCGTTTTCTCTGAATGGCTTTGAGAAGTGGAAGAAGTGGAAGAGTCTGCCATTAAGGGGCAGTTTACGCGAAGAGAAGCGTAACCGTTTGAGTGGGAGCGCGTGAATGTTACGCTCCATTCAATATAATTAGTGCGCGTGTGGAATGTTTGTGGGTTGGGGGCTTGTAACACTTGTAAGGCCTTATTGCTTGTATGTGTAGCAGGCTCGTATAAAAAAAGTGGGCTAAATATTTATTTGATGTAATGAAAATTTAAATATGTTAAGTTAATGAGATGGAAGGCACCAAGCATGTCTTTTTCTTAAGTAGTCCTCTATATTTTATGAGTAATACTTAAATTAATTTTCGATAGATTTTAGATTTAATATTTTAATTTTTAATAAATTTTTATTATTCTAAAATTCTTTAGAAATATTTTTGTTATATAGATTATTAATCCTTCCATAATTTTTTATTAAACATTTAATATACATATTAGATAAATAAATATCTAATAAATTTTATTATAAAGAATTAAATTCTAAAAATATATTATTATAAAATAAATTAATCTCTTTAAAATAACCGAAAAATCAATTCATTATATGAAACTAACTTTTGAAGAACTTTTACAATAATAAAAAATTGCTAAAAAGTAAAATATCTAAAACTTTTTAGGCCCAATTTAAATGTTTAATCAGCAAATACTTATGTTCTGTTGGGGGGTGGGAAACCTAACTTCCAATTAGTTGTCCATTTCCCTGAGGCTAAATCTGTTGCGGACTTAATAATAATTGTTCTAGGTCCATCTGGAAACAAAGTGTTCTCACTTTGATTTACCTTACCCCAATTGGAATTGGTTAATTAAAAAGTTGTGCATCTTTTTGAATAGTTGAGCAGCCAATGTTGACTGAAAGTCTGAAACCCATAAAAGTAAATTTCACAAGATAGCATTATTTAAGACTTCATATTTTGTCCTCATATCTAAGGAAATATGAAATTATTTCAAACCATGCTTAAGTAAGCTTTAAACAAGTGGAACCTAATAATAATATATTTCAAATAGTGGATTACTGCATTGAGAAACAATTAGGTTATGTTCCCACTCAAGACTTGCTTCTCATGACTGATTTTTTGGCAACGCTTCACATGTTCAGATAAACCACATAATACCCTCTGTTGCCTTCTAACTGATTCACAGAAATAAAAATTAAAAAGGAACGGAAAAAAAAAATTACACACAGCCACACATAGGGGTGGCAAGCGGGGGAAGCTCGCCCTTTTGGCGGGCTGGCCCGCTCCACCCCGCCTAGTGAGGCGGTCCCAGAATCCTAACCCGTCCTGTCTAACGGCAGGTTGGTGGGCCACGAGCTAAATCCGCCAAATATCTTCTCTTTTTTTTTTTACTTTTAACTATTAAATAATATATATAAAGACATAAAAAATTTCTCTTATTTTTTACTTTTAACTATTATAATTTCTAAAAGTATAAACAAATTATAATTTTTATATTCACAAATATTCAAGTCTTTGTAATTATAAATATCTAATAAATATAATTATAAACCAAGTTTTCATCCAAAATATAATTATAAATATTGTTTCCAAAACAAAATAAACATAATCCAAAATATAATTATAAATATTGTCTCTAAAATAAAATAAATATAATCCAAAACACTCAATTTTTATCTTCATTCTCTTGTAAGTTGGGTTAGGAGAAGTTGAATTTTGGCAAAAAAATTATAAAAATACCCCTTGCTAAAAAAATACTAATCCGGCAGAAAAGCCCGTCTCGCCCCGCCAAAGCCCGTCGTTTAAGCAGTGCAGATTAGGCGGACTTTTACTATTTAGCGGTACCAATTTTCTAACCCAGCCCGTCGTTTCTTGCGGGTTACGCGAACCGACCCGACGGATTTAGACCCGTTTGCTACCCCTAGCCATACAGCACAAACCCATTTCACATAAAAGATTAGAGATAAATGTCACACTACTAAGAAATTCTTATACCATTTTATATTTTGCCTCATCACCAGTATGGGCCTTATTGGGCCAACTTTCTTTAATATTTTTGGTAGAATTGCTCAACCATAATCATGTTATGTGATGAATACTATACAAAATTTAGGTTTTGCATCAACCAAAATAAAAATTTTACGTTTTGCAAATTATACAATTGCACCTTAATTGCTAAGGCTTGTAAATTCTAACTATGTAAAGTGAATAAGTTGAACTTTTGGAGATGTGACTAATACTTCTTCTCATCTAGATTCTAAGACTTCGATACTTAATTCATTGGCAGAATCATATTGATATGCATATTCTCCAACAAATAGAGCAGGTTGCTTTGGCTTAGGCAAGGGAATTTCACTTCCAAACATCATAATCACTGATGACATGTCTGGTCTGTCATATGGATGTTGCTCCAAACAAAGAAGACTAATCTGAATGCATCTCAATACTTCAGAGAGGTTACAAGACTCTTTTAGGATATCATCAACAATTTCTAGAGGCCTTTCTTCTGTCCACAAATCCCATGCCTGTTACAACATCAAGTTAGGTGAATGAATAATAATATCATATAATTTGCTTTAGTTTACACTTACATAACCAATAAGGTCTGTGCTTTCATTTTCCCAATGATTTCCTTTGTTTTTCTTTCCGGATAGTATCTCCAGTAACAAAACGCCAAAGCTAAAGACATCAGATTTTACTGAGAAGTTTCCATCTATTGCGTATTCTGGTGCCATATATCCACTAATGCACAAAGGTAAAACAAGAAAGATCATGATTAAGTAAATAAGTTGTACGATCCAGTTATGATAATTAACAGGTGGAAATTCAGGTGAAGTTGACTTCACGTTAGTCAAATCAGTCAAATCATCTAACGGCTCTCAAATATCAACTTCACGTGAAGTCGACTTCACCTGAGTTTTCACCTAATTAACAATGTTAAGTGTTCGTACTATGTTCCAACCACTCGTCGCGTCGTTGTTGCAATTTGGTCTCCTCCCAAAATTCTAGCCATGCCAAAATCCGATATTTTAGGATTCATTTCACTGTCAAGTAAGATATTACTTGCTTTAAGATCTCTGTGAATGATTCTAAGTCTTGAATCTCGATGAAGATAAAGGAGACCCTTTGCAATCCCAAAAATCATATGGAAGCACTTCGACCAATCCAAGAGCTTTCTCCGCGTTTGATCTAGAAATTTTCATACAAATCAACATTTTTTTTCAAATTTGATCGAAACCAGAAGATGAATTCTACATAGTTACAACTACTTTGAAGTATGAACAATTTTATTAAGAATAGAGAATCAAGATTGCATACCAAATATGAAGAGATCCAAACTTTTGTTTGGCAAGTATTCATATACAAGCATTTTCTCTTCATTGTGAATGCAACATCCATGAAGCTTCACAAGATTACGATGTTGAAGTTTAACAATCAGCGCAATTTCATTTTTGAATTCTTTGAGCCCTTGTACAGAACCTCTACGAAGTCTTTTAACAGCAATCTCTTGCCCATTTTTCAATAATCCCTACAATTATCAATTGCAATATTCCAATTCATTAATGAGCTTATGTTAATTTTTCCAACATATCTTATCATATGTATTACCTTGTATACAGGTCCAAAACCACCTTCTCCAACCTTATTATTGATTGAAAAGTTACCAGTAGCTTTAGCTAAACTAGATAGATCAAACAATGGAAGCTCTAGATGACCCTCTTGTTCTTCAATGAAACTATCCATTATTGCTGCATTCTCTGCATCAATATTCTCACACGAAGTTAATCATAGCTTCCATAACTCAGAAGCAGCCTTTGTGAACCTCATAACAGAATAGAAAATCCTTACCTTTGGCCTTGGAACTTCTTCCTCTTATGCAAGTGAAGTAGAGAACTAAGAGCAAGCTACATAATACAACAAAAATTGTGCTTCCAACTGCAATTTCTATCTTGACCTTGCTTCCGTTTCTTGTCTCTTCAATTATTCATTTTATTTTATTTTCACATAAAACAAAGAATTTCAATCTCAATGATAGTCATAAGAAAACTTAGACCATATGGTATAATAATTTAGATTAAACTATATTAAACAATCAAGCAAGTATTGTGTAGCAAAACATACAAAAGACTGTTTAGCCATAAATAAATATATTAGTGAAAGATTAATTAAGAGTTTAATAGAACATATCCACCATACCTAATTCTGAGGCAGGAACTCTAACATAAAGATCTTGCCCTGCATTTGGTTGAACTCTCAAGTCATTAAGATCACCAAACCACAAAGCACAACCATTGCCTTCTCCTCGAATATCCGAATTCGCATAAGCCATACAAGAACAATTCCTCAAGCACTTATCTCTGCACTCAACCGAGTTCATACTCTGATTTAAGTACCAACAATTCTCAGTATCAGGCACCTTCATCTTAACATACTTGATAAACCCATCGCTTTCGCAATTCAGTGGCTTGTCGCGCAAGCAACCTCCTTCATAATTCAATCCGATCCATTCTTTTGGCGACTTAGGCCTATACCCTCTCAAACATTCACAATCATTTGGAGACTCAGCCATGTCACATTTCCCATTAGGACCACAAGCACCATACTCATCACAAAAATCCCTTGGCATCGAACCATACATCTTCCAAACACCTTGTGTCCACACAAGCTGCATAATCTTGTTTGTGGTTTGGTTCAACATCATTCTAGCTTTGACAGAGTTGTTAACAAGTTTGAACATGTAGTAAACTTGGTTTTCATCAGCAAAGTAGATGAACTCGAAAGCCGGGCTAGGCTTGTTTGTTGGTTTGGCACTGTATTGAACTCCATTCCAAGGACCACTATTGTACTGCTTCACTGTTCCAATCCTCTGCATCGGTTCAGGCCACATGGTAACATCCATAACCCAATTCAAGGTTCCTGGTGAAGGATCATTCTCATTCTTCCACGCCGTTACGCGCCAATCGAAACCAGTTCTTAAATCCTTCCCAACCTTCATTCCTGGCAAGAGTGTATCACCAGGATAATCAAAACTTTGCCATAGATAGTTCTTCTCTTCATTCTCGTCATTTTCATCTCTCAGAACAAGGTTTCCTGAATCCAACAGTTGTAGAATTGGATTCTTGGGTTTTCTTGATATGCTCACAGACCATAGAACAGTGTTCTTGTTTTTCTGAGTAAGGAGGATTGTGCTATTTGCTGTGTTGTTTATCAGCAACACAACAAAGTTGCGATTTGTGGCGGGTTTTTCACGATTTGCAACCCATACTATGGTTCTGACTGGGATGTTCTTGTACCAAATGCCAAGGTAATAATTGATGTTGGTGGAGTTATCAAGAGTGAAGAAACCAAGTTCAAAGTCTCCATTCTTGGAGACTAATGTTTGGTTTTCACTTAGAGACTGGAATTGAGTTAAGGTATCTGTTGCAGCTATGGTTTTGGAGAGAAGAAAATAGAGAAAAAGGTGGAAAATAATTGGTACAAAGTGGTGAAAGTTTTTCATTCTTTGCATGTTTACAATATTGTGATGTCTTTGCAGCAATGCATAAATTAAAACAGTTCAAATAGAAGAACACATGAATGAAGAACAGTGTAATAGGCTACCGTTTTTTTAATTATTATTTTCCCACTCTTCTTTTAATTTCCAATTTTGAATCTTTGTTTGCTAGTTACCTTTTGACTCAATCACTCAATGTTCATAATTCACAAAGCAGAGTTGAATAAATGTGAATATGGGCGTCAATGCTGACCGATATTATTATGCATTTGCATTGAGGAATGTCATTGTCAAAAATAAACTATGGTCTTGACTTTAGGTTTAGAAATCAGAAAAATATCTGAGAGTTAGAAGGATAATTTAAGAAGATAGTTGGATAAACCAGTTCTTATGGCGGCTCTTATTATAGATGTTTTCATTGAGTTCTGAAAAACGATTTTCTTTTTTTGTTTTCAATCTTAAAATTATTATTTTTTTTTGGTGTCTAATCTTAAAATTATTTACACATGAACACTCAATTTATCACATTTAGAATTTTAGATTTCGGTATTACTATTACATTCATATTTTAATTTTAATTTTATTTATTTTAAAATAAAATTTAATTTTCATACTGTCAATCAAAAAGAATTTATACAAAAACAATTAATCATATATTAGTAAAAATATAGTTTTAAATTTATTATTTAAAAAATCATCTAAATAAAATTTTATTTTTTTAAAAAATGTCATATATTGAATGATTGTGATCAATGTATCAAGATTAAATTCATAATCAAATTAAAATAAATTTTTATTTTTCTTTAAAATTGACCATTATTTTCAAGTTAAGCTATATTATTTTTCCTGCTAGATTATTAGATGAATAGTATACAAGTCAATTCATATCAGTCAATCCAAATCTTTATGTGTCTTGAGCAATTCTCTTCTTATGAACCAATTTTCTAGCTGTCGTTAAATCCGTTCAAGGGTTCCCACTTCCCACCAAAGAATTGTACGTAACTTATAAGGTATGTAAGAGGTTTGTATATTTCTCTCGTTGACTTTGAAGGTAAGAGCTTTGACTTCTACATAACCATTCTTGGTTCACTCTTGTTGCCTTGTCTATTACGCTTGAAAAACATTATGTTATTTTAACTTTATTGTGAAAAGAGAAATGGTTGAGAGCCATTGGAATGTATTGATTTTAGCCCTTATTTTTAGTTATTAATTCTATTTTTTTTAGTTTAGTAATTTAATAATATATTTTTAATTTATATTTTTAAATATTAATGGCTAACTATAATGCATGAATATTGACAGGAATATAAGATATGATATGATATTGGATACACGAAAATTCTTATAAGACACAAAATTTGGTATCTATATTAAATATAAAATATTTTTTAGTATTTTATTGATATTAAAATATAAATTATTTTTTTAAATTATTTTTAATATTTTTAATTATATAAAGTATTTAAATTTTTTATTTTAAAAATTAATAATATATACTATTTCTAAAATCATTTTAAGGATACATGTTAAGAATAAAGTTGGATACGTTGACACGTAATGATATTTATGTATATCCAAGAATGTCTGTAAAAGAATTATTTTTAAGACAATTGAACACAGAAGACATTCGTGTCGGACGAGTGTCGATGAGTGTTGTGTCTGAAATGTGTCCGACACACAGATATTACAAATCACCAAAATGTGTGTACTTTATAGATGGCTAACTACAGACTAAAAACAATAAATTCTGCTTTTCCTCTAGAGATTCCTCATGCATGCTTAATTTTCTGTATTGGTCTTTACTAGAAAAGTTAGTTAAAAATAACACAATGTTGATTTTTCACAAGATCTTAAATGGATTCCTATCGGTATATTTCATATGTTTGATCATTTTAAACTCATGAAGTCCTAAAATTATGACATTTTTTCTGCTAAAAATATTGTAACTAATGTTAATCACTTCATATTACGCCAGCATATAGGTAAAAAGAAAATAGAAAAAAACTATATAAAAGGCCAATGATCATGCCATTTTCCATAAAATATTTTGTTACACACGTTGTAATTGAGTGTTGATTCCTAACGAGCTTCTAAATCTGAGATACTTAACTCATTAACAGAAGGTGCATCATTTATACATGAAGAAGAATATTCCTGACATGAATACTTTCCAACAAAAAGAGCTGGTTCTTTTGGAAGAGGCAATTGAATTTCACTACCTAACATCATAACCACAAATGATATGTTTGGTCTATCATGTGGATTTTGTTGCACACACAAAAGACCAATTTGGATGCATCGCAACGCTTCAGAGATATTGCAATAGTCTATCATATATTCATCAATCAATTCTAAGGGCCTTCCTTCTGTCCAGAAATTCCATGCCTATAACATACCAAGTTATGAATCATTCATGGTAATGTAAGTAATTATGTATGAATAGATCAGAAATAGAATTGGAATGTCACTTACATATTCAATAAGGTTTGTACCGTCTTTCTGGCGATGGTTTCCTTTATTTTTCTTTCCAGATATTATCTCCAACAATAGAATACCAAAACTATAGACATCTGATTTTACCGAAAAGTTTCCATCTAATGCATATTCTGGTGCCATGTATCCACTAATAAACAATATAATAATAAACATTATTATTGACAAGTCTAGAATGGTATAATTGAAATTAAGAATTGTTTAGGAGTCTTACTAAGTTCCAACGACGCGCGAAGTTTTTGAGGTTTGGTCCACCTCTAAAATTCTAGCCAAGCCGAAGTCCGATATCTTAGGATTCATCTCACTATCCAACAATATGTTGCTTGTCTTAAGATCTCTATGAATAATTATGAGTCTTGAATCTTGATGAAGATAAAGAAGACCCTTAGCGATTCCGCAAATTATGTGAAATCGTTTAGACCAATCCATCAGCATCCGTTGGGTTTGCTCTGATATGCGTTCATATTTGTTAATATTTACACGTGTTGAACACTAAAGATGGATTTGAAGACTAAATTCCTTACCAAATATGAACAAATCTAAGCTTTTGTTAGGCATATATTCATATATAAGCAATTTCTCTTGGTCTTGAATGCAAGATCCATAAAGCTTTACAAGATTACGGTGTTGAAGTTTAGCTATTAACGCAACTTCAGTCTTAAATTCCTTGACACCTTGTTTGGAGCCTCTAGAAAGTCTCTTGACAGCAATTTCTTCTCCATTTTCCAATGTTCCCTATAATTTATCAATTGAAAATATTGTAACAAGCAAAAGATTTTCTTCTCCAATGCTTCTTAAATTAATTTGTAATCTATATTACCTTGTATACTGGTCCAAAACCACCTTCTCCAAGCTTATTGTTGATTGAAAAGTTGTCAGTAGCACTAACTATACTAGATAGGTCAAACAAAGGAAGCTCCAAATCCTCTTCCTGTTCTTCCTTTAAATGATTTTTCTTACATAGGTTAATCATACGAACATAATTCAAGAAGTTTTCTATGCTTCTCAAAATATAAGAGCCTTACTTTTCATTGTTGCACTCCTTCCTCTTATGAACATGAAATAAAGAGCTAACAATAATCCACATAATATTGTAATAGTGCCGCCAACTGCAATTCCTATCTTCATCTTGGCTCCATTGTTTGTATCTTCATTTTTTTTAAAATCACATGTATAAAAACACAAACATTTAGGTGAATTTGAAGGTAGTGATAGTAAAGGAGAATTTAAATCATTGGATACATTTTAAGACAAACAAAATGAATGAATATTAGAGCAAGAATTCAAAACCAAATAAACATAGATCATACCTAATTCTGAAGCTGGCACTCTAACATACAGGTCTTGCCCTGCATTTGGTTGAACCCTCAAGTCATTAAGATCACCAAACCACAAAGCACAGCCATTGCCTTCTCCTCGAATATCCGAATTCGTATAAGCCATACAAGAACAATTCCTCAAGCATGTATCTCTGCACTCCTCCAAGTTCTTGCTCTGATTCAGGTACCAACAATTCTCAGTATCAGGAACTTTCATCTTCCCATACTTAATAAATCCATCGCTTTCGCAATTCAGTGGCTTGTCGCGCAAGCAACCTCCTTGGTAGTTCATTGCCTTCCAATCTTTTGATGACTTAGGCCTAAACCCTCTCAAACAATCACAAGCATATGGTAACTTGCTAACATCACAATTACCATTAGGACCACAAGCACCATAGTCATCACAAAAATCTCTTGGTAACAAGCCATAAACATTCCACTCTCGTGCCGCCTCGTCCCACGCCAAATGCAGGAGCTTATAGCTGCTCTGGTTCAGAACCATCCTAGCTTTGACAGAGCTATTCACAAGGCTAAACATGAAGTAGACTTGTTCCTCATCGGCGAAGTACTTGAACTCGAAAACCGGACTAGGCCTTATGGTAGGTCTGCCAGTGTAGTCAATTCCATTCCAAGAACCTCTGTTGTACTGCTTCATTGATCCTACTCTCTGCATCTGTTGAGGCCAATTGGTAACATCCATTCCCCAAGACAAATTTCCAATTGAAGGATCATACTCGTTCTTCCACGCGGTTACTCGCCTATCGAATTCAGTCCTTAAATCCTTGCCAAGCTTCATCCCTGGCAAGAGTGTATCACAAGGGTAATCAAAACTCTGCCATAGATAATTCTCTTCATTTTCATCATTTTGTTCTCTCAGAACAAGGTTTCCAGAATCCAATAGCTGAAGAACCATATTTCGAGCTCTTCTAGAAGGAGTTATAGACCATAGAACAGAGTAATTCTGATGGAGGATAAGTGTGTCATTATTATTCTGTGTTTTGTTTATCATCAAGACTGCGGGTATTTCTGTTGTGACTGGTCTTTCTCGGTTTGCGAGCCATACAACGGTTTGAACCGGTATCTTGTTGTACCAAATCCCAAGGTAACGGTTGCTAGAGTTTTGGGGAAGAGTGAAGAAACCGAATTGGAAGTTTTCATTCTTGGAAACCAATGTTTGGTTTTCAGTTAGAGACTGTGACTGAGTTAAGGTATCAGTTGCTGAAACAATTTTTGACACAAAAAAGAGAAGGTAGAAACTTATTAGTGGCATGTCTTAATAGTAGCATTGGATCTTGAAACAAAACTCAAATGTTTGGTATTAAAATTAACATTAATGTTGTCTAGTTCTACTTATTTTCTAGAACTGTGATCAATCATAATAAATGAGTTCACATTCTTGGATGGCTATATTTTGTGCAATTGTCAACTGAGAAGTCAAAGATTGCAATGAATGCACGTTACATGGAAGACTTTATGATGCTAAATATTCTTAGCTGTAGTGACAGAAACGTAAGATAATTTTCTTGTAATGCAATACGAAAACATCATCTCGATTTGAGGAATTCAGTTAAGAGGATCAAGTGTTGAATTTTACACTCATTAATAAAGTTAGAGAATATTAATGGGGAAATTCTACACTTGATGATTGGGGAAATTCTTGTTTTCCCACTTTATTGTATACCATTAAATTTAAATATCTTTGTTAGTAATCATGATTATTTACTATCGAGTAGATGTAGTTCTCTTGATGGGAATAACATAGTTCTCTCCATGAACTTCATAATTTCCTAGTGAAGAAAGATATGTATATAGACACAACTGTTGAATTATTTTTTCCAATAATTTCATTTAGCGTTTTAAAATTGACTGTAAGAAACGACAATTTTGGATAGCTACTATATGTGGTTCACATTTTTCACGGTCATCGAATTTCAGCTTCTTCTTCCTGGTGATAATATTTAATCAAAACGTTATTGAAAATTCTAATTCATCCTTTTTAATTATTTTGTTAATTTGTAAACGCTTTTTTTAAATTAAAAAAAACCTAAAAGGAGGTTAAGATTTCTTTTAACCAAAATAGTAGTTCAATTATTTATCTAATATACATAAAATATACATATATGCTATGTACACATAAAAAAATTAGCTATTAAATCAGTTATTTGTATAGAATTTATATTTAAATATAAAATATAAATTAAAAATAAATTAAATAATATATATTTATATACAAATATATAATAACTAATTGAATAACTTATTTTTGTGTGTCTATGGT
This sequence comes from Arachis hypogaea, assembly GCF_003086295.3. NCBI lineage: Eukaryota > Viridiplantae > Streptophyta > Magnoliopsida > Fabales > Fabaceae > Arachis > Arachis hypogaea. The sequence continues at coordinate 37,291,343 of NC_092043.1, forward strand.
ATAGTTGTAAAAAGCAATGCTTTGAAATGATTCTAAGTACTCTTGAAATTTAGTTCGTATCTCTATACCGACTAGAAAATGCACCAAATTTTTTTCCGAGAAAGGAGGAAGAAGTTATTCATCATTTTTCTTGTCGTAAATCTGTTGAGGAATTAAGATTTTTTGTTGGGGGGACTCTGGCTAGCAGCCGATATTGACTTGAGCAATGTGTCTTCATTAATTTTCCCTTTTCCAAAGTCTTTGATATTTTGGAAAATTTGCATGTGTGAATATATTCAACCTAACTAATGATAACATGTGGACAAAAAGATAAATACATGAATCCATGAACAACTAAACTTCAAACATATCAAATATGCATTCCTTTGTCGCAGGGAACATTTTTTGCAATAATTCTTGTTTGAATGGATTGGTTATACAACAGAGCTCTAATTCAGATACATTATTCAAAAGTGCCTCTACTCATTAAAAGTTAAAATGGAAAAATCAGATGATTTTGGTTTTGTCATGGTGTTACAGTTTTGTGTCATTGCACAAACCTCTTTTCGGAACACTCAAAAAACGACCATTTAATTTTAACACTAAAATGAGAGTTAAGATACAGCTAAAACAGAACATTGACAAAGTACAAAGGGTATAAAGTACATAAACATTACCACATTGTGTCATGAAAGTTGAGATACTACACAAAATTTGGGGTGCATGTTATATGCAACCAAGGTTTCTAAATTCTAACTATTATAACAAGAGAAAGAAAGAGCTATATTTTTTTTTTAACACAAAAGCTCAACACAACACAACACAGTGGAACAATAAACTAACAGACACACCAGTACCAAAAAGCTTAGAAAAACTGACACAACAGCACAAAAAAGAGTCTCTCTATTATCTTCGGCATAGCCATCAACAACCAAAGGAATCTACACCTTTTCATTCGTTGGAGTTCATCACCGTCATGTTGAATATTTCTTCCACACCTTTGCTTACATTCTGGAATACTCTTCTGTTTCTTTCCAACCAGATGTTCTAGACGATTGCGCAGAAGCACCTCAGTCATTGCTCTCGATCCTCCTTCCTCCTTGGTTCCTCTGTCCAGCTTAAGAAAGAGCTATATATAATTGTTATCGAGGTTCCACCTCTGTAATGCTTATTTCATTTTGACAAGAGGAAGAACTTTTGCCATCAGAATTTCCACCAATGATGAAAGTAGGAAACTTTGGTTGAGGCAAATCGATTTCACTTCCTAACATCAGAACCACAGATGACATGTCCGGCCTATCTTGCGGATGCTGCTGCGCGCATAGCAGGCAAATGTGGATGCAGCGCTGCGCTTCCGACGAATTCCATGACTCCTTAAGGCATTCATCAACTAGTTCTAAGGACCTTCCTTGCTTCCATAGATCCCATGCCTAGTACACAAATTCATCATGTTAGAATTCTTGAAATGTAGCATACTAAACTAGTTTCCTCATATATGTACTTACATGTCCATATAGATTCACATTGTCACTTGGAAAATATATCCCTCTATTTTTTCTCCCTGTGATTATCTCCAGCAACAAAATTCCGAAACTGAACACATCAGATTTTACCGAGAAGTGTCCACTAATAGCATATTCTGGTGCCATATATCCACTATAAGTTAACAAAACAAACATTAGATTGATCATTACCAAGGTTTTTTATTTAGCTTTTGACTAAAAGTGAGAATAAAAAGAGAACAATTCTTACAAAGTTCCTACTATTTTCTTTGTATTTCCTTTGCTTTGATCTCCTCCAAAACATCGAGCCAAACCAAAGTCAGAGATCTTTGGATCCATCTCATTGTCCAATAAAATGTTACTTGCTTTGAGATCTCTATGTATAATCCTCAACCTAGAATCCTCGTGAAGATAAAGTAGGCCTCTAGAAATCCCACAAATGATGTTGAAACGCTTAGGCCAATCCAATAATTTTCTCCGTGTTTGATCTGTGACCACAATACAATGATATTTTGGTCACAAAGTAAAGCATTGGCATAAAGGGATAGCAACTATGTCAATCAGATAGTTTACATTTACAGGGTAGCTTAATGGATCCTGACCAAAAATAAAGCCGTCTAAGCTTTTATTAGGCATGTACTCATATATCAGCAGTTTCTCTTCATCTTCGATGCAACATCCGAGAAGCCTTACAAGATTTCGGTGTTGAAGTTTGGCTATGAGTAGTACTTCATTCTTGAATTCATTTATCCCCTGCCCAGAACTACTCGAAAGCTTCTTTACCGCGATTTGACGACCATCATCTAATGTCCCCTGAATAACAATTGCTCAGAGAAAGTAAAATTTCTTAAGTTTGCAGAAGTTACCTGTTCTGAAATTAATAAAGTGTCATGTTAGAAATTCACCTTGTACACAGGTCCAAAACCACCTTCCCCTAACTTGTTTCCCATTGCAAAATTACCAGTGGCTTCAACTATTCTTGATAGGTCAAGAAATGGAAGCTCTATATCTCCTTCTTCATATTCATTGATTTGATCAACAATCTCACTAGCTCTCAATCTCATATCTGCTTATAAGTTATAACATGATTTATTATTTAAAGAAAAGGAAATTATGACAAAAACCAACTAAAAGAGGGTGAATTATTAAGTAAAATAAACATTACCATTTAACAGTATCATCACATAAGAGAGAATTAATGTATTTTAACATTTAAACAATTTACCTTCTAACTTCTTTCTTCTTTTTCTGAATATGTAACAACAGGCCAATATCATTATCATTCCAGAAACTGTAGCAACTGTGCTTCCTACTATTATTCCAACTATCTTCTTGTGATTTCCCCCTCCAGATTCTGATATCCACAATTCACCATTTAAAATAAATATGAAACTACCATTACAAAAAGAAATAATAAACAAGACAGTGACAATTATGATTTTTAACAAATGTGGACAATAATTAATCAATGATTAAAAGAGGTTAATACATACTGTGTTCCTCTGAAGCTGACATTCGAATATAAAGAGCTTGACCACCTTCCTTAACCAACCTAACATCAAACAAATCACCACTCCACAATTTGCATGCACTCCCAGTTACAGAATAAGCCATGCAAGAACAATTACTCTTGCAGCTTCCCTTGCAACCTTCCGCTCCCAATCTTTGGTTCAACAAAGAGTAGCCGCCACTTGGTTCCTTGAACACAGAATAAGCAACAAACACGTCAGTGCTACAATTCAAAGCCTTGTTTCTAACACAGCCCTGTGTATAATCCATTGAACTGTAACCACTCGGTGACTTAGGTGTGAAACCATCCAAACAGAAACATGCTGGTGATTGATTAATGTCACAGTTCCCATTTGGTCCACAAACTGAAGGGTAGTCACAGTAGGTATCGTTTCTTTGTGTCCCAGAAGAAGGGTAGTTTTGGTTCTGTTGTTGTGATGTTGTGAAGGGTAAGAGAAGAAGATGAAGAGTGAGGAGAAGCAGGTCCATTATTCTTCCACTCAATGGTGGCTAGTTTTTTGAAAGTGGGACTGCGTTTTATTCAAAAGGTTGTTGAGTACTTGAGTATGGTTGACAATGATTAATAGCGTAGTTGACTAGCATTGTTGCTAGTCCTTCACATATTAAAGAAAACAGTTTACTTTTATTTTTCAAAAAGTATCTATTTAATAAATTGATTTAATTGTTTTTTTCGTCGTACTTTTGAATTAGGTGAATTGCCAAAGGTAGAGTTATATTTCTTCATGGTAAAATTGTAAGATTTGGTAAAGGTATGACAAAGTGGTAGTTATGATAAAGTAATACTATGCTTGACACACATAATGAAGTTTGCTTCATTTCATGATACTACTATTTTCAAGAATTTAAATAGCTAAAAAAATATACATAAATAATTAGGTGAACTCTACCATGCCCTCTCTAAAATAAAAGATAAATTATCCCTTGTGATATATACAGTGATTATTGATAAATTATCTTTTAACCAGAGTTTTAAAATTTAAATAAGATTGTCAAATCTAATTGCTATCTCTAATATGATCGCTAGAAAATCCTAAAAACAAGAGCGCTAAAAAGCTGATAGAAATTTGTGATATATTAGTTAAAAATAATGGTAATTGGTGCGTGAAAGAAGACACCAAGATATTTTATTTTTTATTTTTTCTCTTTAATTGCTCTTAAATTATTTTTTAATCATTATTCAGATAATAAAAATTCTAAAATGCTAATTATTGACTCGTTGTTTTTATGACTAACTAATATTTTGATTTGTGTTTGTTATATAGTTATACAATGCTACGAGGGTTGGTTATCTGAAGAGGAGTATCATTGTTGATCCCACCGAATTTTAAGAAAATACTAGGAAAAAAATCTTAAGAAGGAGAGAGCTAAAAGATTAATAGATGTGCTCATTGAAATGGGAGATTGAAATCATATGAACAAGTTTAAAATTCTAACCTAATTGATTGGAAATGGTAATTGGATTTGAGAGGAATTATGGTTTTAAAATTGGAGAAGAATAGGTGTATTTGGTGGGAATTATGAAAATGACACTACTATCAAGTTTCAAGAAAAATATCGCATCAATTAAAAAGAAAAGAGAAGATAACGTAAATTTTAGAACTCTGATAGAAGAATAATTTATGAATAATCACTGTATATATTACAAGGGGTCATTTACCCTTTATTTTAGAAAAAGTAGAGTAGAATTCACCAAATAATTATATCTCTACCACATTTTATTAAATAAATTTTTTCGTGTGTACTTAAATTCTTTTGTATAATTATATTATATATATATATATATATATATATATATTTGTTCAACAAGAATTATAAAAATTCTAGTACTATATCATAATATTATTTCTTTTAAAAACTTAAATTGATAAACAAATATATAAATAATTATATCTCGAACAATATATAAAAATATCACTTTATGGTAGAAAATATATTTAAATTGATGGGTAACAAAATATTACTATAAGAGTAATTTATAACATTTTTTATGATTTTAATACTTTTCTTAATCAAAATAAAATTTTATAAATAAAAACTTATTTGTATACCCAGCATGCATGCATGTGTTTATGAGAAAGCACATCAAAATAAAATTAAAGTATAAATCAATGGTATTTGGGGGAGTATGGACGACTTCATGTGTGGTTTGTATGGCATTAAATAACCATGGGGTCGGCGGCTTAAATGTCCATGAAGATAGAGAAATTATTGCCCATGAAAACATCATGGATGACCAAGGTTCTTTAAATGCTCTGTATCTCACTTTTAACTCTAAGAACATCTTTAATACTAGATTAAATTTTAATTTTATTCTGGATTCTATAAAATGATATATAAATATTTGTGGAATTATATGTCATAAATAATAATTTAAAATTATAATAAAATTTATTCCTTTAATATTTAATTTTAGTTTAGTTAAAATTTTATATTATTTTTAATTATTTTATTAATATAATTATATGAATGACAAAATTTTATTAATTTTTTATAAAGTAATGTTGTATCTCTAAGATGATATTAATTTTATTTCATTAATTAATTATAATATAAATTTTAATTTTAAATTAATTTATTTCTTGAAAATAACAAAAATCAATTTTATTTTAAGAGTCTATATTGCTGACCTATGAATTGCTATAGTGTTAATTTTGATAAGTTATCTTTGTAGTGATGGAGTGATGATCCAATTATGGTTGGTCTTGTTACAATACTCTCTACTCAGAGTTAGATAGAGCGGGTATGGTAAACCTTCTCCTCTTTCCGATACGTTTGAACACTAAAAATGTCTTTGACCATAAGAATGAGTTTGTGTTGACAAAATGTTCACACAGATTGGAAAACCTATTAGAAATATTAAATAGTAAGGAAATTGAACACATTATTAAAACCTATTGGGAACCCTATTAAAAATTGAACACAAGTACCAAGAATTTATATTTTATATTTTTTTTTTGGTGACTTGAATTTATATTTTATATACATAGCAGATTTTGAAGACTTTCAAATAATAAGGATATATATTAAATAAAATGACAACGTGGCTCATCATTTAGGCATAAATGAAATAAAAATCATTGGCAAAAAGGCCTGCTTTTATCATTAATAAAATGGGTAATATTAAAACTGCATAAAAATATTGTAAGTGAAATTGAAAGCAAATTCAAAAGTTAGACAACAAAAATTATGTTTTATCGAAATAAATATTAGGAAAAACATAATTTTTAGTTTAATTGTTACCGTTTGCTAACTTTTAATTTTACCTTTTTTAAATGTCTTCAGTTTTATTCAAACATTTTAGAATTATTATTTTAATTTTATACTTAATCGTTTCAATTTAAGAGTAAATTGAATCATTTCTAAAATATAAAATAAAATTGTCTCAGGTTAAATTTCGTGTTATGTACACATAGATTTTTTTATTTTTTTTAAAATATTAAACTTTAAAATCCTAAAATCAATAAATCCTAGTATATGCTTTTTCCTTTTGTTGTTGTTCATATTTTTTTATTTATTTTTGTTTGCTTTAAAAATAAAATTGAACCTTAAAAATTATTTTACTATCCGTGAAAAATGTCAGAAGTTCTAGCTTTTTTGAAGTTATTCTATTTTTTTATCCAAAACATGTTGATGATGTATCAAAAAGATTGGCTGGCTGCTGAAGCAGATCACAAAATTATGTAGGAGGATGTGAACTTTATGTATATGTGAGAAGAAATTCATTAGAGGAGGCTCTAAATCTTTGCATAGAGCACAAATTGCAAGCAATAGTCTCTGAAGTCAAAAAAATTAAATATTTAGAAATCTTGAAGCTGTAAGAAAGATCAAGAAGTGTTCTAATAAGCTTTATCTCTTTACATATGGAAAATTAAGCAATATTCCTAAGGCAGTTTACATGCAACATCTAACGAGGATTGATGGTGTCATTGTTGATTTTGTTAAAGAAATAGCAGAGTTAGTTCTTGATATAAATGATCAAGGGATGGAGAAAAAGTTGCAAGTGAAGAATTAGTAATGAAAAAAGGAATTAGTAATAGATTATTTATTATTTATGATCAGAATTTTTTTAATTTTACAATAAATTTTGGTCTAAATCTTTTTACATTGAAGACGGAATTAATTATTGGTGTATTTATTAATTTAGGCTACTTATATTATACACTTTGAATGTGATTTTTTTTCTCGACATTAATGCGAAATACTTATGAATTGAATTGCCATAGTATGTTTGCACTTAAGTTCACATAATTAAATTTATATATATCATCTGAATTTAGAGTATCTTATTCAATTTCTATCTATATTGTGATATGTGACATTACAGCAGCTCATTATCTAGATATATAATGATTTTCAATCAGACATTGATCAAAATCACATTGAATATTCTCTTAGAAGTTTTTGCTTAGATATATTTGCATTGCAAATTGCACTATTATTTCATGCATTTGAGAAAAATGTGTCCAGTTACTCACTATGAATGTTGGTAAGATATAACGCTAATTTATTCTCCTTTCAAAGTTTTTTGTTTGATTATTGTCTATACGATGTTGGTAGAGAAATTGAGATGTTATTTGTGGATACATTAATCCAATGTTAATTTAAAGAAATTGTTGAAATTTAGTACGCAAGACTTCTCTAGGGATCTTATCTTTTTTTTTTTTAAGTAACCGTTGGCAATATTAGGTTTTGCATCTTTTTCTTTGTGGCATGATCATGGTATTTGGCGCAGGAGCAAGTAGAATTAGTAGGTTAATTATATTAGTTAATTGTAATAAGGGAATACATGTCCTATATTCTTTAGGATAGTAAACTTTGTGTTATGTATTAGTCTCATATCGTCTAAATTATGAAAGTTTTTCCTTCTCTTACTATTATAAATAACTTATGTACTTTTTATTTATGAAATAGAGTTGAAGTTTATTTTTTAATATGAAATAAGCTGTGTGCTTATTTTTTTCTGGGCTCTCTTTGAGAATAAGAGATGCATCCTTGGCTTGGCCAACCAAGGTGAGTTTATGGCTACTTTCACCATAATAGTGGGGTTGTTAACCTCGCCAAAATTGGTGAGACTAAACGGCGTCCCAACAGGATCTTTTCACGCAAGAGTTCTTTCAACCAGGGAGAATGGCGGAGGAGCAAGTTAATTATATTAGTTAATTATAATAAGGGAATACAAGTCCCATATTCTTTAGGATAGTGTACTTTGTGTTATGTATTAGTTCCACATCATTCAAGTTATGAAAGCTTTTCCTTCTCTTACTAGTATAAATAACTCATGTATCTTATGAAATAGAGTTGAAGTTTATTTTTGAATATAAAATAAGCTGTGTGCTTATTTTAGAGGAAGAGGTGAACAATGATGCTTTGAAATCTAAATTAAAATGGTGAATAATGATGTTTTGAAATCTAAATTAAAATATTTTCTTTTAATACAAACATAATTTTTAAAATAGGACATTTTTTTATTATATTAAATATAAAAATATCAAATAATTTTAACTTTAAATTTCTTGTAGAATAATCTCTAATAATTTTATTGATTATTATTATTATTATTATTTAGTGACTATATATATATTATAAATACATACATAAAAATCTAATGAATAAATTTATTATTACTTTTGTTCAAAAAATACAAAAAGTTATGGTATAATAATAATAATAATAATAATAATAATAATAATAATAATAATAATAATAATAATAATAATAATAATAATTTATTATTATTATTATTATTATTATTTTAATTTTTTTTTGGATCGAGAACTGTTATGTCTAATAGAAAAAAATATTGGAGATTGATCTGCATATTAATTTTTCTTGAGAACTAAAATGTCCGTTTTTAAAATTCTTGGAGACTGATCTAGATAATTACTCAACCGTAAAATAAATTGGGGATTGATTTGTTTGCCAGAGTAAAACCTTAAAGATTGATTTGTATATTAATTTTTTTTGAAAACTAAAATATTCGCTTTTAAAATCTTTAGAGACTGATTTGGGTAATTAAAAAACTCTATTTACTAAAAAGTAGTACATAAACTTATCATGTATATTTTTTAGGTTAAATTTTGCTGTACTTTTTTGAGAGAAATGTTAATCATTCATGATGTGAATGCAAATTATGATTTCAAAGAGCAACGATATGCTTATTCATTTCTAAAACAATTTGGTAAAAGTTATTCTTCTATAAAATAGATAAAAAAATAAGCTAAAATTGTGCAATAAAATAATAATGAGCGGACTAATTGGATTATATACTAATACACCATCAATAAAAAAAAGATTTATAAGTGTTTTAATAATTTTAGTCGTTGATCTATTATAAAAAATATATATAATATATATTAACTAAAATGAATAGTTAAAATCATTGAAATATCCGTATTTTAAACATATTTAAAAACTTTTTTAATTTTTACAATATTTTTTAGATAAATATTCACAGAAAGATACCTTAAAATACAAAACGAGTTGTGATTGGAAAATTGAAAATAATATACAAAGCTAGCACGATTGGAGTATTGGACTACAGTACATCACAAATAATATAATAAAATAAAGGCAAAGCTCTTTTATAGTAACCTTCTAGTCCTAAAACATATGGTTTAATTATAATTATATTTTCTCTTTTATGTATCTTCTTTAAAAAGCGATAACTACAACATTATAAGAGTACAACACGAAGAATCACGCATGAAGCTACATTTTGGCACAAATATTACGAGTGCAACACCATTAACAGTAATTAACATGAAATTGGTTAAGATGTGAAGTTTTCAATATATATATATATATATATATATATATATATATATATATATATATATATATATATATAAATCTAAGATCTTTGAATCCAAATTTTAAGAGTAAGATAAAAATTATATTTGTTTAAGAGACTAAAAAGAGCAATTCAAAGGTCCCAATCCTCTGAAGATCAAAATAAAAATGTCTCAATAGTCAATCCTATATATATTCTATGGGGTTAATTATGTCGATTCCGGTAGTTATTAAAATTATAAAATTTTAATAATACTTAAAACGCATAGTTAGAATTAAGGTCATATTTTTTATTATTTAAAATATATAACTTGATCAAATTTAATATTTTTTAATTTTAAAATTTATAAAAAGTTGCTAAATAATGAAAAAATATGTAAAAATAGTGCCGATATTATTATTATTATTTTTGTATCATTTAAGGTGCAATTTACAACAGAATCACTGCACGGCTGCACCCAATAATTATTCGTTACAAGAATATTAAGACTACAATTTTAATAGGTGTATATTCAAATTAGCTATTAAAATTAACTATTAAAATTAACTATTAAGATAGAATATATATTAAAATACAAAATATACATTAAAATTATAAAATAATGCCCTTCTAAATAATTAAGAATATTTTATCTAAAAATAAAATTAAAATTTCAATATTTAAAATAAATAATTATTTTTTTACTTTTCTAATTACTTTAAAATAAGCACGGCCCTTCCAGTAGTACATATAGATTGTGCACTATCTACTACTACCATGCATTAATTTTCACCTTCTAATAACACAACAATTTCCACCTTTCTATGTTCTTTTCCTCAACTAATTCTTATGACACCCACTACACCCACTTGCTCATGCAATTCCAATTGATCCCATTGCTTCTTAAGCTTAAATTATTTTCTCTCCTATAAACTGAACTCGAACCTTTTGGAATAACCTTGTTAATAATGTAATTCACCCCTCTATTATGTTCTTCCCTTGCATAGCTTCTATGCCTTTTACTTTAACCACATTCTCTCTAAGAATCATTTTTACTCTTTTCAGAGGCTACCATTGGCTACGTGCCTTAAAGCTCACCCCACTACTATATTCCAAAGTGACATTCTTGAACAATAATTGGCTCATATTCACTGTTTTGTTCTATTGTGTTAGAAACAAGAGACTAAACTGAAAAAATGATTTATGTATTATTGAATGTATTCAAGTTATCTATTCAAATTATCTCAAATGATACAATATAAAAGAACACAATAAAGAGAAAAAAACTGCATAAACTGATAAAAACGGGTGCAGATGGAACTGCCGTTTATCTGAAAGAAGCGCAGATGGAACTGCCGCTGTATGAAGGAAGTGCAGCTGCTAGAAAGAAACGCAGACTGGCACAAGGAAACACAGACGAAATGGAACTGTCACGAGAGAACGCAGACGGAACTGCCACGAGAGAACGGAATCGAAAGAGAGCGAAAACTATATGATTTCTTTATGAAAACAGGTAAACAGCGGATGAGAATGATGTTTGATCATTTGACTCGAAAGAATATAAGACAGATAAAATAAGTTAGTCGGTGAGGTGAAAAAGCATCAAAGGAGTGACAAAAAAAGAAGAATGCCATAGAAAGGAGTGACAAAAAAAGAAAGAAGAATGCCATAGAAAAAAATGTAAAAATTACGGTGATTTCACCGCAATGAAAACAATCTATCCTCTTCAAGAAGGATACTATGACTCTTATACCATATGACTCTTATACCATATTAGAAATAAAAGACTAAACTGAAAAGTGTATTATTAAGTGTATTTAAGTTGTCTTTTCAAATCGTCTCAAATGATACAATATAAAAAGTATTTATAGATGCTAGAAAAATCGTAATAATAAAAACATAATATTATATATTAAATATATCGTATTCACATATATTAAATAATTCTAATCGATTTTAATTATATTTTAACATATTAAAATGGGCAATTTACGTTTTTAAATTGTTTCAATTCCAAATTTACGCAAATGCATTGTTTCAAAAATGGTTACGCAATTACGTTGTTTCACTATATTATATAAACCGCTACTGGCAGTAGCGGTTTATAATTGCAAAGAAACCGCTAGAGCCAGCAGCGGATTCTGTTCAAAAAGTGCAGCATAAAAACCGCGGCAGCCCATCGCAGTTTATGTTTGAGAGAAGTTGGTCATAAACCGCTGCTGGCAGCAGCGGTTTATGTGCGTGGGGATGTGTGCGTAAACCGCTACAGGCTATAGCGGTTTACGTTAAGTATGCATCACTATATAAACCGCTGAGCCAGCCGCGGATTATACAATTGTAGGTTGGAAGAGAAAATTCTAGAGAGAGGTCAGAGCAAGTTGAGAGGGGGTTCGAGGTATTTGAGGGGCGACTTCCGGCGGGATATCATGGCAGAAGACAGAAGGAGCATGTACCTATTGAACGGTGTTGCGCATGTTGCCGGTTCCATTGGTGACGAGGTTAGTTAATTGTTTTGGTATTTTTTTAAGGCTTAGCATTTTTTAGCTAGAAGAATGATATGAATGTAAGCATATACGGATTTTATAGATTAGTCCCTTTTAGTTTTAAAAATAGTATGAAGGTTAGAATATGAAAAAATTTTTTTTTTTGGAATTTTATTGTTTAAGATTTGTAATACTTTTATAATTGTGGTTGTTATCTAATAAGTTAAGTTTGTTGTCATTTGTGCTATTGTAGTAAGTATTTTACAAATTAATTTCGCTAGTTTATTGACTTCTAATTTATAGGTTTTAGGGATTAATTTGTTTACCGGTCAAAAATTTGTTGACATTTTTAAGATATGTGTTATTATTAGATAGGAAATTTCGTTATGGATTGGAGAATTTAATTGTATCCTGCATTTATTGTGCTGTTTTTTGCAGCCCACTAGGTGTATATACAGTGTGAGACGGCAACAGAATATGCCCATGCATGATAGGATCATCCCGTATTTAGAGAGGGCTGGATTGAAACAAGACCTGCAGGTCTTCATCCGACCCTATCACAAAGGTCTCAAACCACACACCGGTTGACACAACGGTAATGGGAATCTTGTAAAACAACTTTTTAACCTGCTTCGTACCACAGGTACCGAGCTTCTGTACTATGCTTAGCTTAATCTCTGCCAATGTGCTTGAAGATCGAATAAAAATACTAACTGGTTCTCTATCTGTGAATTTCACACCGTGGCGTTTGCTCTTTTGAATTTTTCCAGAGCAATGGACCAGAGCCAGAAAACTATCCTCCCCATCCATTTGTGAATAACACTCTACCTCTCCACATTTGGCTCCTCCATGGTTTATATAGGGAACCCAATGACACAGAATACACATAAACCGCTATAGCCACTAGCGGTTTACGCACACATTTCAACATACATAAACCGCTGCTGACAGCAGTGGTTTATGAAGAACCATAAATCAACAGAATCCGCTGCTGACTCTAGCGGTTTCTGTGCAATTATAAACCGCTACTGCCAGTAACGATTTATATAATATAGTGAAACAACGCAATTGCGTAACCATTTTTAAAACAATACATTTACGTAAATTTAGGATTGAAACAATTTAAAAATGTAAATTACCCTATTAAAATCTTGGGTTCCGTATTTGTTCCTTTTTACCATGTCCACCAATCTTTTATTATCCGCAATGATCATTAATTTTTCTTCTTTACATTTGCTTCTTCTAATAAAAACTGTATCACCATTTGTGTACCGGCTAGCAATATGCATCACCACTTTATATTCCTCCATCCTCACTCACATGAAGCATTTTGGGGTTCATTATCATATGTTCTCACTTCTCATGTATCCACTTATTACACATTTAAATTTGGTCTATATATTACCCAATACCCATTGACACTAACCCGGCCATCTTTTTTATTGAACAATTCGAACACAATCTCTAATCCTTTTATATTTCTTTTGAGTAAATACTAATTTTGAGAAAACAAATCTTAATATTTTTTTTACAAAATAAATTTTAAAATATATATTTTTTAACATAATATTAAGTTAATAATTAATTTATCTAATCAATCATTAATTTCTATGAAATGACTAAACCACACCATTCTACTCTCCCGATTATGGCCATTAAGTGCTCCACCTCTACCATACTGTCACCCCCTCTCCACCATCACTTTATTCCATCCTTACCATAACAATAACAACTCATAAATTAACCACCACAAAAGATTAACACTCACTAATTTAATATGATTTTGAAGTAGAGCAACAGTGGCGCGAGCCGGTTGATGTGTACCTGATCTCCCTCTAGAATCGCAAACCAAAAACCATGGGTTTAGCTATAAAAAAATTCGTAACTAGACTCCAGAAAAATTTGTGGTGATGATACTTCTGTAACTAAAGAAGGCAAGGCATTTTTAATTAGCCACACTTTTTATTATATTATAATTTTAAAATTGGTTGAAACATTTTGTTAACCACAATTTTAATACATTTATGCATATTTTATTTTGTGACAAAATAAAATAATGCACAACTAAATAATTATTTCTACCATATTTTACCGTGATAAAAATTGAACATGCCGATTTTTTTAGTCATATTTATTTTTCGTGGCCAATGTTTAATGGGTTATTTAGCATTAGTCTTTTTTTTAGTTAAATGAAAAATTGTACAAAAAAATTTTAAATTTTGCCACGGCTTATTTGTGGCTAACATAGGACATAATGTGTTTCTTACCACGATTTTTTTCGTGACTAATATTGATGAATTATTTAACAACACATAAATTCAATTTTTTTTTTCTGAACTTGTTTTCCTTCTATTCATTTCTATATTTATATATATAATACTATTTTCAAAATATTTTACATTAAAAAATATTATTAAATAAACCATAATAAATAATAAAATACAATATGTAACAAACTAAATAATAATGATTCAAAATATGCATTATACTAAAATAAACCAAGTTCATTATGATAACAAATAAAATTATATGTAATAACATAGTCTAAACTAAATATAACTAAAGATTAAATTATAGATGCTATCAGTGCACAAGAAAAAGTAGATACTTTATCACTGTACTTTTATAGTAAAAATTTGTGGAGAATTATTATTTGATCATTAATTTGTTGAAGTTGCCTCTCTAAGTCCTGACGTGTTATTGCGATGCACTGCTAGAACCTCCACAATTTGAAACTCTAAAAATACGCTTTGACTCACTAAAACCACTAAACCCTAGCATTACTAGACATAAATAACTTACTTCCAATGAGGTATTTATACTATATGTACAATGGACTATTTATTTGGCCCAATATATATTAATAATGTAAATTAAACATCATTATTCCTAATTTCTAGTTGCCTGTTCAGTTTTGTGATATCTACCCCCAATTTACCCCAAATCTTTCACATTAATCCTTCATCATCCAACGTTACCCTACCTCCAAAAAACCCCATTATTTGTTCGCACAAACCCCCCCCCCTTTTCTGCCACCCCGCCGTGTGCGCAGCAACCTGCATCCCACCACTGTTATTGCGCGACGTATAGCCTCCGTTCCTATTGACTGGAACTGTCGCGCTCCACCTCCTCGTGCCAACGCCCTCGCCGGAAGAATCTCCGTCACTCCTCATGCGGCCGAACATCTGTGATCTGCAACTCTCAGCGCCACCGATGTGAGTTGCAGCCCCAAACCCCGTTCTCGCGTCATCCCAGCGCCAGCCTGCTGTCTGGGTGTTGTTGAATTACTCAGAATAAACATCTACAAAAACTAAGAAAGTAAACATCCAAAATCATACAAAAACGAACATCCAATGTGAACGTGTATAAATATTAAATAATAACGTAATTACTTTATAAAACGACTAGCTACTAACCAAATAACCGTGTAAAAAAATATTTTGAAACCGTGATAGTCAGATAAATCATAATCATCAATCATCGTCTACAACTAAGCACCCAAGAATAACCATCCACGTTCACAGAGAAAGTGAACATCCGGCGACGGGAAGAAGTCACAAACTGGCTACGACGGAGGCGCTGGACGTCCGGGTTGCTGTGGTGCCGCAAGCTCGACTCACACAATATGCGCGTCCTCCATACGTACGGTGGCCTATGCAACGACGGCGGTTGGTAACCGTGGTGGCACTGTACCGGCTTTTGCTTCGAGGAGAGAGTGAGAGAATAAGTTCACACCATATTGAGAGAGGGAGGTAATCCTAATTTGATTTCATAACTGACGGGAATCATAATTTGATTCAAATTTTAAATTGGAAACTACTCAAAATTAATTAATTGCCTCTAATTTAATTAGGTAATCCTAATTTGATTCCATAACTGATAGGAATCATGATTTGATTCAAAATTTAAATTAGAAACTACTCAAAATTAATTAGTTGCCTCTAATTTAATTCTAATTTCAATTTAACTCTATTGTATACATTGTATAAAACATATATTGACTCCTCGTACTTTTCCTATTTATATAGGTGATGAGCAACACAACCACACTAAGTAATTACTGCTAAATCAAGAAAGAAAAAACTAACAACTTTAGCTAGTTAGAAAGCATAACTGCTACTAAGCAAAAAAAAAAAAAAAACAAGATTGAGTTTAAGAATCATAGGAAGTATGAAAACCGCAAATCATCAAGAGAATTTAAAATCAGATAAACATACTTTATCAATTGAAAATTACAACACTGGAAAAGAGGGAGAAGAAACCAACAACAATAATGGATAAGCCCTGCACCTTGAAAAACTAAATTTATTTGATATTAGGTTTTAAATTTAGGGAGTAAAAGCTGCATAAAATTTTTTTGAAAGGAATAAAGGAAAACACCAAATTTGTTGATAAAAGTGTAGAATTTGGCGGTTAAAAAAGTCAAGCTCAACTTTGCTACAAACAAAATAACATGACAAAGCTCCAAACAATTTGGCCACAAAAATGCAAGTCGTTACTACGGTGAGAAAACTGTCACTGATTCTCCTTCGTCAGTATTTTCCCATGGCTAAGATCCATTTCTCTGGTAGTGATAATACCGATGAAGTGGAGGTCCTCTTGCGATGATTGTAGTTGGTCGTAGGAAAGGGAAAAGATGTAATGGTTGAGACCATAGGAGAAACAAAGGAAATAAGTTTTGCAACGAAATTGAAATTGGGGCAATCCAGCTCTTAAGGTGCATAGATGCTGGTGTGTGTGCGAAGGTTATTAACGTGGAAAGCTTCACTCCTTTAAGAAGGCCAATGTCAATGTTGGGTCATGCCTCAGAATTGTTGATGAAAATTGAAGTTAACTCTCTCTCTCTCTCTCTCTCTCTCTCTCTCTCTCTCTCTCTCTCTCTCTCTATATATATATATATATATATATATATATATATATATATATATATATATATATATATATATATATATACGGTTTTGTTAGGAAACTAACTATGAAGTAGCCAACTAGAACCAACTAGAAGAAAAATAAGAGATCTGTTATAACATGTTTAGGACTCAAATTTTTTACAGCAATTACTTGCTCTGTTATAAAGACCAACTTGACATATAATATTATTGATCAGGGACCTGTTTGACTTATAGTATAAATTCTAAAGGACCTATTTGACTTATAAGATACATCATAACGGATTTAATTGTCCTAATAAATTTGTTCATGTATGAGGTTATTCGGCTTGAGACACCAACAAATGCTACTGTACTAGATGTTGGAATGAATGTAAATGCTGCAATTGTAAATATGCTTGATAATGTGTTTCACTATTAATTCCTAAACACTAGATACTAATATCTTATGTTAGAATACTCATAATTGTTTACAATTTTATTAGGAAAGATAGACTCAACCTCAGCAGCCTTTTAGATGTCCAAAGCAGAAAATAATTAGGTCCAAGAGTCAGGAGAGTGTGAGTGTTGAACAATGGTCGCTACAAGTAGTGGCACAACCTCCAGAATGTTCAAATTCATTCTAACTCCCGAACTGAACCTCTCTAAGAAGAAATGATGCTTTCTTGAAATTTATTGTGAAAGAGATAGGACTTTGTTTGTTATTTTGAAGAAATTAGACTTCCACTTTTAATACTTTTTGTGTTACCACTTTACATCAGTGTGTGTAGAAGGAAATAGTCCTTCTTTGATTTGTTAACATTTTGATACTACTTATGTATATATTCTATGTTGATGTTACTTTATGTTAATATTTTGATACATGATATTTGAATATTCTGGTTTGGATTATATACTATATTTTGTAATATCTACTTGGCCAAATTATTTTGCATACTCTAATTTGGATATAGACTAACTTCTGTTCAACATCATTGTCAATCTCTAATGTTCATTTAACTAAAATAAGCCATTCAAGTACAACATTTTTTCAACAAACATACAATGCTAATTGCTTAAATAACCACCACGTAAATACAAAACAAAATCACAACTATAAGTGCACCTATTATTACACTACTAAACAACTTGAAAACACTATCTTTCTCGACTTTTGAACTATCTTCATTCCTCTTTATTAACATCTCCTCCAATTATTTCACTCTCTCTTCCAAGCTAAAATTCTAACATGCACCAAATTCTTCACCCACACATGTCTCTATAGAAGCCAATCTACTACTTTTAACTACATCATCCACTAGATACCCAAAAATCTCATCAAACCGTACAAAAAAATCATAATAACTTTGCTTTTCTTGCAATCAGAATAACAAAAGAAAAATCATAACATTAGTCTTAGTCCCCAATTATCAAAACTATAGCACCACAAAAATTCACCACTCTAAAGTACCTTGAAGTGAGGATAGCCAAAGAACTGCCTATTCGGGTTTTCTGCTGTGCGAGGCCTGGATATTACAGCATATGTCCTGCACTTGCACTTAGGATGTTCTCCTCTTCTAAGTCGCCCCCTTCGGAAGCCAGTCGAACTGTTGTCAACACTGAAGACATTATCAATAGTTCTCTGACCACATCTCCGACTTGCAACTGACATGCTGCCTCCACTCGCCATCACCTTCTTCGAAGCCAAAAACCCTCTCTCACACACTAAGATACATGGGTTGGAGACAAAGAGACAGGGGTTAAAGATGAAGACCTAATTTTATGTTGATCCCCTTTTGAAACGACGACGTATTGCGCCTCTCACAACGCTGCCATTTTATAATACTAACATGAGAAAGCTTGGGAACTAATCTGTCCCACTTAAAATGACGTCGTTTGAAGAAGCTCTTAAACGACGTCGTTTTGGCCACGTGTGCAGGGACCAATGGGTCTTGGAAGCAATGCATAGCCTTTAACCTGACACGTCACACTGATCACCTCCACGTAGGAGAGAGAGTGTTCGGTTAACCGGCTAAACCTGGACCATGGATATATATTGCATATATCTAACAATTTTGGGGACTGGGGACTTAGTTAACTTTTCTGGGGGGACAAATCTGTCAGATAACCAAATCTTTGGGCACCTATTTGAAGTATTACTCAAAAATAAAAAAATTACTTTCCACTATCCGAATAAATAGAAATAAAAATGCTAGGTATCCAAATCTTTTTACCAATTAAATTAACCTAAGTTGTTAAAACTAAAAATTTGTGCCACTTTCTCTCTCCTTTAATGATTGTCACTGCTTCTTCTTTTTCTTACGTTCCTTCTTCCTTCTTCCTCATTCGACATCATTATCGTCGTAATGGTCACCATGACTATCTTCTTCTTCTTGATATTGTTGTTGTTAATTTCTTCTTCTCTTTTTTTATCATCCTCTTTTATTAGAATAAATCTCTACATACAAATCAATTAACAAAACAAGTCCAACAAGTCATTTACACTCATGCGTGCACGTTCTTTTTCGCGCTCCTGCTGCACGTTCTTCTTCTTTTTCTTCGCTATTTTTCTCTTTCGTTATCATCGTCACCAACACCATAAAATAATGTATAGTCCAAAGAATATTAGCCTGCTAAAGGAATAAAAGCTCAAAGTCGTTGAAAATAAAGATACAAAAGCGGAAGCGTTCACATATGATAACTAAAACGTAAAGGTAATTAAAAGAGATTATAGATATAAAAGAGAACTAGTCAAAAGCCTGCGGAGTTTAGGCTGGCTAGCCAAAATAGAAATACAGCAAAATTTTGAAGTTAAAATAGATACATCATGTCTCTCAAAGTTTAAGCCTCTAAGGCAATAAGTACAATAATCAAAAGTGAGAGATACTATAACAAAATAAACAGAATAAAGCAGAGTCATCCTCCGCTCTATCACCATCTGCAAACTCACTGAGGTGGGTTGCGACCTGCATTTGAAAAATAACAACATATGGTATGTATGAGAATCGGGGGTTCTCAGTATGATAACAGTGCCTAATAGATAAGACATAAGGTTCTGGGAAGCCAAAGGCAATCCTAGAACTTCACATTGATACAAATATTCAAGCATAAAGAAATATATAATTAAACCATAACAGGATAATCTAGACTTAGGAGATTTTTAACTAATACTAGTCATAGCTATCCCACAGCCTTCACCAACCTACCCTCAATGCGATCCCATCGCCATCACCTACCTAACCTCCTCAGATCAAACAAACACAACTAATGCAATCAAATAAAACACAAGAAATATACATATACAACAGGTAATTCGATTAGCAATTAGGCATATTATTCATTTAGGTATAACTCAATTAATCAAAGCAAGCAAGCATATAGAAAATGCATATGATTAACGCATGTTATATTTGGCTTGTGATATCATTTGTCGGTTCAAAATTGCCAACCCAACACATCCTTTCGGATGTCACCTTTCTGCCACATCCCTAGGATATAGTGCCCGGCTCACTTTCAACCCTGAGATATAGTGCTCGGCTCACTCTGAATCCTGGGATATAGTGCTTGACTCACTCTCAATCCTGGGATATAGTGCCCAGTTTACTCTTATGACAAGAAAGGTTGTGCGAGCGGGATACTACCTCAGCCCTCACATCTGAATGTAGGTGAGAGATTGCCACAGTCCCTACGCAAATGCCGCTACCTCGACAAGCGAGATTAAAACACCATCCTTGCTAGGAGCATAGTGACTTACCAGTCATAACAAATCATAATCTTTATACAGGTTCATCAACCTCAATCTATCAACAATCATCGTTAACTTTCATGATCTTAACTCATTATAGTCATCACCAATCATCAAATTCTCAACTCATCATAATTCATCATCCATGAAATACTCCACAATTCAACTCTCACTAATTTCATCTATCGGACATCCAACACCTAAATCACTGGCTCTAAACTCATAATCTAAAACACTTATTTCTGTTTATTCAATACCCTCTCACTTGCCCAAAAGCCCAAACACTAGCTAAGAGGGTCTTAATTAAACATTAGAGAGGTTTAAAAGGCTGGATGAATGGTTTAAAACACAAAAATATTATTTTTGCAAAATAGAGTATCATGCATACATGAGTGTAAAAATTCCAAAGTTGCGTACGCGAGCTACGTCTGCATATGCACAAGTTAAAAACAGAGAGTAATGCTTGCGTCGCGTGCCAACTGCAGCGTACGCATGCCTCAAAATCACAATTTTCGTGTACGCATACCAGTGCTGCGTATGCATGAGTACTGGGTAGAGGGTTGGAGGAAGTGCCAACGCGATGAGCTTTGTGTTTCTTAGTGAAAGGTAGTGCCGCGAGTGTTAAGGTTGAATGAAGAGGAGGCCTGGGTTTTATTTCTCATTGAAAAGGTTTTTTTCGTCATGCTTTTTTAGGGTGTCCAAATAATTAGAAGAAATGGACATGCTTTGAAAATATGATTGTAACAAAACAAACTAGCCACACTTTTAAAACATGCCTGTTTCTCTCAATGGCCACGCTTTGGTAAGCGTGACATCTAAAATGTGGTCAAATCACTTTTCAATCACTACTCTTATAAAAGCGTGACCATTGACCTCTTTAGGCCACGCTTTTAAAGCGTAGTAAGAGAAAAGCATGGCAACATACTTTTTTCTTGTAGTGCAAATATTTGTTGATAGCTATAGGTGTTCTTGGAAAGAAACTACTTGCACCCTCATGGTTGATGGTTAGACAGATCAAAGGCAACAGACATTGATTAACTTTTTGGTTTATTATTCGAAAGGGTTGTGTTTTGTGAAATCTGTAGATGCTTTAAATGTGGTAAAAAATGCTTTAAACTTGTGTCACTTATTTTTTAAGGTGATTGAATGGATTGGATCTGATAATATTGTGCATGTAATGACTGACAATGTGGCCAATTATGTTGCAGCTAGTAAGCTTATCAATAATAAATTTGAGAATATTCACTGGTCACCTTGTGTTGCTCATTACTTGAATCTTATTCTAAAAAATATAAGCAATATGGCGCATATTTCTTGCCTTGCTTCATATACTTCAAAGAATACGGTCTATGTGTATAATTATATGGTGTTCCTATCCTAGCTTAGACAAAGACCTAGTTGAAAGGAGGTTGTTGGCCAAGGTGCAACTCGTTTTGTCATTGTTTTCATCACATTAAAGAGTATCTTTTGAGCACAAAGTGGATTTGCAAGTATTGTTTGTGGATGCATAATACTAGTCACAAACTAGGAATGAGTGTTAATGGTAAGCTGTTAGTGCAAGTATTCTGAACAACAAATTTTGGGACAAGCAATCGCTTTACTGCATGCAAACTTATGATCATGTTGCTTAAATTTTTTAGGATTGTAGATGTGATGATAAACCATCATTAGGATATGTCTATGAAGGTATAACGAGGGCAGGAGATACAATAAAAGAAATGTTCAAGTAGAATAAGACTGCATATTATTGTCACACAGAGATTATCAACTCAAAATAGGTTAAATATTTGAAAAAAAAAAACTTCATGCAGTGGCTTATTTCTTGAATCCTACTTTCTTTTTTAATGAAAATTATAAAGAAGCGGCTGATGTCATGTGAAGTTTACTTAATCTTGTTATATTATATTGCAAGATTAACAATTTAGATTCAATTGAGGCAATAAAGGAAGAAATACATTTATATAGAAATCAAAAGAAAAGTTTCAATAGGTTAGAAGTTATTCGAGCTGCAAAAATTAAACTTCAACCTAGTAATAATGTTTATTTGATAGTAACTTGTTATATATTTTCATTTTCTTAATTTAATAACTAACAGTATGGTTATGGATTTATAACTTATAAATAAATGGTGGAGGTTACGTTGTTCGATGGTTTTGCTGCATATTTGCAAAAGATAACTGTTTGTATTTTTAGCTAAGCATCTACTTCCTCAAGATGTGAAAGAAATTAGAGTCTTTTTTTATCAGATTCATAAGAAAAGAAGAAATAGATTAGAGCATGGTATACTAAATGATATTGTATCTGTTATATATAGTTTGCATCTTAATAAATCCAGGTAATACATATTTTGTACTTTCATTTCATAACATTGGATTTTGTGTATTTAATATGTTATGTTATTTTTCATATATTGTATTTAATTTATTAAGAAAGAAAAAAGTAAAAGGTGTAATATGATATAATTGATTATGAAAGTATCAATTTGGTTGATTTTTTGGTGACGGAAAAGATTATTGAAAAAGAATTTGATCTTTCTAATAATGTTAAAAACTTGCTACGTGAGCATTATATATAGTTTATTTTATGATTATTTATTAGAATGATTTAATTTTTAACTTATTAATAATATATTGTCTATTTTGTTAGATGATATTAATGCTGATTTTCATTAAAGTGGTGGTTGCAGTGGTGATGGTAAGTCTTTATGCATTGCATCATTTGATTTTTTTGGATTAAGTGGAGAAAATAAAGGTGAAGATAATTTCAGCAAAGTAAATTTGCAACAAGTTTATGTTGGCATTTTATGTTTAGGTTTTTTTTTATTATTTATAACATTGTGGTTGATGTTATTATTTATAATATTTTTAATTTAGATGATATTTTAAATTTTATATTAAACTATAATTATATTTTAATGTGTTTATTTATATTTATTTATTATTTTATTGTAAAACGATTATTCTCATTGAACTACATTTAAATTAGTTAAATTAATGAATCAATAAACTAATAACTTAAGCAATTCGATGATCAATTCAATTTTTAGAACCTCGATTATATATTATAGTAATTTTATCAATTTTTCGATAACAATGAAATTTGTATTAAAGTATATCATCATCATATCTTAACATAATTTGTTGTTCATATGTAAGGGAAAAAAACCCTAATACCGAAAAAATAAAATGAAAAACAACTACAACTGTCCAATAACTTCTAGAAGACTATGTCTTCTTGTATAACTCGAGAAAGATATACATTTGGACTCAACCATTTGGCATAAGTCAACTTAGTCTGTACTCTCCTCTTTTGCAAGAACATTGGTTATTCTTTTATTGTCCTTTGAATCAAACTAAAAGGAATAGTTCAAGGATATACTGGGATTTAAAATAAATAAAAAAAATCCAATTATATCTTTTTCAACAAGACCTATTGAAAATATAAAAATTGAACATCAAGAAAGAAGAATTTTTATTTTATATAGTATATTTTGAAATCTTCCAAAAAGTAAGAATATAGATTACATAAAACGGTAATGTTAAAAAAAGATAAAAAAAATAATCAGAATTTATTTTATTTAGTATTTATTAATTATATATTGTATCAATTAATAAATATTAAATTAAGAAACCAATAGAGAGAAAATTTTGAGAATTTTAAATTTTTGGTGCCTCTTGAATTTTTTTAATTTATTCTTTTTGTCTTTTGATATTTTTTATTTATTCTTTTTGTCTTTTGATATTTTTTATTTTGTGATTGAAATTTATTAATAAATGTATAATTTAAAAAAATAAAAAATTACAAAATTAATTTTTAAATAATTTTTTATAATTTACAAAAAAAAATATATCGTGATTAGTTGATTAGATTAATAAAATTTAGGTTAGATTAAAAATTAAAGTGAACTATGATAAGCTAATTTATATAATTTTATTTAATAATAATAAAATATGCCACAAAGAATAACTATTCTTTTAATTCAAAAAGGGTTGGATATAATTCAACAAAAAAATTATGCAAAAATTTTATCAAAGGCAACATCATTACTGCATACCTCATTACATAATTATGCATTAACAACTTCTAGAAGTTTTTACAGCACCTTGCACTCTTGCAGCACAACGTAGCCAAACTTCTAGAACACATTATTATAGTTGGGGTACATTCAAACTAACATACATACATATATATTACAATAACGTAGTAGACTTAGTACTCGCTATATATGCAAGGAGACACACTTTCAACATCATAAGGAGGGCATTACTTACATGTCATCTTTCAGGCCGCTGAATTGAGGTACCCAAATAACATTATCAGTGGGAAGAAAATGACAAATGGGAGTGGTTCCACGCTTAGTATTAAGCATCTTGAAGGCAACATGATTTGATGGCCAGTGAGCAGTATCGGTGTGACAAACTACTATTGCTTTAACTTTTGTTCCATCATTAGTTGCCATCAATGGAACACTATAAGACCTTGTATCTATTTTGTGGCAATAAAACACAGCATATGGGTAATTCATTTTGTGGCACACCATTGCTTTTTCACCATTTTTCTTCACTCCTTCCGCCACAGTGTACTGCCGATCTTGTGTTTCCCTTTCGAATTCAGTTGAAAGTAGCCTTATGTTTTTTCCAAGTTGTGAAACCGCGAAATCGAGTAGCGACTCTAAAGAAGTTGCACAATATTTTTCTTCTCCGTGCATAGTAGGGCTCTCGCAAAGCGCAAGTGTTTTTTTCATTGATTCGGCTTCGGTTGACTCAGCTTCTATGTTAAAGCGGTTCAAGATCTCGGGGAGCCTGCTGCTAGAAAATGGAATGGCCTTTGCGATTGTGTCCGGTAAGAAAGTGAACACATCCGAGGTCTTTATACGTCCTAGGATGAGTTTTTTGCCGGGAAGAAGATCATGCTCAAAGAAAAATGCGCCATTGGGTATCGTAGGTTCGTTACTTGTGAGATGGTCACTATGTTTGTTGTGGGAATACAACGGAAATGTTTTATTAAAGTCTTCACTCTCTTTGTCGCCATCATGATGAAGGTCGAACAAAAAGGCACCAATTGGTATTTTGAGTTTATTGCTTGTGGTTGCTTGTTGCTTAACATGGGTGCTTTCCCTTCTCATCCAATCCCAATTTCCTTAAAGTTGAAACCAATCAAATAAAGTGTGAATAGTTTGCATAATTAGCTTCTTTCATTTTGAGAGTTTATAATGATAGACTCAAAAATAAATTAGTTTTGCATATTTTAAGAATTTAATTTCGAAGTAGTGTGAATCTAAAATAAATTTGTATATTTATCTAATTATATAATGATATGTTAGTAAAAATAATTACATTTTATTTTAACACTATAAAAAATTATCCAAAAATACTTTTATGATTTACCATATCAAATTTGTAGGAAACAAATAACTTTAAATAAATTTGGAAATAAAAATATCTATATAATTTTAAATATAAATATAACTTTAAAGAAAAGAGAGAGAAGTGTTCATAATAATAATAAAAAAATTAATGATTAAAATGACACACAACTTTTTTAAAAGAGCAATTAACTTTGAATGAGTCAACTTACTCGTTTGGTTAAATAAGTGTTGAAAATTTGAATTATATCTTGTGTTTGTAGTAATTTATTGGCTAGAAAAAGACCCATAAATAAAACTTAAATATGCGATAAATTAATCTTGACCTGATGAGTTAAGAGTTATCATGAGAAACAAAAAAAAAGTTTTTTCAAAGAGTTTTTTGTTTTTAAAAAACTATATTTAGAATATGGCGAGTTACATGGCCAACTTATTTAATAATTAAGTTCAATCAAATTGGTTCAATATAATAGTTTAAGGATTGAATTTTTTTATTTTACCAATTTTTACATTTAGATGAATTTGTTCATTAAAATTAAAATTAAAAGACACAACACTATTTTGTTTTTGAACACATTTTTTATCCTTATAGAAAGAATGGTGTAAGCTATCAAATCCATTCTTATTAAATCGAATCAGTTTGATTGAATATCATATTATCAAAATGCGATCTGAACCCAATTAGAATACCTTGTAGTATTTTATTCTAAAATTCCTTAATCACTCACATCATGATATTTTTTTTTGCAGTTATCATACGAAACCAAGATTGATCAAGAAAGCTCAATGAATCTTGAGCAGTAGCATAGAAGAAATAGAATGAGAAGAGAACAATTTCACTTATGAATGAGAATGAAATTTATGCAGTGCCTTTTCAACACACAAATCTGCTAATATATACATTGACCGAAGCAAGTCTATAACCACCTTTCCACAAATAACTTGCATAATAGAATTTTAACTAACTATTGTTAATAACCAGTCTTAACAGTCTCATCTATATACTCAATATCCTCCTTCAAAACTGAAATTTAGTCTTGGAACAACTCTCAATTTGTACCTTTTTCTCTTAAAAGTAGTGACAGATTTAAAAAATTTTGACAATAAAAATAAAATATATATAATATAATAATAATTTTTATAATAAAATATTATGCGTATATAAAATTAGTTTTCAAATTATCTATGAATCATTATTTATATATATATATAACTCATTTTTAATATATTTTTTATATTTTAATATGTATTTTATACATGTGGTTATTTTTTATTATGTACATATAAGATGATTATTATTATAATTATATTTTCTTATTGTAAAATATGATTAATCTTCAAAATATCTAATTAAAAATTAAAATACTAAAATAGTAATTTAAATAATAATATATAATTAAAAATTTTATTATTTAAATTTTATATTTTTAAAAAATTGAATAATATTTTTTTTAATAATACAATCAAAATATATCTTTTTCTATATATATTAGTAAATAATTATTTAAAAATTTACTTCTCATATAATTAGAAGCCAAATTTTACTGATATTTATAATTGAAAAAATTCTTTTAATTAATGCAGTTGTTACGCAAAAAATTAAAGCAAATATAAAAAAAAAATACTCTTTTGAGTCTATTTCTAAAAAAAAACACAAATTTTATTTAAATTGATAAATAATCCTTTTAATAGACATCTAATATGAAATTTTTAAATTGACTATTAAATATAAAAAATTAAATAAAAAATTATTATGGAATCAAATTGAATAATTTAGTAAATTATTATCGTATACTACTAAAAATAATTTAAATTATAATGGAGCGCTAGTTCCCACAATCATACACGTATATCCATCCCTGCTCAAAAGAAACTGCTGACAATAATTTTGTCAATATGTCAGCAATTTTCTCATTTTCAGGTATATGTACAATTTATAGAGCCTTATGTTTGACTTTATCTTAAATGAATTGAATGGTAATATGAAAATGCTTGGTTTTATCATGTAATACCAGATTGACAGTTAAAAGAATTGTGCTAAAGTTGTCAAAATATTACACGAGATGTTGACAAAGCCACCTTCAATTCTAGTAACATGTTATTGAACCACACAATCTCAACTTTACAATCTACTGTTGGGTTTTTTCTCTTTTTGTGAGGTTCAAGTCTAATTTTTTGGAAGTATATTTTTGCACCCTAGTGTTACAACCCTAATTCAATTTTTTAAGATCTTTTGAGAGAAAGAGAGTAGCCACCAAAGAGAGAAAGAAGAGAAAAAAACAGAATTTTCGTTTTTATCCAAAACAGTAAATTTCAAATGGCAGTTTGTCATTAGTTCACCGTTGGATTGGCTTGAAATTTGAACTGTGTGTCACTCTTATCTTAATCTTCATTCTGGTTAGTGGAGATGTTGATTAAAGGTTTGAAGTGGGAGAAATTGGCTTTACAAGAGAGAAATTAGGTTTTTCATTTTTACACAGAGCAGCAATGTTTGAACAACAGTTTCTCATTCTTTTACTGTTGGATCGACGTGAAATTTGGACTGTAAATTATTCACATCTTGTTCTTCATTCCGAACGGTGACGATTTTAATTAGAGGGAGAAATTGGTTTCGACAGAAGCTCTATTTTTTGGGTATATTTCATCTTCTTGCTTTTCATTTGTAAGCTTTGGTAATTTGATGTTTTGGCTTGTTATATGCACGTTTTTTTTTGCTTTGTTTGATATTCTCTTGTACCTCATTTGATTATAGTGAAGCTATTTCATTGGTCTGGACACCCATGGTTTTTACCTCTCACATTGAGGGGTTTTTCACATTAAAATCTTGGTGTGTTCTTGTTATTGCTTTACTTGCTATATTTGCTTGTTATAGTTGCTGCCATATTATGTTGTGAATGCTTCCATATTGTTCTTGTGTTTGATATTTGTGTTGTTTCCGCTGCTAGGCTCTTTCATACTGGTATCAGAACTTGTTGGTATTTTTCTAAGCTTGTGATTTTGTGAACAATGGAAGCTAATACTAATACTAGTCTATGAAGCACGGATTCTTTCATGGTGCTGGCGTATCCGTGTCGGACACGAATCCGACATCGACACTCGGTGGATACTTCAAACGAGCGTATCAATGGCGTGTCTTCTTGCGGTGCAAAATTTTGGTGGAGCGGTCACGAATCTGAACGAGTCCGACCCGAATCTTGGTGGAGCAGTCACGAATCCGAACGAGTCCGACTCGATTCAGATGTTCATGAGACGGATCTTTCTATTGGACTGCAAATCTTCAATTGATTTTGTGATTTTATGGCCCGATTAACCAATTTTTTCTTTATAATTGATTCATGATGGACTTGGAGGAGAAGAAATTGATACATTTTCTATTAGCGAGATGACAAGAGGAGATTAAAATTTTTTTATTTTTTTTAATAATTACATAATTTTAAGACTTTTCTTATACAATTATATTTACTCTTATATTTACAATATGATATTTTATTAATTTAATATATTATTTAAATTTTAATTCACAACGTATCTTAAACGTGTCGTATCCAATTTTTTATAAAAAGAACGTGTCGGCGTATCCGTGTCGTGTCGTGTCCGTATCGCGTGTCGTATCAGTGCTTCTTAGATACTAGTAGGATGATCACTCTTAATGATCCTAATTATGATTTGTAGAAGTCAAAGATGGAAGATTTGCTTTATGTAAAAAATTTTTATCAACCAGTTTTTGGGACAGAGAAGCCTAATGATAAATATGATGATGATTGGACTTTGTTGCATAGACAAGTTTGGATTAAATTTGAACAATTTTATGCTCAAAAAATTGGGAATAACAAGATGTTTTTGACCAAGCAGTTGTTGGCTTTGAAATATACAGATGAGACATCAATGACAGATCATTTGAATAACTTCTAAGAAATTATGAATCAGTTATCTTCTATGGGTATCAAGTTTGATGAAGAGGTTCAAGAATTGTTACTTCTTGACTCCTTACCAGACTTGTGGGAAATTCTCAAAAAGTCATTGTCCAATTCTACTCCTGATGGTGTAATCTCTATGGATCTTGCTAATAGCAGTGTTTTGAATGAAGAAATGAGAAGAAATTCACAAGGTACATCGACTACACATTTAGATGTTCTTGTTTCTGAGTCTACGGGGAGAAACAAAAGTCGAGGTCTTAAAAGTAGAGATCAAAGCAGAAGCAAGTCTCGAGGAAAGTTTAAAAATATTGAGTGTCATCATTGTGGTCAAAAGGGACATGTGAAGAAATTTTGTTGGCAACTAAAGAAGGAGAAAGCCAAGGCAAGTAAAGACAAGAGCACAAATAAAGATGATGGTAGCAAGGAAGACAAGGTTAATGTAAGTCATGATGATATTCTTCTTGTTGAGGAGTTTGAATCTATTAACCTTGTTGATAATAGCACTAGTTGGGTGATTGATAGTGGTGCTTTTATTCATGTTACATCTAGGAGGAATTTGTTTACGTCTTATACTCCTGGTGATTTTGGTGACGTGAAAATGGCTCATCAAGGTATTTCAAAATGTGCCGGTATTAGACAAGTTTGCTCAAAAACTTCCAACGGTACCAAATTGACTTTGAAGCGTGTGAAGCATGTTCCAGATATTCGGTTAAACTTACTTTCTGTTGGTAAGTTGTGTGATGAAGACTTGGATAGCTCATTCTCTCGTGATAGTTGGAAGCTCACCAAGGGTTCCATGGTTGTTGCTAGAGGTGCTCGACACTCTACTCTTTATTTAACTCAAGCAAAGATTGTGAAAGATATTGTTAATGCTGCTGAGTTTGTTGATGAAACTGATTTATGGCATAAGAGATTATGTCATATGAGTGAGAAGGGCATGAATATGTTATCCAAGAGGAATCTTTTATCTGGTTGTAAGATTGCTTTGCAAAAGTGCAACCATTGTTTTACTGGAAAACAAAATAGAGTTTCTTTTAAGAGCCATCCATCTTCAAGGAAGCCAAAGATACTTGACTTGGTGCATTCTGATGTATGTGGACCGATGAAGACCAGAACACTTGGAAGGTCTATCTATTTGGTAACCTTTATTGATGACCATTCTAGAAAATTATGGGTTTACACTTTGAAGACCAAATTAGATTAAGTTTTGAATGTGTTCAAGCAATTTCAAGCTTCTGTTGAAAGAGAAACTAGAAAGAAGTTGAAATGCATTCGTACTGATAATGGCGGTGAGTACATAGGTCCATTTGATGCTTATTATAAAGAGCATGGTATAAGATATCAGAAGAATCCTCCGAAGACTCCTCAGTTGAATGGCTTGGCTGAAAGGATGAACAAAACACTGGTTGAAAGAGTAAGGTGCTTATTGTCACAGTCTGGATTGGCAAAATCCTTTTGGGGTGAAGCTTTGAGCACTGTTGTTCATGTCTTGAACTAGACGCCATGTGTTCCTTTGCAATTTGAAGTACCAGAGAAGGTATGGTCAGGTAAAGATATTTCTTATGATCATTTAAGAGTCTTTGGATGTAAAGCTTTTGTTCATATTCCCAAAGTTGAGAGATCTAAGCTTGATGTAAAGACTAGGCAATGTATTTTTATTGGCTATGACATAGATGAGTTTGGTTACAGATTTTATGATCCTATTAGCAAGAAGGTGATTCGGAGTAGAGATGTTGTCTTTGTTGAAGACCAAACATTGAAGGATGTTGATAATGCGGAGAAGCCAATGGTTCAGACTAGTGATAATTTTTCTGACTTGGATATTACTCCCTCTATGCCTATGGTAGAAGATGGTAGAGTTGAAGCTCAAAATAATGAGCATGATACAAGTGCAGGTGAAGATGGAACAGTTGATCCGATACTTGATGAAGTTGGTGATGATGATCAAGATGAACAACCAACTTTGGAAATTCCTGCAAATGCACTCAAAAAGTCTACAAGAGAAAGGAAGCATTTGTCAAGGTATTCTCCACATGATTTTGTTTTGTTGACTGATGGGGGAGAACCTAAATGTTTCGAAGAGGCTGTTGAAGATGAAAGCAAAGCTCAATGGCTTGAAGCTATGGAAGATGAAATGAAGTCCTTGCTTGAGAATGATACCTATGAGTTGGTGAAGCTACCAAAGGGTATGCGAGTTTTGAAGAACAAATGAGTATTCAGAATCAAGAATGAAGAACACAATTCTAAGCCTCGGTATAAGACTAGATTGGTTGTTAGAGGTTTTAGCCAGAGAAAAGGTGTTGATTATGAGTAGATCTTTTCACCTGTTGTAAGGATGTCATCCATTCGTGCTGTGCTTGGATTAGCAGCGTCTCTTGATTTGGAGATTGAGCAAATGGATATGAAGACAACTTTTTTTCATGGTGATTTAGACAAGGAGATCTACATGGAGCAACTGGAGGACTTTGTTGTTAAAGAAAAGGAAGATTTTGTGTGCAAGCTTAAGAAGAGTCTTCATGGGTTGAAGCAAACTCCAAGACAGTGGTACAAGAAGTTTGAATCTGTTATGTTGGAGCATGGTTACCGTAAGACAACTTCAGATAATTGTGTATTTGTGCAAAAAAATTTTTGATGATGATTTTATCATTCTTTTGCTTTATGTGGATGATATTTTGATTGTGGGTAAGAATGCTTTGAGGATTAATGAGTTGAAGAAGTTGAGCAAGTTCTTTGCTATGAAGGACTTGGGTCCTGCCAAACATATTTTAGGCATGACTATTACTCGTTTTAGAGATTTCAAGAAGCTTTATTTGTCACAGGAGAAGTACATAAAGAAGGTGGTTTAAAGGTTTGGCATGAATGATGCCAAATGTGTTGTTAGTTCTTTTGCTCCTCATTTTAAGTTGAACACCAAGCAGTGTCCAACCACTGATGAGGAGAAACAAGCAACGAATGAAATTCCTTATGCCTCAACTATTGGAAGCTTGATGTATGCTATGGTGTGTACTAGACCAGACATTGTTCATGCGGTTGGTACTGTGAGTTGTTTTCTCTCTAATCCAGGTAAAGATCATTGGAATGCTGTTAAATGGATTATGAGATATCTCAAAGGTACAACTAACTTGAGTTTGAGTTTTGGTGGTGAGAAACCTTTGCTAGTTGGCTTTACTGATGCAGACATGGCAAGAGATATTGATTCTCGAAAGTCTACTTCAGGTTATTTGGTCAAGTTTGCAGGGGGAGCTATTTCATGGCAGTCAAGGCTACAGAAGTGTGTTGCACTTTCTACCACAGAGGCAAAGTTTATTGCAGCAACTAAAGCATGTAAAGAGTTGTTGTGGATGAAAAAGTTTCTTGTAGCACTTGGTTTCAAGCAAGACCGTTATGTGTTGTTGTGTGATAGCCAAAGTGCTATTCATCTTGCCAAGAATTCTACTTTTCATTCAAGATCTAAACATATTGATGTTAGGTATCACTGGATACGGGATGTGTTAGATTCCAAGTTGTTGGAACTTGAAAAAGTTCACACTGATGACAATGGTGCTGATATGATGACAAAAGCATTGTCAAGAGATAAGCTTGAAACATGTTGTTTGATCACCGAAATGGCGAGGGCCTCCACCTAGTCGAGAAGGGAGAGATTTGTTGGGTTTTTTCTCTTCTTTGTGAGGCCCAAGCCCAACTTTTTGGGAATGTATTCTTGCACCGTAGTGTCACAACCGTAATTCAATTTTTTGAGGTCTGAAAGAAAGAGAGTAGCCACCAAAGAGAGAAAGAAGAGGGAAAACAGAAAATTTATCCAAAGCAGTAAATTTCAAGTGGCACTTTCGCATTAGTTCACCGTTGGATCGGCTTGAAATTTGAAATGTGTATTCCTCTCATTTTTTTTCTTGATTTTGGTCGGTGAAAATGTTGATTGGAGGTTTGAAGTGGGAGAAATTGACTTTGAAAGAGAGAACTTAGGTTTTCCGTTTTTTTCATAGAGCAGTAATCTTTGAACTGCAGTTTCTCATTTTTTCACCGTTGGATTGATGTGAAATTTGGACTGTAGATTCTTCACATGTTGTTCGTCATTCTTAATGGTGAAGATTTTAATTAGAGATCTGAAGAGGGAGAAATTAGCTATGACAGAAGCTCTATTTTTTGGATATATTTCATCTTCTTGCTTCTCAATTGTAAGCTTTGGTGATTTGATATTTTGGCTGGTTATATGCACGTTTTTGTGATTTGTTTGAGACTCTCTTGTACCTTATTTGATTATAGTGGAGTTATTTCATTGTTATGGACGGTGGTTTTTACCTCTCACATTGATGAAGTTTTCCATGTTAAAATCTCGGTGTGTTCTTGTTATTGCTTTACTTGCTATATTTGCTTGTTATAGTTGCTGCCATATTGTATTGTGAGTGCTTCCATATTGTTCTTGTGTTGGATATTTGTGTTATTTCTGCTGTTAGGCTCTTTCATCTACTAAGTTCCGAAATTCAGCTTTCGTTGAGAATCTATTAATAGTGGTTTGCTTCTTATAAGACCAAGAAAGTAAATTAGCTCAAAGATAAACACAAAACTCAGACATAGATCTCCAATTCTCAAGATCCGAAATCATATCCGAATATGAGAACCCATAAAGTCTGAAATTTTGGCATTTATGGAAGACTAAACCCTACTCTTTTGTGCCTAAAGATATCTTAGAATTTTTTTAACAACATCCAATGTGACAATCTTAGATTATGTATGAATTGACTGACTTTACACACTGTATATAACGAGTCACTACAAGAAAAAGGTTGAATAGCGTTGAATTTAACATCAGAAGTTAGCGGTGGCTTTATCGACGGATTTTGTAATAAATATGTCGAATAAAAAATGTATCGTCGGATTCAGTTTTTCAACGGTAAATTTACCGGTAACAAATCAAGAAAAAGGTGAAATAATTGGCGCCACAATTACTGTCGGATTTAGGGTCATTTTTTCCGATGGTAAATGTAATTAGTTGAATACAGCGTTTTTATCCACTCGCTGATATGTCGATAAATTCGACGGTAATGCAAGCAGCACTGCCTTATTGATGTAATCAAATTATAAGCCAATTAAATAACTAAAAAAACTGATAGGGAGTTTCAAGAATGCATAGAAGAGAGAAAATCAACGTGTCCAAGCACGGGGAAGCAGACTCTAGCCATGAGTGACAGCAGCGACAACGAGAGACGCACTGGAGCAAAAAGACGCGACAACGCAGAGCAGGCACGAGGCAGTGTTGGAGACGCATCGGAACTGGCGAGACGAATTAGAGGAGTTGCCTAAAGTTTTGGGAACGGTTTTTCGATCTACGACAACGGTTTTTGACCGTTGCGAGAACCCTTATTTGTTGTAGTGAGTCGGCGATCGTGACTTCTGGACTCTGGAGTTTGACCGTTTGAGATTTCAGGAGAGACTGACCGGTGAGGAAGAGTTGTTGAGTGACATTGAGAGTGAACGAGAAAGAAAAATTTAGGATTAAAGCCACTGTTAACGTGATTTGGAAAATTTTAAAAATTAGCTTCTAATCTTTTAATAAATTATACATTTACACATTTTAAAAATTTAATTACAATATAATCTAATTATGATTAAGATAATAACTCAAATTAAAAGTAAATATTTAATTAAGATGTGACACATCATAAAAAATAATTTACATATGATTTTAAAATGGGTCGGATAGAATTCACCATATTTTAATATTTTTATTGAAACAAATTACCGAACATGCTAAAAAATATTAGAAACATACATATATGTGGTTATTCATGTAAAAATATCTGTTTTTAAGATGAAAGTTAATATACAAATATATATTAAATAATTTAATTAAATATATTAAATTATTTAATAATTTTAATGAGATATTTTTAGGTAGGTAATTACCTAATAATAAAATTAAGTACTTAAAACAACATTAATTAAAGAAGAGGAAACTTTCTAGAGTTGAAAAACTAGCTGAGATGTATAGTAGTAGTTGAGAATATTCATGTAACTCACCAGGCTGCACGAGAAGGTCCTTGAAAGCTTTAGGCATGGGAGTGTTAGGCCAGAGTGTTTGCCAGTAATCTTCAGCAGGCAGTGATGCATGCACATGGCTTCCCAGAATTGCAAGCTGCCAAAATTTTCAAATGGGAACAAATAATAATAGTTTGAGTAGCGAAGGAAGCAATAAATATTAACCTCATAATAATTAGATAAGGCTTCACATTTTCTTTCTTTCTATTTTATTTTTATGTTCCCCCTATTTTAGAGAGATAAACTTACACAAAAAAGTGCTGAAAGGGGTAGCAGATGACTGGACTCCATTTTGTTTAGGATCGAAGTGATACTGAGTGTGCAACTAGAGAGGGACAATTTATAGAGGGAAATTTCTCCTTCTACAGTTCTATGAACATGTGTAAGCGTGTAACACGCATGCAAATTGTATAATAATTGCACTCCTCTTGTCACGAATATACGAAGCATGGACCAATGAATTGAGTGAGAGTGACAGTGGAGCCCAATATAATGTTTCATGTGGTAGGCCTTTCTCAGGCGAATTTCTTGGTTTTATTTATATTTGTCTTTTATTCAATTAATGAGACAATTAGTTATTTAGATATTTTGATTGAGGTATCTGATGAAGACCTGTGCAGGAATTGCATTGCCATGAAACACTTCAAGAACAGCACTTCATATACATATGAAATCTTGCAAATGTTAAGTGGCGAAGGAAACAATTAAGACACCGTGGTGTGTTTGCAAAAGAGAGGCACTTTCATTGAAAAATATGCACGACTTACATGTTATGCAATTAAATTCAGGAACTCTATTTTCTTTAAAAAAGTATTTACAAATTTAATTAATTAATATTATTAATATTATTATTAATATTAATAAATAGTTATTAATCATTTAGTATTATTTGATTAAAAGGACATAAATTTTTAATAATTGTATATGTTTAAAATATTATATTTATTGACAAAAAAAAAGATATAATTATTTGTATACGTAACAAATTATAATTATTACGTGTAGTATATATAAATAAGTCTTTATCTATTATTTCAAACACACAAATACTAAGTGTATATTTTACTTAATTATTATCAAGAGATTTTTTTTTTAAATAGAGTTGAGAATTTTTTTACTATTGCTAATTAAGAAATTCTTAGGTTTTATTGTATCTTGGAAGAATGTTATCATCAACTCTATAGCAACAAAGTGTGGAGACAAATATCTTTGTAGAGAAAGCAATTTAATCTTGCCTTGAAACCATTTTCATATACCCAATAATTTTAGAAAGATATTTCTTGAAGATGGCACAAAATCAAAACACCGCGTTCAAAGGTCATGAATAAAGAGTTTGTCAAGTTGAATCGCTTTGATGGAATGAACTTCAACCGTTGGAAGGACAAGATGATGTTTTTTCTTTCGATTCTCAATCTTGCATATATAATTGACTCAACACCAATTGCCAATGTCGCTGAAGATTCTACACTAGAAGAGAAAGAAAAGATACCTTTGCTTGTCGAGGTTATATTCTCAATATTTTATTCGACCAACTCTATGATCTCTATATGTCAATTCAATCACCATTGGAGATTTGAAAGTCTTTTGAAGAAAAGTGCAATACTAAAAGACAAGGAACAGATAAGTTTATTATGATGAAATATTTTGAATTTATTATGAATGATACTATGTCTGTTATGGATCAAATTCATGAGTTACAAATCTTTGTAACTAGACTTTGTGATTTACAAGTAGTGATCTTTGAATCATTACAAGTTGAAACAATTATTTTAAAATTGTCTTCATCATGGAATGGTTATAGGAAGAAACTTTTACATCTTGGTGAGGATTTCACAATTAAAAAAATTACTAAGGCATATACTATAGAGGAGAAAACTCGAAAATGTGATGCTGTGTATCTTTCTCAAAATTTTAAAGTGAATCATATTGGTGAAGAAGAAACAAAGAGAGTGATATCATTGCCACAAGAAAGGATATTACATCAAAGAACGTAGACTTCTGAAAAGAGATGTACCAAAAACCAACTTAGTGGAAGAGAATGATCTAATTGCTATGGTTGTAGAAAAAGTACAAAATATGCCTATTGGCATAGTTACAGAACTCAACATGGCAACACAAGAAAAATCACTTGAGTGGTGGTTAGATTTTGCGACTACTATTCACGTTTGCTATAATCGCAACCAATTCAAAACATATGAATAAGTGAAAAATAGATAAGTCTTGATGGATAATGACAACTCGGTCAAATTTTGTGGTCAAGGAACTTTGGAATTAAATTTTACATCTGAAAAGAAATTAAGTTTAATAAATATACTTCGTATTCTGGATTTGAGAAAAATTTAGTTCCTGTTAGTCTTTTCGTAGTGATCGAGGTGGAGAATG
Organism: Arachis hypogaea; assembly: GCF_003086295.3. Taxonomy (NCBI): domain Eukaryota; kingdom Viridiplantae; phylum Streptophyta; class Magnoliopsida; order Fabales; family Fabaceae; genus Arachis; species Arachis hypogaea. The sequence continues at coordinate 37,329,919 of NC_092043.1, forward strand.
TTTTTTTAATGAATTTGATCACTTTTGTGAATTACATGGTATTATGCATGAATCTTCCGCTCTATATACTCCGCAACAAAATGATTTGACAGAAAGAAAAAACCGTATCTTACTAGATATGGTTAATTCAATGTTACTAAATACAAAATTGCCTTACAATTTGTGGGGTAGGTGAAGCATTATTGACATCATGTCATATCCATAATAGGATACCATCAAGATATAGAAAGGTTTCTCCTTATGAAATTTAGAAAGGAAGAAAACCTAATTTGAATTATCTGAAAATGTGAGAGTGTTTAGCTTTTTATCAAGTTTCTGATCAAAAGAGAACCAAATTGAGGTCAAGAGCCATAAAAGACACTTTCATAGGATATGCTCAAAATCCTAAAGTATATAGAATATTAGACTTAGTGTCTAATGTAGTTGTTGAATCAAGAGGTAGAATTTATTGAAAATAAATTTATCAATTATTCAACTTCTAGTTCAAACTATCCCCAAAATGATACTAATGTTTTTTTTTATCAAAGATAGGGAGACTATGTCATTTGAGCTATAACTCATTGGCAAAAAATGATACTAATATTTCACAAGAAATAAATATTCAAAATAATAAATGTTTAATTGATAAAGAATTGATTGAAACAAGGAAGAGCTTGCGAGTGAGAAAAGAAAAAGGATTTGGGTCTAGATTTTTTTCTTTTCAGGCTATCACCTTTTTGGTATAAGAAACTAGGGATTCTGTGACAAATAAGATTCCTATTATAATAAACATAGAGGGTGGTCCTCAAATGTTTAAAGAGACTATGGCTTTAAAGAATTTTGTTTTTTAGAAAGAAACAACAAATGATGAAATGGATTCAATTATCAAATAATACTTGAGTCTTAGTTGATTTACCTCCTGGATCAAAGCCTATATGATATAAGTGGATATTTAAAAGAAAGTATAACACTGATGGTTCATTACAAAACTTTAAAGTAAGGTTGTGGCCAAAGGGTTTAGACAACAAAAAGGTCTAGACTATTTTGATACATACGCATCTGTTGCAAGAATGACTTCTATTAGGACTCTTATAGCATTAGCACTCATTCACAAGTTTCATATACATCAAATGGATATTAAAACGACTTTTCTAAATGGAGATCTCAATGAAAAAATTTATATGGAGCAACCGGAAGGCTATGTGCTACCCAAAAATAAAAAGAAAGTTTGTAAATTAATTAAATTTTTATATGGCCTAAAACAAGCTAAGCGCCTAAACAATAGCACGAGAAGTTTGATTCAGTGGTGTTATCAAATGGCTTCTCATATAATAGCGGATAAATGTATTTACTCAAAATTTACTAAAGATTATGGAGAATCATTTGTCTATATGTTGATGATATGTTAATTATCGGAACAAACTTAGAAAGAATTCGTTTAACAAAGAAGTGTCTAGCTTTTAAATTCAAGATAAAAGATTTGAATGAAGTTGATATAATATTAGGCACAAAGGTGCATAAGAATGAAGTTGACTCTAAGTCAATCTCATTATATAAAAAATGTATAAAAAAGTTTGATCATCTCACAGTTAATTATATAAAAAATTTAATACATCTTATGATCCTAATTTTAGATTAGAAGAAAACATGAAAAGATTCATACCACAATTAGAATATGCTAGTGCTATAGAAAGTTTCATATATGCAATGCATTATACCAGACCTAATATAATATTTATTTGTTGTGTACAAATTATCAAGGTTTATAAAAAAAACTTAGAAATCAACATTGGAAAGTTATAACAAGAGTTCTTGGTTATCTCAAGAAAACCATAAAGTTGGAATTACATTAATTATAGTGATTATTATCCCACAATTTTAGAAGGTTATTTCGACGCAAGTTAGATTACAAATCTTAGTGATAACAAATTTTACTTTAAGATGAATTTTCACCCTAGGTGGTGGAGCAATAATTTGGACCTCAAAGAAACAAACATGTATTACACATTCTATTATGAAGGCTGAGTTTATAGTTTTATCTGTCGCAGGTAAAGAAGCTGAATGCTTAAGAAATTTGTTGTATGATATAAGGTTGTGGCCACAGCAGACGACAACCATTTCAATCTTTTATGATAGTGAATCAACCATGTCTCGAACATATAATAAGGTTTATAATATAAAGTCTAGACATATAAGTTTGAGACATGAGTTTGTGAGGCAACTAATAGATGATGGTGTAATTACCATCACTTATGTAAGATCTCAAAAAAATTTAGCAGATCATTTGACTAAAGATTTGTCAAGGGATAAAATCAAAGAGACTACTACTAAAATGAGATTAAAACCTATTATTGTTATGATGGAACCCAACCTTATTCTAGTAGACCACTAGTTTCAAGGTTTAATGGGTTAATAACAAGTTATTTAGCAATTAAAGCACTAAGGTATAGGATTTAGTACTATTTACAATAAATTAAAAGGGTGAATTAAAACTCTTAATGGAATGATAATATTATTTATCAAAAGATTCCACCTATATGAATATTGGAATCCTGCCGCTCTAATCGAAAATTTTAGAGGTTTTATTCTCGTAAATATTCATAAAACCAGGATGAGCACAAGGTCATATAAGTGCTTAAAATTATAAACTCTTGAACTATGAGGGTATAAGTAATATGTGTGATTTTTTGTTCTAGCATATGGAGTATAGGTTTAATCGATTAGATACCTATTATTTCGTTAGAACTTTAAAATTTACACTAAAAAAATGTTTAATCTTAGTGGCATATTTTTATGCATATATTGCATGGCATTTAAATTTTGTAAATAGTAGAGATTGAAAGGTATTTAAAATTTTGATTTATTAATATACTATTACTAATTATTTAGTACCATTTAACTAAATGGACACAACCTTTTAAAAATTGTGTATGTTTAAAATATTAAATCTATTAATAATAGAAAATACACAACTATTTGTGTACGTAACAAATTATAATTGCTATGTATAATACCTTATCTACTATTTCAAATACACAAGTATTAAGTATATATTTTACTTCATTATCGAGAGATTTTTTTTGTTCAAAAGAGCTAAAAAAGTTTTACTAGTACTAATTAAAAATTTTTTAAATTTTATCATATTTTAGGAGAGTATTATATCATTAATCCTATAATAACAATTAAGTATGAAAACAAATATCTCTCTAAAAAAAATCTAATTATATCTTAAAACTATTTTCATGTACCAAACATCTTATTTTATAGAGTACCATCAAATTTCGTCTGAAAAGTATTTTATCCCTTACTTTTATACTATTTCTTCAGTTTATGTATGATGCTGATAAAATTGTACTTAGAATATTATGGTACATCTTGATGTCTTTAATCATTTTTTGAAAAAATAAAAAAAATAAATTCCTTTTTATTATAAAATATTTGAATGCTGACACAGTTGATTATAAAATATTAAAATTAATTTGATACATAAAAATTAAAAATTAATTTGACACAATTGATTCTTTGTGAATCTTTCCAACATCGATCACCAGTCTACTTCTTCCACGAATTTATTTTTTGGATAATACAATGGTAAAAAGTGTTTTAATTTTGAATAATGAAGAGTAGAGATGTTTTTTTTTTAAGAGTAAATGTCAAAAAAAATCATATAATTGTACATGTTCTCTTCTATAAATTTAATGAGAATCTTCATTTTTTTTATCTAATTCTTTTTTCGTTATTTTTTTTTCTTATCGTAATTTCTAATTTGTCAAGTTAAGCATGCATCATTATGTGATAGATTAAAGTTTTTTTTAAAAAACTTGTTATTTATGAATAAATTACTATCTACACAAGACAAAATTTAAGTTCTGATATGTATTTAAGTATATGAGTAAATTAACTATTCGATTAAGTTGTTCAATACAATGTAATTATTAAAATTAATTATTAAATAAGTGGTAGTGAAAATAGACCTTAAGAAGAACAATGAAAATAAGAGAAATCCAATATTCTCCCTTCTTTTGAAATTGCTTAGAAGGAGAGGGCATTGCCGACATCTAACATGGCTATCATCATATCACCCTCAACAGTAGCTACAAGGACCCACAAAACCAACTACACAAAAGACTCCAACTTTTATTTTTTGATGTGTTTGAACCTCTTTGGTTTCACAATCACAACCACAAAAGAAAATGCAGCAATAATTGCACTTGATTTTACAAATTCCCAATCAAGACTTGCTAAAAAAAAAAAGCTCTATAGTTTTTCTAGACCGTTCCCAAATAGTTTATATAAACAATAACACAAACACGTGGAGTTCAAAAAAAAAAAACTAAAAGAAAGAAAAAAGTTGGGAACCTCTAAAGCTTGTTATTTTGTTGTTGCTGCTAGTTGTGTGAGTTGTAATAGAGCTCCAAATAATTGCAGTAATGAGTGAAGCCATGAATGTGTATGTAAAACCTATATATACACCTCGGCATATTTGTTTTTAATTACTGCTTTTTCAAGAATAAATTTAATGTAACTAAGCAAAAAACATGTAATATGATTGAGCATAGGATGGAAAAATTAACAAAAGCTGCGAGGGCCAATTTAAAGATATAAATTAAACCCTAGTTTGATAGAAACTCATCTTTGTTATTTTGGAAAAATTGGTTGGTATAAAGTAAATATATAAGTGATTGGATATGAGATGATAAACACATTTTGAAACTTAAATAAAAAAAAAAATTGCAATGTCAAATCAGTTATCGAACTGTTTTATTTACTAATTTACGGGTTTAATAATTTAGGAAGCTGTTCAAGTATTCTGTTGTACTTTAATAGAATATTGTTGTTCCCATCATTTTAACCAATAAGATTTAGAATACAATATAACAAAGGATGAGATGAAAGCAATAATTTTGTACGTGAAATTATTTGTTTGAAGAACATAGTAGAAAAGCAACTTGCACTTCTCTTCACCCACATAATAAAAAATAAAGTTACCATCTTATCTTTTAACCAGTTTGTATTGAAAAGAGCTGAACGTTGTGATGGATTAACATGAGTGGATCTCTTTTTAACTAGCATTTTTGTTACAAAATAATTATTATTTTATTTAAATTTTTAATATAATTGAAATAGTATTTAATGAAATATTTTTATTTAATAAAATGTTACACACATATATTATTTAAGCTTTTGTAATATATATACAATTTTTTTACAGTAAATAAATATTTAATTTAGATATTTATTATATCTTTATATTTTAAAATATTATCTTTATTATAAATTTATTTTATAACATTCATTTTAATATGAACTTTTATATTTATCATAATCTAATAATCTCAATAAATAATATTCATCGAAAGATCAATATTTAAATTTTATTTTTATCTAAACATTTTAAATACAACCATAAAAATATATTTTTTTGTGTTTGAAAAAGATAATGAATTATAACAAAATATTTTCGTAAAAATAATTTTCATATCACTTTTTATATACATGTATAAGGAAATAATTTTTTTTTGATAAAATTTCTGTGTTAGTTGCAAAAGAAATTTTACAAAATTTTAATATTATTAAAAGGTTTAACACTTTTACGTCTGCAGGAGTGGATTATTTAATTTAATTTTTTTAAAAAAATATTAATTATATATATATTAAAAATTAACTACTATGTATTTATATAAAAGTACATAATATTTTTTTTATATATTTTTAATTCATATTTTATATTTTAATATGTATTTTATATAAATAATTTAATTCTCTTGTGTTTTAAAAACACATTTAATAGTATAATAATTAAAAATTCTAATTTTTTAATATATTTAATACATTAAAAAATATATAAGCTATTTTTTATAATTTTTAATAAAATATTTTTTCATGATACTGTTAAAATATTTCTTTAAGGTATATGTTAATAAAATTAAAATTATATTATCATTAAAAAATTTGAATAGGAAATTAATATTGTGTAAATATTATAAATGACATAAATATATATGAATGAAAATAGATAAAATAACTGAATAATAATTTTATACGTACTTGAATTTAGTTTGTGATGTATATTTATTAGATTATTTTTTTGAAAAAATATTTAGAGTATTCTAATTAAAATAATGCTATTGTGCTCTGAAAAAAAGTAAAGAGTACAATGCTCTTTAAATGCTATAAACTATAAATTTTAATTTTTAAATTCTAAATCCTAAACTTTCAATCCTAAGTTTTAAACCCGGCCCTAAATCTTAGTAAATTTTAAACTTTCAATTTAAAGCATTAATATAAAATATAATAAAAAAAACTAAAATTTATTTAATTGACAAAAAATATAACATTTCTTACTTAATAAAAAAATATTTAAGAATTATCTTTAAAATTATAATGTTAGTCTAATTTGATGAAAATTCAATAACAATGTATGTTACATTAAAAGTAATATACTTATATATATGAATTTAAGAGAGATATTATCAATTTTTTTTTTAAAAGAGGGACATTATCAATTTAAAATTATCAAAATTAACTCACTATTTATTTATGTACTATTTGTACAAAAATAAAAAGATTAATTACAATATAATAACTAAAATCTGATCATCACTGTATATAAATCTTGAATTATAGGTAAAACTATTTTTATATAAATTGAAATTGTGAAAATATATAAAATGACAAAAATACTTTGTTTGAATTATTCTTATTAAGTAGGTTCTATTGAAAATTAATTACTAAAGTGTATTTTTTGTGTGTCTTAATTAGATTCTTATTTATAGAATTTAATGGATAATTATACAATAAAATAAATTATAAAATTTAACATAATTCCCATAAGAGCATAATATATAAATTCAGTAAATATGTCCCATTACAATTTTAAAATAATAAATATTTGTAAATAAATATTTTTACTATATAGCAACAATATATACCTTCTTATGAATTATTAATTTTAGGTAATGTTCAAAACTATATTAATAACAATCAAGAATAAAATGTCTACTTATACTATATGTATATTAATAATTATTTACTAAATTAACTATTTATATAAAATATATAATAAAAATAATATACACATTATAATATATATATTAATGTATTATGCACCTATACTAAATATTAGTAACATTAATAATTATAAATTAATAAATATATTATGTACAAGAGAAATACATAAAAAAATAAGGGATTTTCTTGCCGATGTTACTATCACATTGTTAAAAATGTGAAATTTTTATATTAATTGATATATATATATATATATATATATCAAAGTATAAATTAATAGTTAACTTAAAACATTAAAAATTAATATTCAAACCGTCATATATGCTTTTACTTTTTTTGCACATACCGAAAAATAAAAAATAATATTCCAACGAATAAGAGTTTTTTTTTTTAAATTCTCAAATATATAATAAAAAAATATTTTACACCTAGTCCACCCACTAAAAAAATTTTGATCTATTAATACCTTATAAAAGAGAAAAATATTAGATAATATTAATTTAAAAATTAGACAAAAATTAAAAAAATATATATTAACTCCTAAAATTTTTTATACAGTATTTTTTTTTCAATCACTTTAAAAAAAAACTACATATCAAATGATTTCTTAAATTTATGTGACCTTTCATTTTAACACTTATTTGTAGAGTCATTTTTAAAGTTACTGTTTTTATCTTTTTTCTTTTTTATTAAAGGGTTATATTCGTTATTTTATACAAAACTACAAGACAAATAAATTTACCTACAACTTGATTGTAAAAGAAACATTGAAGTTCCATAAAAGTACTTTGCAATACGTGATAATTTTCTAATAATTTAATTAGCTCAATTGTAATTCAATCAAAGTAATCCAATTATAATAAAATAAAATATAAAATTATAAATAAATATATAAAAATGTAATTATATTTAAATATAAAATTTAAAAATACACAAATTAAAATATGGCACATCAAATTAAGGTCTTATAATTTAATCTAAATACAATACAAAAATTAAATAATAAAAAATATCTATATTCCAAACTAATTAATATTAAGATTTGTCATTTGTTTTTGTATAGGTGAATGTCTGAGGTATAAGTCGTCTCTTACGCGGTTGCAATACGCCTTTTCTTTAATGCAGTGAGAATAACTCGGACGTCGAAAAACACAATAGGTGGATAACTGCAAAAAATATTTCGACGTTCAAGTCAATAAGATATAGAAGGTTCCTTTTATAGGCATAGAATTGATGAATGATATTCATGTCATGACCATTTGGTCATTAAGATGGAAATGATGGTCATTTAGTCGTTAATGAAGGTGTTAGTTACAAGCAAAGAATGAATGATAATCAAGGCCGAGTTTTGACTCATAATGCACAATAAAGACAGAGTTATAAGGTGACAGATCATAGCCTCCAAGGTTTGTTCGCCAATCATATAATCCAGGATATGTTTAGAAAATAAAATAAGTTATAACTGAATTTCCAAGATTAGTCGAGTTATTATGTCAGCACTTATTCAAAAAATAATTGAGTGGTAAGAGTTCTTCAACCAAGATAGTTGTGTGGGAGATACTTTTTCGCTTGAGAACAATTTTTCATAGCATGGGTATAGCATTTGATTGTATATGAATTGAAAAGTTCAGAAATATGTATCCATTGACGAAATCGATTGTATGATCTGAGAATATAATAATTAATTGTCTTGTGAATTTTTTCGACCCACAACAACTTGTTGATGTATTTTTCGTTCAAAACAATTAGTTATTGAATATTTACAATTTATATTGAAGCTCATATGACATGAATAAGATAAATTAAGAAAATAAATATGTATAAAATTGCAACATATATTGAATAATATATATTATAAAAGTACAAGAGTTTAAAGTAGAAAAATATACCTTGAAAGTTAATAATTATAGAGTAGAAAACGACATATGAATGTCCTACATGCCAAATGTAAATTATTTAATTTTATTTATTAATATTATAACTTTGTTTCGTAGAATTTGCATTAACTTGTTAATAAAGCAATAAAATAATTAGTCATTTAATAATATAATAAATCTTGTTTAGCTATGAGGTATATTCTTTGTGCAAAAATAGCAAATTTGCATGTTTGTAACTATTTTTTACTTAACTGTCTGCATTAAACATATAGTAACATAAAATTTAATAGCATAAAATGAATAGTATAATAGTTATATATAATTGATATACAATTGATTTTTGATGGAATCCAATTTTAAGATTTGAACTCATCATTACTGTCATTTAATTTGTATAAATGAAATCATCAAGTAATAAAAATATAGTACATAATGAAATAAAAATTCAACTAACATAGTTGTTATATGTTATTATTGTATAGATCACATATTGAGGTTTGAATATAAATAATAAATTAGTAGATATTAATTACACAAAATATAAATACAAAAAATGTGTGAATAAAATATATAATTTTATTCGTGTAAGTAGAGAATTTTGAAAAAGTTGGCAAAATTGATAGGCAAGTTTGTACTCGAATTGATTGAAAGTCGAATTTGTTTTCGGATTAGTTAAAAGCTGAGTTTGTTCTCGAATTAGTTGAAAGCCAGAGTTTGTTCTCGGATCGGTTAAAAGCCGAGTTTGTTCTCGGATCGGTTGAAAGCCGAGTTTGTTCTCGAATGAGTTAAGTACTTTTTTCGTCCCTAACGTTTTGGGTGAAAATCAAAATCGTCTCCGACCTTTTTTCCTTATTAAAATCATCCTCAACATTACAAAATGTTATAAAATCATCATTTTCTACTTTAATTTTTTTTTCTTGACCAAATTACCTTTAAAATTAATAAAAATAATATTAAAAAACAAAAATAACCCCCTCCCCCAATCCCCACCCCGTCTCCATATCTCTTCCCTTTCTTTCCTCCCATCCCCTTCTTTCTACCCTTCCTCCTACCCCTCTCTTCAGAATCCCCTCCCAACCACAACCCCAATTCTTCTTCTCTTTCTTTCTGTCACTGTATCATCTCCGTCCCCACCTTCTTCTCCCTTTCCATCACCAACCTCAACCTTTCCTCCATTGACGTTGGTCTCACCTTCCTCATCTCCCACGACGACCACTTTCTCGGTGATCCCGACGTCTCCTTAGCCCTCAACGACAACCATGTCCGCATCGACCTCAAGGGCGCTGTTGCTGACGTTCGCCTTCGATGCCGACTCAATTCCGTTCTGACTCTCCTTCGGCGCCGACTCCTTCTTCTCGCACTCTTTCTCTCGCAGAACCGGCATGCGTTCTTCCTCTCGTAGCACCACGCTTCCATTCTACCTCCTGCAATGTTGCGCCTCTATTTTGCCTCCTTGTCGCATCACGCCTCCTTCCAGATTCAGATCTATTCTTCTTCCTGTTCTACTTCTCTGATTCTTTGGTTTGCTTCCTGGAGCATACCTCTTTCCATGGGGATCGATGGGGGTAGGAGGAGTGAGGTCAGTTGTGAGAAGTTGGAAAGGTGGAGAGCAGAGGGTGGTGGGATCGATAGAAGCATCTTCGAGTTTGTCGTCTTTAGCTTCGAATCCCTCTTCTTCTTTTTTTCTTCCTTGTTTTAATTATTTTTTTAATTTTTGAAGAACATAAACTGATAAATATCATTTCTTTCTTTTTAAATTTTTTTAATTTCTGTTGCTGCTGATTTTGGATTTGAAGTTACAGTTGATGATTATTGAATTGTTGTTAAATTTAAAATTCTTGTTGATTTATTTTGTGGATGTTGTTGCTGTTGTTCATTTTGTTGTTGCTGTTGCTGAATTTAGTTTATGAGTGGATGATAGTAATTTAGAGAGAAAGAAAGTGTGATAGTTATGGTGGCAGTGGTGATGGCCATGAGAAAAGGAAGAGGGAGAGAGATGCGTAGGGATGGTGAAAATGATGCAGAAGTTAGTGGTGTGGGAAAGGAGAATTTTTGGTTTTTTTTAAGGGAAAAATAGTTAGGAAAATGTTGTTTATGGACAAAAGGACGATTTTATAACGTTTTAGAAAGTTGAGGATGATTTTAATACGAAAAAAAGGCCGAGAACGATTTTAATTTTGACCCAAGACCTTAGGGACGAAAAAAGTACTTAACCCTTCTCGGATTGATTCATTGATTGATTATGACATGTGAAATATTATGATATATAAAAGTGAAGCAATTCGAATGTATAAAGTACATACTTTATAAAAAAAATTACGTAGATTAAAATTTGATAAAAGGTATTAAATAAAATCTTAAACAAGATTGTTGAAATTGGTTCAAAAATTTGAATGTAATCCAAGTTTTATGAACCTAAAGGGAGTAGGAATTATTTTACTCGTCCCCACAGACGGCACCAATTGTTTTTGTGTGGATGAACTTCCAAGGTATAGCTCGTCTCTTCCGCTGTTGTAATAAGCATTTTCTTTAATGGAGTGAGAATAACTCGAACATTGAAGAACATAGTGGGTGGATACCTGTAAAAGACATTCCGATACTTAAGAATGTTAAACATGAAATAGAACTTATCATGTGTGTCTGTGTCCATGAGATTAGATATAGAAGGTTCCTTTTATAGGTATAGAATTGATGAATGATATTCATGTTATGATCGTTTGATCATTAAGATAGAAATGATGATCATTAAGTCGGTAATGAAGGTGTCAGTTACAAGCAAAGAATAAATAATAATTAAGGCCGAGTTATGATTTATAATGTACAATAAAGACCGAGTTATAAGATAATGGATCATCATTAGATGACCGTGTAAAATTTTCTTGCACAGACAGTTCATGAAAATTAAAAAATATCTAAATGCTTAAAATTAGAGTATAAATCTTTTATACTTATTTTTTGTTCTTAATGAACAAATTAAAACTATTTTTACCTTTGATACTATTTTTATAGATTATATTTATACTAAAAAAAATTATTTATACATTAAAATTAGTTACTAATGTATTTGTGTATAAATATATATGTGGTTTAATTTATTTTTAATGTGTATTTATATTCTAACATGTATTTTATATTAGTAACTAATTTTGATGGCTAATTTTTAATATACACGTAGACATAACATAATTATTTATACTATTATAGAGGTATTTATTTAGTAAAAAATTATGATCTGTAATTTAAAAATACAGTTAAAGCTTTAACTTTAAAAAATATGTATAACATTGCAAATATTTTACTTTTATATTAAACATGTTAATATTAATTTTATTTATCTTAAAATATATTGTTGTAAATTAATTTATATTTATATCATTTTAAAATTATAAAATTATGCCCTTCTAAATAATTAAGAATATTTTATCTAAAAATAAAATAAAATTTTTAATATTTAAAATAAATAATTATTTTTTTTCTTTTCTAATTACTTTAAAATAAGCACGGGACCTTCCACTAGTACATATAGATTGTGCACTATCTACTACTACCATGCATTACATTTTCACCTTCTAATAACACAACAATTACCACCTTTCTATGTTCTTTTCCTCAACTAATTCTTATGACATTCACTACACCCACTTGCTCATGCAATTTCATTCCAATTGTTATCCCATTGCTTCTTAAGCTTAAATTATTTTCTCTCCTATAAACAGAACTCGAACTTTTTGGAATAAGCCCTTGTTAATAATGTAATTCACCCCTCTATTATGTTCCTCCCTTGCATAGCTTCTATGCCTTTTAATTTACCGTAACCATTCTCTAAGAATTATTTTTACTCTTTATCAGCGGCTCCTATTGGCTACGTGCCTTAAAGCTCACCTAGTTCCTTCTTACCATTATCCAATCCACCAATCTTTTATTATCCACAATGATCATTAATTTTTCTCTTTTATATTTTCTTCTTCTAATAAAAACTGTATCACCACATTAACAAATTATAATTCAAATGGCATAATTTTTACATCCTCACTTCTACAACTGTTTTACCACTGATATACCTCCTGCTAGCAATACGAGAATCTGCAACTAAACACTGCCAGAAACATGGGCTTTAACTAACCACAGGAAAAATGACTAAAGTTAAGAAAAACCGTAACAATGACACATTAATAACGAATGAATATCCGTAGTTAACAATGGCGACATATTTTTATTTAACTACAGTTTTTTTTGCCTGTTAGCCACACTTTTGTAAATTGTGGAGACATTTGAATAGTTAGAATTTTCACATCATTGTTCACACTCTAAACCGTGGCTAAATAAAAATAATGTAATCCAAATGTATGATTTTACCTTTTTCGTGGTTAATATTAGCAGCCGGATTTTTTGTCGCATTTTTTTCCGTGACAAATGTTGGTGGATTTTTTTCTATGAATTTTTCCGGCCAATATAAATGGACTATTTAACAACAGATAAATCTGTGGCTAAAATTAATATTTTTTTAAATAAGTTCTTGGCCCGTAATTACCAATTGAATAGTTTATATATATATATATATATATATATATATATATATATATATATACTAACATGTTAAAAATATTTTATAATAATAAATACAATTAAAATAACCATAATAAATACTAAAAGAAAATAAAATTAGCAGGCTTAATAATAGCGTTAAAGAGTATGCATTGTTCATATAAATAGTAAAAAAAATAAAATAAACCAAGTTCTATCATCCTAAATGATAAAAGAATAAAATTATATCTAATACCAGTCTAAACTAGATATAAATTAAGATGAAAATAACAAGGCATAAAGTGCATCAATCCAATTAAGTGTGTGGCACATGATTGGAGGAGGTAGGTTGTAGAAATCTGTGGAGAGTTGTTACTTGATCCCTAAGCTTCTTGAAGTTGCCTTGCTACATGCTGTTGCGATGCATTGTTAGTACTTCTGCAATTTGTAACTGCAAAGATGTACTTTGACTTACCAAAATTACTGAGATATGTAGCATTACTAAAATCACAGACTAGCCTACTATTTTCAGTATCACTTTTTCAATTACATCATTTGGATGAGTCAAGATTTTTGAATAAATATCTTCACGTGCTTGATCTTGAAACAAAAGCTCTTATATTTTTTCTACAAACAAATAGACATCGCATAGGACTAGTGTATTAATATAATTAATTCATTAAAAAATATACAACTGGATAAAAAAATTTTAGACATTTACAGCTAATCATTGTTCTGCTCTGCTTATATAACTCCTATCTTTCTTTAACAAAGTTGATACAATAACCTAGGTATAAGGAATTTGTACGGCTGCCTCAAAGGAAGAAGAATAATTTTTTTGGTACTTTGGAGCGAAAGACCAAAGAAAGAAGAACACAATACAAGGGACAGAAAAAAGACATCCCACAAGCATCAGCATACAAACTCAAGGAGATCTCTTTTGGGGGTAGATGGAAGAACGTGCTCTCTAAATTTGAATCAAAGATCAGGTTTGCTAATCCATCAGCAACTTGATCAGCTTCTCTAAGAGTGTGCTTCATCTCCACATTCCAATCACGATTCAGGCTTCTTACAATCCTCTTCACAGTTCGAGTGAGGGATGGATGACTCTCGGGGTTTTCTAATCAGGTCTAAGGCCCCTTTGGAGTCGGACTCAATAATCAAATTCCTAACTCTTTTACTCCACGCCAACTCCAGACCCTGGTGAATCGCCTCTATCTCAGCCTCAATGGCCTTGGCTGAGTCAAGTTTCTTCGCAAAACCCCAATTCCACATGCCCATACTGTTCCTCATCACTCCTGCACTAATGGCAGGCCCCGGATTTCCCGGGATGCAACGTCAGTGTTTAACTTCATCCAGTTTTTCGGAGGGAGTTTCCAATTGACAAGGGTCTGAGTAAACTCTCATGTACTGAATTCTCTGGAAAAGTGAGTTCTGCATTCTTCAACACAATTTTTTATCCTCATAACCTTGATTCCAACATGTGGGTTCGTGTTCTTGTGCACATACTCATTTCTAAATCTCCAAATCATCCAAGAAGTAGTCCGTCCAAGCCTCAATCCCTTCCTTTCCCAGCTCCTTCGAGAAGTTCAGGTGAATCCAGTCTTTCAAATTCAACAAGAAGATCTGGTTGATTTGTTGGGGTTGAATCAGGTTCATCCACACTATTGAGGCTTTAGGGCAATCTCTAATAGCATGCATAATCGTTTCCTCCTCGCTGTTGCAACATATACATAAAGGGCTACTCCCCTGCGTCCATCTTGCAGTCCAGGCCAAAGTTGGGAGGCTGTTATGGGCCATTTGCCAGACGAACATGTTTACTCTCTGCATCCGCTTCCACTTCCAAATGTTTTTCCACACCAAGTCCTCATTAATAGGAATCATAAATTTAATTGAACGACAATCGGTTGCTCTTAGTCCACAATCTCTGTAGTTAATAGAATTATCTGCTTTGTCTCGAAGGTGCCCTTCCAAACGGCTCTGCCAACTTCCCCAAGCTTATCCCGGTAATGCGTCAATATCTCACCGAGAACTGGTACTTCATACATATTTAGATATAAATACATAATAAGTTAAGAGAAAGTCCAAGAAACCATTAGTTTTATTAAAATTTGGCTAGCATTTAACTAGTCAAAGAAAAATAAGTAATTATATACCATTAGATATAATCTCATACCATTAAAAATACTAATGATAGTTAATTGATAGTTACAAATCACAAAATTTGTTGGCCTCCTGACACTCCTCAAAAGTTAATAATTCAGATATCTACTAGAGAGATAATGAGAAATCTTAACAATGTGTACAATGGAGTAATTTATTAGCTAACGGTGGATCAAAAAAAGAAACACCCGTAAACCCTAGTAACAAAAAACTTTTACCCCCAATTTCAAATTTAAACAATCTCCTACCTACTACCAAATTCTAGCAGCACCTGACCCCTCAATAGCCCCAACAGCACTGTGATCACCCCTCAAGCAACTCGAGCAGCGCCATCACCTATCCCCAGCAATCCCAACAGCGCCGAGACTCCCCCAATTAAAATAACCATCACTACAAGAAAACAGCTCTATTGCCACGCTTTTAAAGGGTGGCGAAAAGCTTAAAAAAGCGTGGCGATAGCTTTTCGCCACGCTTTTTGAGATACCACCACGCTTTTGAAAGGGTGGCCTCTTTAAGGGTGGCGGTTGCTCTATCGCCACGCTTTATTTTTTGCCACGCTTTTGTGGATTGCCACACTTAAAAAACGTGGCCATATGTGTGAGATACGGCCACGCTTTTAAAACATGGCAATAGCAAAATACGGCCACGCTTTAAAAGCGTGACCATAGCTAGAGATACTGCCACGCTTTAAAAGTGTAGCCATAGCTAAAGATACTGCCATGCTTTAAAAGCGTGGTCATAACTAGAGTTACGGCCACACTTTAAAAGTGTGGCAATAATCTTATCAAATTTAAAAAAAAAATCTTTTTTTTTTCTAATTTTTCCTTTATCACTGCACAATATAAATTTTTAGTCCCTTTTTATTACCAAAACCTATAAATATAATGTAATTTTTATTACAAAACAAATCAAATAGTAATTAGGGACATATAATTTATACTATAATTATTTTATACATTAATACTCGTACATAATATAAAACTAATCATCTGAAAAAACCTCTAAAAATGTTAAGTCTGTATGTTTAAACCAAATTCAATAAACTAAACATCCAAATGCTCATTAAAACAACCATTCGCATATCTACTCCATTGAACATTCGGAATATTTTAATTATACTTACGTAAATAACCATCTACATTAGACATAAAAATAACCATCCGTCGACCTAGCGTAATGAACATCTGCATAAAAAAAGAGAGACTAAAGAGTAGGATAGTCAAGCACAGGATAAGAGAGAGAAGAGCGCAGAGGCCTGCAACTGCATAGGAGAGGACAACGGCGAGACCAGCGTAGAGGTGAGCGGCACGTCCGATAGTGACGAAGATGCTGGCACCAACCATGCTGCCGACACCGAGGGCGACGAGGTCATACCAGCGGAGAGTGCGGCGCATATGGGAGCTGGATCGGGCGTAGAGACAAGTAGCTAGTCATCTCGTCGTAGGAGGTGGAGACTGCGACGGCACAGGTTGCAAGGCGAGAAGGAGTGTGAAGCTATGGCGATGGTGGTTTGGAGAAAGGAGAGAGTGCTTTGCAGTGGCTGCGCGTTGGTGAAGCAGGGGTTGGCACGAAGACTCCTATGCTCGACGGAGTTCCTGGGCTCGGCGAGAAACAGGGAAAGGGCTCGGACGCGGGAAGGTGGCGCAAAGAAGAGATGAAGAAAGGGGTGGTTCACCAGTGGCTGTGGGGCTTGGAAGCGCAGAAGGCGCTGATGGCGGGGTGCTGGGAGAGATGATTGAGGTTTGGTGTCTATGGCGGCGTGGCACCGGTGAGAGAGGAAGAGAGTGGGCGAGAAGGGCAAAAGGCAATCACATCAAATGAGGGAGAGAAAGGTTGTTTTTGGGGTTTACGTAACTGTTGTGAATCCTTATTTATTTTAAATTTTAAATTGATAATTATTAAAAATTAATTATTTATTTATTATTTAATATTAATTTTAATTTTATCCTTATTGTACACATTATACACTACATTCATTAACTTTTCATACTTTCTCAATAATTAATAGTGACTGATTTTTATATATGGACATAATATTTTGTTATTTCTAATTTTTTGACAATACTTAAAAGGTAATTTCAATGATATCTAAAAAATAATGTTTAACTTAAAAAAATTAAAAATTAATATTTAATTTAAAAATATAAAAATAAATAATTTTTAAATATTTAAAATTTGCTATAAAATATAAATTAAATAAAAAGTTAAACACTATAAAATTGACATACTTAAAAAATATACTAAAAATTAAGGTTATATTATTTATTATTTAAAAATAATTTTTAATTTAGTCATATATTTTTTTATTATTCTAAGTTAAAAAATTGATAAATAACGAAAAAATATGATAAAATAGGCAATTATTATTAGAAATGTTAAAAGGTTATTAGAATTTATTATTTTTTATTATTAATTAATTATCAATATTTAAAAGTATAAGATAAAGTATGTTATTAGATTATTAAACTAAAAAAATTAGACTAAAAAAGGTTGAATTAATGTTTAAGTGCCAAAAATAATAAATTACGATGCTCCTAGCATTTTTCAATTCAGAAGCGTTACGTATACAAGTCATTTTAGTTTACAAGTCATACAAGTTGGGCCAAACCCAATAAAAAGGACGCTCACTCATACGAACGTGTTAACACGCGCACTACTCAACGGTTTCCATAGCGCACTTCGCGTTCTTCCTCCTCCTCCTTCTCTTCCTTCTTTTTCTCGTTCTTTTTTGCGTTTCTCCTCCTTTTTCTTTGCGTGTTTCATCTTCATCGTCATTTTTTATTACTATTGTTGTTGCTGCTTTTTTCCCTCCTTCTCTTTCTATTGATTTTGCAACATTATATATTTTTTCTTCTTTGTTTGATTTTTTCCTCCTAAGAAGAATTATGAAAATATGAAATAAGAAGATGAAGAAGAAGAAGAAGTAGCAGAAGATGAGGAGGAGGAAGAGGAACAGTTTTGAATTACGCAAAACTTATCAGCACACATACACAAAAAATTCTTAAACAATACAACAAAATTTCTTCATGTTACACCAAAATATCTTCGTATTACAGCCAAATTTGCTGCAAATACAAAAAAGTGTTTCCTCTCATGCTCCAATTTTTCTTCTTTTTTTCTTATTTCTTTCTTTCTTTTTGTTGAATGAATATAAGTTTATCCTCTTCTAAGTAATTTTGTACCATTATGTGTTTCTTCTTCTTCTTTGTTTGATTTTTTTATTTTTGTTCTTGTTAAAAGAGTACAACAAGAAGAAATTTGAGAAGATAAAATAAGAAAAAAAAGGATGATGATGATGATGATGATGAAAAAGAAGAAGAAGAAGCAGCAGAAAATGAGGAGGAGGAAAAAGAAGAGTTTTGAATTATGCAGAACTTATTAGCACACATACATAAAAAATTCTTAAAGAATATACCCAAATATCTTCGTATTACATCCAAATATAGAAAAATATTTTCTTTAATGCAGAAATTTTACATTACATTCAATTTAAACCATCAATGATGAACAATAATTTTCATAAAAAAAATATTATTCACTTACAGAATCATAAACTACTAACGAAAACATTAACTAGAATCGAACCACAACTCGGCCGCTTAATTGGATTCAAAATAATCAATTTCGTTCTGGTTCAATTGACAATCTAAACTTGAATTATTCATTATCTTCAACAACGAGATAACTGATGATGGAGGAGAATGGGAAAAAAGGAGGAGAAAAAATTTCAATAAAAAAAAGAAGGAGGAAGAAGAGGAGGAGATGGTGTTGGTGAGAGAGTAAAACAAGAAGAATCTTGATAAGGTAAAACAAAAATGAAAAGATGAATAAGAAAAAAAAGAAGAATATAGTGATGATGATGAAAAAAAAAAAGAAGCAGCAGTAGAAGATAAGGAGGAGGAAGAGAAAAAATTTTGAATTATACAGAACTTATCAGCACACATACACCGAAAATTCTTAAACAATACACCCAAATATCTTCGTGTTACAACAAATATCTTCATGTTACACACACATTTACTGCAAATATAGAAAATTGTTTTCTCTAATGTTGTATTTTTTTTCTTTTTTTTTCTTATTTCTTTCTTTCTTTTAATTGAATGAATGTAAATTCATTCTCTTCCAAGTAATTTTGTACCATTGTGTGTTTTTCTTCTCCTTTATTTGATTTTTTGTTTTTATTCTTGTTAAAAGAATAAAACAAGAAGAAATTTGAGAAGATAAAATGAGAAAAAAAAGATAAATAAGAAAAAAAAGATGATAATGATGATGAAAAAGAAGAAGAAAAAGCAGTAGAAGATGAGGAGGAGGGAGAAGAAGAATTTTGAATTATACAGAATTTATCAGTACATATACACCAAAATTCTTAAAGAATACACCCAAATTTGCTGCAAATACAGAAAAATATTTTTTTAATATAGAACTTTTACATTACATTCAATTCAAACCATAAACGATAAAATATTATTCACCTACAAAAACATAAACTACTAATGAAAAAATTAATTAGAATCGAACCACACCTCAGCTACTTGATTGGATTCAAAACAATAATCAATTTTGTTTTGGTTTAATTGATAATATGAACTTGAATTATTCATAATCTTCAACAATGAAATAAGGAGGAGAGGGAGGAAAAGGAAGGAGGAGAAAAAATTCTAATAAAAAAATAAGGAGAAAGAAGAAGAGGAGGAGATGTTGGTGATGACGTTAACAAAAGAATAACGTGCAGTAATGGCATGAAAAAAAAATGTTCGTGCGTTGATTGAAATCTTCTGTTAAACTAAGAGATACGTGAAATGTGCGTACATAAAACTACGCATAAGAGTAATGATTTAAGAAAAAATGATTTGTATGAACTTGTACGGTAAAATAGATTGTATATAAAGAATAATCATTCTCAATTATTATTTAAAAATTACAGAATTACTGGCGACTCACTGCACCAAATAATTATTGATTATAAGAAATTTGTACAAGTATCAGAAGAGGAATCATAAATTTAAGAATTAAATTTTACACGGTCCTGACAATTTCATAAAACTTCTTTTTGTTTCTCAAAAAAAAATATAATATTATTTGCGACCCCCTAACGATGATCTCATAGAGTTAATAATTAAGGATCGCGATGATATTATACTTTTCTCAAGAAACAGAAAGAAGTTTTGTAAAATTGCTAGAAGTCCGATGAGGTGTCACTCTAAATTTAACTGAATGACAATGGGTTGCTCTTAGTCCACAGTCTCTATAGTTAATAAAATTATCTGCTTTGTCTCAAAGGTGCTCTTCCAAACGGCGCTGCCAACTTCCCCGAGCCTATCCCGGTACTGCAGCAATATCTCACCGAGAATCGGAGTTTCAATGTCTTCAGTCACCCGTCCGTACTGGACAATGATCTTGTTTCCTGTCGCCTGTGAATACCGAATGCGTCCGACCGGAGCATCACATTGACGCTCCTTCACATGCACGGGTGCAGTGCTAACCACAGGCGCCCATGCATACATGGATTCACCGCTCACCACCGCGTGATCTTGAATAATACTAAAAGGCAGCTCCCTCAACACATCCTCGCACAGCTCTGGATTTTCCTTTGTTGCCAACGTGGCAACCACACAGATGCCCAATGGCTGCCACGTCAGACGAACCTTTCTTCCGTCGGCCACGTGGACTCGACGAGAAAGATCCGGATCCGCGGGTGTGGGGATCGAGGCGGTGGTGTAACTGTAAGTCAGATGCTTTCCAATGTTCCAAGGGAAGTAATGAAACAACCACGCTGCGAGACGGTTAAGGTAGGCCAAGAACGTACGGACGGCTTTCACTGCCTCTTCGCGGGTTTTGGCAGTGGGGAGATGCTTGGTCAATGCAGCGGCCAGCACCGCCATCTCTTGGAAGCCGCTGTAGCGAAGAAAGTTGGAGAAGGTGTAGTCGAAGCGGTGGACGAGGGCGCAGCACTGGTCCAAAGAGAAACGCTCGTCTTCAAAGGTGTTCAAGAGAGAGTACCAGGTGCAGGTGGAATGGTCGCGGATCATGCCGTTGACGAAATCCCAGGTGGTGAAGTACTGGTTGTTTGTACCGACGGGAAGGCCGCCGGTGCGGATGCGTTTGACCTCTTTGGGTTCGGTGGTGAGAATTGCATCGGTGGCGGCCTTAACGGCGGTTACGAGCTCAGACAAGTTGGAGAAGGAGGTGGACATTGTTGACTTCTTGTACTAGTAGATGGTTTAGGGAGTGAAAGCTTGACGATGCAATTCGGGGATGAAGCTAAGGGATTTATAGATAGGTGCTCTCAAACGGGGTGTTTAGGTTCCGTAACGTAAATACATTATTAGTGAAAGTCATGGAGGAAC
This sequence comes from Arachis hypogaea, assembly GCF_003086295.3. Classification (NCBI taxonomy): domain Eukaryota; kingdom Viridiplantae; phylum Streptophyta; class Magnoliopsida; order Fabales; family Fabaceae; genus Arachis; species Arachis hypogaea. The sequence goes on from NC_092043.1 coordinate 37,351,820, forward strand.
TACTGTACGTAGTTTGGTCATAGTCTTTAAGTCTTAACTCTGAATTATCAAATAGAGAAAGTCTAAAATAATTTTATTAAAATTTGGCTAATTTTTAATAAAAAAAATACTTTTATATTATTAAATGTAATTTTACATTATTAAAAATATTAATAACAAATAATTACAAATTATAAAATTTGTTATTTTTTAATAATCTTATTAAATTAAATATAATTTTATATTATTAAAAATATTAATAATAAATAATTACTAATTACAAAATTTACTATTCTTAATACTCCTCTTACTAAATATTAAATGATTTCTTGTGACGGAGTAGTTTTTTGTTTGTACGCCACTTCCATTGTCAATTCTCAATTAAAGAATATAAATCATATTTGCATATCTAAAATGCTTCATTCACTCAATTATTTGTTGTCCTCAATTCACTTATAAATAAAATAGGCATCAACTTATTAAATGTATAATAAACTATTAGAGGATTATACTTATTGTAATACATTTAGAAAAGTGTCTCATTTTTATACATTGAATACATCATGAATATATTAATTTAGAATCTAATTATTAAGAACAAACTATTTATCTGCCAATATTTTTTTTTTAATTTTACCTTTAACTGAGATTGACATTCAAATAAACATGTGAAATTACATAAAAAAAACCTCAAAATTTTATTAGAATGAATATCTAAAATAAAGTAGACCATTCAAAGTTAGTCCTAGTTTATTAGAAGCCATGCTGAATGATGTGTTTGAAATTGAAGTGATATCTTAATAAGTGTATGTGGACGAAGACAAGTACGAAGAGAAAAATATTGGTATTTTAGGAAGAAAAAAAGTTAGTTGAAGATGACTATAGAAAAATTGGTTTCTTATAATTTTTCAAAAATTTAACACCAATTTAATTATTATGCAACTATCATTATGTTACATACTCTCTATATATATTATATTATTTGTTAAATTATACTAGGATTTTTAGTTAGAAATTAGAACCCTATTATTTATGTAATTGTTTAATTTAGTGATTGAATGTTGTTATCGTCCAATTTTCAGGCTCGCTTAAGCTATAATTGGCCCAAAAATTCCATTTTTCGAAGTATGTCTGTTCTTAAAAAATATAATCTGATTTATATTCGTGTAGGATTATGTGAATATCTCGTAAGATTTATTTAGACCCTCTTTAAATTTATCTATCCAAACATTATAGATAGAGAATTTAACACACTCAAAATATGACATCTAACTCTAATCGCTATACCTCTTGAATTTAGATTAATTTGAGCGATTGAATTCCTTACAGCTACCAGTACTACCAACCAGTTTGCAGCGTTCAAAGGAATTTTCCATCTCCCTAGTAAAGAGTTCGACTAGTTAACCCCTCACAGAACAGAAGATGTAGGAATGAAAGCTGAGATACGAACACACATAGAGGAGGCTGGAGGCACATGCTCGATCTTCTCACTAAATTTTGTAATTTCATAATACATGCCCTCATTAATTATTTTTATTATATGACCTATTGTTAAAATATTTTAAATTTACTTTTATGTTAAATCTTAAAATGTAATTGTGTAGATATGTTTAAGTGGTTTATTTTTGCCTTTAACTATTTATTTTTAGCAAAAATTAGAATTATCTTAATATTATTTACTTGTTTGTCTAAAAAAATTAAAAATTTTAATTAAAATGAGTAAAAAAAATAAAGATCAAAGTTGAATACACTATATTTTTTTTAACCAAAGATAGAAAGACTTAAATCTGTGATCTCTTAAATGAGTATGGAAGAGACTATGCCATTTGAATTATAACTCATTGGCTATTATCTTCAAACTCAAATAGTCGAATAAGATATAAGATATTTAATCACTTACAAAATTTATTTTTAATATTATACTAAAGAAAGTGAATGCAATATATCATTGTTAAATACTATTTTTTTGTTATATTTTTTAATTAATTCGTTAAATTGATGATTAATTTATTATATATTGATATTTTATTTATTAAAAATTTATTGTTAGTTAATAGATTGATGTATAATAAGATTAAATTTAAATTTTTAATATTTATTTAAGCAAATAAATAAAATGATTATTTAATTAATTTAAATTAATTAAGTTAAATATTAATTATTTTTAATATTTTTAATTATAAAATATTTATAATAATAATTATATATATTGTTTAATTTTTTAATAAAAATTTTATATAATTTTATGTATTATTACGTAGAGAACGGAACATACGTTAATTTTAAAGAAAAGTATAAGTGAACAATAACATTAAAACAATGTAAACAATAGGGTTAAAAAAGTAAATTAATCCTAAATGTAATTAATAGTTTGATTAATTAAATTCTAATAATAATCATATTTCAAATTAAAAAAAATTAGGTTTTCACATTGGTGAATTGAAACTATGCAACTAGCCTCTCATCTTATCTTCCTCTCGCTTGACCCTTTTCTCTTCTGCACTCTCAACCCAGCCCCAACCCTCCGTCCGACACCACCGCTATCACCATTGGCGACCACCGTCGCCTACGCTCTCTCTCTTCCCTCTCTTCTCTTTTTCTTCCCTCTTTTTCCATTTCTCCTCAATCCTCTGTACGCTACCCCTGTTCTCTGTGCAAAGCCCAACTCTCGGAAGAAACCCCAGCGCAACCCAGCAACGGTTGAGCTCTGTACCGCTGCAACATCGCGTCTGCTACCCCTCTCTTTCCATTCTTTCCCTTTCACCAATGCAGGTTCTATGCTTCCTCTTGCCCGTGTTCTTTCGTTTATTTATTTTAACTAATTTTTAATTCTGTTTTTAGTGTTTACATTAGGCCTAAATTAATGGATTGATACTTTTTGGATTTTAAAATGTTTGATGGTTAATTTTTATGGATTGATTGGTGCTTAAATTGAGTTTAAAATCCCTGTTTACATATTGTGCACATCATATGCTCGATGAAATGTCTGAGTGAAACTTTTTGTTTAATTATTATATTTGGCCAGTATTTGTCTTAAGTTTTGTTATCTTTAGGCATTATAATTCAAAATTGTGTAATGTTATGCTATTTTTAATGATGTGTAGATTGAGTTTTGACAAGGCACTTGATTATTAGTTTTGTTTAAACACCAAATTGGTTTAAAATTTTAAATTTGGTCATTTGATTAGTGTAATTTAAGAAGTGCATATCATGTTTAGTTAAGTGAATTGAATGAAACTACCTATTCATGTATGTTTTAAACATTCCACGTGGTTGCCATTAGAGTATTTTAATTAAATTCCCATCCTTATGCTTCCATGCCATGCATGTACAAACAAATTTGGTCACAACTCACTTCATAGATGGAAATATATGCTCTAAGTGGAGATGCTGTTCATTTTGGATGCTCACTAAATGTGTTTTTTGCTTTTGCATTCTTTTTTATTTTTCTACGTTATATAATATTGCTAGAAAATATATGTACAGTTGTGCATAACATACAATATAGTACTCAAAGGTCCCAAAATTTCAATTAGCAAGTTTACAATATATACAACACTGATTACTACTATAAAAAAATAAATTAATTAATAAACAAATAAGAAGAAGAAGAAATAAGAGAGGATTGGCAAGGAAGGAATTGAAGAAACAAAAATGGAGAATGGGAGTGTATCATTCACAACCACGAAGAAATAATGAGCTTTTTGACTTTTCAAAGCATAAAAATTGACTTGGTTTTAGGTTGTGTAGGTGCGATTCAATTGTGGCAGATTCATGCATGCTATATAAATACTTAATATAAACCTAACTAATTAGGTGAGATTTTTTATGAGTACACTTTTCATTGTTATTATTTCTTGTAAGTTATGTATAGTAATAAATTTTTAATGATATTTTTGGAAAAAGTATTAATAAAATCTTTTTAGTTGAGACTTGTTTAATAGTACGGTATCTAATTAGTTTGTTTGTTTGTGTATGTTTGATTATAGGTAATAGAATGTATGCACATTACTGGAAGTGATGACACAGATCTTGTTGATGAGGTTTGTTCTCTAGTATATTGTTGTTTTTTTGTGAACCGCATATTTGAATCGACCATTAATTCTCATATTCATCGAATGATGTCCGTTTGATTCGTAGTTACATGATCATAGTTGCCTTACCGAAGACGAAATACCAAAAGTTGGGATGCGGTTTGAGCATTTGAAGCTGGCTTAGGATGTTTATGCAACATATGCAAAGAAAGTCGGTTTCGATTCAATAGCGTAGCGGATAGTTATTTCTATTGGTACCCAAATGGTTATTTTGTAATGGCCTTGGTACGGTGTGTATAATTAGTTACAATTATATTAAACTGGATATTCGATTTAATAGGATAGCGGATATTTATTTCCATTGTTACCCAAATGGTTATTTTGAATAGTTTGGGTGTAGTGTGTGTGATTCGTTAAAAGTATTATAAACTGGATGTTTGATTTAATAGGAAAGCGAATGGTTATTTCTTTTGTTACCCAGATGGTTATTTCGAATAATCTGGGTGCAGTGTGTATGATTCGTTGAAAGTAATTTAAATTGGATGTTCGATTCAATAGGATAACGGATGGTTATTTCTAATGGTGACCAGATGGTTATTTTGAATAGTCATAGTGTATTGTATGTGATCAGTTACAAGTATTTTAATTTGGATGTTCGATTCAATAGACTAGTGAATGTTTATTTCTATTGGTACCCAGATGGTTATTCAGAATAGTATGGCCGTATGGATGTAGTGTGTGTGATCAGTTGCAAGTATTTTAATATAGATGTTCGATTCAATAGGATAGCAAATGGTTATTTTTAGTCGTACCCAGATGGTTATTCTTAACTAATAACTTTTACGCTTCACTAATATCTTGAAACAGAATCAAAGTAGTTAGAGAACTAAAAATATTATTCACCATGAAAATTTATCCTTTCTATTGTAACAAAACTCCACCACGAGTAAACAATGTGAAAAATTTATTTGTGATCTTAAAGACTAAGGTCCAATTTGGGTTAACAACTTAAATAAGTTCTTTTGGAAAAAGAGTTTAAAGTAGAAGGACTTTTATTAATAGTAACTTATAAATAAGTTATTTTGTGTTGATTTTTAGTTATAAAAGTACTTATTTTAAAATTGTAGTGTTGGGATAAATAACTCAAAAAATATAATTTTTTACACAAGAGAATGGATATTAAAATTTTAATTCACAATAATCTTGATGGCAATGCAAAAGAAATTATTGTGTAGTTAGTATTTGTTGTTTTATTGTGCATAATATGGTAGGTGAAAATAAAAAATAAATATGAAATGTGTGTCAATGTATATTTTGTTGCTGTTTTCTAGTTTTTTTATTGTGACTTTTCATAATTTAAAAGTAAAAAAAAAAAGTAGCTTCTGATACTTTTTAAACAAGCTCTAGGTACATCTATTGCTTTCTCTGATTCCGGTTCTTCCTTACAAGTTCATCAATGTCTTAGTGCTTAGTGTTGTGAAAGGTGATTTAACCTCCTTTTTCTTGTTTTTTGGAGGGTTGTGGCATACACGTTTTTCATTTTAGTCCAACAAAATTCGCACATGTTCAATTGATCCATTGTGTGCTCCCATGATAATATCCTCCGTAATCTCCATTCTCATTGCCCGAAGCATTTCTGTATGGTATTTTCATTGTGATGGTGATGAAAAAACACAAATGAATAAGACAAACTGAATTTCAGAATCATATACACAAAATTTTTTTGCCATTATAATTAGTCTTCCATAAAATTCAGAACCGAAGTAATACGTCATGAGTTACTTCAACACAAAAGTCCGTCTCAGAATTTCATCAAAGTGTCTTACAAAACCAAACAACCCTAACAAATATCATTTCAAATTAACTCAAATGAAATACAAATACATAAAAATTAAGACTGTTGAAATATTGTTAATCAACTCAAACCGATTTCATACCTAAAATAAAATTAAAAATGGCCCTTTCTCATTTTCTTGAAATATATTCCAAACATAAGAAATTAAATAACTAACATTTACCTTATCATGGATTAATGTTAATTAATTTTGTATTCAGAATGATCATCTGATCTTAATATATTTTATTCAAAATAAAACATCCATGGTCAACCAAGTAACAAAATAAGATAGTAATCATGGGTAAAAAATGTATATTACACTATTAACTATTATTAAAAAGGTATCAAATAAGTCCAAACTAGTTTTTAAGGTATCAAATAAGCCCAAACCAGTTCAAAAACTTTATATACAGGCAGGTTTTGTAACGTTAGAAGAACACAAGCAAATAATTGCCTATCGAATTCTAGAACCATAGACCCAAAATTTTTTCCTCCATCATAACTTGTCTTCCATAGTTACTTCAACACAAATCCAAACATCCGTAACAGATATCATTTCAAATGAACTCAAATGAAATACAAATACATAAAATTAGGACTGGCGAAATATTAATAATCAACTCAAACCGATTTCATAACTAAAATAAAATTAAAAAAATTCCATTTGACATTTTATTGAAATCTATTTTGAACTCGAAAAATTAAACAATTAATATTTATTTTATCATGGATTAATATTAATTAATTCGGTATTCAGAATGATCATCTCATCGGGCAACTCTTTCTTTTTTTTTTAAATTCTTTTGAAAGGTTTCAAATAATGCTTCTCGAATCCAATTGAATACACGAACAATTGATTTACGGTATAAAAGAAATATATGTATATGTGATACTAGATATTGAATGTTAATGAATTATCTAGAAACCAACTATAAATATAGTTATCCAAATTTATCCTGCTCTTATTCAAAATTGACCATCCATGGTCAACCAAGTACCAAAATAAGATAGTAATCATGTGTAGAAAATATTTATTACACTATTAACTGTGATTAAAAATGTATCAAATAGCCCCAAAAACTTTAATACACGAAGGTTTTGTAACTTTAGAATTCGACTTGCAAATTATTCTGAAAGTAAAACATATCAAATAACTTAAACAATATTTATAAAAAATCAAACATACTCTACAGTAAAACTGAATGAGTTTTCACATGTTACCCAAAAATTTGATTACATAACAGAAGCCAGATATTAGGTCCTAGGTCTCAAACAAATTTCACATTCTTCGTAAAAATTTCTACCATCTATTTACATAGTGAAGTAACCATCCCTTTTAAATTGCATAAACAAATCATACTTTAAGTAAAAATAATATGAACATCTAATCCGTCAAGGAAGAGCTATAGTCGTGGAGTTACCTTCAATGTGGGCGAACATGCAGACATAACGGTTGCCCTGGTTTGTCGTCGGAAGACCACAGGCGCCACGAACAGGCCGGGACTTCTAGCTCGGGAGCTGGCCGTTAGAAGACGACGCGGGTTGCGGCCGGGCGAGGTCCACGCGACAGGGACGGGGGGCTACCACGGCCGTTGCTCGTTTACACAATGGAGTCGCTCCGGAGCGGCGAACGTCAGGCTGGACAACCGCAACCAGGACAGGCGGACCGCCGGTTGTGAGGGGTCTTCTTTTTGAACGCCGTTTTAATTGGGAGTAGGAAAAAGGTTTTTACTGCTAGGTCAAAAAAGAGGGGAGTGAGTGAGATGATTATGATGTTAGTAATTAGGATGATTAAAATTAGGATTTGGGTGAAGGGAAGGGGGAGTAAACTGAGTTATTAGTGTAATTGGACTCATTTTTTAAACCTATTATTCATATTATTTAAGATAGTCATTGTCTATCTAACACTCATCTAATTTTAATTAAGATTCGGTATGCTCAGATTATTAGTAAGTGCGCCATCATATGTATCGCACGTCGGTTTAGGTATAAACTAAGGTTCCAATAAAGGAAATATATATAATTGATGGTTCGGTGAACAACTCCAAATAAAGAATCATAAGGGAGATTATGAAGATATTAAGAATAAATCTATGCTATTCCCTTACTAATATTTTGGGCTGTGCTCTCCCAAAAAATATCCAAATAAATAAATAAGGGTGAGCTACAAAAGAGTTTTTTTAAGACGATTTTTTTAAAATATAAAAAAATAAAAATAATTTAATATTTAGATATTTTATATAAAAATATTTTATTTATTTATTAATTATATTTTAATACATTATAAAAATACTTTTTAATTTATTTATTATATTAAAACATCTTTTTTAACTAAAAAATATTTGAAAAAGATGAGATTTTATTTTTTTTAAAAAATTATTCTTTTAGTATTTTTATTTTTATTTAAAAAAATGCTAAATGTAATAAAATTAAAAAGATTTTTTTTACTTACGACTAAATGAGATTCAAACATAGAGTCTTTGTTTGTTTTAAAAAAGCTTCTGCGAATAGTTGGTCTTGTATAAATAATAGTATTAAAATGATTATTTAATACTCTAATAATGTAAAAAGCGGAAAAAATAATTATAAATAAAATTTTTAATCATATTGTATTATTTACTATTTTTATATATCAAATTAATTATTTGAGATTTACTTAACATATATATATATATATATTGTCCCTACTACAGACTAAAATTTTTGAAGACGGAAGATCTCATGCGCCAAAAAAGTTAAGCTATTGCCACGCTTTTAAAAAGGTCACAACTGTTAGCGTGGCGGTTGCTCTATCGCCACGTTTTTGGTGACCTATCGTCACCCTTTTTTTTGCCACGCTGTTTACATATTGCCACGCTTAAAAACGTGGCCGTATGTGGAAGATATGGCCACATTTTTAAAGCGTACCAATAAAGCAAGATATGGCAACACTTTGAAGGCGTGGTGATAGCGAGATATATGGCCACGTTTTGAAAGCGTGGCAATAGTGAGATATACAACCACGCTTTCAAAGCGTGGCGATAGCTAGAGATACGGCCACGCTTTAAAAACATGGCAATAGCCTTATCAAATTAAAAAAAGTTTTTATTTTCTAACTTTACCTTCATCGCTGTACGATATAAATTTTCAGTCCTTTTTTATTACCAAACCTATAAATATAGTATACAATTTTATTACAAGACAAATCAAACAATAATTAGTGACATAATTTTTGCTCTAATTGTTCTATACATTAATACTCAAATACAAAATAAATTTTGAGTTCAAAACTCTAATTTCTCAACAAGCTTCTCAACCTGAGCATAATAGCATATAAATAATCAAATGGCCAATGCATCATCTCCATATATTAGTCCCACCGAGAAAGAAAACACTAGGGCACTCTTTATACGGATAAAAGAACTGAAGGAATTTAAGAGTTTCAAATTGCAAGTTACATTATATATAATGAATTCTATGCTTGTCCTCTACCAACTATACAACAACAAAAATGAAACTCTTTAAATAGTACAAAATGTCGTCACCCGATTCACAAGTAATTTCCATAACCCTCATGCACTGTTTTCTTCGACGTCTCCATTTTCGCCACCTTCGGTAGCCGCAGCAGCCATCAGCTCATCAAAATATGCAGTCTTCCCAACTCCCAATTAATATTTCAATCTAAAACACCATTATCACATGTGGTAGCCAGAAATCAATGCGGCAGATCATAAGAATTAAGACAACAAACATAATCTAAAATCAGTAAGCATAAATCAAGCACATAATTCAACTCATAAATAAATCCCTAAAGAAATCATGCATATATTTCTCATTAATTTTGAGATGTAATTTTCCCGTCCCAGGAAAAAATGGCCACCAGAAATATCCAACTGCTGCATTATACTCAAACCTACAAAGGAATTACAATTTAAAACCAGAAAGTTTCACAAAGCTAGATATAATAATGGTCACCAGATTTTCAACAATAAAACATAAATTCAGACAGCACATAACATTTAATGAAAATTAGTAGACCCATTTTGAACTTGTTGTTAGTAAAATTTCATAAGATTGTTTCAGTTAATACGTCCCTAACAACTTCTTAAGGCAAAACTGGAATAGTACATTGACCTGCTCGCCTTCTCTTTGTTATACTTATACGTGGTGTAAGGTAAAGTAAAACTTTAATCAGTAGCATCATATCAAAAGCCAATGCAGCTCAACAAAGTAACCTATGACAAACAAATATAAAAAATTGCAAAACAAAAGATCTTTTCATCTTCATCAGATCATAAAATTCCCAAATGTAGAATTGCTTGAACTTCTAAATGTCCTTAGAGACAAAAATAGAATCACTCCCAAAGTTGCAATCCAAACAAGAAAGGCATCAATACGTTACACAACATTGGATTTGATAATAATTAAGTTATAGATGTAGTAGTAGTAGTGCGATTTAATTATAGTTAGGGAGTGGGGTTAGGTGATGGTGGATAAAATAAATAATTACTCCGTAGACACAGTAGAACAGTTGTAAGCGACACTTCAAGCCATCGAAAGGTTACCATTCAATAATAATAATACTAAAAGTTGCTTGTAAATAAGTCAAGCTAATGATTGAAACGGCCAAAATGATGCATATGCAATGTGAAGTGGATTTACAAACTAAAATATGTCTGTGAATACCTTAAAGGGAATAACAAACAGCATAATAGAAGACCAATATTTTAATGTGACAAACTAAAAACATATGTTAGAGTGATGGATGCTTAAATCCATAAAAAAAAGAGTGCCTTGCATTCTGTTCTTTTCCTTTCAAGTGATGCTAATCAGATTCCAGCATGAAGTCCAACTTTAAATTCAATTTGCTACCAGGACTAATTAGGTTATGGTCAAAATGCATAGGAAAATAACAAGCAACTATGATATGGCCATAGGTTATATAACCTTACAAATGAAAATTGTCACGAAATGCATATCATGGACAAAGGAGTAAAATTGATCAGTAAGTTTCTGATAGTGCTTTCATGGTAAAATTTATCTCGCTAACAAGAAGTAAACAACAACAATAAAGCATGTTGAGTATAACTACAATTATAATTAAAAATAGCAGTGTTATTGAGCACAAACTGATAGAAATTATTTCCATGAGTGCATGAGTGTGAGAGCAAGTGTGTGCCTTTGCAGGATGCCTGTGTCTAGATGATCAAATTGTGTTTAATGCACCCACTTTGTACCCCGTTCTGTTCTCTCTTATTTGGTGCGTTATGTTTATCCCTTTGCTCGCCCATCTCTGACATTCCATTTCCACCATTTGCTACAAATAAACACAAACAAAACAAATTAATTAATTCCACTTCTTAATCGCTCACTGCACAATTAAAACATATGCACCTTAACCACGGGTTTCGTAGAATCATCTAGGACTTGGATCACGAGACGGTCAGCAGGCCAAGAAGGATTACAAGCTACTCCAATGGAAAACCTTGTACTATGAATAATAATAATAATCAAATAAAAATTAAACATGGTGTTAAATAAATAAAATGATAAAAATTAAATAAGTATCAACTCATTTTTCTTCTCATCAAACTTAGTACTACAAATCAAGCAACTCAATTTTGAGATTTCAATTAGTTCATGCAAGTAAAAGAACTCATTAGGTCAAACGCAGATGAACCAAGCAGTGCTGAAGAAAATTAAACAAAGTAAAAGCATTAATAAGAGAGTTATATATATAGGTACCATCGAATCAATGGATTTCTGGTTCATGCAATACTCCTCAAGCTTTTGAAGCTCTATGAATTACATTTTTCAATGATTTGGAGTGCTTATAGCTAAAGAACCACACTCAGCAATAATTTTGTGCTGCATAAACACAAAAAAAAGAAGAAAACTTAGTTCCACAAATGAACCAATTAACCTTCTTAGATTTAACTACTATAATGACAGCAAAAGAACCACGCGACATTATTATATGAGGCTCAAACAACTATCATTTAAACTTCTCTAACTACTTACGAACTGAAGAATCAGAGAACTAGGGAAGCACAAATGAATTTTGTTCAGATGAGAAGCCAAACCTTGCTAGTAACCTTGTTCTTCGGGAACTTGACGGTACCCGTGATTCTCTCCTTCCACCAGTTCCGTTCCTTGTCAAATCCATAAAACTTCGATTTCCTAAAATCAATTGGAAAAGAGTAACAACAATTAAAAGCACAGATTCATTGTAATATTCAAAATAAATGATGAAATGACGATCGAAGATTTACTGAAAAAGCACGAAGATTTACTCAACAGCTGCGACGGCGACCACACTGACGGCTCCCTCTCACACGTCCCCCTCCTCCGCGACGGCAACGGTTCTCGCGGCTCCCTCATCGGCAACCAGGAAGCACGACGGTGACTGGCGCGATGGAAGCAGCTCCTCTTTCCCCTCCTCGGCGACGGCGATGAGCGAAGCTCCTCCAGCGGTGGCGACGCGTTTGGTGACGGCTTCTCCTCTCTCATCGTCGCACACACTCTCTCTTGGGTTTGACTCGACAGCGGCGGCGGGATGGTCTTCGACGGAGCTGGCAACAAGGCAGCGTCTCCTTCCTCGAGCTCTCCTCTTCCGCGTGGGTGAGGTGGTGTGTGTGTGTATTGTGTTGTGTGCGCTGGAGAGGGGAACAGGGGGAGTGGGGCTGCGGCGCTGTTGTGAGGGAAAGGGGAGGGGGCGGGAGTGTGGTGGGTGTTACGTTAGGGTTTGTGAATTAAAAAAGGGGTAAGGTTAGTGTGCCAGAACAGGGAGTGCCGGCGATGTTCTTTGGAATGGCCTTTTTCTTTAGGGTGAATACAAAGGGTTGGAAGAGTTTTAATAGTCTCAAAAAGGGTGTGTAATGTAATTCACTAAGTATAACTTTTTTAAAAAAATTAATCTTTTGGCCACGCTTTTGAAGTGTGCCAAAAGAGTTGTAGGAAACGGTTACGCTTTTAAAATGTCACTATAACAAAAATCTATCGTTACGCTTTAAAAGCGTGTCTGTTTCTCTCTATGGCTACGCTTTTTTAAGCATGACAAAAAAAGCATGGCCAAATCTCCAATCAATTGTTACCCTCATAAAAATGTGGCCGTAAACCCCTTTCGCCACGCTTTTTAAGTGTAGTAAGAAAAAAAGTGGCCAAATCTCTAATCTATTGCCACCCTCATAAAAGTGTGGTCATTGACTACTTTTGGCCATACTTTTCAAGCGTGGCAAGAAAAAAGCGTGGTCATAGACCTTTTTTCTTGTAATTATATAAGAGCTAATAACGACTTAATAATCTAAATCTAATGTCTTGCTGTGTCATCAATTTATACTTGTTAGAGGAGGGTTTTGAAAGGATATTTTTCATTTATAGATTAAAAAATAAGAGGGAAAAGGGAAAATTATTCAGGGGTTGTTTCTGAAGATGGATAATGGTAAATGAGTCCAATATTGGGAGGCCGGACAATTAATTATTTTTTGGTGTGTTGAAGGACATTTTTTCAAGGCTTTTTTCGATTTTAAATCAGAACGAATCTATTGTAGGAGACTGTAGATTCTGGATGGGTTAAAATGGATTTGAAATTTTTAATGGAGAAGGGAGCTATTCCATTGAGAGTTAGAACTAGTTAATCAACTTCTTGAAGTTCTACAATCAGTCAGATTAACAACTGAGAGAGAGGACCGATTGGTGTGAAAATTTGATAAATTAGGCGTTTATTCTACTAACTTCTTTTTGCAGGTTTTGCAGACAGAAACACTTCCAGAAGACATTACGAGTTATAGTTTCACTAGTTCCATTTAGAGAGGTTTAGTACCTCCACAAATTGAGTTATTTGCCTGGTTTATATTAATTGGTAGAGTCAATACTAAGGATAGATTATATAGGTTAGGCATTATTGATCACCATGATAGCGTGTGTGTTTTATGTAAAGAGGATGTTGAGGACTTTCACCACTTGTTTTTTTTGGTGTCAGTATACTTGGCAGGTGTGGTGTGCCTGGTTGTTTGACTATGGTAAATTGTGGACTATCCTAGAAACAATTAAGTAACACTTTGAAAGCTGGACAGCGATAACTGTAAGGAAAGAAGAGTGTAATAGGTGGCTAATTGGGTTCTTTACTATCATTTGGCACACATGGATAGAAAAGAATAAAAGAATTTTCAACAGTCAAGAAGCAGGAGGAGTTGCGGACGTTATTAATAGGTCGCTCATGAGCAACAAAGAGTGGAGTAGAGCTTATCCTAATAGTTGTTAATGGCTGTGCTAGAGATGACTATGGGTTGATTTTGTTTTCTGTTTAATTTGTTTGTATTGTTTTGCTCCACCTTATTGTGTTGAGCTCTTTTACTTCCAAAAAAAAATTTCTCAAACATTTTGATTATCTTCGGATACTTAGTTTATTGGGTGAACGAGATAAATATAAAAAAGATCGTTGACTTCTTCGGACACTTAACGGCGGTTACGAGCTCGGACAAGTTGGAGAAGGAGGTGGACATTGTTTTCTTCTTGTACAAGTAAATGGATTAGGGAGTGAAAGCTTGACAATGCAATTCGGAATGAAGCTAAGGGATTTATAGATATATAGGTGCTCTCAGACGGGGTTTTTGCTAGCTAGGGTTCGGTAACCTAAATACATAGTGAAAGTCATTGAGGAACTATTGTACGGAGTTTGGTGGTCATAGTCTTAACTCTGAATCACTAAATAGTATTAAATGATTTCTTTTGAGAGAGTAGTTTTTGTTTGTACGCCACTTCCATTATTGTTAATTCTCAATTAACGAATATAAAACATAGAGATTTGCATATCTAAAATGTTTAATTCTCTCACGTTGGTGTCCTCAATTCACTTCTAAATAAAATAGACACCAAGTTATTAAATATATAATTAACTATTAGCTAGAGGATTTTACTTATTGTAATAGAATTATATTAAGTAATCAATAATTTTTTTGAATAATATGAACAACCACCAATTAAATTAAAACACATTACACTTCTAAATTATTCACATAAATCTTAATATTAGAATAACCATTTACACACCTAGTAAAACGAACATCTGATATCCATTGTTTACATTATTTAATATTTTCATTGTCTACCTATATTTTTCCATTGTAATACATTTAGAAAATTAAAGTGTCTCATTTTTATATATATATTGAATACATCATGAATATATTAATTTAGAATCTAATTAAGAAACAAATTATTTATCTGCCAATATTAATTTGTTTTTAAATTTTACTTTTAACTGAGATTGACATTCAAATAAACATCTGAAATAACATAAAAAAAATACTCAAAATTTTATTTAAAAAATATCTAAAATAAAATAGAATATTCAAAGTTAGTCATAATTTATTAGAAGCCATGCTAAATAATGTGTGTTTAAAATTAAACTCATATATTAATAATTGTGGACGAAAAAGAAGACAAGTACGTACGAAGAGAAAAATATAAGTATTTTAGGAAAGGAAAAAAAGTTAGTTGGAGATGACTATAGAAAAATTGGTTATTTATATTTTTTCAAAAGGTTTTAAAATTTCAACATATAAAGTAGTATTGTATCATCATGTTATTTTGATTTAGGTAGTTGGGGTTTATGATTTGTTGATTTAGGATTTAAGTTTTATATTCATTGCTATTGGTGTTGTCGAATTGAATTGGATTTAAGATTTATAGTGTGTCTGTATGACTGCATCTCTACCTCTCTGATCTCTCTGGCTCACTGCTGCTTTTTTCCTCCCCTTCGCTACCAGTTCAGGTAAGGACCTCCCTTGTATCCTCTTCATTTCAATTTTCAATATCTTGTATTTATACTATATTGTTTTTTCTTTGTTTTGTTTTGAATATGCTTGTGATGTATTATATATTCATGATTCTGCTGAGATTGATTTATAAATTCAATCTATGATACTTATTCTGTATTAAATTTTTCTTCTGAGGTATTGAGTTATTAGTCTATATGGTTGAATATTTTCTGCTACATTGAACTGAATTTATTTATTGAATTTTTTAGTTAAAATTTGCTTGTTCTGTATCTTGTTTTGAATTGATTAAAATGAATGATGAAACTTGTATTGTTGAAATTTTTGTTGTTGTTGAATATTCATTCAATTGAAAAGAGAAAAAAGAAACTAAAAGAAAAAGAAAGAAAGTTAGTGTATTTGTTGTTGACTTGTTGCGGCTATGATGAGACGATGATTTTATTGTTTACATGAATATTGATTTGGCGAATGGTGATTATTAAAATTAATTCTTATATGTTTATTAATCATGAACTACAATGGAGAATTTTTGTTATTGCATTGAGTTCAATTATTTAATTTTTGCTCTTATACTCTAGCTATTCTTTATCTTGATGATGATGAATTTGAAGAACTTTTTCAGGATCTCCTCCTCCTGTTGTTGATAATGAATATGGTAATACAAAAATTTGTGAAACTCGTGAAAGTTTTATAATTGATGAAGAATAGAGTGATGACTATTAAATAACTTGTGTAACTTTAGTTAATTAATTGTTCATTATAGTAGTTTGGTTGGCGTATTTACTACTTAAATTTATTTTAGTTGCGTATAAACTTGTGAGTTGTGAATTTGTGTTTTAATTTGAGTCGTGAATTTGTGTTATGAATTATGACTTTTGACTTATTATGGTATATATTAGTTATAGTCCTATGGATAATTTGGTTTATTTGAGATTTATTTCATTATTTGTGAAATTAATTTTTGTCATAAAAAATTTCATAATTTTTATATTTTACAAATTACGTTAATATTCCGTCTTACGAATCAACGAATTATGATTATGAACTAGCTTAGCGAGTCGAGGTAAAAACTATAAGTTTACTACCTTGAATATATCAATTAGTTAAAAAATAAAACAATTTGACAAACTGTGTGTAATTTATATTAAAAAAATTGTTACAAAATAAATATTGTACTTTTATAACTAAAAGAATGAAAAATGTTACAAAATTTTGTGATAAAAAAAATTATATTCTTACGAAAAACGTTTTAAATGTAAAAAATTGTTACTACTTTTGTAACAAATTTTAGTTTTTGTATTAAAAAATTTGTTATAAAATATTATTTTATATTATAACAGTTTCATTTTTTGTTACAAATTTTTTATAATAGGACATACTGCAACAACTCCTTTTTTGTTACAAATTCTTTTCGTTTCAAAATTCAGATTTTTTGTAACAAATTTTTTTGTTATAAATATTTTTTTTTTTTTTTTTGTAGTGTGTAGCCTATTCTAATAAGTATGGAAACTGAAAAGCATAATCTTTGGTCCTGATGAATAGCATCACTTGAAAAGTGCGCTTTATTCTTGAACGCCAAAAGTGTAACTTCTAATAAAAAAAGCGTAGCCTTTTAAAAATAGACAACAATCAAATAGGCATCTCTCACTAAAACGTCTCCAAAACTAAAAAAACAGCCTTAGCCAAAAAGCATATTTTTTTTCATTCCCAATTACATTTTGGAATTTTGTTACTAATATATGGGTATTCATAATACATGTCCCCATCATTTTTATTATTTGAGCTCATTGTTAAAAATATTTTGAATTTACATGTATGTTAAATCTTAAAATGTAATTGTCTAGATAAGTTTAAGTGGTTTATTTTTATCTTTTAACTATTTATTTTTAACAAAAATATAGAATTATCTTCTTATTATTTCTTGTTTGTCTAAAAGAGTTAAATTTTTAACTAAAACGAGTAAGAAAATAAAGATGAAAGTTGAACATACTATTTTTTCAAACTTAAATAGTCAAATGAGTTATATGAGATTTAATCGCGTGAAAATTTATTTTCAATATTATATTAAAGAAAAAAAATGCAATATATCATTGTTGGCCTTATATAAATGATAGTATTAAAATGATTATTTAATATTTTAATAATGTAAAAAAGTGAAAAAAAGAATTATAAATAAATTCTTTAATCATATTGTATTGAATTAATTATTTTTTTCATCCTTAAGGTCTTGGGTCAAAAGTAAAATCGTCTTCTGACCTTTTTTCTTAAAATCAACGTTATAAAATATTGTAAAATCAACCTTTTGTCTATAAATAATATTTTTCGTATGATTTTGTCCTTAAATAAAAATAAAAAAACCTCCCCTTAATATAAAACATCAAATTCGATTCCACTTGATCTATCCCCTTTTTCACGCCACACTCCCTCACTTCTATACGATACGGAGAAGATTACGCCCGTCCACGTATCAGAGTGGCCATGGCTTAGGAGATTAGCAGTGAAGACGACATAGCCCCAAGTGGCAAAGTTGATGCAGATCTTCTAGAAGAGTTAACTAGTGTCGGAGCCATATTCGTGGGTCATGAAGACGGTGGCTTTGACTTCATTAGGTTGAAGGTCCAATGGGAGGAGGCTTTGCGTGAAGATTTTGTCGTGTGGTGTGTCGAAGAATGATTTGGTGTTTCGCACTCCCTGGGAGGTGTAGTACTCCTCCTCGAGCATGTGGCCCCAGGAGTTAGGGGGTACCTCTACTTTTTCTGCTGCCATTGTTGTTTGCCTCAATTATGAGTCACTGCAATTAAAAAAAATGTCGAGGCAGTAGGTGACAGTGGGTCCGCATCCTTCTCTGCTTCCTCTTCGTCCTCACATGGATCTCCTTCACCATCCACCATTCCTCTTCTTCTTCCTCCATCTGCCTCCAACGCTTTCCGTCGCCACTAACGAAATCAACCCGCGACGCCGATAGAGATGGAAAGAAAGGAAAACAAAATTGGGAGGAAAAGAGAAAAGAGGGAAAGATAGGGAGGGGTTTTGTTGTTGCGAACAGAGAGGGAATGCCAATAGAGGAAAAAACAAAAGGGTTTTTGACTAAGACATGATGCTGTCTGTGGAAGAAGAGAAGATATGGTTGATCCAGCAACTTCTGCCATGAGAAGTGTCGTCGCCACCAATAGCTAAACCGTGTACTCGTGGTTAACTTGATCAAATAACAGTTTGTTATTTCCTAGATTTCAGCCAAATTGTGTATCTTTTTTCTTTGATTTTGCGTCTGTTGTTATTGTTGATTTTGGGTAGAGTTAAGGTTAAATTCGTAATGATTTTCTTGCAGGTCAAGGCATAGGTGTGATGAAAATGAGAGGAGTGTTGAAGGTGGAAAATAAATAGCAGAGGCAGAAAATAAAAAGAGAAAACGGACGAGAGAATGACAAAAACAAAATTGTCATATAATTAATATTTTATGTGAAAAAAATTATTTTATAATATTTTGTAAGTTGTAATGTTGAGGATAATTCTAATAAAAAAAATCGAAAACTATTTTAATTTTGGCTCACACTTTAAAGACGAAAAAATATTTAATCTTATTATATTAGCTACTATTTTCATATATTAAATGAATTATTTAAGATTTACTTAAAAAATTTTATATAGTCGTCCCTACAGACTAAAATTTCTGAATACGGAAGATCTCATGGGCAAAAAAAGTTGTTGCCCTTCATACGTATGTATGCATATAAGATCTTAGTACCATGCATTATTCAATTAAATTAATGTATATGAATTAAATAATGTTGACAGTATGTTTGGACGACTCATTGTTTATCGGTCTTATCCGTATTACATGCATGAAAAAAACTAGTTATGATGACTATTGATGATAATGCATAAATTGATACATAACATAGATGCCCAAAAATAGAATTGAAGTTAGAATTTTCCTCTTGATACTTGTGAATATCAAGTTACGTGCGTGCGTATAGTCTTTAATTAATTGCATGGTTTGCAAGAGAAGCAAGCATGCATGTGAACAGTAGTATACGTGATCTGTATGTCCTTTTCTTCTCGGGATAGCTTTCGGCTTTGTTGGTCACTTGGTCATGTAGTATTATTTTATTTTTATAATTTAAATATAAGTTTCACATTCGTAGCTGTGATAATTAAACCTACACAATCCTTTATATTTTTTACATATATCGGCCATGTGTTTTTCTTTGTTTATAGACACGCACGGGATAATAAAACAAAAATATAAAAATAAAAAATTATATTTTGTAAATGAAATATAAATATAAATATTATGTCTAAAAATATTAGATTAATATATTTTGTCTTTTTCTGTTAAGAAATATAATTTATTTTTTATTTTTTATTATTCAATTAATTTTTTATTATTATATTCTTAAAATTTTTACATAAAAAAATATAATAAATTAGACTTTTATAATTTATTTTTTTTATATTTAATTAGTTACCAAATAAAATATATAAATACTAATTTTTATATCTCTATTTTTTGTATTTTTTTTGGTATCCTATTTTATTATGCCGTATAACGAACCAAACACAATTTATATGTTATGTGTCAACATAATTTATTATTTTTTATTAGTATTTTGAATTATTAGCTCAATTTCTTTAATCTAATAATTTAATAATATATTTTTATGCATATTTTTAAATTTTAACTATTATTAACTAATTATTAGTCAAAAATAATAAATTTTGTTGGAAGGTTACCAGTGGTTGGGACAAATGTTTTATATTAAGATGAATTTTTTATTTGCATTTTAGTAGGTTTAATTTAAAGCGTAAGCTAGTGGATAAGTTTCTTCTTTGAGTGATACATCAAATCTTAAACAATTTTTTATTGGATAAATTAATATTTTTAAAAAAATTGATAAACTAGTCCATAATTTTTTATAATATTAGGCAAATTAAATTTATCTCGGGCAAAATTAAAATATAAATTATTCCCTACCATTTAAAAAGGTCACAAATTATTATTTTTAAATTTTTTTTAAAATGTATAATAATATTGTCTAAACTTTTAAAAGATAAGAGGCTCTATTTATGTGTTAGATAATCATAGATCAATTATATTATTTTTTTAATTAAAGACTAATTTATCTTACATAAAAATTGTTAGACTATCTTAAAGTTTCGCTTTTTTACTTTTTACCTGCAGAAGGATATAATATGTAATTTCCATACTGAATAGTTAGATTAAGGATATATAGAGCAAAAACGTTATTATTTTGCTAAGATAGAAGTTGACGCTGTTGTCAGCGTGTCACCAAGGAGGCCTGGAAGTTTAATTTCCGGCAGCCGGTGTCTTCCGGTGAGGTAGGAGCCTTATTTGATGGAACTGTGTTTGAATGTATTAAATTTTTTTTTTTTTTATTAACGACTCTATTTTGGTTCAATTTGCATGATGTAGTATTTGTTAGAATAACTATTGTACGGGGATGAGGAGACGATGCCAACTTAGAAAGCTTTTGAGATGAAATTATGAAGGTTGCATTTTTTTGTGTGTCATGTGAGTTTGTACGAGTTGAATGTTCAATAATTGTATGTGTCACTTGACCTTTCTATTTGGAGCTATAGGTTGTTAATATAGTGTAAGTTAGGAGTTGATGTATATAGTGTATGTTAGTAATTTAGTTAAATTTATCAGGTGAGAGTCCAGTAAGTTTATTATTGTTAGTTAGTTAGAGAGGCTTTATTTTACTGCAGCTGAAGTGTATTGTAGCTGAGGTGTATTGTAGAGATTGTATATAAATATATTTGGACTCTTCTAATAATTGAGATTTACTATTTATGCTATCAAGTTTTTTCAATTGTATCTTTCTCTCGGA